>NC_092753.1:84742630-85367630 GCF_047496795.1 Chiloscyllium punctatum | reverse complement strand
TCTTCACTCAAAAGGTAGCGAACCTGTGGAATTCTCTACCATAGAAAGCTGGAATACCAAGTTGCTGGGTATATTCAAGATTTTTTTTACTTACTAAAGGCATCAAGTGGTGTGGGGAGGAGTTTGAAGATTGCATTGAGCTCGAGGATCAGCCATGATCATACTGAATGATAAGCAGGTTCAGAGGGCTTAGTAGCTGACTCCTGATGCTAGTTTTTTTGTTTCCATTGAGGCAGCAATTTACCAAGTCTGGCATTAAGAGGGTCCAGCAAAACTGGAGTCAGAGCGCATCAGGGAAAAGTTCTGGTTGGAATCCTACCCATTTGCATAGGAAGATGGCTGTGGTTGTTGGAAGTCAATCTGTGATAGAGGACATTGCCACAAGAGTTCCTCAAGATGGTTCTTAAGCCTAGCCATTTTCAGCTGCTTCATCAATAACCTTTGCTCCATCATAAATTCAGTATTGGGAATATGTGCTGATGATGATGCAATTTTCAGCTGCTTCTCATTCAAATAGTCCACAGCAATACATGATAAGGGAGATAGTGAGGAAAGAGATCCATCTGAGACTGCTACAATTGAGAACAGAAGTGAATCAAACAGTCAGGGCAGGCAGGGACAAGGTCGGACTAATACATTAAACTGCATTTATTTCAATGCAAGGGGTCTAACAGGGAAGGCAGATGAACTCAAGGCATGATTCGGAACATGGGACTGGGATATCATAGCAATTACAGAGACATGGCTACAGGAAGGACAGAAAGGGAGGCAAGGAGAGGAGGGGGAGTGGCATTTTTGATAAGGGATAGCATTACAGTTGTACTTAGGGAGGATATTCCCAGAAATACATCCAGGGAAGTTATTTGGGTGGAACTGAGAAATAAAAAAGGATTGATCACCTTATTGGGATTGTATTATAGACCCCCTAATAGTCAGAGGGGCTATCTGTAAGAACAATAGGGTGGTTATGGTTGGGAATTTTAACTTTCCAAAAATAGACTGGGACTGCCATAGTGTTAAGGGTTTAGATGGAGAGGAATTTGTTATATGTGTACAAGACAATTTTCTGTGGATGTACCTACTAGAGAAGGTGCAAAACTTGACGTACTCTTGGGAAATAAGGCAGGACAGGTGACTGAGGTGTCAGTGGGGGAGCACTTTGGGGCCAGCGACCATAATTCTATTAGATTTAAAATAATGATTGAAAAAGATAGACCAGATCTAAAAGTTGAAGTTCGAAGTTGGAGAAAGGCCAATTTTGATGGTATTAGGCAAAAATGTTTGAAAGCTGATTGGGTGCAGATGTTCGCAGGTAAAGAGATGGCTGGAAAATGGGAAGCCTTCAGAAATGAGATAACAAGAATCCAGAAAAAGTATATTCTTGTTAGGGTGAATGGAAAGGCAGATAGATATAGGGAATGCTGGATGACTAAAGAAATTGAGGGTTTGGTTCAGAAAAAGAAGGAAGTATATGTCAGGTATAGACAGGATAGATCGAGTGAATCCTTAGAAGAGTATAAAGAAAGTAGGAATATACTTAAGAGGGAAATCAGGAGGGCAAAACGGGGACATGAGATAGCTTTGGCAAATAGAATTAAGGAGAATCCAAAGGGTTTTTACAAATACGTTAAGGACAAAAGGGTAACTAGGGAGAGAACAGGGCCCTTCAAAGATCAGCAAGGCGGCCTTTGTGTGAAGCCGCAGAAAATGGGGAAGATACCAAATGAGTATTTTGCATCAGTATTTACTGTGGAAAAGAATATGGAAGAGATAGACTGTAGGGAAATAGATGGTGACATCTTGCAAAATGTCCATATTACAGAGGAGGAAGTGCTGGATGTCTTGAAACAGGTAAAGGTGGATAAATCCCCAGGAACTGATCAGGTGTACCCTAGAACTCTGCGGGAAGCTAGAGAAGTGATTGCTGGCTTCTTGCTGAGATATTTGTATCATCGATAGTCACAGGTGAGGTGGCGGAAGACTGGAGGTTGGCTAATGTGGTGCCACTGTTTAAGAAGGGTGGTAAAGAAAAGCCAGGGAACTATAGACCAGTGAACCTGACATCAGTGGTGGGTAGGTTGTTGGAGAGGGTTCAGAAAAGATTTACAAGGATGTTGCCAGGGTTAGAGTGTTCGAGCTATAGGGAGAGGCTGAACAGGCTGGGGCTGTTTTCCCTGGAGCATCAGAGGCTGAGGTGACCTTATAGAGGTTTACAAAATTATGAGGGGCATGGATAGGGTAAATAGACAAAGTCTTTTCCCTGGGGTCGGGGAGTCCAGAACTAGAGGGCATAGGTTTAGGCTGAGAGGGGAAAGATATAAAAGAGACCTAAGGGGCAGCTTTTTCACACAGAGGGTGGTATGTGTATGGAATAAGATGCCAGAGGAAGTGGTGGAGACTGGTACAATTGCAACATTTAAAAGGCATTTGGATGGATATATCAATAGATTAGATTACTTACAGTGTGGAAACAGACATGGAGAGAATGTGTAAACTCCATGCAGACAGTTGCCTGAGGCAGGAATTGAACCCAGGTCTCTGGTGCTATGAGGCAGCAGTGCTAACTACTGTGCCACTGTGCTGCCCCTAGGAAGGATTTGGAGGGATAATGGCCGGGTGCTGCCAGGTGGGACTAGATTGGTTTGGGATATCTGGTCAGCATGGACGGGTTGGACTGAGGGGTCTGTTTTCATGCTGTACATCTCTATGATTCTATGACTCTATGAGTAGGCTTTTGTCTTAAACAAGATGTTGTCTGTACAATGTTAACAACACATTATTGATAGACATTGTTACAGACCATGAAGAAGACCTGGATGGTTTTACTCCTTAGGATCCTAAGTTGTTCTTCCACCAAGTCTGAACATTAAGTGCTTCCCTCTTTGTAGACAATGTACTTTACAGTATTAAATCTGTAAGACTTTACGCCGTTATGCACAGCTTCTCAAAGGCAGTTTGGGATGGACAATGCTGTCCTTCTTAGCTGTTTTAAAATGTGCTGTGTACATTCACAGAGGTTTTCAAAATCATGAACTGGCTGCTTAGAGTAGGTTGGGAGAAACTGCTACTTGTAGAAGGAGCACGAAATGAGAGAGTGTAGATTTTAAATGGTCTGTAAAAGGAACAAAAGTAAAGTGAGGAGAAATGTCTTCACTCAGTGAATAATTAGCGTAAGGAATGTGCTGCCTAGAAGTGTGATGGAGCAGGTTCAATTGAGGCTTTCAAGAAGGCATTGGGTGATTAGATATCTCAAAATAACATGCAAGAGTATGTGGAGAAACCAAGAAAGTAGTATAAGGTAATTCTGGTCATTCAACGTGCTAATACAATAGGCTGAGGGGCATCCTTCTGTGCCGTAACAATTCTGTGATTCCATGTTTGATGCATCTAACTGGCAGTATCATGTGACTATAATTCACTTGAAATGATGTCGTCCTTTTCAATATTTCACACCAGGTATTGTTACCCGGTGTCCTCTTGAATTGAAGCTGAAGAAAGCCAAAGAGGACAATGTGTGGAAGGGCAAACTGACGAATGAATATTTTCAAGTGGACCTGACCGATCCATCAGACGTAGAGAAAGAAATCCAGACAGGTACTGTAAAACTGAACTAATTTTGCTTCTACCATGTGGAAGGAAGGCTTTAGCTTCCTTTCACATTTCATGTTTTTATATTAAAAAAAAACTAATGGTATTTTGAGGTTAAGGAGGCAAATGCTTTGTTATCAGAGGGGGAAAAAAAATCAAGGACAAAAGATTTTGAAAAGGCATAGCAGATCAGGAAACATCTGTGAAGAAATCTCAGCGTTTATTTGTCAGATAGATGAATTTCATCAGAATTGAGGAAAGCTAAAACTGTTTGAGTTTTAAGCCAATGGAAAAGCCAAGGGAACGAGAAGTATAAAGGCAAATGTCTGTGACAGGATGAAGGCTGGGCGAGATTAAACAACAAAAGGTTTCATTATGCAAAAGCCAAAGACAGTGCTAATGGATAAAGTGAAAGGCTGTGTTGAAATGAGGTGTGAATTGCTGCATTAAAAATATCTGAAAGGAACATAACAACAGGTTAAAGAAAGAAATATTTGGTGAGCCTTTGGTGCGGATTGAACCATTGGTTTGGTGACCAGGGACCCAGGTTCAAATCCACCCTCGGGCGACTGTCTGTGTGGAGTTTGCACATTCTCCCCCCGTGTCTGCATTGGTTTCCTCCGGATACTCTGGTTTCCTCCCACAGTCCAAAGATGTGCAGGTTAGGTCGATTGGCCATGGGAAATGCAGGGATAGGGGAGGAGTGGCTCTGGGTGGGAGGGTTGGTGTAGATTCGATGTGCTGAATGGCCTGCTTCCTCCCCGTAAGGATTCTATGATTGGTTGTATACACTGGGAAATATCTGATTTTATCTTCTGGTTGTGCTCAGTTAGTATCTCCTAGTGAAGTGGCATTCAGATTTCCGAACTGACTTCAGAGTTCCTGGTTAAGGAGACTTGAAAGCATTCAGAGCTGTCAAGCCTCACTGCTGGACACTACTCATTAAGGACCCAGACTAAAATAGAAGCAAATTACTGCGGATGCTGGAATCTGAAACCAAAAGAGAAAATGCTGGAAAATCTCAGCAGGTCTGGCAGCATCTGTAAGGAGAGATGCTACCAGACCTGCTGAGATTTTCCAGCATTTTCTCTCCCAGCTCGGGACTGTTGTGACCTCCCTGAATTTTGCCAGCAGCAATGTTAACCTCACTGCATAAGGAGACCACTCACTCAATAGAAGCAGCCATCTTGTAGAAAGGTCGAGACTCCATGCTCCAATTGTGAGTTGTTTGGGGGGGGGGGGGGGGAGGTTTGGAATCAGAAAGGTTGCAACCTCATCATAAGTAATTAATGCAGCAGGAGCTTCCCATCGGTGCTGAGGGACCTATCAAGTACCGTCCTGATCATTTTCGTAAGATCGACATCTCAGAGTGGCTCTGTGTTGAGGTGGCTGCATTGACCCTAAGCTGCCTCACCACCCCTAGATAGCTGCCGAATCTCTGGGACTGCTGTTCCTGGCTCCATGCTCTCTCAGTGTAGAATGGATTCACCAGAGGTAGCAGCACAATGGTATGCAGTCAGGAGGGAACTATCTTGGGAGGCTTCCAAATTGACACTGAAGCCCAAGAAACCTGATGGCATCAGGTCAACATGGGTAAGGAAACCTCCTGCTGATTTCATCCAGTTCAGCTGATGAATCAGTCCTCCTCCATATTAGATTCCATTTGGAAGAAGGGCACAGTGCTTATACTGGCTGGGGGATTTCAGTGCCCATCACCAAGGCTTACTCAGTAGCACCAGAAGTAGATTTGAAATTCTAACTTTGTTTCTCTTTGCGCAGATGGTGCTCAACTTTCTCTAGCACTTTCTGATTTTATTCCCAGTGGCAGAACTGGCCAAGTCCTGAATGGTGGCACGGTGGCTCAATGGGTTAGCACTGCTGCCTCACAGCACTGGGGTTCAATTTGCACCCTCAGGCGACCGCCCGTCTGTGAGGAGTTTGCACATTCTCCCTGTGTCTGGATGGGTTTTCTCCAGGTGCTCCAGTTTCCTCCTACAGTTCAAAGATGTACAGGTCAGGTGGATTGGGAGAAAGTGAGGACTGCAGATGCTGGAGATCAGAGTCAAAAAGTGTGGCGCTGGAAAAGCACAGCAGGTCAGGCAGCATCTGAGGAGCAGGAGAGTTGACGTTTCGAGCATGAGCACTTCATTAGGAATGTGGATTGGCCATTTTAAATTGACTGTAGTGTCCTGGGATGTGCAGGCTCAGTGGGTTAGCCATGGGAAATGAAAGGTTACAGAGATAGGGTGGTTGGGGGGGGGGGTAAATGGGGTCAGGGTTGGGGGTGTGGGGATGGGGTCAGGGTGGGAATGGGATGGGTCAGCATTGGGGACATGGGGTCAGGATGGGGGAGGATGGGTCAGCGTGGGGAAGGATGGGTCAGCATTGGGGGGATGGGGAGGGGAATGGGTCAGTGTGGTGAGGGACGGTCAGGATGGAGGGGTGCGGATGGGTCAGGGTGGGGGAGGATGGGGTCAGGATGGGGAGGGGAATGGGTCAGCATTGTGGGGGGGATGGGTCAGTTTGGGGAAGGATGGGGCCAGGGTGGGGGGACGATGGGGTCAGGGTGGGGAGGGGAGTGGGTCAGTGTTTGGGGGCACGGTCAGTGTGGGGCGAGATGGGTCAGGGTGAACATGTGGATGCGTCAGAGTGGGGGCCAATGGGGTCATGCTGGGGTGGGATGGGTCAGGGTGGAGGGGTGCAGATGGGTCAGGGTGGGGGCGGATGGGGTCAGGGTGGGGGTGGATGGGGTCAGGGTGGAGGGGTGCGGATGGGTCAGGGTGGGGGCTGATGGGGTCAGGGTGGGAGGATGGGGTCAGTGTGGGGAGGGATGGGTCAGGGTGGGGAAGGGAATGGGTCAGGGTGGGGGAGGATGGAGTCAGGGTGGGGAAGGGAATGGGTCAGGGTGGGGGAGGATGGGGTCAGGGTGGGGAAGGGAATGGGTCAGGGTGGGGGCGGATGGGGTCAGGGTGGGGGAAGGAATGAGTCAGGGTGGGGAGGGATGGGTCAGGGTGTGGAAGGGAATGGGTCAGGGTGGGAGAGGATCTGGTCAGGGTGGGGAAGGGAATGGGTCAGGGTGGAGGAGGATCGGGTCAGGGTGGGGGCGGATGGGGTCAGGGTGGGGGAAGGAATGAGTCAGGGTGGGGAGGGATGGGTCAGGGTGTGGAAGGGAATGGGTCAGGGTGGAGGAGGACAGGGTCAGGGTGGGGAAGGGAATGGGTCAGGGTGGAGGAGGATGGGGTCAGGGTGGGGGGGGTTTGGGTCAGGGTGGGGAGGGATGGGTCAGGGTGGAGGAGGATAGGGTCAGGGTGGGGTAAGATGGGGTCAGGGTGGGGGAGGGAATGGGTCGGGGTGGAGGAGGATAGGGTCAGGGTGGGAGAGGATGGGGTCAGGGTGGGGAAGGGAATGGGTCAGCATTGGGAGATGGGTCAGCGTGGGTGTCAGGGAGGGATGCTATTCTGTGAGTTGGTGTGGACTCAAATGGCCAAATGGCCTGTTTCCATGTGGTAGGGGTTCTGTTTCAAGTTTTTGTGAAGATCTGTAGCATGGGAGCTAGTTGGATTCCTTGTTGGTCCGTTCGCCGAGTTGGTAGGTTTTATCATTTTGTCCCCTTTCTAGGTGATACCATCAGTGCTGTGTTACCTCTTGTGAAGCGCTACTGTACTGTTCCATTTTGAATTGATGTGGTTCTGTTTGAGCTGTTTCCAGTTGGTACCGGTTCTGGTTTTTCCATTGCAGTGGTTTGTATATTGGATCCAGGTCAATGTGTTTGTTGATGGAATCCGAGGATGAGTACCATGATTCCAGGAATTCCTTTGCTGTTCTTTGTTTGGCTTGTCCTAGTATCACTGTGTTGTCCCAGTCAGACTCATGGTTCTTGTTGCCTATGTGTACATATACCAGGAGAGCCAGTAGTCGCTAGTTGGTGTTCATGGATGGGGGTCACTAGCTGTCTGCCTATTTGTCCTACGTAGCACTTAGTGCAGTCACTGCATAAGAATTTGTAAATTACACTCATCCTGCTCATCGTCTGTATTGGGTCCTTTATTCTGGTGAGCCGCTCTCGTGAGTGTGGCTGTTGGTTTGTGTGCTGTCAAGGTCTGTGGTGGTCAGAGCAGTCCAGTTGTCAGTTCTGACATGTTTTTCATTTATGGGAGAGTAGCCATTAGGTTGGGGCATGTCTTGTCTTCTTGGTGTTGCTTGTCTGCCAGGAATCTCCTGACGAAGCTGTGGGTACTATCCGTTTTTGGCAAAGACTTTGAAAAGGTGTTCTTCTTCCTCTCTTAGTTCCGGGGTGCTGCAGTGTATTGTTGCTCTTTTGACAGGGTCCTAATGCAGCTCCTCTTGTGGGTGTTTGGGTGGTTGCTGTTCTAGTTTAGGATCTGATCGGTGTGTGTGGTCTTTCTGTGCACTTTTGTTGTGAACAAAATACGAAGAAAATTTACAGCCCAGGAACAGGCCCTTTGGCCCTCCAAGCCTGAGCCGATCCAAATGTACGTCTAAACCTGTCGGTCAATTCCTAAGAATTTGTATCCCTCTGTTCCCCACCTACTCATGCATCTGTCCAGCTGCATCTTAAATGAATCTACCGTGCCTGCCTCTACCACCTCTGCTGGCAATGTGTTCCAAATGTCCACCACCCTCTGTGTGAAGTACTTGCCACGTGTACCCCCCTTAAACTTTCCATCACTCACCTTGAAAGCATGACCTCTCGTTACTGAATCCTTCACCCTGGGAAAAAGCTTGTCTCTATCCACCCTGTCCATACCCTTCATGCTTTTGTAAACCTCAATCAGGACCCCCTCAATCTCCTTTTTTCTAGTGAAAATAAACCTAACCTACTCAACCCCTCTTCATAGCTAGCACCTTCCATACCAGGCAACATCCTCGTAAACCTTCTCCCAAACCCTCTTCAAAGCATCCACATCCTTTTGGTAATATGGCGACCAGAACTGTATACAGTATTCTAAATGCAGCCGAACCAATGTCTTGTACAATTTTAACATGACTTGCCAGCTCTTATACTCAATACCCCGTCCAATGAAGGCAAGCATACTATATGCCTTCTTGACCACTCTATTCACCTGTGCAGCAACCTTCAGGGTACAATGGACCTGCACTTCCAGATCTCTCTGCCCATCAACTTTTCCCAAGGCTCTTCCATTTACTGTATAATTTGCTCTAGAATTAGACTTGCCTAAATGTTTCACCTCACATTTGTCTGGATTGAAAGCCATCTGCCACTTTTCCGTCCAAATCTCCAGTCTATCTATATCCTCCTGTATTCTCTGACAGTCCCTTATGCTTTCTGCTACTCCACCAATCTTTGTGCCATCTGTAAACTTGCTGATCATATCAACAGTTCCCTCTTCTAGATTATTTATGTATATTACAAACAACAGTGGCCCCAATACTGACCCCTGTGGAACACCACTGGTCACCTTTCTCCATTTTGAGAAACTCTCTTCAACTACTACTCTCTGACTCCTGTTGCTCAACCAGTTCTTTATCCACCTAGCTAGAACACCCTGTACACCATGTAACTTCACTTTCTCCATTAGTCTACCTTGGGGAACCTTATCAAACGCCTTACTAAAGTCCATGTATATGACATCAGCAGCCCTTCCTTCATCTCACAACTTGTTCACTTCCTCGAAGAACTCTATTAAGTTGGTAAGGCACGATCTCCCCCACGCAAAACCATGTTGCCTATCACTGAGAAGCTCATTCTTTTCTAAATATAAATAGATCCTATCTCTTAGTACCCTCTCCAGCAACTTCCCCACCACTGACATCAGGCTCATTGGTCTGTTACCCGGAATATCCCTACTACCCTTCTTGTACAGGGGGACAACATAAGCTACCCTCCAGTCCTCCGGCACCTCACTGTATTTAAAGATGCCACAACGATATCTGTCAGGGTCCCAGCTATTTCCTCTCTCACCTCCCTCAGCAACCTGGGATAGATCCCATCCGGTCCTGGGGATTTGTCCACCTTAATAATCTCTAGCCTACCCAACACATTGTCCCTACTTATGCCAACATGATCCAGACTAATCAAACGTCTATCTCTAATCTCAAAATTCATCATGTTCCTCTCCTCAGTGAACACTGATGCAATGTAATCATTGAGAATCTCACTCATTCTCTCAGGTTTGGCACACAGTCTTCCTTCATAATCTTTTAGTGGACCAATCCTTTCTCTAGTTGTGCATTCACCATTCTGTGTCCTTGTAACCATTACATCCTGAAATGGAAGTTGTTTTTTGTTCTCCTGCTCTCTAGTAAATTTGATCTCAGTAAAAATGCTGTTGATCTTCTGGAGTGTGTCCTCGATTTCAGCTCCTTTGATTATCACCAAAGTGTCACCCACGTACCTGATCCATAGCTTGGGTTGGATCTGTGGGAAGGCTGTCTGTTCAAGTGTTTGCATTACAGCTTCAGCTAGAAGCTATAAGCCCCGATATGGGCGTGCCCATAAGTGTCCCATTGATCTGTTCATATTCCTGGTAGCTGAGGATGAAGTGTGTTGTCAGGCATAGATCAAGTAGTTTCAATGTGCTATCTTTGTTGATGGATTCGTAGTCTGTTTGTCTGTTCTGGTTGTCCAGGAGTTTTGCTATAGTTTCTTTGGCTAAAGTTATGTCGGTTGAAGGAAAACATACCATAACTTTGAATGAGACCATTACCTTGTTGTTGTTATTATATCCATGGCCCTGATGTTGTCGAGGTATTCCTGGGATAAGTGTATGGAGTGTGTAGCTCCGTTAATAAAGTGTTGAAGCCTTTGATGTAGCCTCTTAGCTAGCCTGTGCATAGACCTTCCCGGTAGGGACACGATGGGTCTGAGGGATGTACCTTTTGGAGTCCGTAGAATCGTGGGGTATTTGTACCTTCTGCTTTCATTCTTTGTAAGGGTTGATGTAGGTTCCGTAGTGTGTTAACTCTGTTGGTGAGATGTGGTATGGAGTCTGACTCCCTCTGTTGGTAGATGTCATTCTCTGCAAGCAGTTTCTCTGTCTTTTGGATGCAGTGTTTTGTCCATTATCACTGTCACTCGGCCTTTGTCAGCCGGTACTATTACTATTATTTTGTCCTTTCTTTGTTCTTCTAGGGCTTTTCTCTCTTTTATGTTCAAGGTATTCATTGGTCCTGTTCCTGTTAGTGCAGGTGCTTATGGTTTCATTGTTAAGTTCGTTAGTTTGCAGTGTATAGAACATAGAACATAGAAGAATACAGCGCAGTACAGGCCCTTTGGCCCTCGATGTTGCGCCGATCCAAGTCCACTATCCTCCATACACTAGCCCACTATCCTCCATATGTCTATCCAATGCCCTTTTAAATGCCCATAAAGAGGGAGAGTCCATCATTGCTACTGGCAGGGCATTCCATGAACTCACGACTTGCTGAGTAAAGAATCTACCCCTAACATCTGTCCTATACCTACCACCCCTTAATTTAAAGCTATGCCTCCTCATAATAGCTGACTCCATACGTGGAAAAAGGTTCTCATGGTCAACCCTTTCTAAACCACTAATCGTCTTGTACACCTCTATCAAGTCACCCCTAAACCTTCTTTTCTCCAATGAAAACAGCCCCAAGTGCCTCAGCCTTTCCTCATACAATCTTCCGACCATACCAGGCAACATTCTGGTAAACCTCCTCTGCACCCGTTCCAGTGCCTCCACATCCTTCCTATAGTATGGCGACCAAAACTACACACAATACTCCAGATGCGGCCGCACCAGAGTCTTATACAACTGCAACATGACCTCAGGACTCCGGAACTCAATTCCTCTACCAATAAAAGCCAGTACGCCATATGCCTTCTTCACCGCACTACTTACCTGGGTGGCAACTTTCAAAGATCTGTGTACATGGACACCAAGATCCCTCTGCTCATCCACATTACCAAGTATCAGACCATTAGCCCCGTACCCCACCTTTTTGTTACTCTTACCAAAGTGAATCACCTCACACTTAGCTACATTGAACTCCATTTGCCACCTTTCTGCCCAGCTCTGCAGCTTATCTATGTCCCGCTGTAACCTGCCACATCCTTCCTCACTGTCAACAACTCCACCGACTTTCGTATCATCTGCAAACTTGCTCACCCAACCTTCTAGCCCCTCCTCCAGGTCATTTATAAAAATGACAAACAGCAATGGTCCCAAAACAGATCCTTGCGGAACACCACTAGTAACTGCGCTGTGCACTGCACTGTTCTGTGAAAGACGAATGTGTGAGCCTGGGTCTGCAGTAGAGGATTCTACCTGTTACAGATGCATCTGTTCATAACAATATTGGTAAGAGTGATCACCGCACAGTCTTTGTGAGTGTAAAGTTCTGTCTTCACACTGAGGGTGTTGTGAGGCACTATCATCATGCTGAATGGAAAAGACTTAAAAAGATCTGGCATCAGCAGGTCATCAGCAGGAGCAGAATTGTATTCAATCACAATCTGATAATGCCTTGACACATCAGCCACTCTACCATTACTGTTAAAACAAGGGTTCACCTCCTGTTCAAAGCAGAGTGTAGAACCAGGCGTATCTAAAATTGAGATGCCAACCTGGTGAAGCAACAACATTAGACTCCCTTTATCTCACTGAACTATGGAGATATCCAGATCACCATTTGCTCAAATTCTTCCACAGCTTCAGCTTTCCCAAGTTGTTTAGCCTCCTCCAATTTCACCCTCTGGGATTTCTGCATTTCTCTAATACTGTACTTCCTCATGAAGGGCTTTTGCCTGAAACATTCATGCCAACACTAGAAGGAGCAGTCAATAAACAGAGCTAAGCATTTCCATAATAATGGATCAGATCAAAGCTCTGCAGTCCTTTATATCCAGGCACAAAAGGTGGTGGAAAATTAAAGAACTAAATATTCTTGGGGTGCCTGCTATCTACGTGGTACCAATTGGAGGTTGAGACTAGAATTTCTACCTCTCTGTTTATTTGTGCAGTGATGGGGGTGAAGTGTCTTTTTGAACACCCGAGGACAATTTATCTCATTTCAAAGCATTTTATGACACAATTGAGATTAATTAGACTCAACTGCAATAAAAACTAGTCCATCATCCTTCTCATACTATCCCCTTCCCAAAGATAAATGAAGTTTACAAGCCACATTTTTAAGATTTATGTTCCTCTGTTACTGTTGAACCTTACCTGGGAAGGTGACCTCCTGCTGTGTTAAATGTTTACAATTCTCTGACTCTGTTTTCACATCTCTCCAGCCCAGAACATCATGGCAGGTGAAGGATTGGGAATCAGTCAAGAATTAATCAGTCTGCAGATTGAATCTAGCAACGTTCCTGACCTGACGCTGATAGATCTACCAGGAATTGCCAGAGTAGCCATCGGGAACCAACCAGCAGATATTGGTGATCAGGTACAGAGCCAGACTTGTGGAAATATGAGCATCCATTTTAATACTCGACACATTTATCTTCTCAGTCGGCTGGAGAATATCTATCGATGTCTGCTGTTTTGAACAGATTGAACCTATTCCAGTGATCTGTGTCATATCTCCAAAACTCATTCAACTTGAGCTAATCCAACATTCTGCTTTCAAGTTTCATTCACTTATTCCCTTTATCTCACTGAACTATGGAGATATCCCGAACACCATTTGCTCAAGTTCTTCCACAGCTTCAGCTTTCCCAAGTTGTTTAGCCTCCTCCAATCTTACAACAGCCAGTTCACCCTCTGGGATTTCTGCATTTCTCTAATACTGTACTTCCTCATGAAGGGCTTTTGCCTGAAACGTTGATTTTCCTGCTCCTCAGATACTGCCTGACCTGCTGTACTTTTCCAGCACCACACTAATCTTGTCTCTGATCTCCAGCATCTGCAGTCCTCACTTTCACCTCACTATATTCACTGACTTGCTTGGCTTACTCTTGGTGACTTAATGCCACCTCCTGGACTCCTAAAATATGATCTACATTCCTAAACTTTTCGGTGTTCCCAAATCTCAGCCCTCCTTTAGAATATTCCCAAAAACCTATTTATTTTTGATCAATCCTTTGATCAATCATATCTGCAAATGTGCCTTTACCAGTCAATATATGTCTAATTATGTTTCTGTGAGAAACTTGGAATGTTTCAGATCTTGGTGTGTCACTTAACACAGAGCACAGTTTTTTTTCCTGTGTTCTTCAACATTCACTTGATTGACAAATTGTTGAGGTTGTAGATAATTATAGTTGGGCAGTGACAAACAGTCCATTGTCAGTCCAGAACTTGCATAGTGCTGAAAAATGTTGAGAGTGTGTTGCTGGAAAAGCACAGCAGATCAGGCAGCATCTGAGGAACAGGAGAATCAAGGATTTGGGTGTAAGCCCTTATTCAGGAACGAGGGAAAAACTCATTCCTGATGAAGGGCTTATACCCAAAACGTCAATTTGCTGCAGCAAAAACAGAAATGCTGGAGAACAAAGAAAATTTACAGCCCAGGAACAGGCCCTTCGGCCCTCCAAGCCTGAGCTGATCCAAATCCACTATCTAAACCTGTCGCCCAATTCCTAAGCATCTGTATCCCTCTGTTCCCCACCTACTCATGCACCTTAAATGAATCTACTATGCCTGCCTCTACTTCCTCTGCTGGCAATGTGTTCCAGGCACCTACCACCCTCTGTGTGATGTAATTACCACGTGGGTCTCCCTTGTGACACACAGCATGCACCCCTGTGGAACACCACTGGTCACCTTCCTCCATTTTGTGAAACTCCCTTCAACTACTACTCTCTGTCTCCTGTTGCTCAACCAGTTCTTTATTCAACTAGCTAGAACATCCTACACACCATCTTCACTTACTCCATTAGTTTACTATGGGGAACCTTATCAAATGCCTGGCTAAAATCCATGTATATGACATCTACAGCCCTTCCTTCATCTATCAACTTGGTCACTTCCTCAAAGAACTCTATTATGTTGGTAAGGCATGATCTCCCCCGCACAAAACGATGTTGCCTATCTCTGATAAGCCCAATCTTTTCCAAATATAAATAGATTTTTTTCCCTCAGTACATTCTCTAGCAGCTTTCCCACCACTGACTGGTCTGTAGTTACCCGGAATATCCCTACTACCCTTCATGTACCGGGGGACAACATGAGCAACTTTCCAGTCCTCCTGCACCTCACCTGTTTTTAAGGATGTCACAAAGATATCTGTCAGCGTCCCAGCCAATTCCTTTCTCACCTCCCTCAGCAACCTGGGATAGATCCCATCCAGTCCTGGGGATTTGTCCACCTAGCCAAGAGGAAAAGGGAGTGTTGCAGAACAAAGAGACCTTGGAGTTCAGGTTCATAGCTCCTTGAAAGTGGAGTCGCAGGTAGATAGGATAGTGAAGAAGGCATTTGGTATGCTTTCCTTTATTAGTCAGAGTATTGAGTACAGGAGTTTGGAGGACATGTTGCGGATGTACAGGACATTGGTTAGGCCACTGTTGGAATATTGCGTGCAATTCTGGTCTCCTTCCTATTGGAAAGATGTTGTGAAACTTGAAAGGGTTCAGAAAAGATTTACAAGGATGTTGCCAGGGTTGGGGGATCTGAGCTACAGGGAGAGGCTGAACAGGCTGGGGCTGTTTTCCCTGGAGCATCGGAGGCTGAGGGTTGATCTTATAGAGGTTTACAAAATTATGAGGGGCATGGATAGGAGAAATAGACAAAATCTTTTCCCTGTGGTCAGGGAGTCCAGAACGAGAGGGCATAGGTTTAGGATGAGAGGGGAAAGATATAAAAGAGACCTAAGGGGCAACATTTTCACGCAGAGGGTGGTACGAGTATGGAATGAGCTGCCAGAGTATGTGGTGGAGGCTGGTACAATTGCAACATTTAAGAGGCATTTAGATGGGTATATGAATAGGAAGGATTTGGAGGGATATGGGCCGGGTGCTGGCAGGTGGGACTGGATTGGGTTGGGATATCTGATCGGCATGGACAGGTTAGACCGAAGGGTCTGTTTCCATGCTGTACACCTCTATGACTCTATGACTCTATGAGCAAGAACATTCAGGAGAGTTGTTTGGAAGCTCTTCTACAACCAGAAGGAGGAAGCCATTTGGAAGTCTCTTCTACAAATGGTAGATGGTGTGGGGTCAATTTTAATTTTAAATCTGAGATCTAAGCAAAGATATTAAGGAATATCGGCCAAAGGTAGGAATGTGGACTTAGGCCACAGTTCAGTCATAATGTTGTCATTCATCTTGAGATGACTAGAATACAAAAGCAGGGATGTACTTCTGAGGCTTTATAAGACTCTGATCAGACCACATTTAGAATATTGTGAGCAATTTTGAGCCCCATATCTCAAGAAAGATGTATTGGACCTGGAGCAGGTCCAGAGGAGACACATGAGAATGACCCCAGAAGGAAAGGCTTAATATATGAGGCATGTTTGAGGACTCTGGGACTGTACTCGATACAGTTTAGAAGGATAAGGAGGGATCTGATCAAAACTTTCAGAATATTGAACATTCTGGACAGAATGGACGCTAGGAAGATATTTATGTTGGCAGGAGACATGAGAACCTGAGGGCACAGCCACAGAGTAAAGGGAAGACCTTTTGGAATGGAGATAAAGAGAAACTTCTTCAGCCAGGAAGTGGTGAATCTGTGGAATTAATTGCCACAGAAGGCTGTGGAGTATATTTAAAACAGAGATAGATAAGTTCTTAAGTGCCAAGGGAATCAAACCTTATGCAGACAAAGTGAGAAAATGGGGTTGAAAAATCTATCAGCCATGATTGATTGATGGAGCAGACTTGATGGGCCGAATGGCCCATACCCGATGTGTTATGGTCTTATCCCATTGAATGATGCAACAGCCTCGAGGAGCTGAATGGTCTACTAATCTTCCAATGTCCTTTTGAAAGGGAGCTTACTTAACTGCTCCATTTCACTTGAATATTGAGAACAGTGCAATATTAAAAAGGTCAGAAAATGTGCCTTTTTTTCAGCAATAGTCAATAACAGTTAAGTAAGGAAACACATAAAAATTGTTGTGGTTGGCTTCATTAAGTGATTTTTGCTTCTGAATCATTTTACTACTTCCCATTAACTTTGTTTTGGTTACTTCCAAATTCTAATACATTAATATTTTATTGCAGATTAAGAGACTCATTAAGTCATTTATTAGACGACAAGAAACGATTAACCTGGTGGTTGTGCCATGCAACGTTGACATAGCAACCACAGAAGCTCTGAAAATGGCAAAGGAAGTGGACCCTACTGGAGAGAGGACTCTGGGTAATTAAAATAAAAAATGTCCGTGTAGCCATGATGATACTGAGACAGTTTGAAATAAAAGCCTGAACACATTTGCTCAATCATCAGATATATTGGAAATAAAAGCTATTGAATTTTTGGGTCTTAAGAGAATGAAAGGATTTGGGGATACTGAGAAAATTGTAGGGTTTTTAAAATTTATTCATGGAATGTAGGCTTCATGGCTAGGCCTGCACCTACTGTACGGCCCCTGTTGCACTTGAAGATGGTCCTTCTTGAACCACAGCTGTCCTTGGGTTGTTGGAACACCCACAGTGGGAGTTCCAGGATTTTAATCCATTGACACTGAAGGAGCAGCAAAACATTTCCAAGTCAGGATTCAGAGTGGTTTGGAATGGAGCTTGCAGGTGGTAATTTCTCTGCCACCTTTGTCCTTCTAGATGGGAGTAGTTGTGGGTTTGGAAGGCACTTCTAGGATTCTTATTGAATTAAAAGGTCAGTTATCATCTTTTTGAATGTTAAAAGTACTGAGTCCCGCTCTGAGTTCTTATGTTCATGTGAAAATGGGCAGAACCAAGATCAAATTGGATAGTTTCTTGCCAACGAATAAGAATCAGGGCCATCACAGTATGTGAAGAGAAGTCGGTAGGTAGACATATAGGAAGACCAAACGCTTTGTCCTGACACAAACGATTGAAATGCAGCACTTTTATTTTGTGCCACCATAATTATTAAAGTTAAACATTACACAACGCCAGGTTATAGTCCAACAGGTTTATTTGGAAGTAGAAGCTTTCGGAGTGCTGCTCCTCCATCAAATAGGATGATCCTGCTCCACAACTACCTGATGAAGGAGCAGTGCTTTGAAAGCTCGTGCTTCCATATAAACCTGTTGGACTATAACCTGGTGTTGTATGATTTTTAACTTTGTCCACCCCAGTCCAACAGCCGCACTTCCTCATCATATTAATTAAAGTTGTACGATGATCATCAATGCTATATGCAGCCCCACAGATCAGTATAGATGATGTGATTTTACGCCTTTGAAAATCACAATTCACCATGAAAATACTTCAGTTTCCTCATGGAACACACTCTGAATCTTTATTTTAAGAAAGAAGTCAGTCTGTTTAAAATATGGACACAGTGGCTTCACCCATTAAACTACTTTAGCATGTTAATATCACATAGTGGTTCTGTTCGCCGAGCTGGGAATTTGTCTTGCAAACGTTTCGTCCCCTGTCTAGGTGACATCCTCAGTGCTTGGGAGCCTCCTGGCTTCACAGGAGGCTCCCAAGCACTGAGGATGTCACCTAGACAGGGGACGAAACGTTTGCAAGACAAATTCCCAGCTCGGCGAACAGAACCACAACAACGAGCACCCGAGCTACAAATCTTCTCCCAAACTTTGATCACATAGTACAATTATAATAGTGTAATATTTACAGTTGATAGTTTAATTGCAGAGATCGTGAGATTAATTCCCATCCTGGCAGATTTTGTCATTGAATTCACTAAATTTCAAATGTTTTGTATCTATATTTTTAAAAAGTAAAGTTTGCAAATTTACCCAGGATATTAGACACTCTAATGTAGAACTCTGCAGCAGGTGTAGGATTTTTGTTTGATTTGTTTGAATGGATGGAAAATCCTCTTGGGCCCACTGACATCAGCACTGAAAGCTTGTGTACTTGCTCCTGGCCAAGGAACCCCAGAGACAAATGCAAACAGCACACACTCGCTGGTGTATAGCTGAACACAACTGGGTCATGTTGCAAATGGATCTGAAAGAGTTAATACTGAGGAGTCCAATAAGCACCACCCACTTTGTAGACCACCTCAAAGTCTGTGCAAACAATGTCACTCACAGAGTCAAAGAGCTGTAGAGCACAGCAACAGACCATTTGGTCCAGCTTGCCCTTGCCAACCAGATATTCTAAATTAATCTAATCCCATTTGCCAGCATTTGGCCCATAGCCTCTAAACCCTTCCTATTCATATACCCATCCAGATGCCTTTTAAATGTTGTAATTGTACCAGCCTCCACCACTTCCTCTGGCAGCTCATTTCATACACGTAACACCCTCTGTGTGAAAAAAGTTGCCCCTTAGGTTCCTTTTAAATCTTTCCCCTCTCACCTTAAACCTATGCCCTTTGGCTTTAGACTCCCCTACCCTGGGAAAAAGACTTTGGCTATTCACCCTATCCATGCCCCTCATGATTTTATAAACTTTTATAAACTTTTATAAGCTTCTGTAACACCCCCCCCCCCCCCCCCCCCCCCAGCCTCCGATGCTACAGGGAAAATAGCCCTAAGCTATTTAGCCTCTCCCAATAGTTCACACCTTCCAATTTACGTCCTTGTAAATCTTTTCTAAACCCTTTCAAGTTTCACAACATCTTTCTGATAGCAGGGAGAACAGAATTAGATTAGATTAACTACATTATGGAAACAGGCCCTTCGACCCAACAAGTCCATACCGACCCTCCGAAGAGTAACCCACCCAGACGCATTCCCCACATATACCCCTGACTATTGCACCTAACACTACGGGCAATTTAGCATGGCCAATTCACCTGACCTGCACATCCTCGGATTGTGGGTGGAAACCGGAGCACTCAGAGGAAATCCACGCAGACACAGGGAGAATATGCAAACTCCACACAGTCAGTCGCCCAAGGCTGGAATCGAACCCGGGTCCCTGGCGCTGTGAGGCAGTATTCCAAAAGTGGCCTCACCAATGTCCTGTACAGCCACAGCATGATGTCCCGACTCCTGTACATATTGAATCAACTATTAACTAGCTGCTAACATACTCTGAACTATATCTCATTAACAGTAAGAGATTCTTCATGCTAGTCCAGGAAGTGGTTTCTTCTAGTCCAGTATGATTGAGCATGGGCTGCACTTTCCTCCACTTAAAGAGGAAGGTGGCATCAACTTTCATCATGAACAGCAGCTCACTCAGTCCAAAAAGCTGACATGGCCCTACAACAGATGGGACAGGAGAGGAATTCACACTTGAACCATAATAACTAATGCAATAGCAAAGTGACATTGTTTTCTCATCAATTCTCAACACTCAATTGTTGGGATTGCAGGTATTCTAACCAAACCTGACCTGGTTGACAAGGGAACAGAAAGCAACGTGGTGGATATTGTACAGAACCTCGTTGTGGAGCTGAAGAAGGGTTACATGATTGTCAAGTGCCGTGGACAACAAGAGATTAATGACCAACTGTCATTGAGTGAAGCAATAGAGAAAGAGAGGAGGTTTTTTGAAGACCATGAGGACTACAGGTAAAACCAAAAACAATAAAGAACTTCTGTCATGTCAAGGTCTTGAATTAAATCTATCTATATCCTCTCCAGCACCATGTCCCTTTAACACCTCAACCCTGTGCTCTCTGGTGAACACATACTCCCACTCTAGTAACGTTTTGATTTTAAAATATTTGCCCTTCTATTCAAATGCTTCCATAGCTTGAGGATCTGACCTCTGGAATTGTCTCTGTAAACCTCTCTCCCTGTCTCTTTTCTCTTCTATAAGATTCCTTAAAATGTAACTTTTGACCAAGATTTTCATCACCAGCCCTAATATTTCATAATATAGTCAATGTCAAAATTGAGATACTTTCTGCGATGCTTCTTGGAATATATTACTACATTAAACATTCTCTATACATTTAAGTTGTTGTTCTTCTAATTCAGAATATGTCTCTCCTTTATTTTTATTGCCTTACTTGGACTCTTTCTTTGTTCTTCCTTCATTTCCTGCCTTCTTCTCACTATTATATTCGAGCTTCCCTCTAATAAGTAGGAGCTCTATAATGTCCAGGATCGTCACCCAAAATCAATATTGTTTTGCTGTTATGGATTACCAATCTTCACTTTGAGAACATCATAAGGTCTTGCACCAGTAGAAGGAAGGCCCACTACCATTTCCACAGGTCAACAATAGATAACTGATGATGATGCCACTCCTTTACCAAGATTATGCTGTCCTTGGCATTTTTTTCAGGGAGGTCGTGAAAGTGGCGATTCTGAAAAATCTAGGTTTGAAGGGTTTTAGGGGCAATTTGATTATAGCTAACAGATACCTCCTCAGGCAAAAAGGCTTTCAAGTTTTAAAAAAACATCGTACAATGAAAGGGGAGTGGCCAGGGCTCCCAGCTGAGCTTTTCTCTGGTTTGGATTAGTGGTGCTGGAAGAGCACAGCAGTTCAGGCAGCATCCAACGAGCAGCGAAATCAACGTTTCGAGCAAAAGCCCTTCATCAGGAATTGCTGGTTTGGTCTGGTTTGGTTTTAGTTCCCAGTTTTAATCTCCTTGTAACCATGTCCTGTAATGGTTATCTGATCATATTCATTCATCTTGATTTACGTTGTCAGTTTGTGACCTTATTCCAAAACAATTTTGCTTCCATGTGTTTGTGTTCCTGGAAATAACCCACCGTACGGCTAATTTGTGCAATTTCTTGCCCCTTAGACCTCTTTTGGATGATAAGAAGGCCACCATCCCATGCTTGGCTGAAAGACTCACGACAGAACTTGTGGCACACATCATAGTAAGCTTTTGTCACATATTTTATGGTTCAATTTCCAGCGGTTACATCAGTTACTTCCACATGGGATTTTGTACATTGTTGATCACCTTCTTGTGTTTTTTTTTAAGCAATCATTGCCCGAATTATCAAAGGACATTGAAGAGAAACTGTCTGAAACAACCAAAGACTTGGAACGATATGGAGAGGGAGTTCCAGACACTGCCCATGAGAAAACAACTTTCTTGATTCAGGTTGGTTTTGCAACTGTTAAATCCTATAAGGATTGAAAAGTATCCAAACTAACAATGAGAAATAGCTAATGTGATTCTAATGGGCATCCCCAAATTAGATCTGAACCCTGACATCAGGGTTTCCATCGAACATTAACAAGGCAAAACCTGCACCACTTCATACAAGTCCAGAAGCAGAAAAAATAAAACCAAGGTCAGAGACCCCTTAAAACAAGGCTTCCTCAACTTCAATCAATCACAGGAACCAGATATAGCTGCACCAATATACTATACTTCCAGACAGCTGAAGTCCAGTCCATCTGTGGGATTCCTGGTAGAATTGTAGCTTTGATCCTCAAACAGAAAGCTTATTTTAGTTTTAGTGCTTTAATCACAGCTGCCTCATAAAAGGCGTACATCCAAGTTTATTCAAAAGCAGGAATCTGGCCTCCTTGTACAGAGACTGCTAACTTTGGATAATATCTGGAGATTTTGTCATATGACATTCCTCCAACCTCCCCTTGCCACCGGCCAACTCAACAACGAGACCTACTTTACAAATATTTCTATAATTAATATTCCAATGTGCAAAGAAAGTGGGGAAAACAAACATTTTTCAAAAATTGCTATGTTTCTTGACCCCAAAGCTGTCTTCAAAGTGGGACCTGATGTGAATCATTCTGGACCAATGATAGGAACAGACGCTCCTCATGCTGGTGGTGCCTGCCATTGGCTGACAAATTAACGAGCTTCCTCTGGACTTTGCATACTGAGGCGTTAGTGGTGGAGGCCCCATGCTTGTGAGTCAGAAGAGGATATCTCTCCCCTGACCTGATCCATCACCACTTTCATAAACCCTGCCCCACCAGTTCTTGTGCAATATGGGCACTGCTTAGATAGGGGAATCTGCAATGTGTGAATCTGCAGTACTGCATGCAATTCTGCTTGCCCTGTCATAAGAAGGTTGTTGTTGACTTGGAAAGTGTACAGGAAAGATTTGCAAGGATGTTACTGAGACTGGAAGGTTTGAGTTATAAGGACAGGTTGGATAGGCTGGGACTTTTATTCCCTAGATCGTAGGAGGCTGAGGGGTCACCTTTATAGTGGCTTATAAGATCATGAAGGGCATGGATAAGGTGAATAACCAAGGTCTTTCCCCCAGGGTAAGGGAGTCCAAAAACAGAGGGCATAGATTTGAGGTGAGAGGGGAAAGATTTACCTGAGGGGTAACTTTTTCACACAGGGTGTTGCATATATGGAACGAGCTGCCAGAGGAAGTGGTAGAGTTGGTTACAATTGCAACTTTTAAAAGACATTTGGACAGATGCGTGGATACGAGAGGTTTAAAGGGATATGGGCCAATCATTGGAACCAGGACTAGGATACCTGGTCAGCATGGATGGTTGGGCTGAAGGGCCTGTTTTCATGCTGTATGACTCTATGTCACTGTTCCATCATACTTTGTCACTCTGCAAACTTGTTTTATTCATCTTGCACCTTTAATAACTGTTAGCATTACAAGGTTGTAAAGAAATGTCTCCATGTCCACAGAAGTCAAAGTGGTTCACTATTTCATGTTTCATCAAATTAAACACATCCCCAGTGCAATCACTCTCCACAGTTGCATTAACCCAGAGATATGAGTAACTAGCGATCACCATTGTTCACTGCTTTGTATTTTGTTCACAGAAACTCAATGATTTTGGTCAAAACCTCAGGAGTTTATCTTCAGGTGAGGAACCTGATGATTGCATCAATGAGGAGAGGTGCTACACCAAAGTGCGGAATGAGTTTGAAAACTGGAAACATCAGCTCGACAGAGTAAAACATCAATGTGAGTGTTTGGGGTGAACCATTGTGTCGTGACTCCTTTCAGTGCCAAGCAGAGCTTTTGATTGAAAACTGGACAAAACCTGCTGTTAAAACTATCTCCCGGGTTACTGAACTGTAGATTCATGTAGCTTATACATTCTAATCCTCCTCTTAATTTGTAATGATTCATGTTAAAACAAACCAGCATTCAAGCCATGTTTGAACAGATTTAAGGTTCATTTGTTACAAGTTATTGCTGAAGGTTCTGTTCATATGAAAAGATGAAGTTATTAACAAGAAAACACAGGTACAAGATTAAAACATATTACGCAAAAAGAATACTTAAAAGAAACAGTCCCAATAATTCTCGATGGTCGAACTCTAGTGTCCATTATCCTAAGTTCCGTCTGACTTGAAGTTGAGAAGTTAACATTTGAAGTAAAGTGTGCTGAGTCCCTTTGAAGTTCTACCTGATGTCTGCTATTTCATCGTAAACTTTGAATTCTTACACCTCCATTGCCTGTTTGGAAACACCTATTTAAAGGGTCTTTACAAGTCTCTGTGCAATTCGCTTCAACCTTATAGCTGTATCGTCAGCTGACTGGTAGCAGCCATGCTTTTAGTTTTTTTGCCTAGTTCCAGCCAGTTAATCCTTCTTTGAACAGTGGTTTTCTTTTCCCGAGAAGTATCAAACCATAATTATACAATTGTGATACTGTCATGATGATCAGATTGGATCAGACTAGACGCAGAGTGAAGAAACGCATTGATGCAGAGGGCTGTGGAGGCCAAGTCACTGAGTGTATTTAAGACAGAGATAGATAGGTTCTTCATTGTTAAGGGGAGAAGGCAAGAAAATGGGATTGAGAAACATATCAACCATGATTGAATGGTAGAGCAGACTCAATGAGCTGAATGACCTAACTCTACTCCTATACCTTATGGTCATCTCCATGGTTCTTTGTTTTTTGTTACATTCCTTCACAACCGTCTTTTGTCCAAGTATCTATCAACATCAAAGATTGCTGCTTTGCTCTGCCTCACACATCTATCCCTTAGACACATGTCAAGCTTTCTTGGTTGTCCAAGGATATATTCTCCACCCTGATGATTGTTTGGCCTTTGTGTTTTACATTTCAGTTGAAGGAGAATGGAGGTCTGTGTTTCTCTTTCAGAGATCGAACTATAAGCAGTAGGACAATTTGTCCTGCCATACATCTCACAATGTGTTTTGTGTTTCTGTTTCTTTCTCTGTTTCGTTACCTCATTGCAGGTTGTTGGAGACTTAAAGTCAGAGAGTCATAGAGATGTACAGCATGGAAACAGACCCTTCAGTCCAACTCATCCACGCTGACCAGATACCCAATCTAGACCCACCTGCTAGCACCCCGCCCATATTACTCCAAATCCTTCCTATTCATATATCCATCCAAATGCCTTTTATATGTTGCAATCATACTTGTCTCCACCACATACTCTGGCAGCTCAGTCCATACACACACCAGATTCTGGATTAGTGGTGCTAGAAGAGCACAGCAGTTCAGGCAGCATCCAAGTAGCTTCGAAATCAACGTTTCGGGCAAAAGCCCTTCATCAGGAATAAAGGCAGTGAGCCTGAAGCGTGGAGAGATAAGCTAGAGGAGGGTGAGGGTGGGGAGAAAGTAGCATAGAGTACAATGGGTGAGTGGGGGAGGGGATGAAGGTGATAGGTCAAGGAGGAGAGGGTGGAGTGGATAGATGGAAAAGAAGATAGGCAGGTAGGACAAGTCCAGACAAGTCATGGAGACAGTTACTGAGCTGGAAGTTTAGAACTAGGGTGAGGTGGGGGAAGGGGAAATGAGGAAACTGTTGAAGTCCACATTGATGCCTTGGGGTTGAAGTGTTCTGAGGCGGAAGATGAGGCGTTCTTCCTCCAGGTGTCTGGTGGTGAGGGAGCGGCGGTGAAGGAGGCCCAGGACCTCCATGTCCTCGGCAGAGTGGGAGGGGGAGTTGAAATGTTGGGCCACGGGGCAGTGTGGTTGATTCGTGCGGGTGTCCTGGAGATGTTCCCTAAAGCGCTCTGCTAGGAGGCGCCCAGTCTCCCCAATGTAGAGGAGACCGCATTGGGAGCAACGGATACAATAAATGATATTAGTGGATGTGCAAGTAAAACTTTGATGGATGTGGAAGGCTCCTTTAGGAGAGAGGAGGTGTGGGCACAGGTTTTTACAGTTCCTGCGGTGGCAGGGGAAAGTGCCAGGATGGGAGGGTGGGTTGCTTGGGGGTGTGGACCTGACCAGGTAGTCGCGGAGGGAACGGTCTTTGCAGAAGGCGGAAAGGGGTGGGGAGGGAAATATATCCCTGGTGGTGGGGTCTGTTTGGAGGTGGCGGAAATGTCGGTGGATGATTTGGTTTATGCGAAGGTTGGTAGGGTGGAAGGTGAGCACCAGGGGCATTCTGTCCTTGTTATGATTGGAGGGGTGGGGTCTGAGGGCGGAGGTGCGGGATGTAGACGAGATGCGTTAGAGGGCATCTTTAACCACGTGGGAAGGGAAATTGCGGTCTCTAAAGAAGGAGGCCATCTGGTGTGTTCTGAGGTGAAACTGGTCCTCCTGGGAGCAGATCCGGCGGAGGCGGAGGAATTGGTAATACGGGATGGCATTTTTGCAAGAGGTAGGGTGGGAAGAGATGTTATACAGGTAGCTATGGGAGTCGGTGGGTTTGTAAAAAATGTCAGTGTCAAGTCGGTCGTCATTAATGGAGATGGAGAGTCCAGGAAGGGGAGGTCCAGGTAAATTTAAGGTCAGGGTGGAATGTATTGGTGAAGTTGATGAATTGCTCAACCACCTCGCGGGAACACGAGGTGGCGCCAATGCAGTCATCAATGTAGTGGAGGAAGAGGTGGGGAGTGGTGCCGGTGTAATTACGGAAGATCAACTGCTCTACGTAGCCAACAAAGAGACAGGCATAGCTGGGGCCCATACGTGTGCCCATGGCTACCCCTTTGGTCTGGAGGAAGTGGGAGTATTCAAAGAAGAAATTGTTAAGGGTAAGGACCAGTTCGGCCAAACGAATGAGAGTGTCGGTGGAAGGGTACTGTTGGGGACGTCTGGAGAGGAAAAAATGGAGGGCTTGGAGGCCCTGGTCATGGCGGATGAAGTTGTAGAGGGATTGGATATCCATGGTGAAGATGAGGCGTTGGGGGCCAGGGAAACGAAAGTCTTGGAGGAGGTGGAGGGCGTGGGTGGTGTCTCGAATGTATGTGGGGAGCTCCTGGACTAGGGGGGATAGGACAGTGTCGAGGTAGGTAGAGATGAGTTCAGTGGGGCAGGAGCATGCTGAGACAATGGGTCGGCCAGGGTGGTCAGGCTTGTGGATCTTGGGAAGGAGGTAGAACCGGGCAGTGCGGGGTTCCCGGACTATGAGGTTGGAAGCTGTGGGTGGGAGATCTCCTGAGGTGATGAGGTTCTGTATGGTCTGGGAGATGATGGTTTGGTGATGGGGGGTGGGGTCATGGTCAAGGGGGCAGTAGGAAGAGGTGTCCTTGAGTTGACGTTTGGCTTCAGCGGTGTAGAGGTCAGTGCGCCAGACTACCACTGCACCCCCTTTATCCGCTGGCTTGATAATGAGGTTGGGATTGGAGCAGAGGGATTGGAGGGCTGCGTGTTGTGAGGGTGAGAGGTTGGAGTGGGGGACGGAGGTAGACAGGTTGAGGCAGTTAATGTCCCGGCGGCAGTTGGAAATGAAGAGGTCGAGGGCAGGTAATAGGCCAGTGGGGGGTGTCCAGGTGGATGCAGTGTGTTGGAGGTGGGCGAAGGGGTCCTCGGAAGGTGGGCGGGAATCCTGATTGTGAAAGTAAGCTCGGAGGCGGAAGCCATCCTCTCCGTGAAAACGTTGCCCCTCAGGTCTGTTTTATGTCTTTCCCCACTCACCCTAAACCTATACCATCTCGTTCTGACTCACCCACCCCAGGGAAGAGACTTTGGCTATTTACCCTATCCATGCCCCTCATGATTTTATAAACCTCTATAAGGTTACCCCTTAGCCTCCAAAGCTCCAGGGAAAACAGCCCTAGCCTAATTAACCTCTCCCTATAGCTCAAATCTGCCAACCCTGGCAACATCCTTGTAAATCTTTTATGAACCCTTTCAAATTTCACAACATCCTTCCGATAGGAAGCAGACCAGATTTGCACGCAATATTCCGAAAGTGGCCTAACCAATGTCCTGTACAGCCACAACATGACCTCCCAACTCCTGTACTCAATACTCTGACCAATAAAGGAAAGCATACCAAACACCACCTTCACTATCCTATCTATCTGCGACTCCACTTTCAAGGAGCTATGAACCAGCACTCCAAGGTCTCCTTGTTCAGCAATACAACCCAGGACCTTATGATTAAGTATATAAGTCCTGCTAAGATTTGATGTCCTATTCCTAATTCTTGTGGTCCTTTGCAATTTCTACTGGTGTGTCAGGAATGTAACATATGTGGTATGAATATCCTTTTGGTTTATCTCAGGCCGTTGAGCCAGATGTTTGCAGGTTCAGGTTCCACTCAATATTTGAATGAAAAGATTCCATAGAATTCCTTAGATTCACAGTGTCTCCTCAACATAGTACTAAATAATGGGACCCTTCCCCGATACTGTGTTCTCATGCTGTCAATTCCCTAACCAGCAGAAACAACCCCTCCATTTCAGTTTGGAAAATTCTTAATTGCCCGTGAAGCACTTTGGGATCATTGGGATAGCTTCTGGGGAAGGTGGGACCTGTACATGAAGGACGGGTTGCACCTGAACTGGAGGGGCTCAATTGACCTGGGTGGGAGATTTGCTCGTGTAGTTCGGAAGGGTTAACCTAGTTTGGCAGGGGGGTGTGGGAATCAGAGCCAAATATCTGAGAGACAGGATGTAGTGAATCTGTCGGGAAGGTTTCTCACATGATGAAACAAAGGGATTAGTTAAAGTATGTCTGCTTTAACGCAAGGAGTGTCAGAAATAAGAATGATGAACTTAGAGCATGGACCAGTGCTTGGAACTATGATGTTGTGGCTATAACGGAGACGTGGATTTCACGGGGGCAGAAATGGTTGCTTGATGTTCTTAGAACATTTAAAAAGAACAGGGAGGGTGGCAAAAGGGGAGGGGGTGTAGCATTACTAATCAGAGAGTGCAGCACAGCTACAGAAATGAAGGTTGTTGAGGAAGGTTTGAACTAAGTCAGTATGGGTGGAAGTTAGGAACAGCAAGGGAGCAGCCACCACATTGGGGGTTTTCTGCAGGCCCCCTAATAGCAATAGAGAGATTGAAGAACTCATAGGTGGGCAGATTTTAGAAAAATGCAGATGTAGCAGAGTGGTTGTTATGAGTGATTTCAACTTTCCCAATATCGATTGGAACCTCCTAAGTGCAGATGGTTTGGATGGAGCTGTTTTTGACAGGTGTGTTCAGGAGGGTTTCCTTACTCAGTATGTTGACAGGCCAACAAGGGGAGAGGCCATTTTGGATTTGGAGCTCGGCAATGAGCCAGGACACATGTCAGATCTCGTGGTGGGAGAACACTTTGGTGAAAGTGATCACAACTGCCTCACATTTAGCATAGCCTTGGAGAGTGAAAGGAGCAGTTACCGAGGGAAGATATTTAATTAGGGAAAAGGAAATTATGACGCTATCAGACAGGAGTTGGGAAGTACAGACTGGGAGCAATTGTTCCATAGAAAGGGCACAGCAGACATGTGGAGACTGTTTAAGGAGCAGTTGTTGTGAGTTGTTCCTCTGAGACAGGTAAGAAGGGGTAAGATTAAGGAACCTTGGATGACGAGAACACAGGAGCTTCTCGTCAAAAGGAAGAAGGCAGCTTACGTAAGGTGGAGGAAGCAAGGATCTAGCACAGCTTTAAAGGATTACAGGCTTGCTAGAAAGGAGCTCAGAAATGGACTGAGGAGAGCCAGGAGGGGGCATGAAAAAGACTTGGCAAGAAGGACTAGGGAGAACCCAAAGGCATTTTACTCATACGTGAGGAATAAGAGAATGCTCAGGGAGAAGGTAGGGCCGATCAGGGATAGTGGAGGGAACTTGTGCGCAGAGTCTGAGCAGATAGGGGAAGCCCTAAATGAGTTTTTTTGCTTCAGTTTTCACAAAGGAAAGGGAAGTTTTTGTGAATGAGAACTTTGAGGAGCTGGGAAACAGGCTTGAACAGATCAAGATTGATGAAGTTGATGTGCTGGAAATTTTGGCAAACATTAAGATTGATAAGTCCCCAGGGCCAGACCAGATTTATTCTAGGCTGCTCTGGGAAGTGAAAATGGAGGTTGCTAAGCCATTGACAAAGATCTTTGCCTCCTTACTCTCCACAGGAGTCCTACTGGAGGATTGGAAGGAGGCAAATGTTGTTCCTCTTTTCAAGAAGGGTAATAGGGAAATCCTGGCAATTACAGACCACTCGGTCTTACGTCTGTGGTCAGCAAGGTTTTGGAAAGAATTCTGAGGGATAGGATTTATGACTATTTGGCAAAGCATAGTGTGATTAAAGGCAGTCTGCATGGCTTTGTGTGGGTCAGGTCATGCCTCACAAATCATATTGAGTTTTTTTGAGGCGGTGACGAGATAGGTTGACGAAAGTCAAGCAGTGGATGTGGTGTATGTGGACTTCAGCAAGACATTTGATAAGGTTCCCCATGATAGGCTCATTCATAAAGTCAGGAATTATGGGATGCAGGGAGATTTGGCTGTCTGTATTCAGAATTAGTTGGCTGACAGAAGACAGAGTGGTTGTAGATGGAAAGTATTCTGTCTGGAGGTCAGTGTTGAGTGGGGTCCCGCAGGGCTGTGTTCTTGGGCTTCTGCTCTTTGTAGTTTTTATAAATGACTTGGATGAGGAGGTTGAGGGGTGGGTTAGTAAATTTGCCGATGACACAAAGGTTGGAGATGCTGTCAATAGTATTGAGGACTACTGCAGGCTGCAGCGCGACATAGACAGGATGCAGAGCTGGGCTGAGAAATGGCAAATGGGGTTCAACCTTGAGAAATGTGAAGTGATGCATTTTCGAAGGTTGAACTCTAATGCTGAATATAGGATTATAGACAGGATTCTTGGCAGTGTGGTGGAACAGAGAGATCTAGGTGTTCAAGTGCATAGATCCCTCAAAGTTGCCACTCAACTGGATAGGGTTGTTAAGAAAGCATATGGTATTTTGGCTTTCAATTAACAGGGGGATCGAGTTTAAGAGCCGCGAGGTTTTGCTACATGTCTAAAAGTCCCTGGTGAGACCACACTTGGAATATTGTGTCCAGTTCTAGTCACCCTACTATAGGAAAGATACAGAGGCTTTAGAGAGGGTGCAAAGAAGGTTTACCAGGATACTGCCTGGGCTGGAGGGCTTGCCTTATGAAGAGAGGTTGACTAAGCTCAGACTTTTCTTTCTGGAGAGAAGGAGGAAGAGAGGAGACCTGATCGAGGTGTACAAGGTAATGAGAGGCACGGATCGAGTCAATAGCCAAAGACTTTTCTCCAAGGCAGGATTGACTGGCACGAGAGGTCATAGATTTAAAATATTTGGAGAAAGGTATAGAGGGGACATTAGAGGAATTGTGAATGCATGGAATGCGTTGCCAGCTGTGGTAGTGGAAGCCGAGTCATTAGGGACATATACGCAACTGCTGGACATGCACATGGAGGGCAGTGAGCTGAGGGGTGCATAGGTTAAGTTATTTTATTTTACATTAGGATTAAACCTCGGCACAACATCGTGGGCCAAAGGGCCTCTTCTGGTTCTATGTCTATTTCTATGTCTAAAGTCATAAAATCCACTCTAGGATAAGAATGTCTTTCTTTCTGATTGATGATCTGTGATGTGACCACAATTATTAGTCTCTTGCCTCTGTCCAGAGCAAAGTATATTGCTGCTAGAGTATCACACATTGAAATATTAAATGTCTATTAAAAATGTGGCAATTTCCAATTTATTTATTTTCAATAACAGTCTATGAGGTGATGTGTGATAAGGTGATGGAATATGAGAAGGCCTACCGTGGACGGGAGTTGCCTGGGTTCATCAATTACAAAACGTTTGAGTCAATAGTGAAGCAGCAGATTGTTAAACTGCGACAACCTGCCATTCAGACATTAAAGAACGTTACCGGTGAGTCAACTGAAACATTATTCATCAAAGAATGAAATCCAAATCATTCTTCGCTACGTATTGAATCTTTCGTCTTCACCAGAATGACTTATTCCCTTTTCTCTTTGTTATCCTATTCTTACCTTAAATTTATCTTATGTCCTTTAGGTCCTTCTCCACTCCAGTCACTAATCAAAGGGTGTAAACTGCTCATATGCTCCCTGGCCTTGATTAATGGTTCCACTAATTTGGCCATAAGGGAGGAGAGATATCATTCTGGTGAATCTCTTTCCTTGAGTAATTTCATAATTTCCTCAGAGTTTCTTTCAGTCCTTGTGTAAAGGGCATTTCAGTTTTCTATGACATCACTAGCGATGTTGCAATGTCAGAGCAGGAATATATGTTGAAGCAATACCGGGTCATGTATGACACAGGTTAAAGGTACTATTTGCTATTGAGAAGGCTGATACCCTGGGAAGACTAGTATCAACGAGCACTCTGTTTGAGCCATGAGGGCTGAGAATCTGACTTAGTTTGATTCTGTTTTATGATCACCGTAAGGGTGAGTATAAACCCTTTATTTCCTCTTAGACCAGATGACACTCAAATTTCTTTCTTTAATTATTTATTCATATATGCTTGGGAGTTGTACATCTCCAAAAATGGCAGACAACTCAAATCTCTATCATAAGAACAAAGGTTTTGATACCAGTTTTACAGATAACAACCTTCCAATTGACTATTTTGGCAAATAATTTCTAATAAAAATGTTACACTTCACTTACTCCTATCTTGACCCAGGGGGATTTGGAAAGTTCAGATTCCAGATTAGTACAAATGACTCTATTATCCAATTGAGTGCAAAATAACATACATGGCTACATTATCCAATCAGTTACACCATTACACGTCCACAGCTCTCACTGTTAAAACATACTTGTTTTTAGAGTAAACCTAGGCTGCTTATCAGTCCTTCCTATTGCCTGTCCTGTTTATTTTCCCTTTCGATCTCAGATGAGATTGTTGCATTTATGTTGAAATGTCACTGAGGACATTTGCTTCCTTAGACAATAAAGTTACAGTTCTCCACTGTTTTGAATAAATAAATAAAACTTACCGTACAACATTAGAAAAATAAAACAACCAAGTTTACAAGTCCACACTTTTAAAGACCTAGCATTCACAAGCCATTCCATCATCGACTGGGCGTTCACTCGCTTCTCCTGAAATCTCCCTCCATTAGAATCCTGAGGCTGTACAGATAAGTTTCCATTTCTTTTGAAGATGGTTAGCTTCCCTAGGATGGCACTAACTGTTTGTAAACTCCAGTACCTCTCAGCTGCATCAAGCAAATACTGCTTGATGGTCATTGAGTATAAATAAAACAGAGACGGATACGGTCTTGATTGCTGAGGGGATCAAAGGGTACGGGGAGAAAGCGAGAAAATGAGATTGGACAAACCTTTCAGCCATGATTGAATGGTGGAGCAGACTCGTTGGGTCAAATGGCCTAATTTCTGCTCCAATGTCTATGGTCTTATGTTTGTGGTCATCCTTCCTTCCACTTTCAGCCAATGACTTCCAGGCACCACCCCTGCCCTATCTACTTAAACCCAGCAAATAGCAGCACCGGTGATTTCTGAAGTCACTTCTTAAGTTTCTGAAAATGCTGGAACAGTGCAGCAGGTCTGCAATCATCTGTGGGGGAGAAATCAGAGTTAGCGTTTCCGGTCGAATGACCCTTACTCAAAACTCAACCTCCTCAGAAATTTGACTTGAGTTCTTCAGCTACAACACTACCCTGAGGAACCTCTGCAGTGAAACTGAGATGATTGACAATCAATGACTACAACTGTCATCTTTTGTGAGGTATGACTGAAACTAGAGGAGATTTTCCCCCTGAATCCTGTTGACTTCAGTTATGCTAGGGCATCCGTGTTTACACCAAGAATGAATGTCGTCCAGATTTTGCAGTATTTTGACACATTCTGCTTCTGTACTTGAGGAGACAAGGATGAAAGCTGAGAGAACATCACTGTTCTTGGCCTCTGATAGAGGGTAGATCACTGATGATGATCCTCGATGGTCAGTTGTGGACAGTCAGGTTATGACTGATCTTTCTACCTCATTGTTAATCCTGTGCATTCACGTCAATCTTAAGCATTTTTGATTACTGTTGTAATTATGTTCCTGACTTTCTTTCCCACTTTCACTTATAGAAATTGTGCGCGAGGCTTTTACAGATGTCGCTTTCTACAATTTCAAGGGACTCCCTAATCTAATGAGAGCTGCCAAGGTACAATGTAGATATTAGTTCATAGGTTAAAAGTTATTGCTGTTCACCTGCAAAACTATTTTACAAGACTATAAGAGTACATGTTACCTCAGGAAGCATCAGAGAATTTGGGTTGAGGAAGTCGATTGTAGAATTTATTATTTAAAATAAATTGTTTCATATCTTGGTATAGGAAACATACATAACAGTGGCATCTGAATCAGTCAAGTCTTCACATGTTAATATCATCACTATTTTCAGGCATCTATGTTATCGACACATTTTCATCAGTTATCACTTGCAGGAAGAGCATAAGGCAGCTTTTCATGCTGTTGTTGACAATTATGGATGCTTATGGATACGTTGACATTTAGCACCATCTAGAACAGCAAATCTAATATTAGCAGGATGCCCATTTGTAGGATGGAACGTTTATTGAAAGATATTGAGTAAATATGTTTTTTCATTTCCTTAGATGGGTGGCACAGTGTTTCAGTCAGTAGCACTGCTGTCTCACGATGACCATGGACCCTGTTTGATTCCACCCTTGGGTGAAAGTGAGGACTGCAGATGCTGGACATCAGAGTCTAGATTAGAGTGGTGCTGGAAAAGCACAGCAGGTCAGGCAGCATCTGAGGAGCAAGAAAATCGATATTTCGGGCAAAAACCTTTCATCTCATTCCTGATGAAGGGCTTTTGCCCGAAACATCGATTTGCCTTCTCCTCGGATGCTGCCTGACCTGCTGGGCTTTTCCAGCGCCACTCTAATCTAGACTTCCACCCTTGGGTGACCATCTGTGTGGAGTTTGCAGGTTGTCCCTGTGTCTGCGTAGGTTTCCTCTGGGTGCACCGGTCTCCTCCCATTGTGCAAAGATGTGGATTGGCCATGTTAAATTGTCAATAGTGACAAGAGATGTGCAGGTTAAGTAGATTAGCCATGGGAAAATGCAGGGTTACAGGGATAGGGTAGGGGGTGGCTGTGGGTGGGATGCTCTTTGGAGGATTGGCTTGGACTTGATGGTTCAAATGGTCTGCTTCCACACTGTTGGGATTCTATGAGTCACATGATGTCGTGACTCGAATTATGCTGAAATACACCAAAGCAGCTGAGCAACTTATAAGGAGTGCATTCATTCAACAAAGTATGTGCTAACTCTTGGATTGAGCTATCCATTGAGTCCCACCTCCTTGCTGTTTCCACAAGGGACTTTTTGAAAATCTGTTTCAAATCTCCATTTGAGATTTACTGTTGAAACTGCCTCCAACACACAATTAACTGTTGCATTCGGATTATGTTACTGAGCAAACCAATTTGTCCTCATGTCAATCTTGATGAGAGATGATTCCATATACGTTCTTCTCCTTTTAATGAATGAACCTTCATGCTATTTCACTGTTAGGATTGAATTTACAGCATACCCCAAGTGTACACTTCCCTGGACTAACATTTGCTGAGGTTTTTTCCCTGTGATGAATTCAATGACATTACAAAGAGGCTTAATCATCCCAGCTCCTGACACTACAAACTACTGAATGCAACCCATGACCCCTTAACCAAGAGTTCGCAATTACAGCCACATCCTCTACACTATGACGCTTTTGAATTTAACCCAGGTCAGCTCAATTAGACATTGGCTTAGTTTAAACAGTTAATGTTGAAACACTTCAACCATTGAGAATCAGAACTTGGACTGGAATTCAACATCCATCAAGGATGTTCTCCCAATCTATAAATCCATTGGTGGGGCTTCATGAAATTCTGCCCATAGCAACAGGAATAGTTAATTCAGCCCTTAGAGTCTGTACTCCCGTCCAATTAGAATGTGGCTGATTTGTCTGTTAACAGCATTTACCATTAAAATGATGCCTTTTTACTTAGGATTTCCTCACTACAACCATTGGTCTCTCCCTACAAAACAGTTAGTTATCATAATCACCCCAATTACCATTGCTCTATTATTTCTGCACTCAAAGTTATAAAATGTTAGTCAATTCATTCTTGCCTCATAATTTAATTACTTCATCCTCAGTACTATTCTGTTGAGCAGACACATTATCCTGACCAATTAGAGACAAAATTGAGATGAATGAATATATTAAATCTGGAACGAAGAATCACGGTGTTCATATTTTGTCACTAGATAAGGATTGAAGACCTAAAGAAGCAACAAGAGAGCCTGGCTGAAACACAGCTGCAAATTCAATTCAAAATTGAAAATGTGGTGTATTCCCAAGACAGTATCTATGGTCAGAAGCTCACGAAAGTGAAGTCTAAATCTGAAGAAGGTTCACACAGGGATGACAAACGTTCAAGTGCAAAGAACTTTGATTTTGTCAATCCATCTCTGCCTAACAACGGTGCAACAATTCATGAAATGACAACTCATCTGAAAATATACTACGCGGTAGGTTCAGATCCCCTTCTGAATGGGTTTAAATAGATATTTGTGTAGATTGTAGAAAATTAAAACAGGAAGAATGGAGAGATTGTGTCCATTTAACTCCTAATTGATATGCGATTAGTAGAGGTAACTGATGTGTTGAAGCTGTTTCATGCAAAGCAGAACAATGTCGACACCAATTTGCTGAGTGGCCAATGAAATAGATTTTATTAGAAACAGCCTTGGAAGAAGAATATTAGATTGCAAGCTATGTAACAGCACATCACAATCTGTGATGGCAGCTTTTCTTTTGTGAAAAGATTCTTCCTTCTCTTACATGTTGAATATCTCAAGAATGTTCCAATACAGTAATTAATAAATCATTGGTAATGTTTGTACGTCAAATTTCAGTGTTCTTAAGCTCAGCATGATGTTTCTTGGGAATAGTGTAACAATTGAGAACTGAGTTGACATTCTGAAGACCCGTGAGCACCGGATGCTTCCAAGATTGGATCAATTGTGGCAAGTCAGTAATAACTGGTTGATGGATACTAGATTTTAGAGGCAAGAGGCTAATCAGTTATTGGAAGAAAGGATGAAGGAAAGTAATGAGTTCAACATCTTTGTAGTCCTGGGTAGTAATGAGAGACAGTCAGAGGCAGTGAAACAAGTCTTGCAATCAACATAGTGAGGATACAGAGTGGAGAAGTAATTTAGATAATTCACTAGGATCTTAGAACACAGAGACAGGTACACAATTCTTTGAAGTTTGCATTTCTCACTGGAATGTAGGAGGTTGAGAGCAGGATGACCTTATTGAAGTTTATAAAATAATGAAGGGTATAGATAAGGTGAATGGCAGGTGTCTTTTCCCGAGGGTGGGGGATTTCAAGACTTGGGTGCGTATTTTTTAAGTTGAGAGGAGAAAGGTTTATAAAAGACATGAGAGTGGTTCCTGCGCAAAATGAGCTTCCAGAGGAAGTAGTGGATGTGGGTAAAGTTACAATGTTAAAATGACATTCAGAAAAGTCCATGAATAAGAAATGCTTAGAGGGATATGGGCCACGTGCAGACACGTGGGACTAGTTTGGAATTATGTTCAGCCTGCACTGATTGGACTGAAGGGTCTGTTTCTGTGCTGTATGACTCTTTGACACTAAGGGAAGTCAGGTTAAGTAATACAATCAGCAGAAAGTTGGAATCATACCTGACACAAGGCCCCAAGGATCTACACCCCACCTCCATCCAAGGCCCCAAAGGATCCATCCACATCTGGCAGAGATTTTCCTGCACATCCAAACACCTCATTGACTGTATCTGTTGATCTTGATGTGGTCTCTTCTACATTGGGGAGACAGGACGCCAACTCGCAAAACATTTCAGGGAACATCTCTGGGATGCACACACCATACAACCTACCGCCCTGTGGCTGACCACTTCAACTCCCCCTCCCACTCCACCAAGGACATGCAAGTTCTGGGCCACCCCCACCTCCAAATCTAAGCCACCTGATGCCTGGAGGAAGAACACCTCATCTTCCACTTTGGGACCCTCCAACCACACTGGATCAATGTCAACTTCACCAGTTTCCTCATCTTCCCTCCCCGTCACCTTATCCCAGATCCAACCCTCCAACTCAGCACCGCTCTCTTGACTTGACCTACCTGTCCATCTTCCTTCCCACCTATCTGCTCCACCCTCCCCTCTGACCTATCACCATCACCCCCCACCTCCATTTATCTATCACCTTCCCAGTACCTTACCCCCATCCCCAGCTTCCTATTTATCTCTTCCTCCCGCTCCCACATTCCTTATGAACGGCTTATGCCCGAAACATCGATTCTCCTGCTTCTTGGATGCTGCATGACTTGCTGTGTTTTTCTACCGCCACACTTTTCGACTAACACAATTGTACAAATTGGGAGTCATTTCATCTAAGTCCTAGTACAATGCCACCAGTGCTCCATCAGGCTGGTGTCCTAAGCCCAAACAACTTTCTCTCAAGTCACTGTTGATACACAGTGACAGCAGTATATGACACCTATATACTCAGCAACTCTGCAAGGCAGTGTACATAGCGTGCCAGTCCATATGAAGCTGGAACATTGTCAGGCATTAACTTGGAAGGAAATTCATGTTTTACTTCTGTTCTTCTTCCTCAGATTGCAACTGAACGATTGGCTAACCAGATCCCTCTGATAATAAGTTATTACATCCTCCAAGAGTTTGCCGCCAAGCTGCAGATTGAGATGCTTCAACTGATACAGAAGGATCAAATTGATGAATATCTGCATGAAGAGATAGATGTGGCTGACAAAAGGAAGACCCTCAGAAGTAGACAGCAGCGGCTGGCACAAGCTCATGATCACCTGTCCAAGTTTTATTGAGTTTTATCGAAAATTGAGAAGCATTCCAAATTGCACCCTGTTCAGTTGACCGAGATCATTCTGCTTTCTTGTTCATCTTCACTATTGTTTATATTAAAAGGATAAAATGTTAAGGCCTATCTTTATACATGGAGTATCATTTATAAGTAGAGGCGGAAGGATGATGCAGTAGAAAGCCAGAGTTTCAATGATATTGCAAGCTTGTATTACACAGAGAGAGTCAAGATCCAGTCAAAATGTGAAAAACCCACACTGTTGTGCGTGAGATATCTTGTTTTCGTCTTAATCATTTGTGCAGAGCCTCCTTCTTAGAAATTAAAGTTCTGCACACATGAGAAAGTGCCAAAGTTACTGGTATATAAGGAGAAAAGAAAAGTGTCTGTAGTAATATCAGCATTGACCGTATAATCAGCATGTGGACAATGGAAAGAGTCACCATACACGTAGTTCCTTGACTATCTGTAGTGTGGTTTCTCACTGACGGACAACCTGTTCTTAATTGGGGTTAACAATAGATGACGTTCATTTTTACAGATATGGAAGTAATCATCATTCGTACTGATATTTTCATACCTAACAATAATCAGATACATTTTTTGCTTTTGACAGACCTCACAGTGTGGTTTTGAGGCTCCTCAGGTCAAACCAGGTGATTTACATGTCGTGTTGTCGATGCTTTTTATTGGTACGGATGGTAAGAGAGGAAGGGGAACGCTTGGAACTGAAGCATTGGCTCAATATGGGGGTATGGTAGACTTGATCGTACTAATGAATGTTTGTTTGTGTTTTATTTGGATACCAAAAGCTCTTGGATGGAAGTTTCAGATGTACACAATCAGGTTTCAGACTAAACCTTGAGTTCATGTCACACTACAAATGACCCCATTGCACTATACACACACACAGACAGACGGATGCACACACAGACACACGCACACACCTACACACACACACAGACCCTCTCTCATACACTCACACATACACTCCCTCTCACAGACTTAAACCCCTTTATACTCACACTCACACACATACACACACCCTCTCACAGACACTCATAACCTACAACACCCCCCCCAACACACACACACACAAACCCACATGCATACATACATAAAGATTTGTGGGGTGAATTTGTACTTGCAGAATAACATTTTACTTTGCGCAAAAACTGCATGAATCCAGGTAAGATTATGTAAATCTGTTTTTTTAGGTTAGAATCTAGATTTTAGATGAGACCATTGTGGCACAGACAGCCTCACAGTGAGTTAACACCTTCAATACCTTATCTGGGCTGACATGACAACAATTGTTAAAGTGCACTTGGGAATGTAACTTTTAAAAAAAGTTGTGCGATTTACTTATGAAAGAACTGTCATTCTAAAAAATGCGAGACTTAACAAAAATCCAGGTCTTTTTCAATATATAATTTCAGTTATATCACACTGCAATCTTTTACTATAAATTCTGTGTCTTACAATCTTATTCTTCACAATCACCTAATGAAGGAGCAGCGCTCCGAAAGCTAGTGCATCCAAATAAACCTGTTGGACTATAACCAGGTGTTGTGTGATTTTTAACTTTGTTTCAGACAAAGGCATGGACTTTTCATTCCTCCAAAACTCTGTTCTTATTGAATTTGGGTGGGATTGGGATTTTATTAAACATAAGGTGCGATAGCTAGGAAGAGGGGAGAGCTGGTGATAAATGGGGGAGCCATCTCAGGAGGGCTACTCAATTAAATCTAGTGGTGACCAATAAAGAGGCAGCAGCAACAAGATTGCCAATGTCCCACTGCCCCCTGGGCCTTCAGTGGCTCAGGAGCCATGTTTGAAATTGGGGTTGAGTTTTACCCTTCCTGGTGAAATACCTATTTTGTCATCACAAGGGCTGGGAAGTGTTGGCAAGAACTAAGCACAACGAAAGAAAGAGTCTGTAATTTGAGGAACCCAGTTCCCAAATCCACAGAGTCTTCCATCCAAATAATGACATCCACATACAATTCCTGTTCAATCACTGAACCGACACAATGTTGTTTCAGCTGAAACATTTAACGGTACCAGATCCAAGATGGCGGCAGAGTAGGATGCTCCAGTCAGGGCTCCTCTACTCACCAGTCCCTTTCCCTATTTTGTCTTCTCTTTGGAGCTTTTCTGTTCTCCACGCTCCTCCCCCCCACCTCACCCCCCCCCCACCTGGCTGCCCTCACCTGGAGAGTGGAGTTGAGGAGTGGAGTTCGTGGGCCAAGCAGTGGCGGAGTGAGTCCTGGATGGAGGCTGGCATGTGGAACCCCATGGCCTCGTGCTCTGGGGAATGCAGGCACAGACTGGAACTGACGTACTGGTGGTCACTTATTACCATTCTGGACTTTTTCACGGTTTCATGCTAATCTTTTTTAAAAATCTGTAACAACACTTTTTTTTATTATAAGATTTGTACCTGAGATGGCGTCATTAAAGGCAGCCATTGTAAAAGCTTTTCACAGTACTTTTGTACTGGAGTACATGCATCAATAAAGGATATTCTATTCTATTCTCTAACTTCCTTGATCCAGCTGCTCGAGAAACTTGACAGGAGCTGGTGATTGGCTGTCAGCTCAAAGGGTAAAGTCATCATTGTCCTCCTCTCTCATTCAAGAGAGGTGACTGGTGGTGGTTTAACCTGCAGGTTAAACCACCCTCAAAAGAAGGTGACCCCTTCATGGTAACCTCAGTAAGTGTGGGAATTGAATCTATACTGTTAGCATTGACTCTACATCACAAGCCAGCCATTCAGCCAACTGAACTAACCAAACCCAGAGTCTCAGGACAATAGGACATGAGTTTCTTATTCCACAATATTGGTTGGTGTTATTTGAATGCAATTAATAAATTTGAAATTGAAAGGCAGTCATAGTGACTATGACAAGTATCATCATATTGTCATTCAAAAATAACCATCTAATTCACCAATACAGAAAGAAATCTGCTATTCTTACTTGGTGTGACCTACACGTGACTCCAGATCTGCGGATATGCAACTGACTCTTCACTACCCTTTGAATTATCTTAACCATGTTGTTAACCAAAAGGAACAATGCTAGCGGTCAGATTGAGAAAGGATGCCTGGCTGTTGACTTTGAATATTTTCATAATGCCTACTTGAAAGGCACAATACGATAGTGGGTTCAATGACAAAATGCTTCAATGCATATACCCCAGCCCCTACTGTCTGTTCTAAAGTGTCTGCAAAGAATATGACTGCAGTTCCAGAGAACCAATCTGTGTGATATACAAGCAAGGGAAACATGCTGTCAAGGGCAGTACTCCCAGTGAAGAAGATAAAGGATGCTACAACAGAGTGTAGCATCAATGTTGATAAGGCTCTGGAAGTCGTCAGTCCAGCAGACAGAGACACTGAGTGTAACAGACAAACATCTCCACACAAATCAAGATTCTTCACTTAGAGAGTTGTTGGGGCTTTGGAATGTGCTGTCTGGAGACTAGTGAAGGTGGATCTATAAGAGGATTCAAAAAAGAGACAGTACAGTTATTCCTCTGTGCCTGTGAGGCTTCTGTTGCTGAGAATCCATTTGAATGATGAAATTTGAGAGTTTGAAAAGCTCGTTTAAAAGTAGCTTTAAAATATCGTGGATAGTTTGCCTATGGATGTTGATCTTTGTTGTTACTTATTTTTTAGTGCGGATAGGTGAATTTGCAACTTGTGATTTTGCAGATAGATATAATTTACGGAATATTTAAAAGTGATGAATTTAGACGGCTGCAGAAATGGGGCTGGAGAATGGAACTAGCGAGATAATTATTTTGGAAGCCTGTACAGACACAATGGACCAAACAGCCTCCTTCTGTACTGTAAAATCCAATGATTTAATTCTGAAGAAGGGTAATTGGATCTGAAACTGCTTTCTGTCCACAGATGCTGCCAGATCTGCTGAGTTTGAGACAGTAAAGGCTGCAGATGCTGGAAGTCAGAGTCTACAGTTAGACCTGCTGAGTTTCTCCAGTTACTTCCTTTAACAACGCTGTCATATTTACCTCATGATTTTGAGTTGGACTGGGGTGTACAAAGTTAAAAATCACACAACACCAGGTTATAGTCCAACAGGATTAGTGGTGCTGGAAGAGCACAGCAGTTCAGGCAGCATCCAACGAGCAGCGAAATCGACATTTCGGGCAAAAGCCCTTCATAATCCAACAGGTTTAATTGGAAGCACACTAGCTTTCGGAGCAACGCTTCTTCATCAGGTGATAGTGGAGGGCTCGATCGTAACACAGAATTTATAGCAAAAATTTACAGTGTGATGTAACTGAAATTATACATTGAAAAATTGATTGTGTGGTAAGCCTTTCATCTGTTAGAATACAGTGATAGTTTCACTTCTTTCATGTGTAAAGCACAAAACCTTTTTTTAAAGTTGCATTCTCGGGTTAGCTGTTAACAATGGTGATAGCTAGACAATATGTTGAAGGTGTTAGCCCCCTGGAGTTCTCTGTCTATGACCTGATGTTTAGATTGATTCTAATCTAAAAAGTGAGATAACAGAGTTTTACATAAATTCATGCAGTTTTTGAGCTCAGAGTTCTACATGAATGTATGCAGTTTTTGAGCAAAGTGCAATGTAACTCTGCAAGTACAAATTCACCACACAAAATATATGTGTGCATGTGGGTCTTTGTCTGTGTGTGTGTCTGTCTGGGGTGGGGGGTTATGAGTGTGAGAAAGTGTGTGTGTATGTGTGTGTGTGTGTAGTGAGTGCAGAGTGTCTTAAGTCTGTGAGGGGGTGCATGTGTGAGTGTGGGAGTGTGTGTATCTATAAGGGTGTGTGTGGGTGTCTGTGTGCGCGTCTGTGTGTACCTGTGTCGGTGTGTGTGTGTGTGTAGTGCAATACTTACCTCATCTAATTTTACCTCCTACAGGCAGAACTTGGACAGGATACACTCGTTTTCCTTTTGAATCTAATGTCCAATAGTCATCAGCCTTTAATCATTTGGCCTTTGTTTCACGCAGTGGAGGCCCCACACCTAACTTGCTCCACCTCACTTGCTGATCTAGAATATGGCTTTAAAAAGGTTAAAGCTTGGAACCGTCCTGAATGCAATAAATGCTGGAGATCACTGGGGGTCAGACAGAATCCGTGAAGATAGATTCTAGCTAACGTCTGGAGTCCAGTTGACTCTTCATCAGAAACATTAGCTTGCTCTCTCGCCGTTAATACTTGTCTGACCCTCTGTGATCTCCAGCATCTGCAGTAATTTGTTCCTAAAGGTTGGAACCACTTGGATTTATTTCCTGCATTCCTGTTCATTGCAATTTGCTGCTCTAGTATGAGTTCCGTATTGATCACGGGGGACAGTCGTGATGCCCTCCAGCCAATCTCACCCACCGTCAATCTCATGCTGGGAGTGGCGATCATTTGACTTTGGTAAAAACAATGACTGCAGATGCTGGAAACCAGATTCTGGATTAGTGGTGCTGGAAGAGCACAGCAGTTCAGGCAGCATCCAAGTAGCTTCGAAATCGACGTTTCGGGCAAACCCCACTACCAGGGATATATTTCCCTCCCCACCCCTTTTCGCCTTCCGTAAAGAGCGTTCCCTCCGCGACTACCTGGTCAGGTCCACACCCCCAAACAACCCACCCTCCAATCCTGGCACTTTCCCCTGCCACCGCAGGAACTGTATAACCTGCGCCCACACCTCCTCCCTCACCTCTATCCGAGGCCCTAAAGGAGCCTTCCACATCCATCAAAGTTTTACTTGCACATCCACTAATATCATTTATTGTATCCATTGCTCCCAATGTGGTCTCCTCTACATTGGGGAGACTGGGCGCCTCCTAGCAGAGCGCTTTAGGGAACATCTCCGAGACACCCGCACCAATCAACCACACCGCCCCGTGGCCCAACATTTCAACTCCCCCTCCCACTCTTCCGAGGACATGGAGGTCCTGGGCCTCCTTCAACACCGCTCCCTCACCACCAGACGCCTGGAGGAAGAACGCCTCATCTTCCGCCTCGGAACACTTCAACCCCAGGGCATCAATGTGGAGTTCAACAGTTTCCTCATTTCCCCTTCCCCCACCTCACCCTAGTTCCAAACTTCCAGCTCAGATCATTTGACTTTACTGACTTCCGGAAGTCAAGGCATTTAGCGGAACGAAACTGTACTAAAGAATCTGTGATTGCTAGTAAAACGAAACTGGAGACAGAAAGAGAAAGGAGGGCTGATGAAATCGGTGTCTGTTTCGCAATTGGTCTCCGGTTCCACTTACGAAAGGTAAATTCAATAAGTTACTCTTGTGATTTCTCACCGTTCCTCTGAAAAACCTTGCTTCTGGTTATTTTGTTTTGAGAATCTGAGGTTTTCAGGTGGAGCATCACAGTACCTGCAAAGTATCTCAGCAGCCGCCAGGAAAATGGAATTCTCTCCCTGTTGCTATGACTTCAGATTCTCCATAAAACCATCGGGAAATAGGAGCAAACCACCACTCCATTTTATTTTGCCTGTGAGTACAACTCGAATCGTGAGGTCACAGTGAATAGAAGCTCGGTTTTAATAGTCAGCCTATTTCAGGTGGGATTGAGTTCTCTGTGCAGCAATCTCCTCTTTCTAATGCTGTAATTAGAGTCAGAGTTTGACAGCATCAAAACACATCCTTTGATCCAACTCATCCACGCCGACCTGATCTCCCAACCTAATCTAGTCCCATTTGCCAGCACCCGACCCATATTCTCCAAACCCTTCCTATTCATATATCCATCTGGGTACCTGTTTAATGTTGCAATTGTACCAGCCTCCACCACTACCTCTGGCAGCTCATTCCATACTTGTGCCACCCTCTGTGTGAAAAAGTTGCCCCTTTGGTCCCATTTAAAATTTTTCCCCTCTCACCCTGAACCTATGCCCTGTAGCTCTGAACTCCCCCCATCCCAGGGAAAAGACCTTGTCAATTTACCCGATCCATGCCCCTCATGATTTGATAAACCTCTATAACCCCATAAACGTAATTTTATAAACCTTATAAACCTCAGCCTTTGACGCTCCAGGGAAAACAGCCCCAGCCTATTCAGCCTCTCCCTATAGCTCAAACCCTCCAACGCCGGCAACATGCTTGTAAATCTTTTCTGAACCCTTTCAAATTTCACAGCATCCTTTATAAAAAATGTTTCACAAAGTTTGTAGCAGCATTCCTGCACAACAGAACTAAACAGGAAAACACAACTGGGAATGTGTGTTGCAGACGTTTCGTCCCCTGTCTAGGTGACATCCTCAGTGCTTGGGAGCCTCCTGTGAAGCGCTTCTGTGATCTTTCCTCCGGCATTTATAGTGGTTTGAATCTGCCGCTTCCGGTTGTCACTTCCAGCTGTCTGTTGCAGTGGCCGGTATATTGGGTCCAGGTCGATGTGCTTATTGATTGAATCTGTGGATGGGTGCAATGCCTCTAGGAATTCCCTGGCTGTTCTCTGTTTGGCTTGTCCTACAATAGTAGTGTTGTCATGAATTAATGTGTTCGACTGGGACAACATACCGGCCACTGCAACGGACAGCTGGAAGTGACAACCGGAAGCGGCAGATTCAAACCACTACAAATGCCGTAGGAAAGATCACAGAAGCGCTTCACAGGAGGTTCCCAAGCACCGAGGATGTCACCTAGACAGGGGACGAAACGTTTGCAACACAAATTCCCAGCTCGGCGAACAGAACCACAACAATGAGCACCCGAGCTACAAATTTCACAAACTAGGAAAACACAACACACCCAGGGACTGTAGCCAACCTACCGTGCATCAAACACATTTCAGAAATGATGACCGAACTACTCTGGCCCCTTGACATCATGGTAGCCCACAATCCTACCACCACACTGAAACAGCTCCTGATGAATTTAAAGGATCCTGTGACAACAGCCAGGAGAACGAATGTCCTATACAAAATACCCTGCAAGGACTGCAACTAACATTACGTTGCACAGAGGGGCAGGAAACTAGCCAACAGGATACATGAGCACCAACTAGCCATCAAGAAAACATGACCAACTATCACTGGTATCCATGCATGCAGACAAAGAGGGACAGCCGTTCGACTGGGTGAAAACAAGGACTGCAGATGCTGGAAGCCAAAGTCTAGAGTGGAATGGTGCTGGAAAAGCACAGCAGGTCAGGCAGCATCCGAGGAGCAGGAAAATCAACATTTCGGGCAAAAGCCTTTCATCAGGAATAGAGGCAGGGTGCCTGCAGAGTGGAGAGATAAATGAGAGGGGGGTGGGGGTGGGCAGAAAGTAGCATAGAGTACAATAGGTGAATGGGGATGGAGGTGATAGATCAGAGAGGAGGGTGGGGGAAAGTAGCAAAGAGTACAATGGGTGGATGGGGGTGGCGATGAAGATGATAGGTCAGAGAGGAGGGTGGAATGGATAGGTGGAAAGGAAGATAGGCAGGTAGGACAGGTCATGAGGGCAGTGCTTAGCTGGAAGGTTGGAGCTGGGGTGAGGTGGGGGAAGGGGAAATGAGGAAACTGGTGAAATCTACATTGATGCCATGTTGAAGTGTTCCCAGGCGGAAGATGCGGCGTTCTTCCTCCAGGCATCAGGTGGTGAGGGAGCGGCGGTTGAGAAGGCGCAGGACCTGCATGTCCTCGGCAGAGTGGGAGAGAGAGTTGAAATGTTGGGCCACGGGGCAGTGGGTTTGATTGGTGCAGGTGTCCTGGAGATATTCCCTAAAGCGCTCTGCGAGGAGGCGTCCAGTCTCCCCAATGTAGAGGAGATCACATCAGGAGCAACGGATACAATAAATGATATTGGTGGATGTGCAGGTAAAACTTTGATGGATGTGGAAGACTCCTTTGGGGCCCTGGATGGAGGTGAGTGAGGAGGTGTGGGGGCAGGTTTTGCAATTTCTGCGGTGGCAGGGGAGGGTTCCAGGAAGGGAGGGCGCGTTGTTGGGGGGCGTGGACCTGACCAGGTAGTCATGGAGGGAATGGTCTTTGCGGAAAGTGGAAATGGGTTGGGAGGGAAATATATTCCCTGGTGGTGGGGTCCGTTTGGAGGTGGTAGAAATGTCATCGGATGATGTGGTTTATGCGAAGGTTGGTAGGGTGGAAGGTGAGGACCAGGGGGGTTCTGTCTTTGTTATGGTTGGAGGGGTGTGGTTTGAGGGCGGAGAGGTGGGATGTGGATGAGATGCTTTGGAGGGCATCTTTAACCACATGGGAAGGGAAATTGCAGTATCTAAAGAAGGAGGCCGCTGGTGTGTTCTGTGGTGGAACTGGTCCCGTGGTGGAACTAGTCCTCCTGGGAGCAGATACGATGGAGGCGGAGGAATTGGGAATACGGGATGGCATTGTTGCAGGAGGTAGTGTGGGAAGAGGTTTAATCCAGGTAGCTGTGGGACTCGGTGGGTTTGTAAAAAATATCAGTGTCAAGTTGGTCGTCATTAATGGAGATGGAGAGGTCCAGGAAAGGGAGGGAGGTGTCAGAGATGGTCCAGGTGAATTTAAGGAGAATTTAAGGAACCCCCCCTGGTCCTCACGTTCCACCCTACCAACCTTCGCATAAACCACATCATCCGATGACATTTCTACCACCTCCAAACGGACCCCACCACCGGGGAATATATTTCCCTCCCAACCCATTTCCACTTTCCGCAAAGACCATTCCCTCCATGACTACCTGAGAAATTCACAGGGATAGGGTGGGGGGGGGTGGGTCAGGGTGAAGAGGAGCTGCTCTTTGGAGGGTCGATACAGACTCTGGGCTGAATGGCTTGCTTCTACACTATAAGGACTTTATGAATCACATCTATTGGCAGACATCTTAAGCTTTTCTGTCATAAAATTCTCATGTTTATCATACTGCTGTCAGAGAAAAGTACTGAGTTCGGTGTCCAGCGCTGAAATAAAGAACACATCTGCAGAATTGGGAACTGCACTAGAAATGAAAAAGAAAACCAGAATGAAAATTTCACTCATCAGAGAAATCAGCTGCAGCTTTCCCCCTTCCCGGTCCTGTTCAAATTACTGCAGATTTGAGGCAGAACCTCGGACCTGGCCATTTAGCCACTGCTGCACAGTTCTATTTAGTCTGGGTCAATAAAGTGTGGAGCTGGAAAAAGCACAGCAGGTCAAGCAGCATCAGAGGAGCAGAAGAGTCGACATTTAAACTCAGGACCTTTCATCTGGACTACAGATCCATTAATAAGGCAGAAAAATGAAATAGCTGTGGAGAAAGTGAGGACTGCAGGTGCTGGAGATCAGAGGCAAGAGTGGTGCTGGAAAAGCACAGCAGGTCAGGCAGCATCCGAGGAGCAGGAGAATCGACGTTTCGGGCATAAGCCCTTCACCAGGAATGAATGAATCAAAAATATTCATGCCTGACAAATGGCTTATGCCCGAAACATCGATTTTCCTGCTCCTTGGATGCTGCCTAACCTGCTGTGCGTTTCCAGCGCCACACTCTCGATGCAGATTGTTTTTGAGCAAACTAGGACCAGCTCAAATTGCTACACTTTCATCACTGTTGTGACGAGACTGTTTCAAAACATAAAAACCGAAAGAATAGCAAATGCTGTAAATCAGAAAAAAAAATAGAATTTGCTGGAAAAACTCTGCAGGTCTAGCAGCGTCTGTGGAGAGAAATCAGATATAATGTTTCGGGTCAAGTGACCCTTCCTTAGACCCTTCTGAGGGAGGGTCATTTGACCTGAAATGTTAACTCTAATTCCTCTCCATAGATGCTGCCAGACCTGTGGAGTTTTTCCAGCAATTTCTATTTTTACCTCTGTTTCAAAATATGTTTCACTCTATATCTCACAGAAAAAAAAATCACTCAGCAAAAACTTTCTATTACTTTTTTTTGGTATATTTTCAGCATCATGTGAGCATACATATGAATAATATGTGTTTAATACTTAGTTCAGTACAAAGTAACTAAAGAGTCCATTGACCGTTATACATCATTAATTCAGCTTGCAGAAACCTGTGAATTTATGCAGTTAAGGGAACAGCTAATTTGGGGCATGATTGTGTTAGGAATACAAGATCCAACAGTGAAAGCAAACCTGAGAAAAGTTAACAGCGCACCCAGGAGAGCAATTGATCAGTGCAGAAGAATCAAGGCTGTGTATCAACAGCTGGGGCTCATTCATAGCACAACAGAGCAGGTCTTGCATTATGTTCTGAAGAAGGGTTACTGGATCTGGAAAGTTAACTCTGCTTTCTCTCCACAGATGCTGTCAGATCCGCTGAGTTTTTCCAGCAATTTCTGTCTCTGTTCTTGCATCATGTTGACAGATACTCCAGACACAGAAAACAGAACAATTAGAGTCAAAAGGCAGTATACAAATATTGCAGAAGACATCATATTAAAGAATAGAAAGCATGTCCAGCATGGGAAAAACAGCATTCTTACTGCAAGAAGCTGAAGTATTAACATATATATAGTATTTAAATAAAAAAAGTACAGCAAGCAAGGACAAATAGTCGCTGGAGAGTTAGTGGCTGAAGTTTCTGATGAATCACTATACACCAGACAACAGGTTGGTTCAGTCAAAATAAGACATATGGCTGTAAGAATGAGGACTACAGAAGGTACATGTCGGGTCAGTGTAAACTGTAAATCAGACACTGACGTATCATGCAAAGTCATGATCTCTCAGACCTGTGCCAAGTGGCTCAACAAGGCAATCCAAAAACGGAAGGAAGGTTAAAGTATGTGTGAAAACGACAGATTACTCTGCGGGCCCACTGCAGGAAGCTGAATGAGGACCAAGAGTTCCAGATCATTGACAACAAGCAAATGCCATTCATCTCAGCCAGAGCAGGTATCAGATATGGACTGGTGTCCCTCAATGTGCTAAAAGATATTTGTAATGTGTGATGGCATGCTAAATCACTGATAGCAGAACATATCCAGATGAATACAAAGATGTCTTCACAGGGTTAGTCTTCCAGGAGTTTATCGTCTCAAGGTAGATGAGGATGAAAGATCATCAGCATCTGGCAAGAGAAGTACCTCAAGACAAGACTGAAAGACAAGAGAGAAGAGCTGGAAAACAAAGAAGCAATTAAAGAGAGAACTCTTACAGAATGGATTAGCAATATGGGAGCACAAACCAACCTGGCAAACTGAAAAACTGTAGTTTTGACACAAAAAATGTAAATAAAGTCCCAAAGAGGTCCCATGACCCCATGATGACCGTTAAAAGAATTTTACCACAGCCTATGAAAGCAAAAATGCTCATTCCCCAAGATCGAGTCATACAGAATGGAAACAGAACCTTAGGTCCAACTTGGCCATGCTGACCATGTTTCCCAAACTCAGTGAGTCCCATTTGCATTTGGACCACATCCCTCTCAACCTTTCCTATTCATGCACCTGTCCAAATGTATTTTGAATGTTGTGACTGTACCTGCATCTACTAATTCCTCTCCTACCTAATTCCTCTGGCAGTCCATTCCATATGTGCAACACCCTCTGTGTGAAAGAAAGCCCCTTAGGTATCTTTTAAGTCTTTTCCCTTTCACCTTAAACCTATTCCCTCTAGTTTTGGATTACCCTACCCTGGGGAAAGACCTTTGCTATTCACCTTATCTATGCCTGTCATCATTTTGTAATCTTGTATCACCTTAGCATCCTAACTAGGAAAGGAAAGGAGAAAAAAATGTGGATATAGGGACTTTTGACAATCTTTTGCAGAATAAGAAAAATATGTGAACGATGGTTACTGCCAAGTGAAGTTGATGAAAGCAGTAGATTTTTAAATGCATCCCAGATGTATTAGGCGACACAGTGGCACAGTGGTTAGCACTGCTACCTCACAGCACCAGAGACCCGGGTTCAATTCCTGACTCACGCGACTGACTATGTGGAGTTTGCACATTCTCCCTGGGTCTGCGTGGGTTTCCTCTGGGTGCTCTGGTTTCCTCCCACAGTCCAAAGATGTGCAGGTCAGGTGAATTGGCCATGCTAAATTGCCCGTAGTGTTAGGTAAAAGGGATAAAAGTAGGGGAATGGGTGGGTGGCGGGTCGGTGTGGACTTGTTGGGCCAAAGGGCCTGTTTCTGCACTGTAAGTAATCTAATCTAATGCCCTTTTGGAAATATAGATGGTAGCGTATGTCGTTTGGCATTTCCACTGCTCCAGAAGAATATCAACACAGCCAACATGAGATAGTTTGTGATCTTCCCAGAGTGGTAGTTACAGTGGATGAACTGCTACGTTATGGATGCAGAGTCACAATGGAAGAAGACATTGCTGACCATGTTCAAAATCTAATGCAACTGCTTGTCAGAACTCAGCAGATGAATCTAAAACTGAACAAGAAAAATTTACAGATAATTATCTTCAAAGGTCAGTTAATAGGTCACTTACAGCAAAAGGTCTTCACCTGGATTCCAAAACGTTGGGAGCTGTAATAACAATGCAGGAACCAACAGACACCAATATCAGTGCTGAAATACTAAAGGTAAAGCCATTGTGGTCCTTTCTGAGAAAGACAGTCTGACGATAAGCATGTCTCAGGTGAGGAGAGGGGTTAAGAAGGGCAGTCCTGTATGGTAACTTCAGTCAGTGTAGGGATTGAACCCATGCAGTTTGCATCATAAACCAGCCATCCAGCCAACTGAGCTAATGACATAAATGATGAAGTTACCCTGCAATGTGATGCCAGTGGGATAGGATTATTAACACCCCAAATGCTACAACATGAACTGGTTACAATCACGTCCAAGGTGTCTGTCAAGAAAACAACAAGTCAGTACGCCCAGAATGTGAAAGTGTGCCAGGCGATTGTCTTTGTTTGTGAACATTTTTTATCAATACCTACATGGAAGAGACAAAGTGACAATCAAATTCAACCACAGCTGCTTCCTACCATTTTCCTCAAGCTTCTCCAAAGCATTGCCCAAGCATGTGAAGACACAGAGATATAAGATACAGAGACATCATCTGAATGCTGCCCCAGCTAGCCATGCCCACCAAATGAACGAATTTTAAAATGGTGATATAAAATGACAGGAACATAAGCATATTGCAGACTTACTGCTGGGAGCAGTCCTCTTAATGAAGAAGGTAAATGGAGTGTTAAATCTTCCAGATTCCACATGAAACAGTGGCTTGTCATGTTCTGGAAGGTATCACTTAGCAGAAACACTGAAATTATCAGACTCATGCCTTGATCAGATCAACCAATTATCCAACAAGATGCAAATCTCGAACTATTGACAAGCAGCTGTGATAAAAGGATGGCCAGAGAGCATCAAGGATGCATCTCTTGCTGTAAGTACATATTGGACATACAAAAATGTATCAATATCCTGAGGTGGCATATTGTACAAAGGAAAAAAGTAATTATTCTAAAGGAGTTGAAAGAAGAGATATATAGAACAATTATGAAAGCTACCAAGGAATTGAATCCAGTCTGAGAATATGTTTCACAGGACAAACATGACAAAGACAGTCAAGGAGCAATCAGCCAGTGTAGTACAGTACTTGAAATAAGCACCAAAGTAAGCAAAAAGGAGAATCACTGATGACATATGACACCCAGACCATGGATGAAGTTGGGAGTAAATCTGTCCACACTCACAGGGACTGATTGTCTTGTCATCATAAACTATTGTTCTAATACTGGTAGGTGGATCAGTGGACTCCAGTAACTGTCAATGAGACTGTCAAATGCCTAAAAGCACATTTCAGCAACTATGGCATTCCCAATATTGTTGTGGCCATTGACAATGGCCTTCAGTTCATGAATGAAGAATTCAGCAGTTTTGTGAGAGAATGCGATATTCAGCAGCATACTTTATTCTATCTCCAGTCAATTGGAAAGGCCAAGGTAGCAGTGAAAGTCACCAAAGGAATCGTAACAAAATTGAACAAATCCTGCATGTATATATACAAGGCAATCCTTGAGGGGAGAGCCTCATCAACTCCACATTATCCCCAGTCAAATGAAAAGGCCCAGGTGGCAGTGAAAATCTCCAAAGTAATGAAGCCAATCCTGCACAGATATCCATTAGTGGAGAAACATGCACTGAAAGCATGGAAATCAGGATGGAGACCAACTTCATGCTGACCACAGACTGTCCCAGTAGCAAAGAAACTTATTGAAGCTGGAAGAGTACAGATGTGAGTGAAAAAGTCAAGGTGAACTGACAGAAAGTCCAATTATATTTTGTCAATACTGCTAAGCCATTAACAGTGTTGGGTATGAGAGAGCCACTCAGCGTACAAGAATTCAATGGTCACAGTGGTAGGCAGCTCAAGAGGTAACATGAAATCATCATCCCTTTGATCACGTTGGAAATGAACAATTGGATTAAACAGTCGGAAGTGCAGTTACTGGCTCCAAGAGTCTGCACATGTAATCAGCACGTTCATTCCCAGTTTCTTTAGTCGCTGCCATCATGGATCTTGGAGGATATGTGCCCAACTGTAGAAGCTGATGCTCAACTATAGGTTGATAATCAGGAAGAGGTAAATGCTCTATTGACATAGAACTCATATCAACAGTCAGAGGCAGAGGTCCACAGCAAGCTCAGAGCAATAATGGAACAATAATGACTATTACAGCAACCATAAATGACAAAGGATTTGACACTCCCCAGTAAATAATCCCCTAGGTGAACAGCCAATGACAACATGCACACATACCATTTCAAGACCAGCATGGTTTAAGGTCTATATATGTGACGGATATGCTGAGACTGATGGAAATAAGAAACAGCTAAGGTATGAGAACGGTAAAGGTAAGTAATTGGGAATTTGGGGATCTAATAATGTGCATGATAATGCATGCCTTTTTTACCCATTTTTTAAATCAAAAGTTCATTGTTTGGATTACAATTCAATCATGAACAAATGTGTGTCCTTGTCTCTGTAATCACGTGATCTCTAACATAATGTTCAAACTTGTAGATAGACATCATAAACTTCACTTCAGTGAGGTTTTTTGCATTTTACTCGACTGATTTCTAACTTCCTTCCCCTTATTAAAATTCTTCAATTATCCTCTGTGCAGAACACATTTTTTTGATTATTAAAAGATTAACTGACATCACTTCTCCCTATTTGCCCTCTTGAACTAAAGCTGAAAAAAGCCAAAGGCGGAAATAAATGGAAGGGACAGATACGTTACAAGGATTACTCGAAAGAACTGTCAAACCCGTCTGAAGTAGAAAGTGAAATTTTGAAAGGTGATGGTCCCACTTCTCACAGCCTGGCGATGCCTCATTGCCATATTTTGGTGTTGATGATAGCACATGTTGGAGATCAGAATCGTGAGTGTGTTGCTGGAAAAGCACAGCAGGTCAGACAGCATCCAAGGAGCAGGAGAATCGACATTTTGGGCAGGAGCTCTTCATCATTATTTCCTGATGAAGGGCTCCGTCCTGAAATGTTGCTTCTCCTGCTCCTTGGATGCTGCCTGACCTGCTGTGTTTTTCCAGCAACACACTCATGGACTGCCAAAGCCCTTGCCCTGTGCTAACTACTCTGAGACTGTTTCTTTAGGTTCCGAGGTTTCCAGTTTGACTTTCAGCTGACCTATCATTAGTCCTCTCAACCTTGGGAGAGAGATTGTTGTTGTGGGTTATTTGAAAAGGTTTGAAAGACACAAGGGCTTAATTATTTCTTTGGGGTGGGACTTTTTCTAGCCATCCTCCTATACAAATGTGCCCATAACATGCTCAAGTCCCAAATGACTCAAAGTGAGGTCAGTGTCTCTCGGAAATTTCAGCCATTTGGCCCATTTATATAACTCCACCATTGAATAAGATTTTGGCTGAGCTGATATTTCTGCGCATTCCTGCTTTTTCCCATAATCTTTCATTCCCTTCCTCCTTAAGTATATCTGCCTATCTCAGCCCTGAGTATCCTTACCAACCCAGCCTTGACAACTCTCTGCAGTAAAAAAAAGCCATAGAATCAGTCCTCTTTGAAAGAAGAAATTCTTCCTCATCTCTGTCTTAAGTGGGCGTCCTCTTACAGTGAGATTATACATTTTAATTTTAATCTCTACCATCAGGAGAAACAATTTCTCTGCATCGGAAATAAAATGGTTCTGAAGCTGGGTCACTGGACTGAAAATGTTAACCCTGTTTCTCTCTCCACAGATGCTGCCAGACCTACTAAGTTTCTCCAGAAATTTCTGTTCTTGTTTTTCTCTCTGCATCTATGTTGTCAAGTTCCTCAGGATATTATATATTTCAATAATGTTGCCTCTCATTCTTTTAAACTCCAATGAGTTCAGTCTCCAAACCATAAACTACTCAACCTCACCTCATAATATTGTTCCTCTTTACCCAGAATCAACCAAGTGAACTTTCTCTGGACTGCCTCCAATGCCAATGTATCTGCCTCTACATAGGGGTCCAAAACTGTTCACTGTATTCCAGGAGTGGCCTGAATAGTGCCTTGTATATTTTTAGCAAAGCTTCCCATTTTTAATACATTGAAATAAAGGTCAACATTCTAGTTGCCTTGCCTTTAACCTGCTGCACTTAGATTCATATTCTAATATAGTATGGAAACAGATCCTTCAGCCCAAACTGGTCCATGATGACCATGGTGCCCACTCAGCTCGTTACAATTCTCCGCATTTGGTGCACATCCCATTTAACCCTTCCCATCCTTTACCTTTCCAAATGTTTTTTACATTCGATTAGATTCCCTACAGTGTGGACACAGGCCCTTCGGCCCAGCAAGTCCACACCGAACTGCCGAAGCGTAACCCACCCAGACACATTCTCCTACATTTACCCCTTCACCTAACACTACGGGCAATTTAGTGTGGCCAATTCACCTGACCTGCACATTTTTGGATTGTGGGAGGAAACCGGAGCACCCGGAGGAAACCCACGCAGACACGGGGAGAATGTGCAAACTCCACACAGAGAGTCGCCTGAAGCGAGAATTGAACCTGGGTCTCTGGCGCTGCGAGGCAGCAGTGCTAACCACTATGCCACCATGCCGCCCACATGTTAGACAATAGACAGTAGGTGTAGGAGTAGGCCATTCTGCCCTTCGAGCCTGCACCACCATTAAATATGCTCATGGCTGATCAATCTTAATCAGTATCCTGTTCCTGCCTTATCTCTATAACCCTTGATTCCCCTATTTTTGAGAGCTCTATCCAACTCTTTCTTAAATGAATCCAGAGACTAGGCCTCCACTGCCCTCTGAGGCAGAGCATTCCACACAGCCACCACTCTCTGGGTGAAGAGGTTTCTCCTCATCTCTGTCCTAAATGGCCTACCTCGTATTTTTAAGCTGTGTCTTCTGGTTCGGCACTCACCCATCAGCGGAAACATGTTTCCTGCCTCCAGAGTGTCCAATCCTTTAATAATCTTATATGTCTCAATCAGATCCCCTCTCAATCTTCTAAACTCAAGGGTATACAAGCCCAGTCGCTCCAGTCTTTCAGCGTAAGGTAGTACCGCCATTCCAGGAATTGACCTCGTGAACCTACGCCGCACTCCCTCAATAACCAGAATGTCTTTCCTCAAATTTGGAGACCAGAACTGCACACAATACTCCAGGTTTGGTCTCACCAGGGCCCTGTACAGCTACAGAAGAACCTCTTTGCTTCTATACTCAATCCCTCTTGTTATGAAGGCCAGCATGCTATTAGCCTTCTTCACTACCTGCTGTACCTGCATGCTTACCTTCATTGACTGGTGTACAAGAACACCCAGATCTCTCTATACTGCCCCTTTACCTAAATTGATTCTATTTAGGTGGTAATCTGCCTTCCTGTTCTCGCCACCAAAGTGGATAACCATACATTTATCCACATTAAACTGCATCTGCCATGCATCTGACCACTCACCTATCCTGTCCAGGTCACCCTGTAATCTCTTAACATCCTCCTCACATTTCACCCTGCCACCCAGCTTTGTATCATCAGCAAATTTGCTAATGTTATTACTAATGCCATCTTCTATATCATTAATATATATTGTAAAAAGCTGCGGTCCCAGCACTGATCCCTGCGGTACCCCACTGGTCACTGCCTGCCATTCCAAAATGGAGCCGTTTATCACTACCCTTTGTTTCCTGTCAGCCAACCAACTTTCAATCCAAGTTAGTATTTTGCCCCCAATACCATGCGCCTTAATTTTGCTCACTAACCTCCTATGTGGAACTTTATCAAAAGCTTTCTGAAAGTCCAGGTACACTATATCTACTGGATCTCCCTCGTCCATCTTCAGAGTTACATCCTCAAAAAATTCCAGAAGATTAGTCAAGCATGATTTCCCCTTCATAAATCCATGCTGACTCTGTCCTATCCTGTTACTACTATCCAGATATGTCATAATTTCATCCTTTATAATAGACTCCAGCATCTTTCCCACCACTGAGGTCAGACTAACTGGTCTATAATTTCCTGTTTTCTCTCTCCCACCTTTCTTAAAAAGTGGTACAACATAGGCCACCCTCCTATCCACAGGAACTGATCCCGAATCTATCGAACTCTGGAAAATAATCACCAACGCATCCACGATTTTTCGAGCCACCTCCTTCAGTACCCTGGGATGTAGACCATCAGGCCCTGAGGACTTATCAACCTTCAGACCTAACAGTCTCTCCAACACCAATTCCTGGCAAATATAAATTCCCTTAAGTTCAGGTCCTTCAGCCACAGTTACCTCAGGGAGATTGCTTGTGTCTTCCTCAGTGAACACAGATCTGAAGTGCCAATTCAATTCTTCTGCCATTTCTTTGTTCCCCGTAATATATTCCCCTGTTTCTATCTTCAAGGGCCAAATTTTAGTCTTAACTATTTTTTTCCTTTGCACATATCTAAAAAAGCTTTTACTATCCTCCTTTATATTTTTGGCCAGTTTACCTTCGTACCTCATTTTTTCTCTGCGTATTTCCTTCTAAATAATCCTCTGTTGTTCTTTAAATCTTCCCAGTCCCCCGTTTTCCCACTTATCTTTGCTATATTATACTTTTTCTCTTTTAACTTTATATGTTTCTTCCCTCATCAGCCACGGCCGCCCATGTCTCCTCCTAGGATCTTTCTTCCTTTTTGGAATGAACTGATCCTGCATCTTCTGCATTGTACACAGAAATATCTGCCATTGTTCCTCCACTGTCATCCCTGCTAAGGTATTGCATCATTGAACTTTGGCCAGCTTCTCCCTCATAGCTCCATAATTCCCTTTATTCAACAGAAATATTGTCATTTCCGATAGTACCGTCTCCCTCTCAAATTGCAGATTGAAGCTTATTGTATTATGGTCACTACTTCCCAATGGCTCCTTCACTTCGAGGTCCCTGATCAATTCTGGTTCGTTGCACAATACCAGATCCGGAATTGCCTTCTCCCTGGTCGGCTCCAGCACCAGCTGTTCTAAGAATCCACCTCGGAGGCACTCCACAAAGTCTCTTTCTTGAGGTCCAATACCATCCTGATTCTCCCAGTCTTCCTGCATGTTGAAATCCCCCATAACAACTGTAGTAACATCTTTGCGACAGGCCAATTTCAGCTCCTGATTCAACTTACATCCGACATTTAGACTACTGTTTGGGGGCCTGTAGATAACTCCCAAGAGGGTCTTTTTACCCTTAGAATTTCTCAGCTCTATCCATACTGACTCTACATCCCCTGATTCTAGGTCCCCCCGCACAAGGGACTGAATATCATCTCTTACCAACATGGCCACCCCACCCCCTCTGCCCGTCAGTCTGTCCTTACGATAGCACGTGTAGCCTTGAATATTCATTTCCCAGGCCCTGTCCACTTGAAGCCACGTCTCAGTTATCCCCACAATATCATTTTTGCCAATTTCCAAAAGACCCTCAAGCTCATCCATCTTATTTCTAATGCTTCGTGCAGTCATATATAGAATTTTTAATTTGTTTCTGCCCTCACCCTTCCCATCAACTCCTATTTCACTCAACCTTACAGCATGATCCCTTTCTGAGTTTTCTGCTTCATTGACTTCCCTTGTTCTAACTTTCCCTTCAATTTCCTTCTTAAACATCCAGTTTGTCCCCTTCCTCCCCACTACATTGTACCTGCCTCAACCACTTTCCCTGGCAGCCCATTCCATATACGAACCAGTTTCTGCATGAAGAAGTTGCCCCTCAGGTCCTTCCTAAATTTTCCCCCTCTCATCTTCAGCTATGCCCTCTAGTTTTCAATTGCCCATCTCTGGGAAAAAGACTATATGCATTCATTCCGTCATGATTTTACACACCTCAATAAGGTCACCCCTCATTCTCCTACATTCTCCTACAAGGGAAAAAGTCCTATCCAGGCCTTCCTCTCCCCATAACTCAGGTCTACTAGTCCTGGCAACATCCTCGTAAATCTTCTCTGCACTCTTTGCAGTTTAACAACGTCTTTCCTATAACAGGGTGACCAAGTACAACCTTACCAGTGACTTACACAACAGTAACATAATGTCCCAACTGCTATACTCTATGCCTTGGTCGATGAAGGTCAACATGCTAAATGCCTTCTTCACCACCCTGTCTATTTCTGAAACGGCTTTGGATCAACTCCGTATTTGTACTCGTTATGCCCTCTGTTCCCCTCTGTTCCATACACTCTTTGGGACCTTACCATTTGCTGTATAGGTCCTACCTTGGTTTGACTTACCAACGTGCAACACCTCTCACTTGTCTGTATTGAATTGCACTTGCCAATCCGCAGTCCACTTCCCCATCTGATCAAAACCCTTCAGTAATTTTCGATAACCTTCCTCACTATCAGCGACACCTCCTAATTTTGTATCACCCACAGACTTTCTAATCAGGCCTTGTACATTCACATTCAGATCATATATGTAAGTAAAAAATAACAAAGGTCCCTGTACCAACCCCTGTGGCACACCACTAGTCAATGACCTCCAGTCTGAGAAACCATCTTCAACCATCATCCTCTGCTTCTTACCATTGAGCCAATTTTGAATCCAATTAGCTAGCTCTCTCTGGATCCCATGTGACTTACCTTCACACTGGCCTGCCATGTGGGACCTTGTCAAAGTCCTTACCAAAGTCCACATAAGTAACATACACTACCCTGCCCTCATCTATCCTCTTGGTTACATCTTTGAAAAACTCTAAAAGATTTGTCAGACATGACTTCCTGTGCACAAATCTGCAAGGTATGAACGTTATGTTAGAGATCACATAGATCTTGTAACTAATATATGAGGACTCCCAAATCCCTCTGTGCTGTACCATTTTGCAGTCTTCCTCCATTGAAATCATATTAAGCTCCTCTACTCATCCTGCCAAAGTGCACACACTAACGTTTTCCTATGTCATATCTCATCTGCCAAGGTTTTGCCCGCTCATTTAACCTATATATATAAATTCCTATGGTAAGTTAGCTCAGTTGGCTGGATGGCTGGTTTGAATGCAACGTTACATCAACAGCATGGGTTCAATTCCTAGCACCATCTGAGTTTACCATGAAGAATTGTCCTTCTCAACCTCTTCTCTCACCTGAGGCATTGTACCCCTCACGTTAAACCACTATCAGTTGTCTCTCCCTGAGACAGTTACGCTATGGTCTGGAAGGACCATGGTGACAAAAATAAAACATCCACCTCCAGACCCTGTGCCATCCTTATCACTTGCCAACACACTTATTTTTGTGTCATTCACACTTTTCCAATAGTGCATGGATTTCCCTTGTTCATAGAGTCAGAGAGATGTACAGCATGGAAATAAACTCTTCGGTCCAACTTGTCCATGCTGACTAGATATCCTAAATTAATCTAGTCCATTTCAGGCCATGAACATATACTGTAAATAATTGTGGTCCCAGCACTGAGCCTATGACATTCCACCTGTTACAGATTGTCATCCTGAAAATGTCCGCCTTATCCCAATTCTATACATAGCCAATTCTCTATCAATGCTAATATCTTACTAATAGTCTTATGCACGTTACTTTATTGAATGCCTTTTGAAAGTCCACATATATTGCATCTATTGTTTCCTCTTTATTTGTCCTGCTTGTTACTTTCTAAAAAAATTCTAATAAATTTGTCAGATATGATTTTTCCCTTCATGCGGCCATTTTGACTCAACCTAATTAGATGGTGTATTTTCAAATGCTATGTTTTTACATTCTCTATAGCAGACTCTAGCATTTTCACAGTAACAAATACTAAGCTAATTGGCCCACAGTTATCATTTTGACTCTTACCCTTTTTGAGTAACGGTGTTACATTACCAATTTTTTAACTCTCTTAGACCTTTCCAGATTCTTGAACAACTACAACTAGTGCAAAGGGAATTGAAAAGGGGATCTGGTAAATATTTCCACATTGCCATGTTACAGGAAAGATGTGGAGGCTTTGGAAAGGGTGCAGAAGAGATTTACTGGGATGCTGCCTGGATTAGAGGGTATGAGCTTTCAGGAGAGGCTAGACAAACTCGAGTTGCTTTCTCTGGGGTGTTGGAGGCCTGACAGGAGTTTATAAAATTTTGAGAGACAACAGGGTTAGCAGTCAGAATCTTTTTCCCGGAGTTGAAATGTCTAATACAAGAGGACTTACATTTAGAGGTTGAACGTTCAAAGGAGATGTGAGAGCTAGGTTTTCCATGCAGAGAGTGGTAGGTGACTGGAATACACTGCCAGACGTAGTGGGAGAGGCAGATATGATGGGGGTGTTTAAGGGACTTTCAGATAAGTACACGAATAAGCAAGGAATGGAGGAAAATGGACCGGGAGTAGGCAGTAGGGATTAGTTTAATTGGGCATCGTGTTTGGCGCAACATCAAGGGCTAAAGGGCCTGTTCCTGGGCTAGACTGTTCTATGTTCTATGACTCAGCCACTCTTGGGAGTCTTGGGTGACATTTACTTATCGACTCAGGTGAGAAGGATAAACGATAGCGACTGATCTGACAAAGAGTAGGAAAAGAAACAATTTTTTTAAATTTATGAGTTTGTGTCAGGAAACTGTGGTTGATGCAGGGTTTGGTTCGATTTACAGCTCAGAACATCATGGCTGGAAATGACCAAGGAATCAGCTCTGAGCTGATCAGTGTGGAAGTGGAGTCCAGCAACATCCTTGATCTGACATTGATCGATCTGCCGGGAATTGCAAGAGTGGCAGTTGGGAGCCAGCCACAGGACATCGGAGACCAGGTAACGTTGCACAGCAGAAAACCAACCAGTGCACTCACTGTCACAAGGGAATGTATTGAGTGCTCTGCTGGCTACTTGAAAACATTTAGTTATGTGTTAACCAACCACTGAAAGAGTTTGCATACGTGTCTTTCTCTCTGTATATACCAATAAATGAATGAGGAACAGCAGTGCATGTTCAGCCTCTTGAGCCGACTCTGTCACATGGAAAGGTCCTGGCTAGTCTGATGGTGTTTCACATTCAATTTCCGAATCTACCCTGATAACATTTGATTTATTTTCATTGCCTGACAAAAATCAATCCCCCCCTCTGTTTCAAAGATATAACATAATCATATTCTGGTGCTTTCTGAGGTGGAAAGCTCCAATGTTGCAGAACCCTAAGAGAAACATTTCTCCTAATCTCTGTCCTAAAGGGACAGCCCTCATTTTGAAACAGTGCTGCCTAGTTCTGGACCCACCCACAAGAGGAAGCATATCTTTTCCATATCCATCTTGGCAAGATCATTCGGGACCTTCCACACTACAACTAAATTACCCCTCGCTCTTCGAAAGTCAAAACTTGAAAACTAAAGGACAGAATCGCATTAATGTTCTTGACAATGTGCTACCTTATATTTTGACTTGAGTATTAGATCCCTCTGCACCTTGATATTTTGGAGTTTAAATAGAGTCATTGAATTTTTAAAGTGCAGACAAAGGCCCTTCAGCCCATCATTTCTGTGCCAATCATTACTGTCCATCTCTTTGAATCCCATTTTCTGCACTTGACCTTATCTGCTTTGATGTTTCAAATTTTCATCTGAACAGTTCTTAAAAAGTCTTGTCAGTTCCAACCTCTAGCACCCTTTTAGGCAGCAAGTTCCTGATACTCACAATTCTGTGGGTAATAAAACTTTTCCTCAAATCCTTCAGCCTTCTCTGCTCTCCGGAAACAACCCCATCGTCTCTCGTCCCTGTTTATAGCTGTATCGCTCCAGCCCAGGCAACATCCTGGTGAATCTCTTCTGCACTCTTTCTCATACAAACACATCCTTCCTATAGTATGATGAACAGAACTACGGCCAACTATGGCCTAACTAACATTATATACAGCTCTATCATGACATCTTTCCTCTTGTCTTCAACATCTTGACTAATAAAGGCAAGTATCCCATATGCCTTCTTAACCAACTAACCTACCTTTCCTGCTGTTTTCAAGGGTCAATAGATTTGCACATCCTCTGTACTTCCTCAGGTCTTACCATTTTATTTGTACTCCCTTATTTTATTAGTCGTCCGCAAATGCAACACTTCATGCTTTTCAAGATTAAATTCCATTTGTCGCTGTTCAACACATCTGACCAGCTATCTTTTTAAAATTTATATGTGGGATGTTGACATCGCTGGCTGGCCAGCATTTATTGCCCGTCCCTACTTGCCCTTGACAAGGTGGTGGGAGTTGCCTTCATGAACTGCTACAGTCCACCTGCTGTGGATTGACCCGCTATGCCCTAAGGGAGGGAATTTCAGGATTTTGACCCAGCGACAGTGAAGGAATGATAATGTATTTCCAAGTCAGGATTGTGAGTGGTTTGGAGGGGAACTTGGAGGTGGTGATGTTCCCATGTATCTGTTTATTGTTCTGGATGGAAGTGGCCATGGGCTTGAAAGGTGTTCTCTGAGGATCTTTGGTGAATTTCTGCAATGCATCTTCTAGATAGTAAACACTGCTACTACTGAGTGTCAGTGGTGGAGGGAGTGGAATCTTGTGGATGGGATGCCAATCAGGTGGACTGCTTTGTCCTGGATGGTGTCGAGCTTTTTGAGTGTTGTTGGAGCTGCACCCGCCCAGGCAAGTGGGAATATCCATCACACTCCTGTGCCTTGTAAATGGTGGACAGGCTTTGGGGAGGCAAAAGATGGGTTACTCTCTGCTTATTCTTAGTTTCTGACCAGCTCTTGGAGCGGCTGCATTTGTGTGGTGAGTCCAGTTGAGTTTCTGGTCAATGGTAACCCCCAGGATGTTGCTTTGTGGGGGATTCCATGATGGTAACATTATTGAATGTCAACAGGCAGTGGTTAGATTGTCTGTTATTGGTAATGGTCATAGCCTGACATTTGTCTGGCGTGAATGTTAGTTACCTGTTGTCAGCCCAAGCCTGCATGTTGTCCAAATCCTGTTGCATTTGAACATGGACTGCTTAAGTATCTGAGGATGGTACTGAACATGGTGTAATCATCAGCAAACATCCCCACTTCTGACCTTATGGTGGAGGGAAGGTCATTGATGAAGAAGCTGGAGATGGTTGGGCCTAGGACTCTACCCTGAGGAACTCCTACAGAGGTGTCTTGGAGCTGATATGGCTGGCCTCCAACAATCCTGACCATCTTCCTATGTACTAAAAATGACTTCAAACACTGAAGAGTTTGCCCCCTGATACCCATTGATTCCAGTTTTGCGAGGACTCTTTGACGTCATACTCAATTGAATGCAGCATTGATGTCAAGGGCTTTCAACTCTCACCTCACCTCTGGATTTCAGCTCTTTTGTCCATGTTTGAATCAAGGCTGTAATGAGATGAGGAGCTGAGTGGCCCTGGCAGAACCCATGCTGAGCATCACGAAGCAGGTCATTGCTGAACAGGCGTTGCTTGATAGCACTGTTGAGGATACCTTTCGTCACTTTACTGATGATCGAGAATGGACTGATGGGGTGTTAATTGGCCAGGTTAGATTTATCCTGCATTTTATGTACATGACATACCTGAGCAATGTTCCACATTGTCAGGAAGATGCCAGTATTGTAACTCTACTGGAAGACCTTGGCTAGGGGAGTGGCAAATTCTGGAGCAAAAGCCTTCAGCGCTATTGCTAGAATGCTGTGAGGGCCAGTAGCCTGTGCAGTAAACAGTGTCTCTAACCATTTCTTGAATTGAATTAGCTGAAGACTGCTATCTGACACTGGGGACCACTGGAGGAGGCCGAGATGGATCATCCACTTGGCACTTCTGGCTGAAGATTGCTGCAAAAGTTTCAGCCTTAGCTTTTGCACTGATGTGCTTAGCTATTCTGTCATTGAGGATGGGGTTATTTGTGGAGCTACCTCTTCCAGTGTTTAATTATTTAATTGTCCACCACCATTCATGACTGGATGTGGCAAGACTTCAGAGCTTGGATCTGATCCGTTGGTTAAGGGATCACTTAGCTCTGTCCATCACTTGCTGCTTATGCTGTTTAGCACACACGTAGTCCTGCTCGGTGACTTGATCAGGTTGACATCTCATCCTCAGGTATGCCTGATGCTGCTCCTGGCATGCCCTCCTGTACTCTCCATTGAACCCGAGTTGATCCCTTGACTTGATGGTAATGGTTGAGTGGAGGATATGCTGGGCCACGAGGTTACAGATTGCACTGGAGTACAGTTCTGTAACTGTTGATGGCCCACAGTGTCTCAGCTATGTCCAGCCTTGAGCTGCTCGATTATCCAAAGTCTGTCCCATTTGGCACGGTGATAGTGTCACACAACACAATAGAGCTTATTGTCAATGTGAAGGCAGGGCGACATCTCCATAAGGACTATGCAGTGGTCGCTCTTACTGATACTGTCATGGACAGATCCGTCTGCAGCTGGCAGATTGGTTAGGATGTTTTCCCTCTAGTTAGTTCCCTCACCACCTCTTGCAGACCTAGTATAGCAGCTATGTCCTTTTGAACCCGACCAGCTCAATCAGTCATGCTGCTGCTGAGCCACTCTTGGTGGTGGACCTTGAGATCCCCCACCCCCAGAGAGCATTTTGTGTCCTTGCCATTGTTCATTCTTCCTCTAAGTGTTGTTCACCATGGAGGAGTACTGATTCATCAGCTGGGGGACGTTGGTACGTGGTAATCAGCAGGAGATTTCCTTGCCCATGTTTAACCTGACGTCACAAGACTTCCTGGGGTCCGGAATCAATGTTGAGGACTCCCAGGGAAACTCCCTCCTGACTGTATACCACTGTGCCGCCACCTCTGCTGGCTCTGTCCTGCCAGTGGGACAGGACATATCGAGGGATGGTGATGGTGGTGTCTGGGACATTGTCTGTAAGGTATAATTCAATGAGTGTGACTATGTCAGGTTGTTGCTTGACTAGTTTGTGAGACAACTCTCCCAATTTGTGAGACTAGCCCCAGATGTTAGTGAGGAGGATTTTGCAGGGTTGACAGGGCTCTCTCTGCTGTTGTTTTTTCCGGTGCCTCGGTCAATGCCAAATGATCCGTCTGATTTTATTTCTTTGAGACTGTGCAGTGATTGTTACCACTGAATGGCTTGTGAGGCCACTTCAGAGGGCAATTGAGAATCAACCACACTGCTGTGGGTCTGGAGTCACATGTAGGCTGGACATGCCTATACTGTCTTATAGTCTAAGGCTTTCCTCCTCAGCATTTACCACAGCACCAATTTCCATGTCATCAGTCTTGTAACCATTCTGCCATGTGACACCTTGTCCAAAGCTTTACTAAAGGTCCATGTTGACTAAATCTAATGCATGCCCTCATCTACACACTTAGTTATCACCTTTTAAAGTCATGCTGACTATCCTTAATTAATCCCTGTCCTCAGAACATTTTCCCATAGTTTCCCCACCACAGGCGTTAGACAAACTAGCCTGTACTTTCCAGGTTTATCCCTACCATCCTTCTTAAATAATAGTACCCATAAATGTCTTCCCATTTTCTGAGGTTCCTCCTTTGGCTAGAGAGATTTTGAAAATTCATGTCAAAACCTCTGCAGCCCCCTCCTTTGCCTCCCACAGTCACCTGGTGTACATCCAGTCCGGCCTTGGGTATTTATCCACTTTCACGCCTGTTATAACTGGTAATATTTCCTCTCAATGCTAATTCATTCAAGCATGTCATAATACTCCTCCCTGATTCCTGTACTTAGGCTCCACTTCTCTACAAATCTGAATTCAGATGCAAAGTTCTAATTTATATTCTCTGCCACATCTTCTATCTCCAAACACAGATTGTCACTTTGCTCCCTAATGGGCCCTACTCTTTCCCAGATTATTTCCTGAATCTAGTATAGTTACCAAACCCTTTTATTATTCCCTCTTGTGGTTTATCATGCCCAATCATCACTCTCCTGGTTTCTTTTTTAAGCAATTTTAAGCAACACATCCAATACTCCTTGAGGGCATCTGCTATCTTGAGCCTCTGGATTCACCATTCGTGTCTTTTCTATATTCAATCCTATAGATCCCATGATGCCCAGGTCTGTCTGCAGTGTTTGTTCCATCTTTCCTCTTTATGGAACATGCTGACCCTACACTCTCACTGTTACCCTTTAGAATGCCTCCCACTACTCTAATGTGAACTTTCCTGCAAGTAACTGCTCCCAGTCCACTTTGGCCAGATCCTGGCCTTACTTGATTAAAATTGACCTTCCCCCACTTCAGAATCTTTATTTCTGTACCATCTTTGCCCTTATCCATGATGACCTTAAATATTATTTAATTACGGTCACTATCACCAAAATGCTCCTTCACTGTCACATTTAACACATGCCTGGTTTTGTTTAGTAAAAGTAGGTCGAGCACCACACCCCTCTCTTGTAGGATTTCTTACATGCTGGTTAAGTTCTCGGATACATTGTGAGAAATCCACCCCCTCTAAGCCTTTTACACCTTGTCTATCCCAGTTACTGTTGGGGATGATGAAATCTTCTGTCATCACCCTGTTATTTTTACATTTCCCTGAGGTTTGCCTACATTCCTGTCTTTCTGTCTCTCCCTGACTGTTTGGAGGCCCATAGTACACCCAGGGCAAAGCGATTGCCCCCTTTTTGTTTTTAAGTTTGAACCATATGCCCTCATTTGAAGAACCTTCTAGGACAGCATGCCTCCTTCCTGCAGTAATTGACTCCCTGATCAATATGGTGAGATCATCCCCTCTTTCACAGTCTCTCCTATCACACGTGAAGATTCCAGGCTCTCAGAGTATTGAACTGCCAGCCTGCCCCCTCCCTAAACCATGTCTTTATGATAGCAATGATGTCGTATTCCCATGCGCCCTCAACCCATCTCTCTTGCTTGCAACACTCCTTGCATTAAACTGAATGCTATCCAACTATGTCATGTTCCCTTGTACCTTAACTTGGCTACATTCACTTTGCCTTCCAGGCTGACTTGGTCTTCCACACTTTTTTGTGCATCACCTCCTACTATACCTCTGTATCCCACCCTCTGCCAAATTATTTTAATATTCTAGTATTTGAATCTTACTACTAAGGTGAACCACATTATACCGTCTATGGGATTTTTACTGGTTTCTGCAACCTGTCTACATTCGCCCGCAAACTCTTCATGTTTTGATCACAACATAATTCCCTACCTCTGTTTGTGTCATCTACAAATTTAACTCCTGTGCTTTAATGCACTTCAGCTAAGACATTGAAATTAATTGTAAAGGGCTGAGGCCCTAGCACAGGATCCTGAGCTATACCCCTTGTCACATCCTGCCAATCCATCAAAGACTAATTTACACCCATGCAGTTTTCTGCCAGCCAATCTTCTCTCCAAGTTCATATTTTACCTCCTACATTCTCAGCCTTTATTTGCACTTCACCTGACGAAGGAGCAGCACCCCAAAAGTTTGTAATTTCAAATAATCCTGTTGGACTTTAACTTGGTGTAGCCTGACTTCTGACTTTGTCCACCCCAATCCAACACTGGCACCTCCACATCAAGCCTTTATTTGTTCATTTCATGTGACATTTTATCAAATGCCTTCTGGAAATCCAAACATGTTTACAGGCTTCCATTTCACCACAGCTCAGTCTGTCTAAAAAATTAAACATGATTCCCCTTGCTGAAAACCATGTTAACTCTTCCAGATTAAGTAATGCTTTTTCTATGTGCTAGCTTTAGTGACCAATTGATTGATGTAAATCAAGTGGTTTATGATTTCCTGTGTTTTTTTTAACCTTCATTTAAATCGACAGATTATGCCTCATTTATCTTATTTTCTCATCCCTGCTGCTTCTCTCTGTCTTCAGTTTAATCTGTTCATCTCACTCTTTGTTCCATTCATATCTTTCTTTATTTGCTTGCTTTTTAAAAAATCTTTGTGGTTTTTTTAATGGTGTAACTGTCGTGACACTGTCTCTGGCACAGAAGCCCCAGGTTCAGGTGCAGCTAAGGTATGCTTTAACCTATCTAAGTGGGTTGATTAACAAATATGTATAAATCAAGCATTCCGTTAACCTTTTAAAGGTTAGTTAGTGTGCATAAATTGGCCACAATATTTAAACATTTCACAATTACTTCATTGGATGTGAAGTGTTTGGAATATCCTGAGGTCATGAAAAGTCACTTACAAATGAATGGGTGGCACGGTGGCCCAGTGGTTAGTACTGCTGCCTCACAGCACTCGGGGGCCTGGTTCGATTCCAACCTTGGGTGACTGTCTATGTGAAGTTTGTGCATTCTCCCTGTGTTTGTGTGGGTTTCCTCCCACTGTCCAAAGTTGGCCATGCTGAATTACACCACAGTGGTAGGTGCCTTAGTCAGAGGGAAATGAGGCTGCGTGGGTTACTCATCAGAGGGTTGATGGAAACTTGTTGGGCTGAAGGGGCTGTTTCCAGACTGTAGGGAATCTAATCTAAAAATCTGTGTCTTATTTTCTTCTCTCTTTAATGAATCAACAATCCTTCAGATCAAGAAGCTGATCAAATCCTATCAGTGGCGATAAGACCATTAACCTTGTTGTCACCCCGTGTAATTTTGACATAGCAACCACAGAGGCCTTGAAAATGGCCCAAGAGGCTGATCCCTCAGGAGGGAGAACTTTGGGTAAGAGACAAACTCCTTTTTTGCGAGATGTTCATTGTAGCAAAAATGTACAAGGGGGAACGTACTTAGTTCTATTTATAGAACAACTCCACTGTGCCTTTAACGGACTTTAAAATCCAAAGGCATTTCACAAGTGAGTATTGAAATAAAGTCAGCTGCATATGACAATGTTAGGAAAGACGGCTAAGTGCCTGGTCAAAGGTAGATTTTTAAGGAGCGTCTGAAAGAAAGAATGAGAGACAGAAGGATTTAGGAAGGAAATGCCAGAGTTTGGAGCCATGGCAACCACTGGATAACCATTGATGAACTCAGTTAAGGCTTAGAGATTTCTGAATTAGAATAGCACAGCTATCTTGAAGGTTTTTAGGGCTGGTGGAGGTTACAGAGACTACCAAGGCCTTCTAATGGAGTGATTTGTAAACAAATAGAAGAATTTTTAAGAATTTCAGACTGGAAGCGAATGTTGATCAGGAACGAATAGATTTTAGTTCCAGTTTTTATTGAATTTGAATTTCACTATCTGTCATATTGGAATTTGAACCCATGGACTTTAGCTTGGGGTTACCAGATTAGCACTGAAAAATGTGTTGCTGGAAAAGCGCAGCAGGTCAGGCAGCATCAAAGGAGCAGGAGAATTGAAGTTTCGGGCATAAGCCCTTCTTTTACCTCGGGGCCAGCGACCATAATTCTATTCATTTTAAAATAGTGATGGAAAAGGATAGACCAGATTTAAAAGTTGAAGTATATTCCTGTCAGGGTGAAAGGGAAGGCTGGTAGGTGTAAGGAATGCTGGATGACTGAAGAAATTGAGGGTCTGGTTAAGAAAAAGAAGGAAACATATGGTCAGGTATAGACAGGATAGATCGAGTGAATCCTTAGAAAAGTATAAAGGAAGTAGGAGCATACTTAAGAGGGAAATCAGGAGGGCAAAACGGGGACATGAGATAGCTTTGGCAAAAAGAATTAAGGAGAATCCAAAAGGTTTTTACCAATATATTAAGGACAAAAGGGTAACTCGAGAGAGAATAGGACCCCTCAAAGATCAGCAAGGCGGCCTTTGTGTGGAGCCACAGAAAATGGGGGAGATACAAAATGAATATTTTGCATCAGTATTTACTGTGGAAAAGGATATGGAAGATATAGACTGTAGGGAAATAGATGGTGACACCTTGCAAAATGTCCAGATTACAGAGGAGGAAGTGCTGGATGTCTTGAAATGGTTAAAGGTGGATAAATCCCCAGGACCTGATCAGGTGTACCCAAGAACTCTGTGGGAAGCTAGAGAAGTGATTGCTGGGCCTCTTGCTGAAATATTTGTATCATCGATAGTCACAGGTGAAATGCCGGAAGACTGGAGGTTGGCAAACGTGGTGCCACAGTTTAAGAAGGGCGGTAAAAACAAGCCAGAGAACTATAGACCGGTGAGCCTGACCTCAGTGGTGGGCAAGTTGTTGGAGGGAATCCTGAGGGACAGGATGTACATGTATTTGGAAAGGCAAGGACTGATTCGGGATAGTCAACATGGCTTTGTGGGAAATCATGTCTCACAAACTTGATTGAGTTTTTTGAAGAAGTAACAAAGAAGATTGATGAGGGCAGAGCAGTCGGTGTAGTGGACAGTGAAGAGGGTTACCTCAGATTACAACAGGATCTGGACCAGATGGGCCAATGAGCTGAGAAGTGGCAGATGGAGTTTAATTCAGATAAATGCGAGGTGCTGTATTTTGGGAAAACAAATCTTAGCAGGACTTATACACTTAATGGTAAGGTCCTAGGGAGTGTTGCTGAACAAAGAGACCTTTGGAGTGCAGTTTCATAGCTCCTTGAAAGTGGAGTCGCAGGTAGATAGGATAGTGAAGAAAGCGTTTGGTATGCTTTCCTTTATCGGTCAGAGTAGTGAGTACAGGAGTTGGAAGGTCATGTTGCAGCTGTACAGGACATTCGTTAGGCCACTGTTGGAATTTTATGTGCAATTCTGGTCTCCTTCCTATCGGAAAGATGTTGTGATACTTGAAAGGGTTCAGAAAAAATGTACAAGGGTTGGGGGATTGGAGCTACAGGGAGAGGCTGAACAGGCTGGTGCTGTTTTCCCTGGAGCGTCGGATGCTGAGGAGTGACCTTATAGAGGTTTACAAAACTATGAGGGTCATGGATAGAATAAATAGACAAAGTCTTTTCCCTGGGGTCGGGGAGTCCAGAACTAGAGGGCATAGGTTTAGGGTGAGAGGGGAAAGATATAAAAGAGACCTAAGGGGCAACTATTTCATGCAGAGGGTGGTACATGTATGGAATGAGCTGCCAGAGGAAGTGGTGGAGGCTGGTACAATCACAACATTTAAGAGGCATTTGGATGGGTATATAAACAGGAAGGGTTTGGAGGGATATGGGCCGGGTGCTGGCAGGTGGGACTAGATTGGGTTGGGATATCTGATCAGCATGGATGGGTTGGACTGAAGGGTCTGTTTCCGTGCTGTACATCTCTATGACTGTATGCCTCCCCAAGTAGCTAGCTGGTTCCCATGTAGCTGACACACTTGCGGAGACCTGATGGGCTAATTGGTCTATATCTGCACTGTTATACTGTCATCTCCACTGTCTGTCACTGCCACTTTATCATTGTTATTTGTATTTCCAGTAACATTAATAAAGCCAGATCTGGTTGACAGGGGTCCAGAAGAAAACATCCTTAAAATAATCAGAATGAAGTTGTTGCTTTGAACAAAGGTTACATGGTTGTCAAATGCCATGGACAAAACGATATAAATAAACAACTGACCTTGGTTAAGGCATTGGAGAGGGAGAAAGCTTTTTTCAAAGAAAGTGTGATTTTCAAGTAAGGTTACTTGAGAAATGAAACAAAAGTGGATACTTTGACATTGTAAGATCATAAAGATGTAGGAGCAGAAGTAGACCTTTCAGCCCATCGAGTCCACGTCTCCATTCAATGAGATCAATGCCTGATCTGATAATCCTTGACTCCACTTTACTGCCTTATCCTCATAACGGTTGATTCGCTTAATGAAAGAAATTTCCTCTATGTAAACATGTTTGAAAATATATTGTAGCCATGTGCAAAAATAAAAGACAATGGCCAACCAAACTGAAACCTGGCCAGCTGGAATCCAGGTGAGGTAGACAATTTGAAAAATGGGGAAATCTCACGCACTTGTGATTCTCGAGAGTCTTAATGTTAACTTATTTTTTTGAGTGGACGGGCATAGGAAGAGAGGGGGTCCTTTTAAATGTGAAGTATCAGGGTGAATCTTGTTGGGGTTTATGGCAAAGTCTGAATTGCACTGAGCTTTCTGACAGGTTTTAGCCTTTGACACCAAGCAAGTGTCTCCCTTGTTACTTATTGATCATGCCCCATGGTGTCTCTCATGCTCAATTTCCAGCCCATCTGAACACGGCCTGTTCGTGGAAAACATCAGCGCTCAGCAGGTATCTGCTGAAAGTCCAGCCTCCATTACACCTACACAATCCTTTGTTTGGCCATGTCCACCTGGACAGGTGCTGTGAGTTCAGAGGTGCCCTGCAATTTGTCCTGAATATGGCAAACAGGGGGATATCTGTGTCCTGGTTTATGGGCAATGTCCTGGAGAATCATAGAATCCATACTGTGTGGAAGCAGGGCACCAACCCAGTAAGCCCACACTCCCCCTCTAAAAGGCATCCCCCCCATCCTATCCTTGCATCCCCCATTGCCAATCCACCTAACCCACACATCTTTGTGACTGTGGGAGGAAGCCAGAGCTCCTGGAGGAAACCCATGCTGACACAGGGAGAATGTGCAAACTCCACACTGACAGTTGCCTGAGGCTGGAATCGAATCCAGGTTCCTGTCTCTGTGAGGCAGCATTGCTAACCACTGAGCAACCATACTGCGATGGGGAGATGCTTGTCCTGTTGCCTCCAAATAATCAATGTCTTTGTTTATTGTTGTTTTCCTTTCTTGTCATGAAGTACCCTTTTGGAAGAAAAGGTGACAATGATTCGGTGTGTGGCTGCCAGACTGACCACAGAACTTGACAATCAGATCCGGGTTAGTAACGTTCTCTACTTGTCTATATTTATTTATGATGCCATAGACACCAGGTGAAGTAAAGTCCTCTACATTATTTTACATAGAAATGGATCATTCAACCCAACTGGTCTGTGCTGGTGTTTATACCCCACGTGAACCTCCTCATTCCTTGTTTCATTTTGCCTCGTGTAAATGCCCCTGTATTCCCTTCTCCACCATGTACTCATCCACATTTCCAGATTTTCCCTTAAATGTATCTGTGCTGTTTACCTCAAGTGCACCCAGTTATGGTAAGGTCCATATTCTCACCACTCTTTGTGTAAAGTCTGTTCTAAATTCTCTGCTGGATTTCTTTGTGACAATCAATGGCCTTAGCTTTGCATTTCCCAGTCACACCCTATAAGTTGAAGCATCATTAGTGCCCACTGTCTTTTTTAATTTTACAGACATCCATCAGGCTATGTCTCAGTCTCTCCTTTGTGGAAGAACTGGTCTCAGGCTATTCAGTGGTAGGCCCCAATCATTTTAGGCGAGGACATTTCTCCTTTTTTTTAACTTTCCCTAATCTTCAGTCTGGCCATGTTGATAGCTATCTCACCTCCCAGATATAGGGATGTGGTTTCAAGATCCAATTCAGGTCTTGGGCATATTGATTGACAAGTCAGTGCAGTACTTCAGGGGCGCCTGTGGTGTACTGTGTCACATAAGGTAACAAACCAAGGCCAGGCTCAGTTGGATACTAAAGATTCCATCAACATAATCAAGGAAGAGTAAGAAAGTTACCCAGGTTTTCTGACTTTGCAGCATGAATGTGAATGATAAGGAAGGTCATTTCTGTTGATCTCAGATTGTTGCTCTAAATAGTTCACATACAAAATTAACTTGATGGAAAGTTGAGTTGCGTATAAGCCAAAAGGTATGAGCACTGCAGAAACTCATCTCGGCTCCTCCAAAAGCAAACCCATTACCTCTATCACCTCATGGAGGACAAGAAATACATGAGAAAACTACCACTTGAAAACGCCTCTCCAAGTCATACACCATCTTGACTTGGAAATATGACGCCATTCCTTCACTGTTGCTGGGTCAAACTCCTGAGAGTCCCTTCCCAACAGCACAGTGGATGTATCTGCACCTCAAGGTCTGCAGCATTTGAAGATGACAACTCACCAACACCTTCTCCAGGGCTATAGGGGATGGACAATAAAGCAATGCCCCCATCCCATGACAAACATTGTGAAGAATGTTAATGTTTGTTGGAGAAGCTGGGAAGAAGGAAACAAACGTGAGCTTTAGACATAATGGTGAAGGCAAAGCACAAAAATGATTCCAGTTATTCCAAATTAATTACTCATTCCTATGTCAGTGATCCTAAAGATTGATGAGGTTCAGGACATTGGCAACATATCTTTCCGAAATTAAAGTGGAATACAAACGTTGGTTGTTCAATATGCTGAAAAACATGTTTTTTTAAAAAGTCTGAGGTAAGAGGAGCAGTTTAAAAATTGGGCGGGAGTGGGGCTCAGCGGAGTCGGGCGGGTGAAGACTGTAGGTGTAGGGTTGAGGGATCGGTAAATATAGCTTTGTCTCTTTGTTTGTCTGAGGCAACATGGTTTCAAATATTTTTCTCATTAAAGAAAACTCTGCCAACCATTGCGGACGAGATACAATGCAAAATTGCTGGGACGTGGAAGGAAGTCAAGACGGTGGGATCAGGTGTACCCGAGGACAATGAAACTAATTCTCTATTCATCATTGATGTAAAAGCACAGGAGTTTTCTTTTTATTGAGGGTAGAAGAGCTTGGGCTTGTTCACAATAGGTTGAGGAAAATCTTGGATTGACACATATCAGTTTGACTGTGGTATGAGTGAGCAAATATTAATAACTGTTTGTAAGATGGAGTTTGACAAGCGTTGAGCTACTGTATGCACAGGATTTTCAATAGAAATAATTTATACTGTATTATTGAGGATTATAGCTGACATTTTCTTTGGCTTTGGAAGGGAGATGTCGATAACTTTATTAGCAAAGTTGTGATTGACCAAAATTGGTAAAGTCTAACAGGATATCGTGTTAGTGTGATAGAAGCACAGAAAATGCTAGTGACACTTAGCAAGTCTGGCAGCATCTGCGGAGAGAGAAACAGTTAACATTTTGTGTCTGGTGTGTCTCTTCTTCAGAACCTGATATAAGAGGTTCAGAATCTAAAGTAATTTAGCAGCAGGGAGGCTCAGTGGTTAGCACTGCTGCCTCACAGTGCCAGGGACCCGGGTTCAATTCCCACCTCGAGGACTGTCTGTGTGGAGTTTGCACATTTTCCCTGTGTCTGCTTGGGTTTCCTCCCACATTCCAAAGATGTGCAGGCCAGTTGAATTGGTCATGCTAAATTGCCCATCGTGTTAGGTACATTAGTCAGAAGTAAATATAAGTAATGGGTCTGGGTTGGCTACTCGGGTCGGTATGGACTTGTTGGGCCAAAGGGCCATACGGTAGGGAATCTAATCTAATAGAAGGGCAATGGGTATTTACAACAATCTAGCAACAGCATAATGGCACTTCCTATCACCGGCTTATTTTTTCCTGATCTAAGTCCAATTCAATTCTCAAAAGCAGGAATTTGAACTTGTTGAACCTGTTGATACCTGGGTACCTGCACTTAGAAAGTGTTATTTTCCCCACAGTCAGGAATCTCCATTACGCCAAATAAAGAGATATCGGGATTTGGTTTCTAATGAACCATGAAAATGCTGAAGGGAAAGTGAAAGATGCTTTAATAGGTTTGGTGCTCAGGTCACAGTTAAAGACTGGCTTTAGAAGGAGATTTTTCTTTTGTTTGCAACTGTTATGGTCCAAAAAAAGTGAAGGAAAGAATACGCAAATAAAGCGGGATAGCTTCTCACGTGGAGTTTGTGGGAGAGGCCTATCCATGTGTCTATCGAGCGTCGGACGCTCTGGAGAGAGATTTTTTTTCCCCTGTTTGTGCAGAGGGAACTCTGAAGATTTTCCTTTTCAACTAGTTTGCTGTAGATGTTTAAGTAATGACAGGGATCATTTCTTTTCTGAGACTCAGATTTGAAAGCTGACTGATTAGAGGATTTGAAGTGGAGACCTTTTGTTGGTTGTTGGGAGTCTTAGCAAAGTGCTTGATTTCGTTTTTAACGTTTTAAGTGTTTAATTATTGCTTTTTCTCTTTTGAATGCTTTAGATTAAAATCTATGGGTAAGGAAGGGTAGTTTTGTTGGACAAAAACTGAAATTGTGGAAACGTTCAGCAAGTCTGGCGGCATCTGTGGAGAGAAATCAGAGTTAACATTTTGGGTCGAGTGACCCTTCCTCAGATACCTCCTCCTATCTCCCCCCAGACCATGACTCCATCATGGAACGTCAGGCCATTGTGTCAAGTACGGTCATAAACCTCATTTCATCTGGTGATCTCACCTAGCTCCCCCCACTACCCACTGTCTCCAAGCTGATAGCCTCCCCAACCCCAGACAGCTCACTTCTCCCTCCTTCCCAAAATCCACAAGCCGGATCCATTGTTTCTACCTGCTCCTGCCCCACAGAACGCATCTCTTCCTATCTTGACTCAAAGTTAAAAGTCACACAACACCAGGTTATAGTCCAACAGGTTTATTTCGTAGCACTAGCTTTTGGAGCACTGCTCCTTCACCAGGTGGTCAAAGGAGCAGCACTCCAAAAGCTAGTGTGTTTTCAATTAAACCTGTTGGACTATAACCAGGTGTTGTGTGATTTTTAACTTGATACACCCCAATCCAACACTGGCATCTCCAAATCATATCTTGACTCAGTCTTTTCTCCCCTGGTCCAGTCCCTGCCCACAATTAAAAGGAAGGTCCTGAGGAATGATCACCTGACCTGAAACCTTAACTCCGATTTCTCTCCACAGATACTGAGCTTTTCCAGCCATTTCTGTTTTTGTTTCTGAGTTCTAGTGTCCACAATTCTTGCCATTTTTATTGTTTTTTTTTCTAATGTCTAAGGTTTTCTTAATAGATTCTTTTTAGGTTTAATGTCACTGAGGGCGTACAGGAGAAACTCAGTGATGGTTAGTTGAGAGGTGGTTTCGCAGCAGGGTCGGTCAGATAGATGGATAACTGTCAGGAATGCTAAGAAGGTAATTCAGAAGTCTCCTGTGGTTCTTCCTTTCTTCAACAGATTTACCGTTCTGGGAACTGTTGAAGGAGGAAAATAGAAGTGGCAGTCAGACCTTGGTCACAAAGAACGAATCTTATGTTAAATGGGGTTTGTCAAAATTAAAAAAGAATAATTGTTATAGGGGACTCTTCTATCAGGGAAAGAGGCTGGAGATTCTGCAGCAGAGACCATGAATCTATGTAGCCTTCTCGGTTCCAGGGTTAAGGACATCTCAAAATGGTTGAAACATAATGTCAAAGGGGAGATTAAGAAGCAGGTGGTTGTTGTACACATTGGTAAGAGCAACATAGTTAGGGAAAGAGTTAAGGCTTTCCAAAGTGACTATATGAGGTTAGGTATAAGATTTATAAGCAGAACCTCAAAGGTAGCAATCTCTGATTTATTCCTGGTGCCACATTTTAGAAATTCAAAGGTAGGACAGATAAATCAATGGCTGATTAGGTGATGCATTGCATAAGGATTCAGATTTTTTGACCTTTGGGATCTCTTTTGGGGCAGAAAAGACCTGTTCAAAAGGTGTGGGTTTCATCTGAACTGCAAAGGGGTCAATGTCCTTGTGGGGAGATTTGCAAGTTCTGTTTTGGGATCCTTTAAATTAGTAGGTGATTGAGGGGGGCAGGTGTTTTTAAGTCGCACTGAAAGTAGAAAGGCAGATGAGGACCATTCTGAATCAAAAAGAGGATGACTAGAGGCTTTGGTCAAGAAACTGAAGAAAGCATATGTCAGGTATAGAAAGCAGGGATGAAATGAATCCCTAGAAGACCATAAAGGCAGTAGGAGGGAAATCCTAAGGGAAAAAGGGGACAGGAGATAGTTTTGGCAAATAGGTATAGGGAGAATCCAAAGGAATTCTACAAATACATTAAGGACAAAGAGGTAACTAGGGAGAGAATAGGGCCCCTGATAGATCACCAAGGTCACCTATGTGTGGAACCGCAAGAGATGGGGGAGATACTAAACAAGTACTTTGTATCAGTGTTTAATATGGAGAAGGATATGGAAAATAGAGAACGTGGGGAAATAAATAATGACATTTTCAAAAATGTCCATATTACTGAGGAGGAGCTGGTGCTGAATGGCTTAAAATGCATTAGCGTGGATAAATCACTGGGACCTGATCAGGTGTAACCTCAAAATCTGTGGGAAGCTAGAGAAGTGATTGCTGGGCCCCTTGTTGAGATATTTGTATCATCGATTGTCACAGCTGAGGTGCCAGAAGACTGGAGGTTGACTAACATTGTGCCGCTATTTATGGAAAGTGATAAGGAAAAGCCAGAGAACTATAGACTGGTGAGCCTGACATCAGTGGTGGGCAAATTGTTGGGGGCAATCTGGAGGTACAGGATTTACATATATTTGGAAAGGCAAGGACTGTTACGGATAGTCAGCATGGCTTTGTGATTGTGAAATCATGTCTCACTAATTTGATTTAGTTTTTTGATAAAGTAATGGAGGTTTGATGAGGGAAGAACAGTGTATGTGATCTATATGGACTTCAGTAAGGTGTTTGACAAGGTTCTTCATGGTAGACTGGTTATCAAGTTTAGATCTCATGGAATACAGGGAGAATTAGCTATTTGCATACAAAACTGGCTCAAAGGTAAAAAGGTAAAAGGTGGTGGTGGAGGGTTGCTTTTCAGAATGGAGGCCTGTGACCAGTGGAGTGTCACAAGGATCAGTGCAGGATCATTTGTCATTTATGTAAATGATGATGCAAACATGGGAGGTATGGTTCGTATGTTTGCAGATGACACCAAATTGGAGGTGTCGTGGACAGCGAAGAAGGTTATCTCAGAATACAATGGGATCTTGATCAGATGGGCCAAGGATTGGCAGATGGAATTTAAATTCGATAAATATGAGGTGCTGCATTTTGGAAAGGCAAATCAGGGCAGGAATTATACACTTAATGGAAACATCCTGAGGAGTGTTGCTGAACAAAGTGACCTTGGAGGGCAGGTTCATATTTCCTTGAAAGTGGAGCTGCAGATAGACAGGAAAGTGAAGGAGGCATTTGGTATGCTTGCTTTTATTGATCAGTGCATTAAGTATAGGAGTTGGGAGGTCATTTGCAGCTGTATAGGACATTGGTTAGGTCATTTTTGGAATATTGCATGCACTTCTGGTCTCCCTCCTACAGGAAGGATGTTGTGAAACAAGAAAAGGTTCAGAAAAGATTTAGAAGGATGCTGCCACAGTTGGAGGGTTTGAGCAGTGGGGAGAGGCTGAATAGGCTGGGAGTATTTTCTCTGGAGCCTTGGAGGGTTGAGGGTTGACCTAATAGAGGATTATAAAATCATGAGGGGCATGGATAGGGTAAATAGGAAAAGTCTTTTCCTCAGTGTTGGGGAGTCCAAAACTAGAGGCATGGGTTTAAAGTGAGAGGAGAAAGATATAAGAGGGATCAAACGGGCAACTTTTTCATGCAGAGGGTGGTGCATGTATAGAATGAGCTGCCAGAGGAAGTGGTGGAGGCTGGTACAATTACAACATTTAAAAGGCATCTGAATGTGTACATGAATAGGACGGGTTTAGAGAGATATGGGCCAAATGCTGGCAAATGGAACTAGCTTAATTTCGGACATCTGGTTGGCATGGACCAGTTAGATGGAAGGGTCTTTTTCCACTCTGTATGTCTCTGTGATTCTATGATTCTATAACAGGTTAATTAGAAAAGACAGACAAGAGCAAGTCAGAGAACAAGGTAACTCAGAAGAATTAAACTGCATTTTCTTCAATGCAAGGGGTCTTTGAAATAAGGGCATGCATGGGAATATGGGAGTGGGACATCATAGTTATTACAGAAACTTGACTGAGGGAAGGACAGGATTGGCATCCTGATGTTCTGGGTTTTAAGTGCCTTGGACTAATTAGTGATGTTAGATCAAATAGGATTCAGGGAGAGCTTGCCAATTGGATAAAAATTTGGCTCAAAGGTAGGAGACAGAGGGTAGTGGTGGAGGGTTTGTTTTTGAACTGGAGGCCTGTGACCAGCATTGTTACACAGGGATGAGTACTGGATCCACTTTTGTTTGTCATTTATACAAATGATTTGGATAAGAATTTAGGAGAAGTGGTTAGTAAGCTTGCGATGACACCAAAATTTGTGGTAAAGTGGAAAATGAAGAAGGTTATTTAAGGTTCCAAAGAGATCTTGATCACTTGGTCAATGGACCAATGAGTGGCAGATGGAGTTTAATTTTTATAAATGCGAGGTATTGCATTTTGGTAAAATAAACAAGGGTAGGACTTATACAGTTAATGATAGGGTCCTGGCTCATGTTGTAGAACAGAGAGACCTAGAGTGCGTACTTCTTTGAAATTTGTGTCACATGTAGACAAGCTGGTTAAGAAGGCATTTAGCACACTTTCTTTCATTGCTCATACCTTGAGTATAAGAGTTGGGACGTCATGGTGAGGTAGTACAGAACATTGATTAGGCCTCTTCTGAAATTCTGTGTCCAGTTCTGGTCGCCCTCTTATAGGATGGATATTATTAAGTTAGAAAGGGTTCAGAAGAGATTTAGCAGGATGTTGCAAGGAATGGAGGGTTTGAGTTATAAATATAGGTTGGGTCGGCTGGGACTATTTTCACTGGAACATAAGAGGTTGTAAGGTGACCTTATAGCAGTTTATAAAATCATAAGGGGCCCAGAGAAGATGAATGGCAAAGTCTTTTCCCTGGGCGGAGGAGTTGAAAACTACAGAGCATTTTTTTAAGGTAAGAGGAGAAAGATTTAAAAAGGACATGAGGGGCAAATGTTTTACACAGACAGTGGTTTGTATGTGGAATGAACACACAGAGGAAGTGATGGATGCAGGTATAGTTACAACATCTAAAGGACATGTGGATAAGTACGAGAATAGGAAAGATTTGGAGGGATTTGGGCCAACCGCAGTCAGGAGGGACTAGTTTGGTTTGGGAATATGGTTGGTGTGGACTAGTTGGACTGGAGGGTCTATTTCTATGTTGTATGAATCCATGACTAACTGCAACACTAACTTTTCAATGAACTGCAGAAAATAAAAGCCTATAATGACAACCTTTCTAGCATAGCAATTGGAGAATATGCAAAGGAATCTGACACTAATGTGAATATATACATGCTGATGCGAAAGAGTTTTGGGGAATGGCATACCCTTCTTGATGAACATCGGAAAAAGTGTAAGTGATTAATCTGTCATGGAGAAAACTTCATTAGCATTGTGATTGTGCTTTGATGATGTGTATAAATCTTTTTCATGAAAGATGGGGTTCAGGAACTACCAAAATGTGCACAACCCAAGATACTGTCAATGTTGGCTTGTCAGAAAAACAGCAGTCAGTTTGTGCACTGTGAATTCCCATCAATACAAAGTATGACTGCTGAGTTTCCAGTTCTCTTCCACTTTAAAACATCACTAAGTTCCCTGGCCAGCATCTGTGTCTCAGGCTTGCTACAATGCTCCAGCAAAACTCACTACAAGCTGGAAGAATGGCATCTCATTTTCTGCTTGGGGACCCTGCAGCCCTCCAGACTTAATGTTGAGTTCAATAATTTTAGGGCCTGAACTCTCCTGTGTTCTACCATCCAAATTCCACACACCAGGCCTTGTTACCTCATATTCTACCCATTATACACTATCCATTGTCAGCCACTAACATTTCCATGTACAGCTATTCACCGTCCTAGCCAGATCATTATGCATTCCTTTGTCTGTCCAACTGTTCTTCGCTCTCTTTGGGCTCTATCACCCTCCCCCCACACCCACCATTCTGCAGATGTTGGAGGCTTGGTAGTTCTCCCTCAACTCTTCAATTTTTCCCGATCTTATACCCCCAAAGCATTGGATTGTGTCATTGGCTTTTCGTATTGTCAATGTACTCAATTCAAACTTGATTGGTGTTTAGTTTTTTTGGGGGTATAATTTATACTGATTGGTCTAATTTTAATTTTATTTTTTGTCTCCAGCCTACCCCCATCCTATCTTCTGCGTATAAACCAATATTTTCCTAACTACCATCATTTCTAAGGGAGACTCACCAAACCAAAAAGCTAACTTTGATTTCTCTTCACTGATGCCACCAGACATGTTGAGCTTTTCCAACAGCTGCTGTTTGTTTTTCAATATCCGTGGTTTTTATTTCAGCTGCTAAAATATGGGGTAAAACACCCCTGCTACTTTAACGCCAGCAAAATAGAAATGATTTACCCTGTGAGGTAATCTATGAAAACTCAAGAGGCCAAGAACTACTTAAAGTAAAAATTAACAACTTTATTTCATAAAGTTTAACAGAGAATAATTAACAACTATTTCCAACTTCTTCCTCTAACCTATCTTTAACTTTCCCTTCTATAATACTAGTCCGATAAAACCCCTGATTAAGATTTACCAAATTTCAAGACCAGCCAGCTGTCAAATCTTGTCTTTCTGTCTTCCTCTGCCTTCTTTTCTTCGGGATTTCTGTTTCACAGGCTACTAATCGATAAAGGTACCTTTAAGAGAGCTTTTTTTTGGGCAGTCTGCAGATGTTGGAGGCTTGGTAGTTCTCCCTCAACTCTTCAATTTTTCCCGATCTTATACCCCCAAAGCATTGGATTGTGTCATTGGCTTTTCGTATTGTCAATGTACTCAATTCAAACTTGATTGGTGTTTAGTTTTTTTGGGGGTATAATTTATACTGACTGGTCTAATTTTAATTTTATTTTTTGTCTCCAGGCAACCAGCTACACTAACTGCTGGACCAAACATTTACATTATATCTTAATTCAGAACACTTGGTACTGCCAGGTAGTTCTGCTAGCTTTTAACTCTCTTAAATGTACAATACTCCTGACACCTTCATAACACATGGGACACTCGCTTTCTCTGGCGCAAAGGTCAGATTAGATGAAATGGCAGATAGATCAATGTTCGTCTTAAATAAAAGAGAGTTCAACGGCACTGAAGAATAATTGCCTGAGGCCCAATAACATCATTGTTTTATTTTTGTTTACAGTCAAACAAATAATAAGCAATCAAGTGACAGAGTGCATTGAGGAATCCCGTAGGAGAGAATTGCCCGGATTCACCAATTACAAAACCTTTGAGTCATTGGCTAAGAAGCAGATCATGATGTGGGAGCCTCCCTGTCTCCCCATGCTGAAAGTGATAGCAGGCAATGTGTATGATCCGTACAGCAGAAGAACGATTCTGCATGTTGTAGAGAAGGATTTGCATTTATATTGTGCAGTTTACAACTCTGGGACACCCTAAAGCATTTCACAATCGTAGATACCTTGTTGAAATGTTGTAGTTGCTATTATAATGTAGGACACATGGCATTCAACTGCACACAGCAAGATCCCACAAACAGTAACAATATCATAGGGACATGTGTTATTACAATATTAAGAGATACATATTGAGCAGGACAGTAGAGGTCATCAAATCCTGTTTAAATGGTCCAGTAACATATTTTATGTTCTTGGGGGTCAGTTAACTCAGCCGGCTGGGCAGGTAGTTTATGGTGCATGGTGATGCCAACAATGTGGGTCCAATTTCCACACCAGCTGAGATCACCATGAAGGATTCTCTTTCTCAACCTTTATCCTCATCTGAGGCACAGTGCCCCTCAGGTTAAACCACCACCAGTCATACGTCTGTTATGAAAGAGTCACACTATGTCAACGTCACTTTGCTTTTTGTGTTCCTTGGAGACTTCCTTTGCCATCCCAGCTGCACCTCTGCTGCAGCGCTGTCACGGTACTGACCTCAGGCGACTATTTGCTCAAGACTCCAGAGTGAGATTTCGAGCTCACAACCTGCTGACTCAAATGAGAGCACCTCCTACTGAGACATGAATAAAAATGACCCAAGAAGCATGCTTATTTTCGAGCAAGGATTATTTGAAATCTTGAACACACCCTTCTGCTTCATCCAACACAAAACAGTTATCGACGTTGAAATTTTCATGATGGAGATCAATTGCTTTTTGTGCAGTCACAGTAATAAAGAATGAGTAAATTGTTCAGAACATCCAAAACCTTAACAGATTGTGTACATAATGTACTAAATTGGTAGCAAACGTTTGTTAGTTTCAGTAGACATTTAGCTCAGGTCATGTGCTTTTTACATAAGTTTTAATATCATATGTTACAACTTTGGATTCTGTGTTTGTGAGAAACACAGTTGCTAATAATTAACTTATATGAATACAGGCCGGTCTCCTATAACGCGCGTTTCAGCAATCCGATTTGGCTGTATTGCAATTGATGAATAGGGGATCAACTTTTTTAAAATGTGAACTCCCATTGGTTATTACGTGACTCCATCCCAGCACTTGGTGGCACGCTGCAATGAAGACTGGACTCGTTTCATCATCACATCATTCAAAACCTGGTCAGTTCCTGCCTTTAAACATGATGCAACATCTGGTCAGTTCTCCCATCAATGCTCTTCAGAAGATGATGAGCAACTTCACAACTTCTGCACTTCTTGGCAAATATGCTCTCAGGATCTCTTGATCACAAGAAAAATCTTTATCTGATAAGGTCATAATTCAGTCACCCAACACAATTCATTGAGACATCATAGTGCTGTCACAAACCATTCTTTCATCTTCTCTTACTGATGTTATGTTAAACATATTGCAGTCATATTTTCTAAATGGGGAGAAAATTCAGAAATCTGATGTGTAAAGAGACCTGGGATTTCTAGTCCAGGATTCTCTCAAGGTAAACTTGCAAGTTGAGTCAGTGATTAGGAAGGCAAATGCAATGATGGCATTTATTTTGAAAGGATTTGAATATAAAAGCAGGAATGTACTTCTTAGGTTCTATCAGCTTCTGGTCAGATCACATTTGAAGTATGTGCGGAATTATCGGTCCCATATCTCAGGAATGATGTACTGGCCCTGGAGCATGTTCAGAGGAGGTTCATAAATATGGTCCCAGGAATGAAAAGCTTAACATATGAGGAATGTTTGAGGACTCTGAGTCCATACTCGACAGAGTTTAGAAGGAATCTAAATTGAAACTTGCAGAATACTGAATGGCCTGGACAGAGTAGATGTTGGGAAGATGTTTCCATTGGTTAGAGAGATGAGGATCCAAGGGCATAACCTTAGAGTAAAGGAAAGGTTTTTTAGAACAGTGGTAAGGAGACCTTCTTCAGCCAGAGAGTGACAAATCTATGGAACCTATTGCCACAGAAAGCTGTGGAGGCCAGGCCATTGAGTATATTTAAGACAGAGATAGATAGGTTTTAGAGTATCAAAGGGATCGAGGGTTATGGAGAGAAAGGGGGAGAATTAGGTTGAGAAACTTATTAGCCATGATTGAATGGCAGAGCAGACTTGATGGGCTGAATGGCCTAATTTCTGCTCCTCACGCTTTATGATCTTGTAAGGGGATTTACTAGAAGCTTCAAAATGGGTCATCAAGACATCCAAACGTTCACAAAACTAGCTGTCCTGCTCCTCAGGGAGGTCTAGGCTGCAATGCAGCTCTCTCCCCATCACTGATAACAGGGTTATAACATACATTTGTTCAGGTCTCCTTTATAACACTGTGGTTGTGTTATCAATCTATCATTGAGACTCCAAGAATTTCCAATTCAATCTCACCGTCACCTCCAATAATAGCAAGTACTGGAATTTCTTGTATTATTTCATTAAAATCTATGATTTAAACATTTACTATGCTATCAGCTGTATTAGGCTAACTGCTATTTATGTTTGATTTTTACTGATATTTCTGATGGTCCATCCCAACCCTGTTTTTCCTGTTAGCTCCATTATTTCTATTGTGCAATTTTCTATAATGTGAGGTTGCATGAGAACGCAGCTACCACATTATGGAAGAACAGACTGCATCTCTAGCCATGGTGATTTGTCTAAAAACAGCTTTTGAGGTCTAGCTTTAGAATTTGGAGCCATAATGTGGAGGGACTGGGGTGGACAAGGTCAGAAGTCACACGATACCAGGTTATAGTCCAACGGGCTTATTTGAAATCACAAGCTTTTGAGTGTCGGGGGGGTCACTTTGCCTGATGAAGGAGCAGCATTTTGAAAGCTTGTGATTTCAAATAAACCTGATGAAGGGCTTTTGCCCAAAACGTTGATTTTCCTGCTGCTCGGATGCTGCCTGACCTGCTGTGCTTTTCCAGCACCACTCTAATCTAAACTCTGGTTTCCAGCATCTGTAGTCCTCACTTTTGCCTATTTCAAATAAACCTATTGGTTCATAACCTGATGTCGTGTGATTTCTGTCTTTAGAATTAGTGGTGGTTTTATGTACATTGGTACAGAGTACAACTGAATAAGATAAACAAGCTCCAGTTTAGAATGTCAGTAGAGGCCTTGTTTAAGCTTAAGGGATACACTTGCAGTTTAGAGAACGTTTTTATTCAGTTTGGAGCGGTACTGTGCAGTCTTTGGAATAGGATGGCTGTATAGAACAGCACTTCTGAGAAGGGAAGGGTATTTTGTGAATTCGATTAACCTGGAGGGAGACATAGTGTTCATCCGAGAATAGAGTGTTTGGACAAAGCCTTGGTGAGGTTATTTAAACATGATTACATTTTAACATATGCATGACTGCTCCTGAAAGAAGTTATATGCAGTTTCAATTTAGGAATTGAAGTCACAAGTGACTTAAATCTACTGAGGTCTAAGATACAAGGGACTCTAGTGTAATGTAGGAGCAACCTATATTTGGGTACTTTCCAAGGTGTGTTTTTTTGGGTGGTATGTTAAAGCTATTTTGCTTCTTTTCACTTTATGATGGAATGTTGTGGGATTAATGGAATTATACTTTTATGGTGTGTTTAAAAATCTTTGAATTTGTATTATGAATAAATGATTAATGGTTTATTCTACTTATCGTCACTTATTTTGTAATAAGCCTCTGTTTTGTTGTTAAAACTCAATCCGTAGCATTTCATGCTTGCGTTTCAGAAAAGGAAACTTCGTTAAAAACAAAACAAATCATAATATGATCTCTCAAAACCAGCTTCCTGTCTGAGATCTGACTTGTCTGTGAATAACATCAGCTGGGTTAATAACTACTTTAAATTGTAAACCATGATCACATTGTAGGTTTAGGCAAACAATTCTGAAGTCTTCTGAACCAGAAACACATTTGTTTCCCACAGATGCTGTCAGATCTGCTGAGTCTCCCCACAATTGTTATGTTGGTGTGTACTTTATTTGGCTCAATTTTGGGACGTGGCATAAATGGAAATGGAGTAGGCCATTCAGTCCATAAAACCTGGCCTCTCGATCACTCAGTTCATGATTGGACATTTGTATCTGATTTTGAGCGTGCTCATACTTTTCTACAGCTAACTTCACCTGATTACTCACTCATCAGGACTGCATCACCAAGGAGCGTGTACAAATGGAAACCCTAAGACATAGGAGCAGAAATTAGTCCATTCAGCCCATTGGGTCTGCCCCACCATTCGAACATGGCCGATAAGTTTCTCAACTCCATTCACCCAACTCTATTGGGCAGCATGGTGGCACAGTGGTTAGCACTGTTGCCTCACAGCGCCAGAGACCCGAGTTCATTTCCCACCTCAGGCGACTGACTGTGTGGAGTTTGCACATTCTCCCCGTGTCTGCGTGGGTTTCCTCCCACAGTCCAAAAATGTGCAGGTTAGGTGAATTGGCCATGCTAAATTGCCCGTAGTGTTAGGTGAAGGGGTAAATATAGGGGAATAAGGTCTGGGTGGGTTGAGCTTTGACGGGTCGGTGTGGACATGTTGGGCCGAAGAGCCTGTTTCCACACTGTAAGTAATCTAATCTAATCACCCGCTTTCTCCCATAACCCTTGATACACAAGAACCTATCTATCTCCGTCTTAAATATACTCAATGACCTGGCCTCCACAGCCTTCCTTGGCAGTGAATTCCATAGATTCAACACTCTCGGTCTGAAGATGTTTCTCCTTATCTCTGACCTAAAAGATCTTTCCTTTATTCGAAGGCTGTGCCTTCAGGTCCTTTTCTCTCCTACCAATGAAAACATGTTCCCAACATCTCCTCTGTCCAGGCCATTCAGTATTTTGTAAGTTCCAGTTAGATTCTCCCATATCCATCTAAACTCGTAGAGCCATAGTCATAGAGATGTACAGCATGGAAACAGACCCTTCGGTCCAACCTGTCTATGCCGACAAGATATCCCAGCCCAACCTAGTCCCACCTGCCAGCACCCGGCCCACATCCCTCCAAACATTCCTATTCATATACCCATCCAAATGTCACTTAAATGTTGCAATTGGACCAGCCTCCACCACATCCTGTGGCAGCTCATTCCATACACGTGCCACCCTCTGCATGCAAATGTTGCCCCTTAGGTCTCTTTTATATCTTTCCCCTCTCACCCTTAACCTATGCTCTCTAGTTCTGGACTCCCCGACCGCATGGAAAACACTTTGTCTATTTATCCTATCCATGTCCTTCATAATTTTGTAAACCTCTATAAGATCACCCCTCAGCCTCCGACGCTCCAGGGAAAACAGCCCCAGCCTCTCCCTGTAGCTCAGATCCTCCAGCCCTGGCAACATCCTTGTAACTCTTTTCTAAACCCTTTCAGGTTTCACAACATCTTTCCAATGGGAAGGAGACCAGAATTGCACGCAATATTCCAACAGTGGCCTAACCAATGTCCAGTAAAGCCGCAACATGACCTCCCAACTCCTGTACTCAATACTCTAACCAATAAAGGAAAACATACCAAACACCTTCTTCACTATCCTATCTACCTGCGACTCCGCTTTCATGGAGCTATGAACCTGCACTCCAAGGTCTCTTTGTTCAGCAACACTCCTTAGGACCTTACCATTAAGTATATAAGTCCTACTAAGATTTGTTTTCCCAAAATGCAGCTTCTCACATTTATCTGAATTAAACTCCATCTGCCACTTCTCAGCCCATTGGCTCATCTGGTCCAGATCCTTTTTTAATCTGAGGTAACTCTCTTCGCTGTCCACTATATCTCCACTTTTGGTGTCATCTGCAAACTTACTAACTGTACCTCTTATGCTCGCATCCAAATCATTTATGTAAATGACAAAAAGTAGAGGGCCCAACACCGATCCTTGTGCCACTCCACTGGTCCCAGGCCTCCAGTCAGAAAAACAACCCTCCACCACCACCCTCTGACTTGTACCTTTGAGCCAGTTCTGTATCCAAATGGCTAGTTCTCCCTGTATTCCATGAGATCTAACCTTGCTAATCAGTCTTCCATGGGGAATGTTGTCGAACGCCTTACTGAAGTCCATATACATCACATCTACTGCTCTGCCCTCAATCTTCTTTGTTACTTCTTCAAAAAACTCAATCAAGTTTCTGAGACATGATTTCCCATGCACAAAGCCCGAATCAGTCCTTGCCTTTCCAAATACAAAAACTCCATTGAGTATAAACTCACAGTCCTCAAACGTTCCTCATATGCTAATCTTTTCATTCCTGAGACTATTCTTGTGAATCTCCTCTGAACATGCTGCAGGGCCAGTACATCCTTCTTGAGAAATGGGGCCCAAAACTGCCCACAATACTCCAAATGTGGTCTGACCAGAGCCCTATAGAGCCTCAGAAGTATATCCCTGCTTTTATATTCAAGTCCTGTCAAAATAAATGCCATCATTGCATTTGCCTTCCGAACTGCTGACTCAACCTGCAAGTTTAAGTTGAGAAAATCCTGGACTAGAACTCTCAAGTCTCTTTGCACTTCAGACTTCTGAATTTTCTCCCCATTTAGAAAATAGTCCATGCCTCTATTCTTCTTATCAAAGTGCATGAGCTCACAGTTTCCCATGTTGTACTCCATCTGCCACTTCTTTGCCCACTCTCCTAACCTGTCCAAATCCTTCTGCAGCCTCCTCTCCTCGTCAATATTACATGTCCCGCTACCTAACTTTGTATCAACTGCAATCTTAGCCAGAATGCACTCAGTTCCTTCATCTAGATCATTAATGTATAAAGTGAGAAGTTGTGGTCTCAACACTGAGTCTTATGGAACACCACTTGTCACCAGCTGCCATCCTGAGAAGGACCCTTTTATCCCCACTCTCTGCTTTCTGTCAGACAGCTAAGCTTCTATCCATGCTAGCACCTTGCCTCTGACACCATGGGCCCTTTTCTTACTCAGTAGCCTCCTGTGTGGCACCTTGTCACAGACCTTCTTGACGTTCAGGTAGATAATGTCCACTGGTTCTTCTTGGTCTAACCTGCTCGTTAGTTCCTCAAAGAACTCTCGCAGATTTATCAGGCCTGACCTCCCCTTGATGAAACCATGTTGATTATGTCCTATTTTACCATACACATCCAAGTATTCAGAAATTTCATCCTCCATGATGGATTCCAGGATCTTACCCATAATCGAGGTTAAGCTTATTGGTCTATAATTTTACATCTTCTGCCTTGCTCCTTTTTTAAACAGGAGTGTCATGTTAGCGATTTTCCAATCCTTTGGGACCATTGTTTATTCTCGTGATTCCTGAAAGATTATTAATGCCTCCACTATCTCTTTAGCTATCTCCCTTAGAACTAATCTAATCTAGTATGGGCGGCACAGTGGTTAGCACTGCTGCCTCACAGCGCCAGAGACCTGGGTTCAATTCCCGCCTCAGGCGACTGACTGTGTGGAGTCAGTGTCTGCGTGGGTTTCCTCTGGGTGCTCTGGAATCCTCCCACAGTCCAAAAATGTGCAGGTTAGGTGAATTGGCCATGCTAAATTACCCATAGTGTTAGGTGAAGGGGTAAATGTAGGGGAATGGATCTGGGTGGGTTGCGCTTCGGTGGGTCGGTGTGGACTTGTTTGGCGAAAGGGCCTGTTTCCACACTGTAAGTAATCTAAATTCTGGAATGTCGTCCATCTGGTCCAGGTGATTTACTCAACTTCAGGCTGTTCAGTTTTTCTAATATCTTCTCCTTGGCGATGGCCACCATACTCAGCTCTCTAGAATCTTTGGGAAATTACTCACGTCTTCCACCTCCCCGACAATACCCTTCCACCGACACTCTCATTCGTTTGGCTGAACTGATCCTCACCTTTAACAATTTCTCCTTTGAATCTTCCCATGAAAGGGGTAGCCATAAGCACCTGTATGGACCCCAGCTATGCCTGTCTCTTTGTCAGCTATGCAGAACAGTCCATCTTCCACAGTTACACTGGCACTACTCCCCACCTCTTCTTCCACTACATTGATGACTGCATCAGCGCCACCTCGTGCTCCCGTGAGGAGGTTGAGCAGTTAATCACCTTCACCAACACATTCCACCCTGACTTTAAATTCACCTGGATCATCTCTGACACCTTCCTCCCCTTCCTGGACCTCCACCTCCATTAATGACGACCGACTTGACACTGACATTTTCTACAAACCCACCGACTCCCACAGCTACCTGGATTACACCTCTTCCCACCCTACCTCCTGCAAAAATGCCATCCTGTATTCCCAATTCCTCCACCTCCACTGTATCTGCTCCCAGGAAGACCAGTTTCACCACAGAACACACCAGATAGCTCCCTTCTTTAAAGACCACAATTTTCCTTCCCACGAGGTTAAAGATGCCCTCCAATGCATCTCATCCACATCCCACACCTCCGCCCTCAAACCCCACCCCGCCAACCATAACAAGGACAGAACCCCCCTGGTCCTCACCTTCTACCCTACCAACCTTTGCACAAACTGCATCATCCACCGACATTTCTGCCACCTCCAAACGGACCCCACCACCAGGGATATATTTCCCTCTCCACCCCTTTCCGCTTTCCGCAAAGACCTTTCCCTCCGTGACTATCTGGTCAGGTCCACGCCCTCCAACAACCCACCCTCCCTTCCTGGCACCTTCCCATGCCACTGCAGGAATTGCAAAACCTGCACCCACACCTCCTCCCTCACCTCCATCCAAGGCCCCAAAGGAGCCTTCCACATCCATCAAAGTTTCACCTACATATCCACCAATGTCATTTATTGTATCCGTTGCTCCCAATGCGGTCTTCTCTACATTAGGGGGACAGGACGCTTTCTCGCAGAGCACTTTAGGGAACATCTCCGGGACACCCACACCAATCAACCACACCGCCCTGTGGCCCAACATTTCAACTCCCCCTCCCACTCTGCCGAGGACATGCAAGTCCTGGGCCTCCTCCACAGCCGATCCCTCACCACCCGATGCCTGGAGGAAGAATGCCTCATCTTCCGCCTCGGAACCCTTCAACTCCAGGGCATTAATGTGAATTTCATCAGTTTCCTCATTTCTCCTTCCCCCACCTTACCCCAGTTCCAAACTTCCAGCTCAGCACCATCCTCAAGACCTGTCCTACCTGCCAATCTTCCTTCCCACCTATTCACTCCACCCTCTTCTCTGACCTATCACCTTCATCCCCACCCCCATCCACCTAGTGTACTCTTTGCTGCCTTCTCTCCAACCTCAACTCCCTCTCATTTATCTCTCCATCCCAGAGGCTCCCTGCCTTCATTCCTGATGAAGGGCTTTTGACCTAAACGTCGATTTCCCTGCTCCTCAGATGCTGCCTGACCTGCTGTGCTTTTCCAGCGCATCTCTAATCTAGACTGTTCCACTGTGGAGACTGACACAAAATAATTAATCAGTTCCTCAGCCATTTCCTTGTTCCCCATTGCTATTTCTTCAGCGTCATTTTCTAATGGCCGTTTTTGCCTCACTTTGCCCTTTACGTATCTAACGAAAACCTTACAGTCTTCCTTTATATTACTGGCTAGCTTACACTCATATTTAATCTTCTGCCTCCTTATTTGTTTTTTTTTGTTGCCCTCTGTTGGTCTTTGTAAGTTTCCCAATCCTCTGGTTTCCCACAGTTCTTCGCTACCTTATAAGCTTTCTCTAATATTTTTGTGATATCCCCGACTTCCCTAGTCAGCCATGGTTGCCTCATCCTCCCTGTGCTCTTCCAGCACCACTAATCCAGTATTTGGTTTTCAGCATCTGCAGTCATTGTTTTTACCTTCATCTTCCCTGTACCATGTTACTTTTTCCTTGAGATGAATCTCTATTGTGTCCAACTTAATTACTTCCAGAAACTCCCGCTATTGCTATTCCATTGTCTTTCCTGCTACGCTCCTCTCCCTGTCAATTCTACCCAGCTCTTTCCTCATTCCTCTATGGTTGACTTTATTCAGCTGCAATACCATTATCTCTGATACTATATTCTCTGGCTCAAATTGCAGAGTAAATTCAACTATGTCATGATCACTGTCTCCTCAGGGTTTCTTTACCTTCAGCTCCCTAATCAAGTCTGCCTCATCGTACAACACTAAACCCAATATTGCCTGTTCCCTAGTGGGCTCCACCCACAAGCTGTTCCAAAAAGCCATAGAACATAGAAAATAGAAAAGTACAGCACAGAACAGACCCTTTGGCCCATGATGTTGTGCTGAGGATCAATCCTAATCTAAAATAAAATAATCTAACCTGCCCACCCCTCAATTCACTGCTGTCCATGTGCATGTCCAGCAGTCACTTAAATGTCCCCAGTGACTCTGCTTCCACCACCACCGCTGGCAACGCATTCCATGTGTTCACAACTCTCTGTGTAAAGAACCTACCTTTGATGTCGCCTCTATATCTTTCCCCTAACACCTTAAAACTATAACCCCTTGTATTAGTCAATCCTGCCCTGGGGAAAAGTTTCTGACTAATGACTCTATCCATACCTCTCATTGCCTTGTACACCTCGATCAGGTCACCTCTCTTCTTCCTTCACTCGAGAGAGAAAAGTTCGAGCTCAGTCAGCCTCTCCTCATAAGATAAGCCCTCCAGTCCAGGCAGCAATCTGGTAAACCTCCTCACTCCAACTATGGTGATTTTTTCACCTTTGTGTTTTCTCAATTCGACCCACAAAGATTCTTCACCATCTGACCCTACTTTGTTTCTTATTATGGATTTAATTTCATTTCTTACCAAGGCAACCCCACCACTTCTGCCCATCTTTCCAATAGGACATATATGCTTGAACATTCAGCTCCCAATCCTGATCCTCATGCAGCCACATCTCCATGATGCCCACCACATCATACCTGTCAATGTCGATCTGCTCCACAAGCTCATTTACTTTATTCCTTATACTGCATGCATTCATATGTAACACCTTCAATCCTGTATTAACCGTCGCTTTTCTCATTGTCATTCGTTTGTCCAGTCTACTGGAAATTTGCTTGTTATCCCTTTCCATACACTGTCCTATTTGTGCCTGTGTTGGAGATTTTAATCCGTTACTGAGTTAGATTAGATTCACATTCAACAAGTCCACACCGACCCTCCGTAGAGTAACTCACCCAGGCCCATTCCCCTACATTCATCCCAGACTAATGCACCTCACCTACACATCACTGAACATTGTGGGCAATTTAGCCTGGCCAATTCACCTAACCTGCATTTCTGTGGATTGTGGAAGGAAACCGGACCACCAGAGGAAACCCACACAGACACAGGGAGAATGTGTAAACTCTACACAGACAGTCGCCTGAGGGTGGAATCGGACCTGGGTCCCTGGCGCTGTGAGGCAACAGTGATGACCACTGACCCACCATGCTGCCTTTTGATTTTTAATTTAGCTCCTAGCTGTTCATACTCCCTGAGTAAAACCTCTGCCCTAGTTTTATTTATGTCGTCAGTACCTACATGGACCACAACCACTGGATCTTTACCCTCCCACTCCAAGTTCCTCTGCAACCTAGGTGAGATATCCAGAACCTGAGCAGCTGGCAGGCAACATAACCTTTGGGAGTCTTGATCCTGGTCGAAGAGAATAGTGTCTATGCCCCTAACCATACCAGTCCCATTTTCTAGCACTTAGCCCATATCCCCCCGATCCCTTCCTATTCATAAACCCATCCAGGTGCCTTTTAAATATTGTAATTGTACTAGTCTCCACGACTTCCTCTGGCATAAATATTCCATATACATACCACCCTCTGCTTGAAAATGTTCCCTCTTCGGTCCCTTTTAAATCTTTCACCTCTCACCTTAAACCTATGCCCTTTAGTTTTAGATTTCAATAGTCTGGGGAAAAGACTTTGTCTATTCATCCGATCTGTACTACTTATGACTGAATAAACTTCTATAAGGCCACCCTACAGCCTCTGAAACTCCAGGAAAAATAGCCCCAGCCTATTCAGCCTCTCCCAGCAGTTCTAACCCTCCAACCCTTGCAATATCCTTGTAAAGTTTTTCTGAATCTTTTTAAGTTTTACAGCATCTTTCCTATAGCAGGGAGAATAGAATTGAATGCAGTATTCCAAAAGAGACCAAACTATTGTCATGTACAGCCACAACATGACCTCCCAACTTCTATATACCAATCAAGGAAAGCATACTAAACGCCTCCTTCACTAAGCTGTGTACTTGTGACTCCACTTTCAAGGAGCTACGAACCTGTAGTTCAAGGTCATTTTGTTTGACAACTTAATGATGATGATTATTTCCCATCAGTTATTTATTGGAAAAGTCTAAAATATTAACCCAAACATAGAAGCCTGAGACAGTTAGCCAGAGACTTTCTTTAATAAAGGTGTCAGTTCCATTTAAATGCACTAGCAATGACTGTTTCCATCATGAAATTCTAAAATGACTGTCCAAGTGAGTTTGCAGGTTCTGCCCATCATGAGGGTCCTGATGTAAATACAGGTTTCTTATTAATATATTTTAACAATGTTGTGTTTGTTTCAGGTGACCATCAGGGATAGTTAATGGGCTGTCAAACCAATTGGGTAGGCATCTGCTTAGACATGGGCAAAACTGGGCTCCATGGGACTTATTTCAAAACCCAGGAAAAGGCTATAACCAATGAGGAGAACGTGAGGACTGCAGATGCTGGAGATTAGAGTCAAAGAGTGTGATGCTGAAAGAGCACAGACACTGAGGCAGCATCCGAGGAGCAGGAGAATTTCAGGCATTCCTGATGAAGAGCTTACGCCCGAAATGTCGATTCTGCTGTTCCTTGGATGCTTCCAAGTAAAGGCTCCACATCTCCATCCCCCTGTGTTTGTGCAACAACTGACTTTTGGCGGGTTAGGCTGTCTCCAAATGGAAACAAATATTGCATTTAAGATTATGGATGGTTAACAGTGTCCAGGAAAGAAAAAGACCATTGCACACCATCCGACCAATTCCATACTGAGCAACATGTTGGCTTATCTCGCCTGCAGAGTAAGATTGATGAAACTCGTGAGATCCAGGAACAGGAAGCCAAGCAGATGCTGAAGACTCTATTCCAGATGGAGAAAATGGTCTACAGTCAGGATATCATTTATTCCAAAAATCTGAACCAAATCCAGATTGAGCACAAGTTAGAAGAGGAGCAGAACAAGCAGATTTCTCTCAACATTAATGCTGCTGAAATGTCCATTCATTTAGAAACCTATCTTTAATGATAAACCAACAGAGTCATTCTAATCAATGTTCATGGTTGAATGTTGCTTTGACTTCATGTTATACATGTGAAAGGCAGTTAAGTTTGTGCCAGGCACAAGACACCATCCATGCAAAGCGCAGAAGGTGAGGTGGATAATGGCACTGAGGAGGGATAGCAGCTCAAATTCAGTAAGAAATATTCGTGCCACTTGGTCAATGAGCTTGAGTGCCCAAAGCAACATATATTTTAACTGCAGATTCTTTTCATTCCATGAATTAATAGCAATAATTATCTCCATCATTAATAGGAGCCAGCTTATTTGTAAACTGGATCTAGTTCTAGATTTCAACTACACAGCCTTGTAGGATATGATATCTCAAAGTCCACACATCAGATCCTCTCAGAATCTTATGTATTTCAAGACGATCACTTCTCATTCTTTGAAAGTCCAATGATTATCAGCACAACTGTCCCTCGTCATCAGGCGTTTGTCCCAGGAATTAGCTGAGTGAGCTGCCTTCTCTCTGTGTGTATATGCTGTCTTTGTGATTAGTGCAAAATCATATCCAGACCCCTCTATTCTTCAGCATTTGGCTGTTTTTTTTCCATGGGAGTAATATTCTCCTTTTCTATTCTTCCTTTCAATGCGGACAACCTTGTTTTCCCACATTATACTTCACCTGATAAGTTTTTCCCCACTCACTCCACCTCTCCGAATCCCTTTACTTTCCCTTTGTCTCCTGCTCACAGATTGTTTCTGAACAACAGAAAAGTTGGTTTCTCCTGGGAAATTATAAATTATTGAGAGCTCAACATAGATCTCTGTAGCACCCCTCTAGTTATAGTTTGCCAACTTGAAAATTACCCATTTATCGCGACTTCCTTTCATATTAGTCAGCTGATCCTCTATGCATGGTAATGTGTCACTCCCAAAATCACAAGTTCTTAACTTACTTAGTAACCTTTTTTGTGGCACCTAATCATGTGCCTCTTGGCAATCCAATTGCAAGAAATCTACCAGCTCCCCTTTATCCATCCTGGATGTTTCCCATTCAGCGAATACTAATAATTTATTCAACCACAATTGTTTTCTAGATTAGATTACCTACAGTGTGGAAACAGGCCCTTCAGCCCAACAAGTCCACACCAACTCTCTGAAGAGTAACCCACCTAGACCCAGTTCCCTCTAACTTATGCACCTAACACTATGGGCTAATTAGCATAGCCAATCTACCTGACCTACACATCTCTGGATTGTGGGTGGAAACTGGAGCACCCAGAGGAAACCCACACAGACACAGGGAGAATGTGCAAACTCCACACAGACAGTCACCTGAGGCTGGAATTGAACCTGGGACCTTGGTGCTGTGAGGTAGTAGTGCTAACCACTGAGCTACCCCTTATATTTTAGGATGTTTACTATAACAAAAAATCTCAATGTTTATAAAACATTAAATAGTATTAAACTAATATACTATCCTACATTAATGTACTTGAAACTTCAAGTCACATTTACAGATTAGATTATTTGGAAAACAATGGTCCAGTGTTATGATTGCTTAACTGTTAATTCAGAGACCTGGGGTCCTGGGTTCGAATATCAGCTCAGCAGATGGTAGAATTGAATTCAATAAAAATCTAATGATGTTCACAAATGTGTTGTGGGTAAAACAACCTGGTTCATTAATATCCTTTAGGAAAGGAAACTGCCATCCTTACTTGGTCTGGCCTCTATGTGACTGCACCCACACAGAAACTTGGTTGACTCTTAGCTGCCATCTGGGCAATTAAATGTTGGCTTAGCCAGTGATGCCTTCCTCCTGTTAAAGTATAAAAAAAGCTTGTAGTAGATTGTTGAAAAGAACACCTGGGAGCTATTGACCAGTAAGCCTAACATCCATGGGAGGTAAGTTACTTGAGATGATTCTAAGATAAGATACATGCTTTCGGAAAGAGAGGATTTGATTAGGAATAGTCAGCATTTGCTTTGTCCATGGGAGATCATGCCTCAGAAATTTGTTAGAGTTCTTTGATGAAGTGACCATTAAGATTGACAAGTGCAGGGCGGTAGATGTAGTCGATATGGATTTCAATAAGGCCTTTGATAAGGGTCCACAAGATAGGCTACTCTGGAAGGTTAGATTGCATGGAATCCAGGGGGAGCTGGCAAACGAGATACACAATTGGCTTGAGCAAAAGGTAATACTGGAAGACTGCTTGTCAGACTGGAGGCCTATGACTATTGGAGTGCCTGAGTGTTCGGTGCTTGGTCCATTGCTGTTTGCTATGTATATCAATGACTTGGATGAGAATATTGTTATGGACTAGGCCAGACCACTCAAAACATTCTTGAGCAGGCAACCCAGACCATAACTTTGAAATTTGTTTTGGTAAGTGTGTACAGTGAGAGCTACCCGGAGTAAGCTAGCTAGGTTGACTGCCAGGTTTTAAAACAGACAGAAATTTATTCACAAAATTACACAATGAGAACCCCTACAGAACTCAGTCTATCCAAACTTGACTCAATTATACTGTTCCGAGCTTACACAACAGTCCCAATAAGCAAACCCCCTTAAAACACAGATAAAAAATGGAAGAGATGCTTACAGGTTGAAGTTAGAAGGGCAGAAAGAGAGAGAGTTTCCACACAGCTCACTGTTGAACTCCCAACTAATTCTGGACTGAACTGCTCAGCTAGAGAGCTTACCAATCCCCTTTCATTATACAGGTCACTTCTAAAACATGACCACTTTGGCCTGAAGTCTCATCTGTTTACGTATAAACAAAAATGCCTCTCAATATCCTTTAATCTCTGTACCAACCAGTCTAATTGGAACCGGGAGAAGTTTACGACCCCTCTGAAATAACCAAGGACATAGTATCCTTGAGAAAAGGAACAGCTTTTAGAAAAAAGGAACCAGCTTTGTGACAATATACAGGGCATGATTAGTAAGTTTGCAGATTACACTAAAATAGGAGATATCTTGGACAGTGGGGAATGTTGTCAGAAATTGCAGTGGGATCTTGATCAGCTGAGAAATGGAAAATGGAGTTTAATACAGATAACTGTGAAGTCTTGCACTTTGGAAAGTCAAATCAAGGTAGGAGTTTCATGGTGAATGGTAGGTTCTTATGACATGGAGCGGAACAGAGGACCTTGGAGTTCAAGTACACAATTCTCTGAAAGTGGAGTCACAGGTAGACAAGGCAGTAAAGAAGGCTTTCGGCGCGCTGACCTTCATCAGTCAGGGCACTGAGTATAGAAGTTGGGAAATTATGTTGCAGTTGTACAGGATGTTGGTGAGGCTGCACTTGGAGTATTGTGTTCGGTTTTGGTCACCTTGTTTTAGGAAGGATGTTGTTAAACTGGAAAGAGTGCAGAAGAAATTTACAAGCATGTTGCCAGGACTCAAGGGTCTGAGTTATATAGGGAGACGTTGGACAAGATAGGAGTTTTTCTTTAGAGCATAAGAGACTGAGGGGAACCTTACAAAGGTGTGTAAGATCATGAGGGGCATGGATAGGGTGAATGCACTTCGTCTTTCTCCCAAGGTTGGGGAATCGAGGACTAGAGGGCATCAGTTTAAGGTTAGAGGGAAATAATAAAAGGGAACCTGAGGGGTAACGTTTTTACACATAGGGTGGGATGCATATGGAATCAGCTGCCAGTGGATGTGGTTGAGGCGGGTACATTACCGACATTTAAAAGGCATTTGGAAAAAACATGGATAGGAAAGGTTTAGAAGCATAAGGGCCAAGTGCTGGAAATGGGGTTAGCGTTGATGGGCATTTTGGTCGGCATGGACCAGTTTGGGCTGAAGGGCCTGTCTCTATGCTGTGGGACTCTATGACTCTATCACTCTATATGAAGCCTTGTAGTTGAAGTCTAAAATTTCTCACATTGTACAACTTGTTTATTCTTGTGATACACTGAAACAAATTGTGTGGGAAGTGCCTTCACTCAGACTCCAGAGGACAGTCTAATGGACTTCCAGCAGCAAGGCACCTTTGTGTACTTCCTTGGTCTTTAATCCACAATGAGTTCCATTTCTTCAAACAGGAAATGCATTACCATCAACATTGTTCCTGACAATTAAGAAACAGTTTCTCCCACTGCTTCACCCAGCAATCATTTTTTTTTAGTCTTCCCCTTCAGGTCTTATTGTCTGATTCTGAGGGTTTGTAACCAAAAATAATCAGCTGCCATTACTTACATCAAATTTTAAAATTGGTTTCAATGTAAACTTCTGACCTCAGGGTAAGTAAATCTCATGGGTTTGCTGCTGGGCAGATTTCCAATTGATTTCCCTCAATTTCCTCCCCTCGTCCCAGCACATTCCCAAACATTCTGAGACACTTCAAATTAAAAGAGACAGTTTAAAACGTATCCACTTAGAAAGATTGACATTCATAACAGTTTTATCCTCATGGGGAAAAAGCATAACTTGAGGCCATGATGGCAAGAAAGTCACCAAGAGATTCAAAAGCAATTCACGTGGAACTTGCACCAAAAGTGGTGAGAATATTGAACTTGTGGTCACATTGAAGTGTATGGTACGGCTGTATTGAAGGGAAAGTTTAACCGGTATATTGGGAAGAAGGGAATAGAGTGTTACAATGGTATATCTATATTAGAAAGGATGGGAGGAGAGCCAAGTGGAGAATAAACACTAGCACAGACTGGGTCAAATTGCCCTTTTCTCTGTGCTACATAATCCAGTGTGAACTTACAGAACAAGGCCAACAGGGCTCCGAGGAGAAAAGTGTGAATCTACTTCTGTGTTTCAGATTGCTTCAAACCGACTGGCGGACCTGGTCCCCATGGTCATTCGATACTACCTCCTGTAGGAGTATGCAAACAAGCTGCAGCGTAACTTACTGCAGTTGCTGCAGGGTCAGGAGCGGATGGAGGAGCTGCTGAGGGAAGAGGAAGACATCTTTGAGAAGCGCAGGTTTCTGAACAGTCGCTTGAAAAGGTTGAGAAAAGCTCATCAGATCTTGACCATGTCAGATGCTGCCTGAACTGCTGTGCTCTTCCAGCACCACTAATCCAGAATCTGGTTTCCAGCATCTGCAGTCATTGTTTTTATCTAGTTGATTTTAACCCTACTGTGAATCCTCTTGCAAGGATGCCTGCCTTGAAGAAGTTTTCCTCCTCTCTCTACAAGAATCTCAGGGAGTCCTCCCACTGCAACTCCCAGGTCATTTCCTCTGCCCTGAAGCTCTTCAACCATGTTCTACCTGCCTATCTTCTTTTCCATCTATCCACTCCACCCTCTCCTCCCTGACCCATCACCTTCATCCCCTCCCCCACTCACCCATTGTACTCTATGCTCCTTCTCCCCACCTCCACCCTCCTCTAGCTTATCTCTCCACCCTTCAGGCTCTCTGCCTTTATTGCCCGAAAAGTCGATTTTACTGCTCCTCGGATGCTGCCTGAACTGCTGTGCTCTTCCAGCACCACTAATCCAGATCTTGACCATGTGTTAAAGCAACCCATCCGTCAACAAATTTAATACATAGTCAATATAGAGTCATAGATCTATACATTATGGAAATAGACCCTTTGGTCCAATTCATCCATGCCAACCAGATATCCCAAACTAATCTAGTCCCATTTTCCAGCATGTGTCCCATATCCCGGTAAACATTTCCTATCATGAACCTATCCAAGTGGCTTTTAAATGGTGTAATTGTACCAGCCTCCACCACTTCCCCTGGCAGCTCATTCCATACATGCACCACAGTCTGCTGGGAAAAATTTGACCCTCAGGTCCCTTTTAAATCTTTCACCTCTCACCTTAAACCAATGCCCCCTACATTTAGACTCCCCTACCCTCAGGAAAAGACCTTGGATTTCCACTTTATCCAGGCCCCTCAAGATTTTATAAACATCTATAAGGTCACCCCTCAGCCTCTGATGCTCCAGGGAAAACAGCCCCAGCCTATTCAACCCCTCTCTATAGTTTAAACCCTCCAACCCTGGAAACATCCTTGTAAATCTTTTCTGAACCTTTTTAGGTTTCACAATATCTTTCCTACAACAGGGAGACCAGAATTGCACACAATATTCCAAAAGTTGTCTAACCAATGTCCTGTACATCTGCAATGTGACCTCCTAACTCCTATATTTAATACATTGACCAATACAAGAAGTGTACCAAAAGCCTTCTTCACTCCCATGTCTACTTGTGACTCCACCTTCAAGGAATTATGAACTTGTACCCCAAGGTCTCTTTGTTTGGCAACATTCCCCAGGACCTTTCAATTAAGTGTATTAGTCCTGCCCTGATTTGCCTTTCCAAAATGCAGCACCTCATATTTATTTAATTTAAGCACCATCTGTCACTCCTCGGCCCGTCTGATTGAGGCTCTGTTGTACTCTGAGGTAACTTGCTTCACTGTCCTCTACACCATCAATTTAGATGCCATTTGCAAACTTTCTAACCAAGCTACAAAGTGTTTGAAAGTTGGTGATCTCCGTTTGGAATTCTTTGGAGGAAACATGCCCATGAGAAAAAAAAATTCTTGTCTTTTCCCATTGTATTCACCCATCTGTGAAATAAGTGAGAATGGAAGGCTAAGGCTATTCAACCCCTCGTGTCTGTTCTGCTCGTCAAATCATAGCGGATCAATGTCTTAACTTTATCCATCCATTTCCATCTGTATCTCTACCTATCCTTGCAAGATAAACATCTCATGTTATTAGGTTTAGAATTATTATCGAATCAGGGAATTGTTACAGTGCAGAAGGAAGCTGTTTGGCCCAGACAATTGTACCTTGGACTGAAACACAAAATGCTAGAGAAACTCAGCAGGTCTGGCAGCATCTATGGAGTAAAAAGCAGAGTTAACGTTTCGCGTCCAGTGACCATTTGTTGAAACTCTCAACCTCTATACATTTTTGATGGATGTGGGAAGAAAGTTTTTGATTTCTTCTAATCTTTGAATGAAGAAGCGTGTTTCTCCATGTCTCTAATCTAATTACGCCACCATCCACTCCCCCCCCCCCCCCCCCACCCCTGCCCCGCCACATGTTCTGGATTTGCCCAACAGAAGAAATTATTTCTTTCTTTCCATCTTGTCAATTTTATTCAATCATCTTAAACACGTCCATTAGATCACACATAATTATTTACAGTATACGTGGGCGATGGGTAAGAATTTCAAGTATGCACAGTTCTTGATGGGACAGAAAACCGTGATTAATATGGTCTTAAATTTCCCATAGATATGAGCAGCACAGGCAACTAAACTTATCTCCCTGGTGTGAGATATTAATTATGTTTAGACTGCTCAATCCTTTTCCCCTCTACAATGCTTACCCCATCCTCAAAATTTGTTTTTTGAAGAAAAATCTTGTGCTTTACCATGTTCATCTTTGTACCACCAAGTTTGGTTCTTGCCCAAGATATGCATCAAGTAGATACTAAAGCTTCTGTTTTTGGTAAATTTTTGCTTTGTTCTAGCTAGACTCATTAGACTGTTTTTTTTCCAGATTATTATTAAATTCAAATTCCATCATCTGCTATGTTAGGATTTGCACCTAGGTTTCCCGAGGATTATGTTGGTCTCTAGACTAATAGGCCATCACCTACCCTACCATTAATGTTAGTGTTACCTGGATTTCATGTACTGGAGCACAGTTTCTATTCACTGTGTGAATTGTGCTGTTCTTGTACTCTGTGTTAGAATAATGCTCTTTCTCAAAGTGTGATCATTTGTTAAGAGATCCAGCTGACATCTTGGGTGAGACTGTGGTCCCTGCATAACACTGGACTAGACAGGAGTACTGATGGTGCTTCATACTGGTGACAATAAAGACTTTCTGTAGCTGACTTGTGTTGAATGCTGTACTGAACCTCTGACTGTTCCATAAAGAGACAATTTAAACAGTGTCTATAATTTATTCAAATTCTCATTTGTCAAATCAACAGGATTTTCACTCCTTTCCTACATGTCTGACCTCAAACTAGAGATAAATCTTTATTCACCAACAATATTCCCTCTGAGCTATCACTGCATCTTTCAGAAGAAAAAGGTTTGCATTTCTATCTCTTCATGACCTCCCAACACGTTGAATTGCTTTACAGCCAATGCAGTATTTTTTTAATGAGATGTTAAGATGTAGTAGTGGAAGTAGGCCATTCAGCCCATCCAGTCTGCTCTGCCAGTCAATGAGATTGTGGCTGATGTGATAATCCTCAAGTTAGCGAGTTTTGAAAAGATTTGTAGCTCAGGTTGAGGTTCTAGTTCTTGAGAATCCTCAAGTCCACTTTCCTGACTTTTTCCCAACATCACAATTCTCTGACTGATTTAAAAATTTGATCTTAAAATCTATCTCAGCCATCAAGAAACCTAATGAACCAACCTCAATAGTGTGATAGAATTCCACAGATTCACAACCCTCTTTTGAAATAGGGTCGCCTGTCATGATCAAGTCTATTAAGCATGTGATACATAGGTCTACCCTTTTGTTAATGTAATGCCCATCTGCCCACACATTGTTTGAAGAGGTGTCATCCCAGGAATGGGATTGATCTTGTTTTCACCCCATCTCCATCCTCCCAAGCTTGCTGACTTTGGACCAGTGTTAGTATCCCAGTTGAAACCAGTGTATTAGGCACATTTCGGTGATCAAACCTCAGCTCATCCAATTACTTAGAAAGCACCAAAATGTACAAGTCAATTGACCGATGGGGAAGATATATATTCATATCAACAGTTATCAAGGACACTCCGGGGTTAACCTTTTCAATATTCCTGTGAATGAAATAAAAGTGAGCGTCTTCCACTGTCATGTGTTTTGAGGTATGTGTCCTTGCAAAAGGAGCTTCATATTGTTTTCAGTTGTAAATGCAGAATTAACAAATGCTGCAGGTGGGGATGATGCAAGTCAGCCAACAGTAATTTACCAGCCTGTTTTACATCCAGTTCTGATGAGGTTCTCCTTCAGGTAGAAATTTTGATCAGCAATGATTGTCAACTCCCTTCATAATTGTAAACATCTCAGTTTCAATTCTCCTTGGTGCTCCCATCTCCAGGGCACACAAATATAGGTTGTTCTGGATTTTCCAACCATTACAGTTCAATCTCTGGGTCATACAAGCAAGGAAAAAAAAATAAGCCAGAGCAAATCAAACAAATAATTTTATTTGCCTATGTATCAATTGCGGTTGGTAGGTTGCAGGAAGTCAGGTATTGTCTGATTAGTTTATGAATACCCAGCACACTTTACATTTTATGGATGTATTGGGTGACACCTTGAGGATTATTTCCAACCAAAGTAGTCAGACCAACAAATGGTAAGTTGCTTGTCTCTGCTGAGATATGCATGTTTTATTCTAAGTGCCAGAACAGGAAAGCAATCAGTTTTAAACCTGACATAGATTTTTTTCTTTGTCAAGATATTAAAGGACATTGTACAAAGGCAGATGTATGGACTTAGGCCACAGATCAGCCATTACCTCATTGACTGGCAGAACAGGCTTAAGGGGCTGAATAGCCTACTCCTCTTCCTATGTTCCTTCCCATATAACTGCTTTCATACTAGAAACAATAAATTGTGTAGGTTGGTGCCACAAATGGGGGGGACGGGGTGGGGGGGGGGTGAGGCATGGAGGGGAGGGAGAGTAATATGAACAAGGTAAATGTACTGGGTCTCTTGGCTTCTTGAAAACACTGAGGCCTTTAAAATTAGGGAAAGCTCTAATAAAATAAACATTAAGATATTTGTAGTTGACCAAAACTAGTGGCCATCCATTTAAGGTAAGTCAACAAAATGTTAAGTGGGGAATTTGGAAGAACTTCCTTTACTCAGGAGTGATGCATTTAAGAAAAACCAGATGAAACATAGAAGGGAGATGGGAAAAGATGGTTATGCTGCCAACACTTATACAGAACAGCATTTCTGTGCAGTGGACATAATTTTTTAAACGCAAACTCTGCAACAGAAGTTTCACTCTTAAACAAGGAATCTAATAATTCCATCATCCTCCTGTGTTGTGCACGTGCATTAGCTGCTAAAACTGAATGTATTTTTGAAGCCACCAAAACAGATGTGAGAGCTCAAGCCTTGTTGCCATGTTTTCTGCTTTTTTGACTTGTGGGGAAGTGATAACCTTAACCATTGCACAAAGTCTGAAGAACTGACTAAACCCAGTTGGTGGTAGCTAACTCTCCAGGTCCAAATGTTTTCTCTTATTCCTTACAATGATCCTGAATACAGTGACTAGAAATGATTCATGAATAATACAAAATTCAAGTAGACACGAGTTGCATCATTGTTCGTTATTCTATTACAATTATAAGCTGATATATCATTGATTCTCAATTTTACATCAACATATTGCTTACATTAAAGTAAACTTTCCAATTTTATTAAATTGAACTATTGATCATTTAACCTATATCGGTATGAGTTCATCCATTGCACAAATTGCCAATCAATTCTAAGTCAATTCGGTAAATTCTAATCTCAAAAAACAAAGAAAACCAGAAAGGAAAGGTTACATTCATGCAGCACCTTCTTGATCTCAAATGTCCCAAAATATTTCATAGACTATGAAGGACTTTTGAAATTCAATCTCTGCTGTGCAGGGGGTATGGCATTGGATAATACATCACCTTACTATCAGGAGCTTAGTCTGTGTGAAGATTGAAATCAAAGCAATAAATCTGGAGGGAGGTCATTACCATGACAGAAGTGGTTTCTGCATAGTATTACAATTCCATGATAACAGTTGTTATTCTAATCCTTTAGTACACGGATGTGAACACTCAAGTTTCAGCTTTGGGTGCAGTCATCAGTTTTTTGGGCAGAAATGATGGCTAAAGAGCTGTGCTGGTCTTTGGAAAGGATCTTCATGAGTTTCCAACTCATTTGTATCCCATTGTACATATAACATGCCCTGAAGCAGTACAATCAGCAGCATTTAAAGATTGTTTTAAAATTATCCCCTGGTGTCGTTTATAGCAGTAATGTGGTGCTGTTTAATTATCACAAAAAGAAAAACTTAAAATCATTGAATTGACTTGAGAAAACCTTACAAAACAATTTGCTGTTATTTTGGTGTTCAATACTCAGTTTACCAGTGAATGCAAAAGGAAGTCATTTTTAAAAAAAAACATGCCATTAAACTTGCTTCACCGAGAAAAAGAAACCAACTGAATGTTAAGAGTTTCCTTAAAGGTCTGAAAATGAAAACAAATGGTGGAATCTCATAATTGTGATTAATTAGTCACTAGCCCTGTTGGCAGCGCTGGTTTATAAAATTGTGTTTCTTTAACCAAGTGAAAAAGTAATGGGTACATGACTTACATTGACTGAAATTTGGGCTCAATGTTCCATAACCTTTTGGTGTAGTTTGCTTAATTGCAGATGAATTGCACTTACTGACCAGCGTGTGCCAGTGGACGCAAATGCCCCGAGCATCACGAGCAGTACGGGAGGCAAATCAAGGCATCCCACTCCTGCACAGAATCCACCTTCCACTCAGTGTCAATCTATCATTTATGAAAGGGCCTATGATTGGTGCTTGTAAAGTGGAACCCAATGAGGAGTCAGTGGTGAGAATGGAAAGGGGTTAAAGATAAGGAAAACTTTCAAGATAAAAGAGGTTCCCATGTAACTGAATTTTGTTGATTTATTTAGACATCAAAAAAGCCCTTGCTTTGTCCAGCTGCTTCAGGGAATTGGTCAATCTTTTCCGTTTGTTTGCAATCTCGGGACGCTCAACCAGCAGGCCTTCAGTATCTGCTTCATTGAGAAATTTTTGAGTCATCTGCAGCTTGAGACATTGTGCAAATTCTTGCAAAAGATGATATCTGGAAACCAAGGGTACCATTTGAACCAATCGATCGATGGCAATCTGCATAATTTAAGGAAATAAATAATTATGGTTTCTAGGTTGGAATTCAGTTTCAATGTTAGCCTTTAAGGAGAAGAAATAAAAAAGATTTTGCACCTTTAACAAGCTCAAAGCAGCCCATTCTATTTGGACTTCTAGAATATATTCAACAAGGTGCCTCACAAAAGGTTAAGTCATAAGAGCCTCAGTGTTGGACGTAGCATATCGACATTGATAGAGAACTGGCTCATGAGCAGGAAAGAGAGAGTGAGGATAAAGGGTTCCTTTTCAGGTTGGCAACTTGTGATCAGTGGAGTTCCACAGGGATCAGTGCTGGGACAATAACTGTTTACAGTAAATATAAATAACATGGAGAAACAAAGGGAATATACTGTAGCCAAATTTGCAGATGATGCAAAAATAGTTGGAAAGGCCAGTTGTGAGAAAATACAGTTTATAGAACGATACTGGTAGGTTAAGTGAGTGGGCAAGAAGTTGGAAAATAGAGTATAATGTGGCAAAATGTAAAGTTGTTAATTTTAAAAGGGGGAACAAAAGAACAGAGGGTTGGAGGGAAACTGCAGAAAGCTGCAACGCGAAGGGGTCTTGGGGTTATTTGTGCATGAAACACAGAAAGCTAATCAGGAAGGCTAATATGATATTGGCCTTTATTTCCAGGGATTTGGAGTGTAACAGTAGGAAAGTCTTGCCACAACCGTACAAGGTCACATCTGGAGTACAATTTTATCGGAGGCAGTTTTGAGAAGGTTCACTATGATGGTAGGGAGGGATTGCCTAATGAGCAAAGTCGAGACAGGTTGAGTGTCCACTCACCAAAGTTTAGAAGATTGAGAGTTCATCTCATCAAAACATGTAGGATTTGTGAGGGGATTGACAGGGTAACTACTTACAGGGTAACAAGAGGTTGTTTCCCCTCCTGTGAGAGTCTAGGACCAGATGGCATGATCTCAGTGCAAAGGGGTGCCAATTTAAGATTGAGATGAGGAGGAATTGCTCAGAGAGTTGTGATTCTTTGTAACTCCTTACCACAGAGAGCTGTGGAGGCAGAGTCCTTGAGCATATTGAAGGATAAGATAGATAGATTCTTGATCAGTTGGGTAATCAATGATTGTAGGGAAAGGGCAGGAGACTGGAGGTCAGGAATGGTAGAGCAACCATAATCCTATTGAATGGCTTGAATCATAGAATCCCTGGAGTGCAGAAAGAGGCCATTCAGCTCATTGAACCAGAACTGACTCTCTGAAGAGGATCCCACCCCCGCCCACATCTCCACATTTACCATGACTAACCCACCCAGCCTCCACATCCTTAGACACCTACAAGGCAATTTAGCTTAGCCATTCCACCTAAGCTGCACATTGGCCCATCTACACATTGCCCTTTGTCTGTACCGACCCTCCAAAGAGCATTCCACTCTATCCCTGTAACCCCACATTTACTTACCATTTTAACCCACCAGCCTGCACACTACAGGGCAATTTAGCATGGCCAATCCACTAACTTTCAAATCTTTGGACAGTGGGAGGAACCCAGAGCCCCTGGATGAAACCCACGGAGATATAGGGAGAATGTGCAAACTCCAAACAGATATTCATGCAAGACTGAAATCGAACCCCAATCCCTGGTGTTGTGAGGCAGCAGTGCTAACCACTGAGCCACTGTACTGGTCCAAGGAGACTGCAGTTTAATGCCCCTTCTGATCTCCATTCATGTCACATTCCCTCAGTGGTGAGTATGACAAAACAGAAGTATTTCACTCGGAAATTTACTTTTGGTGACTCACTTGATAATAGGCTTGTAAATGAGCTGCCATTTCATGGCTTGAATTATGTGTTGGTGAGCTGAGCTCCCTCTGACTGCCTTTCTCAGGTCTTGATTGAATCTCTGTCAGTTTGGAGCAATACATCGCATCTGGTGCATAGACCATGCCCTCCATGTTGAAATACATCCCCAACATCTGTTCTGCATCCTGTTCCTGTTTGTGTCGGATTTCAGCAATTAACTCCTGTGAAAAAGGAAAGAGATATTTGTACTGCATTTGACAGTCTAAAATAGTTAATGCTCTCCCTATAGTCCCTCCTTCTCCTCAACATCTGGAACACCACACCTCAGGAAACATTGTTTTATTTATTCACAGGATGTGGGAATCACTGGTTTTGTCAGTATTCATCATTAGTCACCTTTGAACTGGTGACTTGTTGGGCTGTTTTCAGCTGGCAGTTAAGAATCGACCACATTACTATGGGTCTGCAACCACGTGTGGGTCAGACTAGGTACGGATGGCAGATTTCCTCCCCTAAAAGACATTACAAACCAGATTAGTTTTTATAAACAACTGCTTTTGGTTACATGGTCATCATTAGACAAGCTTTGCAATTCCATGTTTTATTTTGGTGAATTCCAATTTCACCAGCTGCCAAGGAAGGATTTCAACGCAGATCTCCAGCTCTCTTTAGATTGACTCTGACTCACTAGCTTAGATCCACACAGCATGGCCGTCTCTAGCTCAGAGGAGGGGGATGTGGAAGAGATGGCATAATTGGCGGCGGAAAAGGTGCACATTGCCAGCCCCCCAGGGACAAGTTCGGACAGCAGTAACTGGAGGAGTAGAGAGGGTGAAGTCTACCGAGAGGGCAAGATGGACTTTTGAAGCTGTTTCAGTTAAAGTAATATCGATTAATATTAGGTCTTTTAATATTTTACCATGACATGGAGATGCTGGTGTTGCATTGGTGTGGACAAGGTCAAAAGTCATACAGCACCAGGTTATAGTTCAACAGGTTTATTTGAAATTGCAAACTTTTGGAGCTCTGCCCCTTCCTCAGCTGTGGTATGGTACAGAGTATAAGACATAGTAGTTATTGTAGTTATAAGAAAAACTTTAAAACTAGCTGCCCTTGTTGTATCCTTTAATTAGTTAGGAAGTAGACTGCCGATTAAAATGCAAAATCCATATTCCTTTCAAGTCTTTGTCCCTAGACAATTAAAGATTTTATCAATGTACAAGAGGTAATATCTCACGTTAGACAATGCACTTTAGGTGTGAAATCCTGCTTTGAATCTGTCTATGTTTTGAGCTGAGGTCAGTTTTATCTTTTTGACAGAAAAGAATCTTTGAATGAAATAATTTCCCCAAATGTGTGCATGTGTGTGTGTGTGTGTGTGTGTGTGTGTGTGTGTGTCATTTATACAATTTATTCATAATTTATTTTGTAATCCAAAATGGTGCCGGGATGTGATGACATTATCATTCCACTGCCTCCCATTGGATGCAGCAGAGGGTCACCAGTAAAAGGCTAAAAGAGTCAAATAATTTAGACAAATGACTCGGTTTGCTATCCTTGGGATGGAATATTAAGGATATGATAAACAGGCTACATCTCTTTTCTCATGAAAATAGAACCTTTAGGCTTGGTCAAATAGAAACCATTAAATGTAGACAAGATTAGGGAGAAGAATAACTTTGGCAGTGATCAACTGAAGATTATCAACAAGAAATCAAATAAAGGTGATCAGAGGGAACAGCTTTACACAGAGAGTAATGAGAATGTGGAAGCTGTTACCACAGAAAGTGTTTGAGGCTGATTGATTATCACATATAAGGGAAAGCAAGATAAGCACTTTAAGGAAATGTGGTAAAATGATTATGCTGCTGGAATTAGATTGGAAAAGGTGGGCGTAGAATGGAGTGGAGCGTAATTGATTAGACAGACTGAATGGTCTCCTTTTACTGTATGTGCCATGTAATTTTTATGTCGCAGATCTTATTATTGATTAAGTTATTGATAAACACACCTTGGTTGCTTGTATTAGATTTGGAAAAAGCATAAAATGTTCAACTCCCATTGCGTTAAACACTTGCTGGGTTTTATCTGTGAAAATAACATAAGATGTCATTCGATTATAATATTGTCAAAAAACATGATTATAATAAACAGTTCTGAACAATTGTGAACATGAACAAGCAAACAACAGTGCTCCAGCAAGAATTAATCACTGAAAGTTTGTAATGGATGATAATAATGGGCCAGAGCTCTTCAATTTCCAACAAAATGTTGCTGAGTGGTTTGCTTTGTCTCGTGAAAAGGAAATTGTTTTTCCTAAGTAAAGGGGGTTGTGTATTTACATCACACATTTCACAGTCCCGGTGTTGTGTATAGAGTTGAAAGGGTCTGAAAGGGTTGCTTTCAGATAAAGTGCATTAAGAACCACCCACGGTGAGGAAGCGATGAGAACATGGTCTGAGAGTAAAGTAGGATATTGTGACAGGTAGATTTAAGATTAGATTCTCTCAGGTCTTTGTAATAATGTAGAAACAATTCTGTAAATCGTTACAGAAAAGCAAAAACTACACCTTCTACATTCTACAACACTCGTCTTGTTAAAGCATAAGACAGCAATCTTGCACACCACTAGACCATGGAATCCCCTAAAGAACCCACACATTTGGAAGATACAGAAGAAAATACATATAATCATGGTGATCAGTGAGGCATCTGAGCATTTAGTTTTGCAGTGCCAGTCCCAATACTGCAAACAAGCCACTTCAAGGAAAATAATGAGGACTGTTAACTCCATAAAAACCCTCTGATAAAACTCAACATTGGTCAATATATCAAAGAACAACACAGAAAGTGCTTAAATCTGGTAAGAGATGAGCTTGAGCAGAGGAAATATGCAGTCCCCAGGCAGACATATAGTCTACATCTGAAGGCAGTGGTATGCGGGTAGGGGAGGTCTAAGATTGAAGTGGTCTCCAGTCAAAGTGGTCTCAAGAGTCAGTGAGGCAAGAGATCAGGCAGGTGAGCTTGAGAATATTGTAGGACAGGTCTCAGCAATTATGAGAGTCTCAGCAATTGGATTGGCTTGGGAGCTGAGGGAGAAGTAAAGGGGGAGCTGTGGTGAGGGGCTCAAAGAGTTGCAAATTGGGAATGAGGCTCAGCAGTTGGGAATTTGGGAAGGGACCTAACAGCCTGGAGTGATAAATTTGGGAGATGGAAAATTAAGTTGAGAGGCTCAAGTTCAGCATATAAGAAATGATTACTATGATTTCAAAAGCTCTGGGTCACTTGAATTTTCCTTAAGCTGTTCTTGAACTTGTCTCAATATATTATTCAACCATTATTATTGTATCCTGCATCCACCAGAAAGGGGGTAGATAGTGAAATAGAGGAGTCTTGGCCAATTGTCTTCAAGTAATTCCCTTGTTGCTAACAAGCACAGACAGTCTGTAAACTGTTGGGACTTGCAACATGACTCTTCTTAACTGTTATCCGCCTGTAGGCAAGAGGACCCAAAGAATAGAGTCCCAGTTCAAATCAATACAAAGCAACCTCACGGAAAACACTGACATGGAAAGGGTTCCCTGTCATTGACATAGGATTTATAAAATTTTGAAGTCACCATTGGAATGGAATCGAGCTGGTTTTCAATAACTAATACGTCTCGTTGTGCACTCCAACTTTGTTTGTTGAAGGGGTAAAGGTAAAGGTAGGTCAAATGTACTTGGTTAATGCAAGCCATTGGACAACATAAATTCAAGTCCATTTTAACACAGGAGAGTGTCAGAATTTACAGATTCACCTAATTTAGTTATTTTTTTCATAATAACCTTCAGCCACTGATCTCAGCCACAACAGACTCCTGATTTAGCTGGAAATTTGTCCTTTTCTGTTTTACCTGCCAGTTCTTTCATCATTTGGAGAGAGGGCCCCAGTAACTTGCTGATCTGTTCTCGAATAACAGATTCAAATACTCGGTATTTTGTGAATCCAGGCAACTCTCTCCCTTGAGAGTTTATATCATGGAACCTGACCTTTGAGAGAGCTTCTTCATTAACTGAAAACAACACAAATAATAAGATAATTAATTCAATTCGTATATATAGGAGCGAATAACTACTTTCAGTAACCAAAGGACTGAAATCATGCAATCGTTCTAAAATTCCTTTGGTTCATGATTGCCATTTAAGGAAGGAAATCTACCTTTTTGTATGGACTGACCTACGTGGAACTCCAGGGCCACAGCAAGGTGGTTTACCCTTAACTCCCCCGTGAAGTGATCTAGCAAACTACTCAGATGTTTCAAATCTTGTGTAAGTTCTATATACATGGATTATTAACCCTTTAGTCTCCTGAAACAGAAGAATTGCCCATTCTGGGTTTCATATTGCACTTCTTATGAAGTTTGAATGAATTACTGTCGACAAAAATATTCTAAATTTTAACGTTGATAAAGTCAATAACAAGCAATGGTCAAAGCCTTGTTTGACCGTAACTCTGATTATCTTACTGAGTACAAAGACAGCTAAATAAACTCCCAACACTTCTCTAAAAATGTTGAGGCCAACTGTCATGCTGGAGTCAGTTAACACAACACTGTTTGGGAATTGAGCCTGAACCTTCTAATTACATTTTTATCAATTGTTCCTGAAGGAAAATCCCAAAGTAAGTTCTTGCTCCAGAATAGAGGGCTTGGAGCGGACTCTAAATGACCAAGCCAATAAATTTCCTTGAAAGAGCAGAGTGAAAAGTATCTTAAACAAATAGTTGTTGGTCATATAGAACTTGAGTATTGCTGAAGGAGAATCCATTTTGTTGAAGCTTTTCATTTACAATCATCTGGACAATGTGCAAGAATGCCAATATATGGGGAAAACCAACATTTACACGAGGGGAGGAGATTTCTGATTGGTTGGCAAGCATTATCCTTCACAGACTTAGAATTATCCAGTAAATAATGTCCAATTGAAGAATCACATCTAATGGTGGGCAATGTGTTGTGGGTTTGAAGAGCAGGATGTTTGGGAATGGTTCAAGACATGCATTTTGTGAACAGCCAAAGGGGGGTGCTGCTTTCCATGATCCACCAATTTTTCAGACTGATGGTTGACATAACCGGCATCAAACTGGAACTGAAATTCAAAACTCACAAAGGAGGCAGAACATCAATGGTGCCTTCAATGGAATGACATCTACACCCCTATCCCCTGTATATTTTAAACATCTGGAAGATATATTTGAATTGGTATTTTTGAATCAACAGGTGCAAGTAAGAATTTAGGATTACTAGGTGGGCATGGTATGGTACACTCATGTGTATTGGAAGCTACATATATGAAGTTAAAAATCACACACCAGGTTATAATCCAACAGGTTTATGATGAAGCACTAGAATTTGGAGTGCTGCTCCTTCATCAGGTGGCTGTGGAGAATAAGACATAGAATTTATAGCAAAAAATTACAGTGTCATGCAACTGGAATGGTATATCGTACAGACCTGGATTGTTGTTAAGTTTTTCATCTTTCAGAATGGGTTGCAGGTTTCGGTTCATAAATATGCAAATCCCAGAACTTCTTTTAGGTTGGCTTTTCGAGATAACTTAAGGTTTTATAACAAAAGATGACATTTCAGCTCCGACAATGCATTAAAGATTTGAGGTTAGTCTGTCTGTATCCCAGTCTTGAGTCAGACTGGTTCTATTTCCAAAGTGAAATTTACAAAATATTACATGGATTGACTGCTTGCATTGACTACCTGCAGATTGTGCATTTTTGAGTTAAATAGAATGTACCTGTAAATATAGATCTGCGAATACAAATTCACCCCATAGACTTATGTGTGTGTGCGCGTGCATGGGAAAGAAAGAGAGAGAGATTGTGAGTGTGTGAGTGCGATTGCATGTGTGAGAGTCTGTGTTTGCATGTGTGAAAGCTTAGTAAAATGTGAATGCGAGTGTGATAGAGTATAAGCGTGTGAGAGGATGTGTGTGTGTATGAGAGAGAGCTTGTGTATGAAAGAGGGTCAGCGTAAGTGTGTGAGCATGTAAGAGTGTGTGTGCATGTGTGCTTGTGTATGTGTGTGAGAGAGAGAGTGTATAGTGCAATGGAGTCACCTGTAGTGTGACATGAACCCAAGGTCCCAGTTGAGGCCATCCTCATGGGTACTGAACTTGGCTTTCAACCTCTGCTCAGCCACTTTACTTTTTTGCCTGTCCCGAATCAGCCTTGGAGGATGGTCACCCTAAGATCTGAGGCCGAATGTCCCTGACCACTGAAGTGTTCCCCGACTGGGAGGGAACAGCCCTGTCTGGTGATTGTTGTGCGGTGTCCATTCATCCTTTGTCATAGCATCTACGTTGTCTCGCCAATGTACCATAACCTCAGGGCATTATTGCCTGTAGTGTATGAGATAGACAATGTTGGCCGAGTCACATGAGTGCCTGCTGCATACATGGTGGGTCGTGACCCCCGGGTAATTGTGGTATCCATGTTGACACTCTGACACATCTTCCAGTGGTTGACATGACAGGTTTGTATGGTATTGTGCCCGATGTTGTCCTGAAGACTGGACAGTTTCCTGCGAACAATGATCGGTTTGAGGTTTGGTGGTTTTATAAAGGTGAGAAGTAGACGCATGGGGAAGGTCTTAGCGAGGTGCTCATCCTCATTGATAATGTATTGAAGGCTGCAAAGAACATAATGTAGTTTTTCAGCTCTCAGGAAGTACTGGACAATGAAGGGTACCCTATCGGTTGCAACCCGTATCTGTCTCTTGAGGATGTCATTACAGTTTCTCGCTGTGGCACGTCGGAACTGGCAGTCGGTGAGTTGAGCATCATACCTCATTCTAATGAGGGCATCCTTGAGCACCTTCAGGTATCCATCACGTTCCTCCTTATGTGAACAGATCCTGTGTATGCATAGGGCTTGTCCTTCACGGCACCCTGAGCGGTCTCATCCCACGTACTTCTCACGTAGGGGACTTCTACTGCCTTCTGAAGATACACAAAGCCAACACACCAGGATGTCTCATCATATCAGGCAATGGGACCCTGTGTGAGAACCTCTCTGGCAATGTTGATTGCATCTTGAAACCTGTTGTACAGGGGACCCCCAGCCCCTGTAATGACACTACAAATTTCTTACAGAAACTCAGCACCCACGGACAAGTCGAACTGGGACCATTCCTCGTCACAATGGACATTTTGTCACTCTACACTAGCATCCCCCATGATGACGGCATCGTGGCAACAGCCTCTGTACTCAACACCAACAACTGCCAATCTCCGAACACCGTCCTACAACTCATCCACTTCCTCCTCTACCACAATGTTTTCACCTCTGACAAACAGATCTTCATCCAGACACAAGGAACAGCCATGGGGACCAAATCTTCACCCTGATTTGCCAACATTTTCATGCACAAGTTCAAACAAGAGTTCTTTGCTGCACAGGGCCTCCAACCAACACTATACACCAGGTAGACTGATGACAACTTCTTCCTCTGGACCCATGGCGAGGAGTCACTGAAACAACTACACAGTGACATCAATGAGTTTCACCCCACCATCAGACTTACCGTGGACCACTTTTTAGTATTTGTCTCATAGGATGCCCTCAGAAGAACGGGGTACAATCCTCAACTCATTGATTGCCAGTTCCGATGTGCCACAGCGAGAAACTGTAATGACCTCATCAGGAGACAGACATGGGTTGCAACCAATTGGGTAATGTTCATTGTCCAGTACTTCTCGGGAGCTGAAAAACTACGCCATGTTCTTCACAGCCTGCAACATGTTATCAATGAGGATGAGCATCTTGCCAAGACCTTCCCTCTGCCTCCACTTCTTGCCTTTAAACAACCACCAAACCTCAAACAGATGATTGTTCGCAGCAAACTGCCCAGCCATTAGGATATCGAATACAAATCCGTCATGGCAACCACTGCAAGATGTGTCAGAGTGTCAATACGGATACCACCATTACCCATAGGGACATGACCCACCATGAATGCAGCAGGTACTCATGTGACTTGGCTAACATTGTCTATCTCATACGCTGCAGGTAAGGATGCCCCGAGGCATGGCACATTGGTGAGACCAAGCAGATGCTACAGCAATGAATTAATGGACTCCACTCAGCAATCACCAGACAGGGTGTTCCCTCCCAGTCGGGCAACACTTCAGCGGTCAGGGACATACAGCCTCAGACTTTTGGTTGTCAATCCTCCAAGCTGGACTTTGGGACAGGCAACAGTGCAGAGTGGATTCTGGAATAGTGGTGCTGGAAGAGCACAGCAGTTCAGGCACCATCCGAGGAGCATTTTACCGCTCCTCGGATACTGCCTGAACTGCTGTGCTCTACCAGCACCACTAATCCAGAATCTGGTTTCCACCATCTGCTGTCATTATTTTTACCTAACAATGCAGAGTGGCCAAGCAGAGGCTGATAGCCAAGTTTGGTACCCATGGGGATGACCTCAACTGGGACCTTGGGTTCATGTCACACTACAGGTGACCCCACTACACTATACTCTCTCTCCCACACACACACACACGGTCTTACATACTTACACAGACCCTCTCTCATATACATGCTTTCTCTCATACACGCACATTCTCTCACAGGTGCATATCTTACCACACACTCTTTACTAAGCTTTCACACACGCAAACACATACTATCTCACATGCACTCACACTCACATGCACACACTCACATTCACATACTCACCCTCTCATTCTCTCTCTCATGCATGAACTCACATATATGGGGTATATGCAGAATTATATTTTGCAGATAGATTCTTTTTTGCTCAAGAAAATGCATATTCTGCAGGCAGGTAATGCAGGCAGCCAATACAGGTAATATTTTGCAAATTTCACTTTGAAAATTGAACCGGTCTGTCTCAAGATTGGGATACAGACTAACCTTACACCTTTAATGCATTGTCTGAGTTGAGATGTCACCTTTTGTTATAAAACCTTAAGTTATCTCAAGAAATTGACTTAAAAGAAGTTCTGGGATTTGCATATTAATGAACCAAAACCTGCAACCCATTCTGAAAGATGAAAGACTTAACAACAATCCAAATTTGTTTGATATATCATGTTGCACGACAATGTAATCTTTTGCTACAAATTCTGTGTCTTATGGTCTTATTTTCCACAACCACCTGATGAAGAAGCAGCACTCAGAAAGCTAGTGCTTCCAAATAAACCTGTTGGACTATAACCTGGTGTTGTGTAACTTTTTACTTTGTCCACCCCAGTCCAACACTGGATCCTCCACATCACATATATGAATGCATTGTGTCCTTATCTTATAGACAGAAAGAACAAGTGCACACACTGTGCATGTTTTGATTCAACAAAATAGGTGACAGCATTAGCTGGCTGATTTCTCAGGGCACTGCTCTAACCAATCAATGTCAACCTGCCTGGATTGGAATCAAAACAGAGTCTGGCAGTTAACATTAAATCGTCATTAACTGGTGCATAGCAATGTCTCTATCAATGAGAGTCTAGCTGTCAACCAACGAAAGTTCTATTCTTCTGTAGTATAAACATTGGTTTTCTTTTTTTTGGTATTCTTGTGAATTGTCCTGATTGGTATTCTTGTGAATTAGCACTACTGCCTCACATTGCCAGGGATCCAGTTCGACTATGTGGAGTTTGCACATTCCCCTCTGTCTGTGTGGGTTTCCTCCGGGTTCCTCCCACAGTTCAAAGATGTGCAGGTTAGCTAGATTGGCCAGGATAAATTGCCCATAATATCCAGTGATGTGCAGGCTTGGTAGATTAGCCATGGGAAATGCAGAATTATGAGGAGAGGGTAGAGGGTGTGATGCTCTTTTGGGAGGTGTCAGTGCAGGTGCAATGGGCCGAATGGCCTCTTTCCACACTGTGGGGATTCTATTCTAGTTGAGAGTGTGGTGCTGGAAAAGCACAGCAGGTCAGGTAGCATCCGAGGAGCAGGAAAATCAATGTTTCGGGCTGAAGCCCTTCATCAGGCATGAGGATTCTATTCTACTCATTCTATGAGTACAAGTTATAAAGTTTCATCGAAGTGTTCTGCAACATTTGAAACAAATAACAAAGAAACAAATAAATATCATAAACAATACATACGTTTAGTTTTCTCAATCTCTAGCTTGTTGTACCACTCTGAAAATACCCTGCGAGAAAAGTCACATATCTTCTTCTCATTGTCATAGTCCTTTTTGTAATCTCCCATGATTAAATTATTGATTTCTTCACAGTAGCTCAGAATTTTCTGCAATTAAATTAGCAAATGGTATGTTATTTTGACAGCAGTCATATATCGTGTTAAGATAAGGATACACAAGCTGACAAGGTCTAACTTACAGCATCTTAGTGCAGACGTATGGACCATGTTTACTTACCAGATGTATGGAAATGCTAATAGCAGCTATTTCACAACATCTGATCCCAACGACTGATTGGCTTTCTGATCAGGATTATTATCGGTTTGTATATGGTCTAACCACTAATCCTTAAAGTGCTCTCTTGACTCCATATTGAAACAAAGGAGGAAATTATTTTCCTTAGTGTGCGAGGTATAGTTCCTTTTTATGTCACCTGTTAGTTCTTTGATCATTTGGAGAGACGAATCCAGCAATTAATGAATCTATTTTTGTGTAACAATTAAACTACTCTTTACTTGAGTACATGCCACTGTCTTTTTTGAATTTCCATATGTCATTCCACAGCTACCATTCACAAAGGAACAGTACAACTGACTGATGAATAAGATCGTCTCATGACCAGCATCTGAGCGGTTTCAAAAATGGGTGATGTTCATAAAAGATGTAGAAAGAGCAGCATCAGAATCTATGTAAAGACTCAACATGTCATGGATCGCCTACTCCCCATGGTAGTCAACCTCCCAGATTTCTCAGGAGAGGCCTGACTATGAAGGTTAATCTCCAAGACATGAGGTAAAAATGAAAGGGTCATTGAACCAAAATATCCAGCGGCATTTTTATTTGCTGTGAAAATGCAATGTATAATGTGACATGAAAGAATAGGTAGATAACAAAAAAATTGGAGTATGTGGAATTAGAAGATAATTTGGCCAGTATTGGATCCATAACTTTTCACAGTATGTACCAATGATTAGAATCTGAGGACCAATTGTAGTATTTCCAAATTTATTGATGACACCAAAGTGGTTGGGAATATTAGAATATAAGGAAGATGTAAGGAGGCTTCAAGATGTCCTGGGCAGGACAAAGCTATAATATGGCAGATAGAGCATAATGTGGATAAATGTGAGATTATTTACTTTTTTTGAAAAAACAGGAAGGCAGAATATTTCATAGTAATGGGAGGTTAGGATGTGTGTAAGGCTAAATGGACCTGGGTACCCTTGTCCATGATTCACCAAAAAGCTATTTTGGGGGTGCAGCAAACAATTAGAAAGGCAAGTGGTAATTTGGCTTTTATTCTAAGGGGAGTTGAGTCCAGAAGTAAAGATGTCTTGCTACAGTTGTATTGAACTTTGGTGAAACATCCCCTTGAATATAGTGTACATTTTCGGTGTTCCTATCTAGGGAAGGATAGATTAGCCAGAGGGGGAGTGTAAGGTTGGTTCACCCGTTTAATCCCAAGGTTGGTGGGATTGTTTTATGAAAGAAAGAGAGAGAGAGAGATTGAGGAAACGAAGTTGGTATTCTCTCAAGCTTTGAAGAATATGACACCTTTGTAACTGACAACGTTCTGACAGACTGTGACAGGGTGGTGCTACACAGTTGGCTGCTGAACAGCACATGCTGTTGGAAGGAATATATCAGCATGGGCAAAGGATTGCCTAACTAGACGACAGAGAGGTGAGATGAAGAGAGCAGTTTTCAGAATGGCAACTGTAACCAATGATGTATCATTGGGATCAGTGCTGGGACCACAATTTCTTACAATATATGCTATTGACTTGGCTGAGGAAAGTGATTATGCTATCGCTAAATTTTATAGATTACACAAGCATTGGAGGGAATGCAAGTGATGAGGATGATACAAGGCGGGATATAGACAGGTCGAGTGGGGAAATATGAGATTATGTATTTTGGCAGGAAGAATAGAGGATCTTAATATTACTTAAAAGGAGAAAGACTGCAGAAAACTGCAGAACAGAGAGATTTGTGAGTCCTGGTCCATGAATTGCAGAAAGCAAGTTGAGGGGTCATAGGGAAGAAAATGCACTGTTGGACTTTATTTGAAAGGGAATGAAATTTAAAAGTAGGGAGGGTTTCCTAAAACTGTGTAATGCACTAGTCAGATCACGGTTGGAGCTGAAAATGTGTTGCTGGAAAAGCGCAGCAGGTCAGGCAGCATCCAAGGAGCAGGAAAATCGACATTTCAGGCATGAGCCCTTCTTCAGGAATGAGGAAAGTGTGTCCAGCAGGCTAAGATAAAAGGTAGGGAGGAGGGACTTGGGGGAGGGGCATTGGAAATGCGATAGGTGGAAGGAGGTTAAGGTGAGGGTGATAGGCTGGAGTGGGGGTGGGGGCGGAGAGATCAGGAAGAAGATTGCAGGTTAGGAAGGTGGTGTTGAGTTCGAGGGTTGGGACTGAGACAAGGTGGGGGGAGGGGAAATGAGGAAACTGGAGAAATCTGAGTTCATCCCTTGTGGTTGGAGGGTTCCTAGGCAGAAGATGAGGCGCTCTTCCTCCAGCCGTCGTGTTGCTATGGTCTGGGGATGGAGGAGTCCAAGGACCTGCATGTCCTTGGTGGAGTGGGGGGGGAGTTGAAGTGTTCAGCCACGGGGTGGTTGGGTTGGTTGGTCCGGGTGTCCCAGAGGTGTTCTCTGAAACGTTCCGCAAGTAGGCGGCCTGTCTCCCCAATATAGAGGAGTCCACATCGGGTGCAGCGGATGCAGTAAATGATGTGTGTGGAGGTGCAGGTGAATTTGTGGCGGATATGGAAGGATCCCTTGGGGCCTTGAAGGGAAGTGAGGGGGGAGGTCTGGGCGCAAGTTTTGCATTTCTTGCGTTTGCATGGGAAGGTGCCGGGAGTGGAGGTTGGGTTGGTGGGGGGTATAGACCTGACGAGGGAGTCACAGAGGGAGTGGTCTTTCCGGAACGCTGATAGGGGAGGGGAGGGAAATATATCCGTGGTGGTGGGGTCTGTTTGGAGGTGGCGGAAATGACGAAAGATGATACGATGTATATGAAGGTTGGTGGGGTGGTAGGTGAGGACCAGTGGGGCTCTGTCCTGGTGGCGATTGGAGGGGCGGGGCTCAAGGGTGGAGGAGCGGGAAGTGGAGGAGATGCAGTGGAGAGCATCGTCGATCATGTCTGGGGGGAAATTGCGGTCTTTGAAGAATCACAGTTGGAACACTGTGAACACTTTTGGGTCCCTTATCTAAGGAAAGATATACCAGTATTTGAGGCAGTCCAAAGAAGGTTCACTAGGCTGATATCAGATGTATGAGGGACTATCTTACAAGGAGAGCATCAGTACCTTGCACTAACTGGAAAAAGAAGAATGAGAGGTGACCTTACTGAAACACACAAGATTTTTAGAGAACATGACAGGATAGATGCGGAGATGTTGTTTCCCTTGTGGGAGTGTGTATGACCAGAAGGAATACTCTCAGAACAAGATGCCACACCTTTAAACAGAGTTAAGAAGGAACTTCTTCTCTCAGATGGTTGTGAATCTATGGAATTCTTTACAAAATGATTGTTGAGGCTGGGTCATTAAATATAGTCAAGGCTGCGTTGGACAAATTTTGAATCAGTGGGGAACAAGGGTTATAGAGATAAAACAGAAAAATGGGGTTGAGGACTATTAGATCAACAAGAGCTCATTGAAAGACAGAGAAGGTTTAATGGGCTGAATGGCCTACTTCTGCTCCAACATATTATGGATTAAGAGAACAGACCATTTTTTATTTTACTCCAGTGTAACCACGCCCTCCAAATGTCAGCTCCCATTATCAGATTTCTATTAAGCGAGGTTCATTAAAATTAAGGCCTGTGTCTTTGTCAGACAATAAAATTCTACAAGGTGACTTGTCTTACATTGTTCAGTAAACATTTTCTTGCCCCGGCTTCCTGTGGAATACTGCCACCGAGTTCATGTAATTTATCTTTGACTTGAATGACTTTCTTCCGAAGAGCTTCCTCCATGATTGGCAGCCAGATCTTTACAAAGCAAAACAAATTTAACAGATTATGCACACGGAAATATTGGAAAATAAATACTGATAATTAAACTCAGAGCATTCTGTGCTATTGACACGTTCTGTCTGTGCTGCCCTTCTCTCACTGTTCATGTTTTCTCATGGGCATTCCTTCTCAGGGATATGCTTCAAAGGCTTTACTGGCATTTACCAGAAGATAAGTGTTGCTCCAGGACTTTAAGGTACCATTGTAACCTTCTGATGATGTCAAGGAGTTGCTCATCACTAGATGGAAATATCAAAATGAGGGCGGGGTTCATGAGGGGGTAAGAAATACACTGAGAACTAGGCAGAAGTCTAAACTCTAGCCGTATACAGAGCACATGGCGCAGGCCAACCACTATTAGATAGTAGCATTATAGAATCATCTTTTCATAATGTAAGCTTAGAACATTTTATATCTGTAAATACAATGTATTGTAGCGTTTAGTCTTGATATGGAATGGTAAGCATCATAAAGAAATCTAAGCCTGTTCTTGACCTTGCCTCCTCCTCAACCAGTTTGCCTTGAACCCAAACTCATGGATGTGTGTATAAAATCACATGACGAAAGAATAAGTCCCTTGTCTTCTGCTGTAAAAATGCTAATTGTCCAAACCTCAATTCCTTTTGAGAGTGTGGGTTCTAGTTATCCTATATCCTCTGGAGAACATAGACACTGCTTGGTTTCACTTCTGTAAGGCCTTAGCTCCATCTTTATGTTGAAATCTCCTACCTCCCCACAAGGGGAAATAATTTCTTTGTTAATGATGTTGCATTTACTTATCAATTTCAACATTAACTAACACCTATTTGTTATATGCTATAAAGTATTACATATGATTATATAATCCATGCCTCTCAGCACTTTAATACAAAACATCTTAATCATGTCTCCTTTGGCCCTATTGTATTGAATGAAATGCTTCACCGTACAAAGTAAACGCAACTAACCATGATTTTATGAATGAGTTCACTGGTGAGTTTTTCAGACAGATGTTCAAAGGATGCAATGCCTTTGTCCAGCAGTGGCCTATGGAGATAGAGGAGGACATACTCATTGATTTATAAAGACAGTGGAACATTTCTTTTGTTCCCTCACTTCTGTTCTCAGTTCTTCATGAGATTTCCCTGTCAAATTTGGTCTGATAACTCATCTTTAGGCATTTTACCACATCTAAGGATGTTACAAAAGTGCAAGATATTGCAACATACCTGAGCAGAACCAAAAGAGAGGTAACTTTCCTTCAAAGTTTTATTAATATTATGTAATGCACAGAGACAGTCATGGAAACAAATTCTGTTGCATTATGTGAACCCACAGAACAGATTCATAGAGTCATAGAGATATACAGCATAGAAATAGATTCTTCAGTCTAGCTTTTCCATGCAAACCAGATCTCCTAAATTAATCCAGTCCCCTTTGCCAACATTTGGCCCTCTAAACACTTTCTACTCATCTACCCATCCAGATGCCTTTTAAATGTAATTGTACTAGACTCTATCACTTCTTCATTGCATACACACAATCCTCTGCAAGAAAAGGTTGCCCCTTAAGTCTCTTTTATAACTTTCCCCTCTCACCTTAAACTATGTGCTCTAGTTTTGTATTCCCATCTCTTGGGAAAAAGACCTTGGCTACTGTTAACTTCCATAAGGTCACCCTGCAGCTTTCGATGCTCCAGAAGAAATAGCTCCAACCTAATCAGCCTCTCCCTATACCTCAAACCCCTCAATCCCAGGACCATCCTTGTAACTCTTTTCTGAACCCTTTCAAAATTAACAACATCTTTCATATAGCTGGGAGATCGGAGTTGAACACAGTATTCCAAAATTGGCCTAACCAATGACTCGTACACCTGTATCATGACATCCCAACTGCTACCTTCAATGCACTGACCAATAGAGGCAAGTGCATCAAATTCCTTCTTCATGACCCTGTTTACTTGTGACTCCATCTTCAAGGAGATATGAATCTGCACCCCAAGGTCTCTTTGTTTGGCAGTACACCCCAGGCATCTACTATTAAGTCTATAAGTTCTGCCCTGGTTTGCCTTATGAAAATACAACATCTCACTTACCTAAATTAAATTCTCTCTGCCATTCCTTGGCCCACTGGTCCACCTGATTAAGGTCCCATAGTACTCTGATATAACCTTCTTCACTGTCCACTACACCACCAATTTTGATGTCATCACAGACTCATTAACCATTCCTTCCATGTCTATATTCAAACCATTTATATACCCTTTGTTCAGGTTTTCCTTGTTTTTCATTTGCTACAAATTATCCTATAGTTTAGTTCTGGAACATAAAAACATCGTGATGGATAGTTTGGACTTTGGATAATGGTGCATAACTAGCAGAAGTCTATAGCAAACGATAATGTACAATGGGCCATTGCCCACATCTGACATTCTATGAATAAGTGACAAAGAAATCCCCAATTTGTTCCAATTGGAAAGTAAACAAGAGACAGTTGAGATCACAGGTGAGGATATCACGTTTGCCATTTTACAGGAAAATGTTTCTACATTTATTTGATTGACATTTGACAATATGCATCATTGAGTAACCTAGCAGGCAAAACAATGTCCTTATGTCTCTGAGGACTAGAATCTACCACACAGGGCTCCAACAAATCCAAATTTAGACAAGGATTAAAATTGAAGTGGAAAGGTGTCAAGGTCAGCATTTCAATTTCAATATTTGAAACAAAGAATGGAGAAACAGAAGTAGTCCATGCATGCCTTCCAGCTATTATTTCATCATTTTCTCTTCCAATGTAATTAACAATTCATGGATGTATTAGTCTTTAATGAAATAGTTTGGAAATGCATCATTCTGGTGTTTGGCATTGTTTCATCACAATGCGGAAAGGAAATTGTACTCGCACAATCAGGGTACATACCAATGATAGTGAAAGGTAGGACATCCAAATCTAGAGGCAAAAGTGAGGACTGCAGATGCTGGAGATCAGAGTCAAGATTAGAATGGTGCTGGAAAAGGACAGCTGGTCAGGCAGCATCCGAGGAGCAGGAAAATCAACGTTTCGGGCAGGAGCCCATTCCTAATGAAGGGCTCCAGCCCAAAACGCCGATTTTCCTCCGTCCAAATCTCGAGCTTCCTGGATGACAATAGAGATAGAGAAATATAAATCAGAGGAAGGATGCATTTAATAGATATCAAGTTGACAATACAAGTGAAAACTGAGTATAGAAAGATGAAATCGGAAATGAGAAAGAAAATAAGAGAAACCAAGAGACAATTTGAGAAGACATTGACAGCTCACATTAAGTATAAACCAAAATCTTTGAGAGAGACATTAATACTAAAAATATAAGATGAGGAGGGCTGATAGGCCAAGCCACATCACTGAGGTTCTAAGTGAAGACGTACATATGACTTTACCAATATAGATGCTGTTGGCATTATGGTAAATGAAGAAATAGTTGAGACACAAGATGGACTAAAAGTTGATAAAATGGAAGCAGTAGATGAGCTGACTGTGCTTAACTTGATAATTCTGATGCGACGTTGATGCAGCAGTCAAGAACACCTCTTCTTCCGCAGGAGACAAAGGAAATTTGGCATGTCCACAAGGACATCATCCTTTATAGATGCACCAGACAAAGCATTCTATCTGGATGTATCACGGCCTGGTACAGAAACTGCTCTGCCCAGAGCCATATGAAACTACAGAGAGTTGTGACACAGTCCAATCCATCATTCAAGCCAATCTTCCATCCACTGACTCCATTTATACTTCTCGCTGCCTTGGAAATTGTCAAAGACCCCTCCCACCCAAGTTATATTCTCTTCTAACCCCTTCAGTCAGGTAGAAGACACAAAAACTTAAAAACATGTTTCAAGAACAGCTTCTTCCCCGCCATTATTAGACTGCCGAATGGACCTCTCTAATTTCAAATCTAATGCTGATCTTGCTTTTTGTGCACCTTCTTTGCAGCTGTAACTTTGTATTACTCACTCTGTCCTACCACACTTTGATCATTGTATGAAATGATCTGCCTGTACTGCATGCAAAACAAAACCTTTTACTGTACCTAGTGCACGTGACAATGATAATAAATTAAATCAAGTGACTTCAACCAAATGGAATGCGTCTGAGAGTACTGAGGAACGAAAGGGTGAAAATTGTAGAGGTACTGGCTACAAACCTTTAGTTCTCCTTAGATACAGGGGTGATATTAGAGGACTGAATAATTGCAAATGTTACATGATGATCAAAAATAGTGTCTAAGGACTAACACAGCAACCACAGTCTAGTTAGTTTAACATTAATGGTGACAAATCTTTCAGATAACCAGGAACCAAAGTAATAGTCACTTGGAGGAGTGTTATGGCAAACTAATTTGATTAAATCTTTTGATGAATTAATAAAGAGAATTGATGAGAGCAATGCAGTGTATGTGATCTGTATGGACTTCCAAGGGGTGTTTGGTAATGTGCCAAATAACAAGCTAGTCAGGAAAGTTGAAACTGATGGAATACATTAGAAGGTGACAACGTGGATATGAAGTTGCTTAAAAATGTGTTGCTGGAAAAGCGCAGCAGGTCAGGCAGCATCAAAGGAACAGGAGAATCGATGTTTCGGGCATAAGACCTTCTTCAGGAAGAGCTTATGCCAGAAATGTAGATTCTCCTGTTCCTTTGATGCAGCCTGACCTGCTGAGCTTTTCCAGCAACACATTTTTAAGCTCTGATCTCCAGCATCTGCAGTCCTCACATTCTCCCTGGATATGAAGTTGGGCAAGTGACAAGTGAGAATATTGGTGAATGGTGGTCTTTCACACTGAAATAAGGTCTCAAGTGAGGTTCCCCAGAAATCAGTATCAAGGATCATGAGCTTCCTAGTATATACTAAGGACTTAGAGTCGAGGAAAGTTTTGTGGATGAAAACATTTTGAAAATACAGTGAACTGTGAAAAGAACAGTGAAAGACTTCAAGATGTTGTTGACAGGCTGATGGATTAGGTGGAACATTAAATTTAATGTGGAAAGATGATTTATTTTAGTCAAATGAAAGAGGAAAGGCAACATAAAATAAATAATACAATTTGAAAGAAGATGAAAGAGAGACCCAGGAATATATGTGCACAAATCATTTAAGCTCATGATGTGGAGATGCCAGTGTACATCACCTGACAAAGGAGCAGCGATCCAAAAGCTTGAGATTTTGAATAAACTTGTTGGACTATAACCTGGTGTGTTATGTGACTTCTGACTTGGTAATTTAAGGTGGCGGGCAGGTTGGGAAAATGGTTAAATAGGCCGAGATGATCCCAGGTGGTAGAAATAGAGGCATAGGGTATCAAGGAGGCTATGATGGATTGCATTTTTCAGGCAATGTTGAAACTTCAGACACGTCCTAGAAGGCTACAGTTATGGGAAATCTGTGCATCAGCAAGAGTTAGCACCATTGACAACATAAAGTAGTCTATTGATGAAACAAAGCTCAATTTAATGAGTAAGCAACAGACAAATTTGTTGTTAATGGATAATAATACCGGAAGGTTGAGCTGTTCTGTAAAAATGTGATTTCTTCCTCCAATGCAGCGGACATTGTTGTATTTGCATTCAGTTCATTCTGCCCACGACACTTGACAAGAATGTAACCCTTCTTCAGAGGGACAACTTTATTCTCAAGGATTTTGATAATATCTTCTTCTGTACCTTTGTCAATCAAGTCTGGTTTTGTTAAAACACCTGGAAAATTAAACACAAGAATTTAGCAACTCAAGGAGAAGGTGTGGATTTTAAACCTGATCAATATCCTCTCCAATGCCCTATCTATTTTAGTGTTGTTGTGCTTGACCTACACTTTTCAATGTGAGCTAGTTTCTCATGTTTTTCTGCATTATTTTGCATGAACCTTTGGATTGTTATACGGATTATAGACCCACATTGGCTCTGACTTCCTATGTAAAGTGAGCTCCCTCAGCATGAATTTGATAAGCAATTAATGTGAATCAATTGTACAACATTACTTTCAACTCAGCAAAGTAGAAGTAATAAATAATGTGCAGAAACCAGTGAAGCTACGATTGCTTTCCTCAGAATATAAAAGGTTAGGTGATGATTTAATAGAGACATGCAAAATGGTAAATGTTTTTGACAGAGTAGAGCAGGAGCGACAAGTTCAAATGCTGGTGACCAGAAGACATAGATTGAAACTAAGTAGCACAATAACTAAAGTGGAGATGGGTATAATATTTGTTTCATGCTAAAAATTGTTCAGGTGCTGTCTGAAAGGTTACAGTGGGAAACTCAATACAATATTTATAAGGAAAGTTAATAGAATTCTGGGGAGGAACCGATAGAATCAGAGAAATTGGATTACTTTTGAAGAGCTCATCTGATACGATGGGCCAAACAGAATAGAATCAAATAGACTTTATGGTCACATCTACTCAATGCATGTAGTGAAAAGTTTATACATCGCCAGTTACAATGCTGACTTACATACAAAACTGGGTAAAAACAATGACTGCAGATGCTGGAAACCAGATTCTGGATTAGTGGTGCTGGAAGAGCACAGCAGTTCAGGCAGCATCCAAGTAGCTTCGAAATCGACGTTTCGGGCAAAAGCCCTTCATCAGGAATAAAGGCAGTGAGCCTGAAGTGTGGAGAGATAAGCTAGAGGAGGGTGGGGGTGGGGAGAAAGTAGCATAGAGTACAATGGATGAGTGGGGGAGGGGATGAAGGTGATAGGTCAAGGAGGAGAGGGTGGTGCCTAGACACAGGTTCTTTCGACAGTACATAAATAAAAATTACAGCTTTACAGAAATAAAAGTTCATTACGGCAGACCATGATGGCATCTCGTTTTCAGTCCTCACTGGGCCTTGGCTCCATATTGCACTGGCAGCATGCCTCACCCACACTCAGGACATTCCTGGACCCACTGTGGTTGCCAATGCAAGGTTAGGGGTGATCAACCTCAGCCATTGCAACACACCCCTAGGAACTCCAAGTAGGTAGCTGCCAGTGAGGTCGGACATTTAGCAGCTTCAATCCACAAAACTGCACCAGGAGGTTTGACTGGTGCTAGCAGGTTGATGATCACAGCAACTCAGACCCAGTTTGTGAGCCTTTGTGCTGGTCAGCTGCCACAAATAGATCTCTGAGTTTAGACGAAATGCCAAACAAAGACAAAATTCAAACTTTCAATGTCCTATCACTTATAGTCGAGAGTGTGGTGCTGGAAAAGCACAGCAGGTCAGGCAGCATCCGAGAAGCAGGAGGATTGGCATTTTGGGCATAAGCCCTTCATCAGGATTCCTAATGAAGAGCTTATGCTCAAAACATTGAATCTCCTGCTCCTCAGAAGCTGCCTGACCTGCTGTGCTTTTCCAACACCACACTCTCGATTCTAATCTGCAGTCCTTATTTTCTCCTATCACCTTATAGTGTCAATTCAACCTTCACTTGTCACCACCCAGTAATTCAGTGGAATTGACATCAATGAGGTGGTTTGAAAGGGAGCTGGGCTGAGTCAGTAAGAGTGCTCGAGGAACAGGCTTAATAGATTCAATAGCCTCTGCCAATTCCTGGCTTATACTTAAGCTGGGAACATTTCCGATGTCTGAATGATGGTATGCTGTGCTTTCCCCAGTGCCTCTGAATTTTGATTTGATTTACCCAGTGTCCTTTCTCCTTCTGGATCAAACTCATGTGCCATCTTCAAAGCTTCAGTAGTTACAATGTCCATGCTGCAAGGGATGACAACCAAAACGATGGTTTCCTTTCTTTGAATATAGCTTTTGATGAGTTTTTTGGTCTGGAAGAGAAATACTGTTTACTATTCATGTCATAGGCAAAATTTTGCTAATTGAGACAAACAGTATGGACAAAATATGAACCAAGACGACAGTTTAGAGCTGGGATTAAACAGTAATGGTAAGATTATGTGACCCACAGTCCCATTTAGTAAGGCTCCACTGGGGACGAGGATAGGGGACTGGAGCTGATGCAGTATCTCAAAAAATGCCTCATGTACGTACTAAAGGATCCTTCATAGTGAGTCTCATGGATAATTTAAGAATAATTTTGCAGGAAAATAAATCAACCTTCACTTGAAGAAAAGCTTCCTGGCACCAGTTTTCTACATTTTAAATTTTTCAGAACCCTGACTGTGCAAGATTTCTGATAGTTCTCCGTGACCACTGGAGATTTGGCGAGCATTACTGCTGAATTCTCTGCCGACATAGAAACGTAGGAAATAGGAACAGGATGAGCACTTTCAGCCCTTCAAGCCCGCTCTGTCATTAAATATGATCACTGCTGATTATCCAACTCAGTACACTGCTCTTGCTTTCCATCCCTACCTTTTGATCACTTTAGCTCTAGGAACTATACCTAACTGCTCCTTGAAAATATTCATTGCTGGCCTCGACAATTTCCTGTGGAAGAAAATCCCATAGGCTCACTTCCATGAAAAACATTCTCCTCAGTTTGATACTAAGTAGCCTACTGTGTATCCCTAAACTGTGAACCCTGGTTCTGGGGTCCTTTTTGCACTTATGGAGATAAAGAGAAACTTATTTAGCCAGAGAGTGGTGAATCTGTGGAATTCATTGCCACAGAAGGCTGTGGAGGCCAGGTCATTGAGTGTACTTAAGACTGAGATAGATAGGTTCTTGATTGTCAAAGGATCAAAAGTTACAGAGAGAAAGCGAGAAAATGGGGTTGAGAAACCCATCAGCCTTGATCCAAAGGCAGAGTGAACCCAGTGGGCCGAATGGCCTAATTTCTGCTCCTCTGTTCTATGGTCTTGTGATCTTATTTACCTTGTGTAGTCCAATTGGAATTTTATAGGCTTCTATAAGAACTTCTTCATTCTTCTAAATGCCTCTGAGTATAGTCCTACTGATCCAGTCTCTCTTCATGCATCAGTCCAACTCTCATAGAAATCAGTCTCATAAATTTTAGTTGCATTCACTCCAAAGCTACAACATCCTTTCTCAGTTTAGGACACCAGAACTGCACATAGGCCTCCAGGTGTGATCTCACCAATGGCCTGTATAATTGCAGCACTCAAATTCTCTCACTGTGAAAGAAAAACATACCATTTGATCACTTCACTGCCTGTTGCACCTGCATGTTTACTTTTAGCGAATGGTGATCAAGGACACCCAGGTCTCATTGCACCTCTCCCTTTCTTAATCTATCACAATTCACTTTATATTCTGCCTTCTTGCTTTTGCTACCAAACTGGAACACATTACATTTATCCCCATTGCACTTCATCTGTCATGCATTTGCCCAATCATTCAGCATGTCCAAATTGTACTGAAGCATCTCTGTATCCTCCTCACAGTTCACCCTCCCACACAGCTTTGTGTTGACAGAACTATCAATTAAATCATTCAACTGAAGATATGATTACAGAGGTCAGTGGTTTCTTGAAATGGTGTTGCAAGCAGACAGGGTGGTGGAAAAGGCATTTGACATGTTTGCCTTCATTGGCCAGACCATTGAGCGTAGGAGTTGGGACATCATGTTACAGCTGTACAAGATATTGGTGAGGTCACTCTTAGAATACTGCATACAATTCTGGCTGCCTTGCTATAGAAAAGATGTCATTAAGCTGGAAAAAGTGCAGAAATGATTTGTAAGTATGTTACCTGGACTGAAGTGTTTGAAGTATAAGGAAAGGCTGGGTAGGTTGGCACTTTTTATCCTTGGAGCATATAATGCTGAGGGGTGACCTTTAGAGGTATATAATATAAAGATTGGCATAGGTAATGTGAAAGGAAAGGTCTTCTTCCAAAAGTAGGGGAATTTAAAAGTAGAGGACATAGGTTTAAGGTGAGAGGGGAAAGATTTAAAAGGGACCTGAGGGGCAACATTTTCACACATGTATAGAATGAGCTGCCAGAGGAAGTGATAAAAGTGGGTAGAATTACAACTTCTAAAAGACATTTGGATATTTGGACAGGCAAGGTTTAGAGGGATATTTGGCAAGTGCAGCCAAATTCACTGCCACAGAAGATTGTGGAGGCCAGGTGATTGATTATTTTTAAGCCAGAGATAGATAGGTTCTTGATTGTCAAGGGAATCAAGGGTTACGGGGAGAAAGCAGGAGAATGGGGTTCAGAACCTTATCATCTGTGATTGAATGGCAAAGCAGACTTGATGGGCTGAATGGACTAATTTCTGCTCCTACGTCTGATGGTCTTATGATCAAATGGAAATAGTTCAGTTTAGCATATCTGGTTAGCGTGGATGAAGTGGATCGACAGGTCTGTTTCAGTGCTGTATGATTCTATGACTCTGTCTCCATAATTAATCTGTCAATGATCTTGTGACTTCCTGAGCTCGAGGTCAATGCAGCCAATTAACAGAAAGTTTTTGTTCTCCTCTGTTGAACACAGTTACATTTCTCCATCTTTGCTTAACATTTTGCGGAAAATGAAACTGAATTCAAAACTTTCATCAGAAACTTACTAAACAGGCAAAAGATGGAAAATTATAGGCCAATTAGCCTAACCTCGGTTGTTGGTAAAATTCTAGAATCCATCATGAAGGATGAGGTTTCTAAATTCTTAGAAGAGCAGAGTCTGATTAGAACATGTCAACATGGATTTAGTAAGGGGAGGTCATGCCTGACAAACCTACTGGTATTCTTTGAAGAGGTGACAAGTAGGTTAGACCAGGGAAACCCAGTGGATGTGGTCTATCTAGACTTCCAAAAGGCATTTGATAAGGTGCCACACGGGAGGCTGCTGAGCAAGGTGCCCATGGTGTTCGAGGTGAGCTACTGGGATGGATTGAGGATTGGCTGTCTGACAGAAGGCAGAGAGTTGGGATAAAAGGTTCTTTTTCAGAATGGCAGCCGGTGACGAGTGGTGTCCCGCAGGGTTCAGTGTTGGGGCCACAGCTGTTCGCATTATATATTAATGATCTGGATGAAGGGACTGGGGGCATTCTAGCGAAGTTTGCCGATGAAACGAAGATAGGTGGACAGGCAGGTAGTACTGAGGAAGTGGGGAGGCTGCAGGAGGATCTAGATAGTTTGGGAGAGTGGTCCAGGTAATGGCTGATGGAATTCAACGTGAACAAATGCGAGGTCTTGCACTTTGGCAAAAAGAATAAAAGCACAGACTACTTTCTAAACGGTGAGAAAATTCGTAAAGCCAAAGTACAAAGGGATCTGGGAGTGCTAGTCGAGGATTCACGAAAGGTCAACATGCAGGTTGAGTCTGTGATTAAGAAATCGAATGCGATGTTGTCACTTATCTCAAGAGGGTTGGAATATAAAAACATCATTGTGCTACTGAGACTTTATAAAGCTCTGGTTAGGCCCCATTTGGAGTACTGTGTCCAGTTTTGGTCCCCACACCTCAGGAAGGACATACTGGTACTGGAACGTGTCCAGCGGAGATTCACACGGATGATCCCTGGAATGGTAGGCCTAACATTTGAGGAACGGCTGAGGATCTTGGGATTGTATTCATTGGAGTTTAGAAGATTAAGGGGAGACTTAATAGAGACGTACAAGATAATACATGGCTTGGAAAGGGTGGATGCTTGGAATTTGTTTCCGTTAGGCGAGGAGACTAGGACCCGTGGACACAGGCTTAGAATTAGAGGGGGTAAATTCAGAACAGAAATGCGGAGACATTTCTTCAGCCAGAGAGTGGTGGGCCTGTGGAATTCATTGCCGCAGAGTGCAGTGGAGGCCGGGACGCTAAATGTCTTCAAGGCAGAGATTGATAGATTCTTGTTGTCTCGGGGAATTAAGGGCTATGGGGAGAATGGGGGTAAGTGGAGTTGAAGTGACCATCAGCCATGATTGAATGGCGGAGTGGACTCGATGGGCCGAATGGCCTTGCTTCCACTCCTATGTCTTATGGTCTTATGGTCTTAGGCAAAATCTAAATCTTCATCTCAAATATTGATCTTTTCCTCAAAAAAACTAGCTAGTCATGCAAAGGAGACACATAGACACCTGCTCCTATTCTCTGTAAGACCAGTCCCTGATTATTAAGTGAGAGCTCCCTTCTCCTGTACTAAGCCTCAAATCATTGTAAAAGGTACACTTGAGCTCTGTTATCAAGTTCACATTACCATTTTCCCAATATCTTGAGGTTGATTCCCAACAGGAACCCTGGCAATTCCAGGCAAATCAATTAATGTTAGATCCGGAGCATTGTTCGATTCAACTGTTAAACTGATGAGTTCGGAACTTATGGGTGTGTTTTCAGTCAGCATGTCCTGGGCTGTAGATAAAACAAAATGGGTGGTCTTGATTTCATCAATAAATCACACGCTTCCTTTGGAGTTCTGAAAATTCATTTCAAACTCAAAACATTCATCCTGTTTCCCCCTTCACAGATGCAACTAGATCTGCTGAGCTTTTCCTCCAATCTCTGTTTTTATTTCTATACTTTCAGTGCTTCATTGAAATGACTGGGTAATTCTGGTCACCACATTACAGGAAAGATGTGGAGACTTTGGAGAGGTGCAGAAGAGGTTTACGAGATTAGAAGGCATGAGCTATCAGGAGGGGCTGGATAAACTGGGGTTCTTTTCTCTGGAGGCTGAGGGGAGGACTGATAGAAATTTATAAAATTATGAGAAGCATTGATAGGGTTGACAGTAAGAATCTTTTTCCCAGAGATAAAATGACTAATACCAGGAAGCATGTGTTTAAGGTAAGAGGGGGCAAGTTCAAAAGAGATGTGAGGGGTAAGTGTTTTACACAGAAAGTGGTAAGACTCTGGAATGCATTGTAGAAGTATTAGTGGAGGCAGATACAATTGGGCTGTTTAAAGGACTTTTAGATAAACACAGGAATAAGCAATGAATGGAGCAATGGAGCAAGGGCAAGAAGAAGGGATTAGTTTAACTCAGCGTCATGTTTGACACAACATTGTGGGCCAAATGGCCTGTTCCTGCGCTGGACTGTTCTATGTTCCATGTTCCATGTTCTGTGTCGTAAGTTCCATGTTCTATGTTCTATGTTCTATCCTATTCTGACAACTGAAATTGCCATTTCTTTTTGAAAACCAGCATTTGCTTCTTACCTTCCTCCCATAAAAAAGAACTCAGATTTAGAAAACGTCTTTCGTGATCTTTGGATACTCTGACACATTTCTAAACTAATAAAATGCTTGAGAGTTGGAGTCGCTATTCTGATACAGGAAACATTTAAGTCACTTTGTAAGACAACAAGTTCCCACAGACAGCGATGTGATAATAATCAGTGAATCTCTGTTGTGGTTTTGACTGAGGGATAGACATTGGGCAGGACACTGGGGGGAACACATCAGTTGTCCTTCAAAATAGTGCCATGGAATCTTTTGTGCCAACCTGAAAGGGTAAACGGGGCACTATCTCAACAAAAAGACAGGTCTTCCAACAATCAGCTGTCCCTCAGTATCAACGTAGATGTTTGTGTTCAACACTCTGAACTGAGACTTGAACGCAAAACCTTTGGCCTCAGAGGCACAAACAGTGCTGTGGAATCATTGCTGCAATCTTTAATCTAGCGAGTGATTGTTTGTGGAATATGATCTCCCTCTCACAGTATACGCAATTTACTGATGGATATCCTCACTCACCTACAAACAGCCCAGTTACACTAAAAATGATTTGTTGGTTTATCTTCAATGTACCTTGAAGAATTTCATCTTCCACCTGACTTGCACGATCCAGTGTTTTGACATACTCTCTATAACGTATTTGTCCTTTCCAAGGTTTATCGTCTGCAACCTTCTTCAGCTTCAACTCTAGAGGGCATCTTGTCACAATGCCTGAAATAAAAATGCCAATTATTAGTTAAGAAATTAATTAGTCCATATGTTAACTCTGCTTTATCCCACATACACTGCCAGCCTTACTCAGTTTCACCTGCAATTTCTGTTGTTTTTTCATAGGACAAGACTGTATTAACTTAAGAACAGTACACTGTGAGGTGTGTACATTTTTTTAGAGATGATATAAGCTAGATATTTGGTTCTAAAGGTAAAGTCACCATTGTCTCACTGGACAGCAGGCCTGCTCATTCATTAAAGGGGAATAACTGGTGGTGGTTTAATCTGACGGTCACTACACAAAAGATGAGGGAGAGGTAAAGCAGGGGAGTCCTTCATGGTAACCTTAGCCAGTGCAGGAATTGAAGCCATATTGTGGGCATCAGCCTCCAGCCAGCTGAGCTAAACTGACCCCATGTTAGGTAAGAGGTATCAATGGAAGTGGAGGTCGTGGAAAAAAATTTTGTCAAGGTAGATGATCAAGCCATTTGAATGATTATGCAGGCTATTTAGCTCCTGCTTCTATTTCCAATGTTTCTACATCTGGACAGTTCATGAATGGTATTCCTAAGAAGGATGCAGTGGAGAATTTAAAATTACATAATACAGAGTCTGCACAGCTTGATGAAGCAAACGTATACCTAGAGTTTACTAGGAGATTTTGAGGACACAACAGGCAGGATAGATAAAGGAGAAACAGTGGATGTAATATATTTAGATTTTCAGAAGGTGTTTGATAACATACTGTACAATATGTTATTAATAAGACTCAAACACATGGTGTTGGAGGTAATATATCAGCACGGATAGATGATTGTCAAATAAATACAATGCAAAGAGTTGAGATATTGTGGCATTTTCAGGCTGGTAACTTCTATCTAGTGGAATTTAGGGGAATCAGTGCTGGGGCATCATTACTTGTAATGTATATTAATGATTTGGATAAGAAAATTGAATGGACTACAGTCAAGTTTTCAAATAACACAAAAGTAGGTGAAAATGCAAGTGGTGAGGATGGAACAAAGAGTTTGTAGAGAGGGGTATAGACAGTTTAAATAAAGACTTAGCAGGAGAAATATAATGTGGAAAAAGTTGAGGTTTTGCACCTTAGCAGGAACAATAGAGGAGCTGAATATTATTTTGATGGAGAAGTACTGCAAAAAAACTATGGAACAGAGGATTTGGGACTCATAGAGCCATGGAGATGTATAGCGCGGAAACAGACTCTTCAGTCCAACTCATCTATGCTGACCAGATATCCTAAATTAATCTAGTCCTATTTGCCAATATTTGACCCATATCCATTTAAACCCTTCCAAATCATGTATCCATCCAGATGCCTTTTTAAATGTTGCATTTTACCAGCCTCCACCACTTCCTTTGGCAGTTCGTTCCATACATGCACCACCCTCTGTGTGAAAATGTTGCCCCTTTGGTCTTTTTAAAAATCTTTCCCCTCTCATTTTAAACCTCTGCCTTGTACAAAAAGCTGGTAGTCAAGATTAGAGTGGTGCTGGAAAAGCACAGCAGGTCAGGCAGCATCTGAAGAGCAGGAAAATCGATATTTCGGGCAAAAGCCCTTCACCAAAAGCTGGTACCCAAGTTCCACATCTAACAGATAAGGCAAATTAAAGTTCAGCCTTTATTTCAAAGGGAATGAAGTACAAAAGTTGAGAGGTTTTGTTAAAATTCCTCATCAGACTGCTGCTAGAATACTTTCACCAATTCTCAAGTGTGTTTGATACCTCTTCCTATTTCCCCATGACCCCCCCATGACCCATCAGGCCAAACTCACTCGCATGGTCTGTGCCCTCATTGACTCTGGTGATCTCCCCTCCACTATCTCCAGATCATAGTCTCCCAGCCCTGCACTGTCCGGTTCCACTTGCTCCCCCAAGATCCACAAGCCCAACTACCCTGGTTGACCCATCGACTCGGCACGCTCCTACCCCACCGAACTCATCTCGTCTTACCTCGACTCCATCCTCTCCCTCTTGGTTTAGGCACTTCCCACCTACACCTGTGACACCAATCACGCCCTCCATCTTTTCAGTAACTTCCCGTTTCCTGGTCCCCGGAGCTTTATCTTCCCTATGGATGTGCAGTCCTTATACATGTCCATACCCCACAAGTAAGGCCTCCAGGTCCTCCACTTCTTCCTCTCCAACAGACCCATCCAGTCCCCCTCCACCAATACCCTCCTCTGCCTCACCAAACTGGTCCTCACCCTTCATAACTTTTCCTTTAATTCCTCCTATTCCCTCCAAATCCAGGGGGTGACCATGGGCACTAGGATGGGCCTCAGCTAATGCCTGTCTCTTTGTTGGCCACGTTGAACAGTCCCTCTTCAGCACCCACACAGGCACTGTGCCCCAACTCTTCTGCTGTTACATCAACAACTGCATTGGTGCAGCGTCCTGTACCTGAGATGAACTGGAGCAGTTCATCCACAACTTCCATCCCATCCTCAAATTCACTTGGGCCATCTCAGATACCTCCCTCCCCTTTCTTCACCTGTCCATTTCCATCTCCAGCGACAGTCTCCAGACGGACGTTTACTACAAACCCACAGACTCTCACGACTATCTGGATAAGCCCTTAATCATTCATTCTCCTGCTCCTTGGATGCTGCCTCACCTGCTGTGCTTTTCCAGCACCACACTCTTGACTCTGAACTCCAGCATCTGCAGTCCTCACTTTCTCCTACAACTCCTCCCAACCAGCATCCAGCATAACTCCATACCATTCTTCCAATTCCTCCACGTCCGTCGCATCTGCTCAGATGAGGAAACATTCCACTCCCAAGTATCCCAGATGTCCACCCTCTGTCATCTAGACAGCCCTCCACCACACCACCTCCATTCCCCATTCCATTGCTCTAAATCCCCCCTCAACGCAATAAAGTTCCCCATGTCCTCACCTATCACCCCACCAGTCTCTGCAACCAACACATCATCCTTAAACACTTCCGTCACCTCCACTAGACACCAGCACTAAGAACATCTTCCTTATCCCACCCCTCTCTGCCTTCTGCAAGGACCGTTCCCTCTGACAGCCCTTGGTTTGCGCTACTATCCCCACCAATCCCCACCCCCCCCACCTCCCTACCTGAACCCCTCCGGTACCTTTCCCTGCAACCGGAAAAGAAGCAAAACCTGCCAGTACAGCATCCCTCTCACCTCCATCCAGGGCCCCAAACAGTCCCTCCAGGTGAGACAGAGGTTCATCTGCCTCTCCTGCAACCTAATTTACCACATCAGGTGCTCCTGGTGTGGTCTTCTCTACATCAAGGAGACCAAATATAAATTTGGGAACGGTTCACCGAGCATCGCCTGCAGGGGCTGACCTGACCGCCCAGTCACCACCCATTTTAATTCCCCTTTCCACTCCCTCTCCAACATGACATTCCTTGGCCTCCTCCATTGCCACAATGAACCAAATTGCAAATTGGAGGAACAACACCTCATCTTCTTTCTGGGCAGCCTACAGCCCAGAGGACTCAACATTGAGTTCTCCAATTTCAAATAATCTTTCTTCCCATCGTCCGACTCTCTTCCTTTCTCTGACTCCCTTCCCAGTCCCTCGCCCTCCCTTCCACTCCTCCCAGCCTCCTACTGGATGCACTCTTTCGTCGACCAACCAGGTCGTACCCTTTGCCTGTCTTCACCTATCCTCACCACACCACCTTTATCTGCAGCTCCCTCCACACCCAGCTCCTGTCCTGAAGAAGGGTTACACCCAAGACATCGACTTCTCCAGCTCCTAATGCTGCCTGGCTTGTTGTATTCTTCCAGCCTCCTGCCTGTCTAGCTAGAATACTTTAAACATTTTTGTGCCCCTTATTCAAGAAAATATATATTGGGGTTGGTAGAAGTCCAGAGAGAGTTCACGAGGTTGCTAATGGATATGGTGGGATTGTTTTATGAGAAGAAGCAGAATAATTTAAACCTGGACTCATTGAAATTTAGAGGAATGAGAGGCAACCTTATTGAAAGGAGTGGTAAATTGAATATTACGTGGGGAAATATAGAATTTTCCATTTTGGTAGTAAGAAATAAAAGAAGTATATTATCTGAATGGTGGGTGATTGCAGACAGTATTCTGGGTACTTTCATGCTTGAATCACAAAATGTAGGTGTACAAGTACAGCAAGTAATTAAGAATGCCAGTACAAAGCTATCACTATTGTAAGGTTGAGCAGACTTGGTTTGTATCCGCTGAGAATTAAAACAGTAAGAAGGGACCCACTTCAAATGGACAAGATACCAACGTGTCTTGACAGCTTGGACATGGAACAAATGCTTCCTCGTGTGGGAGAATCTAGAATTTGAGATCACTGTTTAAAAAACAGGAGTTGTCCATTTAAAACAGATTAGGCAAAAACATTCTCTCAGAGGGTCTTGAGTCTTTGGAACTCTCTTCCCGAAAACTTGGTGGAAGCAGAGTCCTGGAATATTTTTAAGGCAGCGGTAGATGGATTCTTGGAAAGCAAGGGGGTGAAAGGGTTTGTTTTAGTTGTGGGCAGGCATGCAGATTTGAAGTTACATTCAGACCAGCCATGATCTTATTGAATGGCAGAACTGGCTTGAAGGGCTGAATGGCCTACTCCTTCTCCTAATTCATATGTTCATTTGTACATTCAGAGTCTGTATTAAACTAATTAAAGATCGTGGAGATCTTGTGGCACATTGTGTTGGATCTCTACGCCTGGAATAGAAGTTCTAGAGTCAAGTCTGAGGACCAAATGGACACAGCAAGTGTCTCATAATGTGATCATTATGACCTGACTGTTAATCTGCAAATCCTTTTGGAATGCCTATGGTAAATAGTAAGAGTGGGACAATTTCGTGTTCAGCCAGAACCATGTGGTAGCTGCAATGCAGTAGTCTCTCCATGTCTCAAAATTCCATGATTCAGTTCTTGCCAGGAATTAAACTCATTCTGATTGAGTTAAAAATCAAACAATTCTAGGTTATAGTCCAACAGGTTTAATTAGAAGTTTTAGCTCTCGGAGTGCTGCTCCTTCATCAGACAACCACCTGATGAAGGTGCAACGCTCTGAAAGCTAGTGCTTCCGATTAAACCTGTTGAACTATAACCTGGTGTTGTGTGATTTTTAACTTTGTCCACTCCAATCCAACACCGGCATCTCCAAATCATTCTGATTGAGACATGGCTGGGGAGAGAGTGAAATGAAGATCCCAATTCTTGTGGCTGAACACTTCCTGCATCGGTGATACTCTACACCTCGAGACACTTTCTCCCATTACAACTAATTTTGAAAACATGAATATGTACAAAATTCTTCTTACCTTTGCCTCGGGGAAGGGCCACGTCAGACAGCATCTCCAGAACAGAACTTTTCCCTGAGCTCTGGTCTCCAATCACAGCAATGGTGGGGAGAGCAAAGTCTTTATCTATACCCATTGACCTCAACTCATCAATAGTGTTAATATAATCACGAATGTTCTCCTCAAACACATTAGAAAATACAGCCATTTTTGAAGGAAAGCACTGTGGAAAGAAAGCAGATTATTCTATTAGGGGTTGCAATGTTGATTTCTCTGAAACAATGAAGACCAACTATGACTTGCCCAAAGGCCTTTGTTTTCAATATGTGGAGATCAGATATTTTGCATTGAGTGGGACATTCTGTGCTGTAGAAGACAATTGTTCTGAAGTGATTGCTGTTCATGTTGTTCCACCCATTCTACAGAAGGCACACACAGTCAATGGTTCGTGACAAGAATTTCTACTCCAGCTTTCCAAGGGAACAGTATCAGCTCCCTAAGCTCCTGGCAAAGAATTATCATGTAATAAAGTGCTGTCATGCAATGAAGTTTCTTTTTACTGTTAATCACTAAATAGACCAAAGACAAAGAAAAAGAAAGGAACATTACTGGTAGTGAGCAACTTTAAAACTCTTACCCAGTACCACCTATGTTGGAGGTGGCAAATATCCCAATCTCTTTCTTTGACTGAGAGAAGACGATTCAGGTTTCTCTTCAAGTAAACCGTTCTACTGACTTTAAAATATTCCGGCTTACTGCTTCCCCAATCTCCATTAGATGAGAATGAGTGAAATTAAGCACAAAGCTCTTTTTACCGGTGCCCCTAGGTAGGACCATATCCAAAAGCATCTCCAATAGAAAGATTTTCCTTGAGCTCTGATCTTCAATCATAGCACTGTTGACGAATGACACAGCATACACAAGCAAACCAATAAAGATTATATATTTAATGTTGCAGTTATATTGATTCATGAGCAGCATGCCTTAGCTCAGAAGATGTAATAATCTGTTTCCTTCTATTGTACACCAGGTTGTACTTAAGAGAATATGTTAGTGATCCTGCAAACCCAAGGTTAAGTGATGTGCCTGAAACAGCTGAATGCCTGCAGTATATGAAGTGAGTGCACGAGAATGGCAACATTGGTACTGGCATGATGGTGAGATGAAATGTATCAGATTATTAGGTCACTTGAAAGGATAGGTGCAGAGAATTAATTTCCCCTTGTGGAAAAGTCTAGGACCAGAGCATATCATCTCAGAGTAAGGCCGCACATTTAAGACAGAGGTCAGGATGATATGGTTTCTGTCAGAGGGGGCATAGTTAAGGGCACTATGCAGCATTCACAAGAAGTTAGCTAATCTAAAGGCTCAAATAGACATAAATAGAGTTATCTAATCACCTTCACAGAAACAGCTATGTGGTGACCAAGACTGGGAACTAAATATTTTAGGATATTCGATATTTCACAAGGACAGACAAACAGGAAGAGGATGTGGGGTTACTCTGACAGTAAGGATGGGATCAGTACATTATTAATTGAAAGTATCACATCAGATGAGTAATATTTTGGAAATAACGTACTGACATTGTTACAATACGGAGAGGACAGCTGAATCAAATCAGCCTTCACTGTATTCACAACACAGTAAAATTAAAATACTCAATAAACCTCAAAGTTGTTCCAATGATTCCTAATCAGATCTTTTAAAATAACCAGTACGAGACTTTGAGAATAACCAATACTAGACACCAAGTTTATTGCGGAAATAAAATAATTAACAATTTATTAATAGTACAGGAGCTTTGGTAATCTAATACTGTCTATGATTTGAACCCATTCTTCTGTCATTTGAGTCCTCACTCTCACAAAGACAAATAGGCAACAGACATAGCTGAATCTTGATGTTTTAATAAGGTGTTTTCTCACCCTTCAAACTCCGGTTAGTACCAACCTACTCAATCTCTCCTCATTAGAAAATCCCTCAATACCCAAGTCAACATGGTGAGCATTTTCTGGAATAAACCTAGATATTTCAGCAATTGATGGACTTGGATTATAGATAGTTAAAGAAATCCACACTATGCTTTAGCTTTATCCATATTTTCTTCAAATATTAACTTTGTTTAAGTATCCACAGATGATGCCAGACCTGCTGACGTTCTTCAACATTTTCTGTTTTATTTCAGATCTCCAGCGTCTGCAGTATTTTAGTTTTGATCAAAGGCTATGTTTGACAATTCAATAGTTCATGTAATCACCAATGAATTAGTGTAAAGCAATATTTTTGCCACATGACAGCCTCCAACAGCAAGCATCTCTTTGATTTTTGATGCAATTAGCACACTGGTTGATCTACCAATAAAATCCCGGTGTTTACAATTAATCAGAAGCTAAACTAGAGCAGTGAGATAAATATTAAGGCTTTAAGAGCAGGGCAAGTCAGGAGTGTGATTCTCCACTTGTCTGAATAAGTGTGACTCCAACAACATTGAAATAGCTTGAAATCATTCATGACAAAGTAATCCACATGATCTGTACCTATTCACTATTTTAAATGTTTCTTCACAGGTGGCGCCTGTTTCCTGCAATGTGATTCACTGACAAGATGCACTGTATTGAGTCCATAAGCCTCTTTCAACAGCACTGAAGTGTGAGATGGCACAGGGCAGGGTGACACTAGGCACACGGACATACAAGATGGCCGCTGAGCCATCAGTTGGCCACTTGACACATAAGATGGCCACTGGACCACAATATGGAGAGAGACAGCAGAGTAAACACAGACGCTGCCTGGGGCCACCACAATGCCAGCACAATGCACTCACAAACTAGTTGATTAGTTTAAGGTGAGTGCGGGAGAGAATACACATGAGTAAGGTACACTGCCCACTGAAGTGTCAGGGTCCAGCCAACACCTTTGATAGAAATGCTAACAGTTTGATATGGACTCAATCCAAAGTGCTAATAGCCAAGGCTGCAGTAATTGTCCTTCTCAGGAAGAGTGATTAGTGCCCATTACTACAGCAATGGACTTCCGTGCAGACTTTGAAACTGACAATGTCTGCACTGAAACAAACAACAACTGCGCTGAAATTAACAAAGGCTGTGCTGGATCTGACGATGACTATATCGAAACTATCAATAATTCTGCAATGATTGCCATAAATAAATCATGTTACAAAGATAATAATCTCATCCCTGACCCATTGTATCACAAGATGTATAAAAGTATCTTGACATGTGCTCTGGGCCGAGAGAAGACTCGCAGCTGACCACTGTGCTGTTGGTGTCTTTCTCTCCCTGGAGCTCTGGTACTTCCTTGTGCAATAAATCTGTCGTTGAACCCTGACTCTGACTCTGAGGCTGTTGATTTTCCCCATAACAGCACTTTCCAAACCCATGACCTAGAAGAACAAGAGCTGTTCTACAGTTAAAAATTCCTTTCTAACAACACTGAATGTACCTACATTGTAGCAAGAACATTCATGATTAAAATCATACTTTACGAGGGACTTGCATATCATAGAAAGGGAAAATTTACAACTGGGGCACCATACAAATTGATGCTAAGATGCAGGGATTTTGGAAATGATGTCACGTTTTGATCATTGTCGTAAAAGCGGAGTTGTTGAGCTTGTCTAGGAGAAACTGATGTGAGAATGGAATATAGTTGGCTGTCTCTTTAAGCTAAGAAGTCATCGGATTCAAACATCTTGAGATAGAGTAGAAAATATAAAGCACATTAAGTAACTATGTAAGGCTAGTAACTACCACACAAAGTATTCCTGATTGGTAGTAATAAAGCATGATAACTATGGCACTGAAATTAATCCAGAAGATGGAGGGGTTATTCGGATAAGACCCAGAATAAACATTGACTGGGATGGATGTAGTCTGGATGAGTGCAGCTCCAACAACACTCAGGAAGCTTGACACCATCCAGGTCAAAGCAGCCCACTTGATTGTCACCAATCTACACATATCCACTCCCTCCACCACCAACATTCAGGAGCAGCATTGTGTGTGCTGTTTAAAACACACAGAAATTCAGTCAAGATCCTTAGCACCTTACACACCAACTTCCATTGAGAAGGCGATGGGCAGAAGATGCATGAGAACGCCATTAAGTGTGTTAACCTCCAGCCCACTCAGTATCCTGACTTGGAAATACAGTGCTAATCCTTCGTTGTCACTGGGTGAAAATCCTAGAATCCCCTCCTTAATGGCATATAGCACATGGACTGCAGCGGTTCAAGAAAGCGGCTACCTACCATCTTCCTGAGGACAACAATGGACAGGCAACAAAAGCTGAGGGCAAGCAAGTGACATCCACATCCTACAGTGAATACAAAAACTAAATCCCAAACAGGCACATGTAGTGGAGAAAGCTAGAAAATAAAACAAGACAGGATAGTGTAAAGAGAGAGAGAAAAAAAAGACAGTGAAGCAGAGCTCAGAGAACCAGGGAAATTCACAAGTTAAATCATGGCAAAAATCATTGCTTAGTTTTTTTACCAAAAACATTTATAAGTTTGTTCTGACTTTATCTCAATACAGTAATCACATATCTTAATTTATTGCAAAGTTTGTTCTCATAAGAGCAAAGGCTCTGAAAAAGCCCCCAGAAACAATAATATGCACTGGAGCAGTTCGAGAAGGCAGCTCAGCAGTAAGTTCCCAACAGCTGGTGGAGATGGGCAATAGTAATGGGCTGGTCATGATACCAGCATTATTTGAATAAATACAAAAAAGTAAAACATGCAATCTTCAAACAAACCTTCAACTGTCCGATTCTTAGAGTGAAAAATTCCTGGGACACTTGTACTTTTTCTGTCTGTACTTGGTGAGAAAAGAAACCCGTGGTTGTGTTCAGTATACGGCACTCGATCTGTTAATTGGTCTTCTTTATGTACTGCTCTTGTAGTTGGGGTGGGAGTAAAATAAAATAACAAATCCAATCAAGAATCGCCAATTGTTGCTAGGCATCAATAAGAAATTTCTGCCTGTCAGTGAAATTTGTGTGTCAGCCAAATGAGTCACCTGATCCATTTTGCTTGAGAGAACAGAATACTTCTGTTTCGGTGTTACAGAAACTCTGCAGCCTTGTGTGACAATGTTTCAGTGAATGCGCACAAGTGTTAACTAAAATAAATAAATCTGACTTATCAAGCCAGATCTGACATGTGCAATCCTAATGTTGACTGGAATCAGACCAACGCAAAGAACAAAGGTTCAGCTCTAAGATTGTAGTCAGGAAGTTAAAAGACAGAAATGTAATCATCAGCTTATTATATCTTTATTCATTCATGGAATGTGTGGGCATCACTGGTTGGACCAGCATTTATTGCCATCCCTAGTTGCCTTTGAGAAGGTGGAGGTGACCTCCCTTCTTGGACCACTGCTGGAGGTAGGAAGTTCCAGGATTTTGTCCCAGTGACATTGGAGGAATTGTTTCCAAGTCAGGATGGTGAGTGGCTTGAAGGGGAGCATGCAATTGTTGGCGTTCCCATACATCTGCTGCCATGGTAACAGTTGTGAGTTTATAAGAACAGTTTTGAGCTCCTTATCATAGGAACGACCTGCTTGCATTGAAAGCAGTCCAGAGAAGGTTTGCTAGGCTGCTCCCACGTTTGGAGGGACGGTCTTATGAAGAGAGATGGAGTAGGTTGGACCCATTGGAGTTAGAAAAATGAGTGACGACCTTATTGAAGCATATAAAATTCTTAGGGGACTTGACAGGGTTGGACCAGCATTTATTGCCATCCCTTGTGGGAGCATCCAAGTCCACAGGACATCAGCTCAGAATAAGGAGTCGCCCAATTAAGACTAAAAATGAAGAGAATTTTTTTTCTTTCAGTAGGTAATGAATTTGTACAACTCTTTACTGCAGAGGGCAGCCATTGAATGGTGGTGCAGACTTAATAGGCTGAATGGCCTGTTCTCCTCCTAAGCCATATGGTTAGCACCATGGGCCAGCAACTTAGATGGCTAACACACTGTAAATGGTCCTGTCTCAACGTCTTGGGTGAATAGTCCTCAGTTGATAGGGTCTGGCACACTATCATCTGATACAGGGACATGAACATGGTCATTAGGGGTGGGGGCTCCATACATCCCCAGTCCAGGGACTCAAGGGAAGTCATATGGCAGATGAATTGGAATCAGTCAGATTCTCAGATTGTCTATTCTCAGATTGGAGACATCATGCTGGGATGCAGAGAGAGTAATAATTGTTAAGGAGGGGAAACTCAGTGTGTAAGTGTGGGTGGGACCGCTGTTGCCTCTGGGGCTCAAGTTCCTCCTGCTCCAAAGTTGTGGAATAACATCCCTGAGCAGGTTGGATGGAAAACATCTGCAAATCCTTGACCTGATGCACAGCTACTTCTTATTAATGAATCTGGAAATCCCAGGAAATCTTTGCAGTAACGCTAACTTCTGATGTTGATGAGTGCACGATACCAAGAACCAGGTATCAAAGAAGTGCAGTGCCTATACAATGAGATGAGCTGTGGAGAATTGCATGAGATGAATCTCTGGAGCTCCTGAAGAAAAGCCCTCCATGGAACTCCCCAGCATTAATACTGAGCTGATGTATTTTGGTAAAATTCAGCCCGATCGATTCAAATTAATCAGTTTCCTGGTTGATTTCTTAACATCTTGATCTGGAAGACTGCCTTATATACATTTTACAAACTCACCTTTTACATTATTAGTGCAAATGTAGTGTGCCCAATATAAAGTTGTGTTTTCCTTCTTACACATGCCCTGGTCTCATGATGCATTCTGTGCTCTAACCCAGAGCTGTTAAACAATTAAAGAATTCCAACCAATGTTTTTGACACTTACACGGCACTTTAGCTATGAATGTGCATCAGATTAGGGATTCGAACAGGTGAGTGCAATTACTGCAAGTTGCAACTTGCTTTTGTAATTGGAAGTAATCTTGCATATACACAACTGAAGCCAAAACAATCATCAGAAAAATGATTGTTTAACATTTTTGATGATTGATAAGATGAGAGTGTAGTTTGGAAGGTTCACCTAATGCTGGACATGTTGAAAAATAAGTTTAATTCCTTGCTTTGTTATGCAGAGGGATCTGGGGAAGTTTTTAAATTTAGGTTGTAAGTATTTAATTAGCTGGATTCAGGGGGAAAATGTCAGAATTCCACGAGCACTTTTTGATTGATGAGGGCAGGGCAGTAGATATTGGAGATATGAACTCTAGCAAGGCCTGTGACAAGCTGCCTTGTTGCAGAGCTGTTACAAAAGGTGAACTCATATGGGATGTGCAGTGAGCTGGTAAACTGGATATAGAACTGGCTTTGTCATGGAAGACAGAGAGTAATAGTGGAAGAGTGTTTCTCTGACTGGAGATCTGTGAGCAGTGGTGTACTGCAGGGATCAGTGCTGAGACCCCTGTTATTTATATTATACATAAATAACTTGGAGGAGAATGTAGGTCTGATTAGCAAGTTTGTGGATAACACAACATCGATATTGATATCGATGGGCTGGAGACCTGGTGGAGGAATGGCAGATGGAGTTTAATCCAGACAAATGAGAAGTGATGCATTTTGAAAAATCCAGTGCAGAAGGATAAGTGTACGGTAAATGGCAGAGCCCTTAGTAGCATTGACATACACAGGGATCTAAGCATACAGTTCTCCAATTCCCTGAAAGTGGCAACTCAAATGGATAAGGTGGTCAAGAAGACAGATTGCATGCTTGCCTTCTTTGGGCAGGTCTTAGAGTATAAAATTGGCAAGTCATGTTGCATCTATATAGAAGCTTAGTTAGACCACATTCGGAAGATTGTGTACAGTTCTGTTTGCCACAGGACCAGAATGATGTGGAGGCTTTGGAGAGGATACAGATACGGTTTACCGTGATGTTGTCTGGTTTGGAGGTTATTAGCTATGAGGAGAAATTGGACAAACTTGGTTTGATCGTCGAAGGATGAGGGGGCGACCTGATAGAAGTTTAGAAAATTATGAGAGGCATGGAAAGAATGGATAGTCAGAGTCTATGTCGGCTATGTCTAACAGACCCTCTTCAGCATCTACACAGGCATTGTGTCCTAACTCTTCCACTGTTACATCAATGACTGCATCGGTGATATTAAAGAATTAATTTGCTCTCATGACCTGCAAGAAATGGAATGCCCCAGGGATTAGGGTGGTGTATCTTTGTCTTATTGGTGGAATATGGGAGGCTTACATTCCCATACCTTGTATTTTAATATATTCTGCATTTGTTTCCCATGAATATCTGAGATTTAAATCTGAACTGAAACTTCCTCTTCAATGGTTGGAGCACAGGAGACATTTTGTTGTTTTCTTGCTGTTCCAGATTTTTGAAATATTTTTCCTGACAGCTTTCACATTAGCCAAGTATTAATTTGTTAAAAGAAAATAATTTTTGAATACCCTGAATGAGGTGCCCCGAAGGTTTGATTTTAGGACCATTGATTGTTGTTGAAAACTGACTGAATTGTTTATGCAGTATAATGTAGAAGTTTATGGATTGGATAAAACTTGATAATATCATAAACAGTGATCAGATGTAATATATCATCATAACTTCAGTGTCGCTGGGTAAAAGTCCTGGAATTCCCTCCCTAATGGTGACGATATGGGCCCCGGGAGTTGGCGGGGGTGTGGGGGTGTCTCTCTCTGTTCCGTGATCAGTCAATAAGCATTCACAATTGGTCTTGTTCTTTAAGAGTTGAAAAGTGTGGTGTGGAAAAACACAGCAGGTCAGGCAGCATCCAAGGAGCAGGAGAATTGACGTTTCGGGCATAAGCCCTTCTTCAGGAATGAGGCTGGTGTGCCAAGCGGGCTGAGATAAAAGGTGGGGGGGGGGGCAATTTTGGGGGAGGGGGCGCTGGGAATATGATAGGTGGAAGGAGGTGAGGGCGATAGGCCAGAGAGGGGGTGGGGAAACTCTGAACTTCATTGATTTCTATTGTCTATTCCATGTGACTTACTGAAAATCACGTGGCTTTCTCTTTTCACAGATTGAAAATACATGCAAGCAATTTCATCTTAGAGTTCCTTTGAAAATAAAACAGGTAATTTCCCCTTAGCACCACCTACATCCTGCAGTAGCTTCACCACAGAACATTAACCAGTTCCTTGCTAGCTATATCTGTGTCTTATATCCTGTCCTGAAATAAAAGATATGGTGGTGATGCTCTCCAGTTGCAGTGGCTGCATGGACTTTTACATTCACTGTGTAGCCTAGAGCTATGGAGAGTGATGTTAAAGGGTCCAGGATTTCTTACACCACAAGACACAGTAGGAACCTCTTCCACTTTTGCCTCCTGTCATTGGTGTAGGCTAGCAGGAATTGCAGGTCAGCACTCAAACTATTTGGCCACACTGTAAGCAGAAGGTTGCTTGCCATTAATCCAGGGGTGGGTCTTGAACCTGGAGTGTCTGACTCACAGAGGGTGAAGTTATAAACTGTGACATAAGACCTACGTGAGAAAATGTATTATGGATTCAATAGGAAGTAAAGATAAGGATGTAATATGTTTTAAGATCATTTCTCTCTGGTCTAAAGATTTTAGCCTTTATTCTGGTTATAATTGGCAGAAATCATCTTGGATATTGTTCCACAAAATCCAGTAATACCATTTGAAAGCTTCTAAGCAATTGTATATATTCATAATGACTCTGGTTGTAGACCCAGAACTTGTCTCAGGTGGTCAATCTGTTGACAGATCTGTAAGTGCATCCTCATGTTAGCTGCTTTCACTACCCTACACACAATTGGAGCAAACTCCTTTCTAAAGTCCTGCTTTCATGTTATTTACCCTATCAAAATGAGGTTTGGCCTGACAAGTGAGAAATAACACTCCTGGAGTCATAGAGTTAGAACGCATGGAAACAGATCCTTGGGTCCAACTTGTCCACGGCTGACCAGACATCCCAATCTGAACTAATCCCATTTGCCAGCATTTGGCCCATATCCTTCTAAACAGTTCCTATTCATTTGCCCATCCAGATGGCTTTTACATACTTTAATTATTCTCATCTCCCCCGCTTCCTCTGGCATTTTGTTCTATACAAGCAATATCCTCTGCATGAAAATGTTACCTTTTAGGTCCTTTTCAAATCTTTCCCCTTTCACCTTCAATCTATGCCCTCTCTATTTGGACTCCCACACCCACTCCCACACCCTTTTAAAACAAACCTTGGCTGTTCACCCTCTCCCTGCCTCTCATGATTTTATAAATCTCTATAAGGTAATCCCTCAGCCTCCAACGCTCTGGGAAAAAAGCCTCAGCCTATTTAGCCTCTCCTCATAATTCAAACACTGCAACCTGAGCAACATCCTCATAAATCTTTCTGCACTCTCTCAGGTTTAACAATATCTTTCCTCTTGGAGGGTGACCAGTATTAAAAACAATTTTCTAAATGTGGCCTCACCAATTTCCTGTACAACCACAACATGACCTCCCAACTCTTATAGTCAATACTGGGAACAATAAAGACAAGTGTACCAAATGCCGCCTTCAGCACTCTGTCTACGCCACTTTCAAGGAACTATGCACTTGCACCTTCTAGATTCATGCAACAGAAGTGCCTGGCAAAGGCCATCTCCAACAAGAGAGAGTCTAGACATCATCTCTTGACATTTACTGGCATTAAGGTAGTAAAAACAATGACTGCAGATGCTGGAAACCAGATTCTGGATTAGTGGTGCTGGAAGAGCACAGCAGTTCAGGCAGCATCCAAGTAGCTTCAAAATCGACGTTTCGCGCAAAAGCCCTTCATCAGGAATAAAGGCAGTGAGCCTGAAGCGTGGAGAGATAAGCTAGAGGAAGGTGGGGGTGGGGAGAGAGTAGCATGCCTGGGAGTTGCAGTGGGAGAGGGACTCCCTGAGATTCTTGTTGAGAGAGGAGGAAAACTTCTTCAAGGCAGGCATCCTTGCAAGAGGATTCGCAGTAGGGTTAAAGTCAACTAGGTAAAAACAATGACTGCAGATGCTGGAAACCAGATTCTGGATTAGTGGTGCTGGAAGAGCACAGGAGTTCAGGCAGCATCCAAGGAGCTTCGAAATTGACGTTTCGGGCAAAAGCCCTTCATCAGGAATAAAGGCAGTGAGCCTGAAGCGTGGAGAGATAAGCTAGAGGAGGGTGGGGGTGGGGAGAGAGTAGCATACCTGGGAATTGCAGTGGGAGAGGGACTCCCTGAGATTCTTGTAGAGAGAGGAGGAAAACTTCATTACCATCACTGAAGCCCCCACTACCAACAACTTGTGGAACTATGATTGACCAGAAACACAACATGCAAATACTATGGGTACAAAAGCAGGTCAGAGGTTAGGAATACTGTCGTGAGTAACTCACCTTCTGATTCCCTCAAGCCTGTCCTTCCTCTACAAGGCACATGTCAGGAATGTGATGGAATATTGCAGACTTGCCTGGATGAGTGCAGCTCTGAACACACTCAAGTGATGCCGTCCAGGACAAAGCAGCCCATTTGATTAGCACTACAACCACAACATCCCCTCACTCACAAAGGCAATTTAGACAGATGATTCCAAGCCCATAACCATTACCAATTAAAAGGACAAATGGAGCAGATACACCTCCTGCAAATTCTCATCCAAGTCACTCACCATCCTGACTTGGAAATATCTCACTCTTATTTTATTCCTTTTGTGGAATGTAAGCATCAGCGGTTGGCCAGCAGTTATTGCTCATACCTAGTTGCTCTTGAGAAGGTAGTGGTGAGCTGTCTTATTGAACCACTGTCGTGACCCATAATGCCATTTAGGACGTGAAACCTGAATACAGGCTGAGGTAACTAGTTGTTGTCAGGAACAACCACTTAACACATGCTCTTACTATCTGCTGCCCTTGTTCTTCTGGATGGAAGTGGCTGTGGGTTTGGAAGGTGCTGTCTGAGGATCTTTGGTGAATTTCTGCAGTGTATCCTGTAGATAGTACAGGAGCAAATTACAGCAGATGCTGGAATATGTACTGAAAACAATAAATGCTAGAGATCACAATGGATTAGACAGCATCCATGGAGAGAGAACAAGCTAATGTTGTGAATAGTACAAACTGTCGTTACCGGTGGTGGTGAGAGTCTCTGATTGTGGATGTGGTGCCAATCAAGTGGCTGCTTTGTCCTGGATGGTGTCAAGCTTCATGAGTGTCCTGGGGGTTGTACTCACCCAATCAAATGGGGAGTATTCCATCACGCTCCAGACTTGTGCCTTGTGGATGGTGGACAGACTTTCGGGAGTCAGAAGGTGAGTTACTCGCCATATTATCCCGAGACTCTTCATTCTGCGGTAGGTCACCGGACCTGAAATGGTAGCTTTTATTTCTCTTCACAGATGCTGCCAGACTTGTAGAGCTTTTCCAAGAACTTCTGTTTTTGTTTCTAGCCCCCCATTTGTTCTTGTAGCCACCACATTTCTGTGTGAGTTGGTAATTTTCTGATCAATGTTGATAGTGGGAGATTGGGCAATGATAACACCTTTGAATGTCATGGGGCAGTGGTTATGTTGTCTCTTATTGGTGATGGTCATAGCCTGGCATTTGTGTGGCATGAATGTTACTTGCCACTTATCAGACCAAGCCTGGGTCTTGTCCAGATCATGCCACATTTGGACACTGACTGTTTCAGTGCCTGAGGAGTCATAAATTGTGCTGACCATTGTACAATCATCAGTGAACATCCCCACTTCTGACCTTATGATGGAGGGAAGGCTATTGATGAAACAGCTGAAGATGGAAGCTGAAGAAGCATTGTTTCATCACTGTTGCTGAATCAAAATCTATATTGCCACTCACTTTTCTACCATTGCACACAGCAGTGGCTGGAAAAACTGGAAGTGAATGCACTGACACACTGATTAGCATACATGGCCCATTGATCAGAGTGCACTACCATATGACTGTGTAGTTCAGAGGGAACATTGGCTCATAATGTTGGAGTTCCATCCTTGGGTCTACCTACAGCACATGAACTGCAGCAATTCAAGAAGGCAGCTCACTGCTACTTTCTCAAGGGCAATAAATGCTGGCCAAGCCAGTAATATCCACATTCTGTTAATGGCTTCTTTTTTAAAATGAGCTATTTGATTAAGTATGCCCTTGATTTTTTCTGTTCTTAGGAGAAAAATTAATTTCTTGTCTATAATTTTCCACCAAAGTTCAGCACCTGAATTATCCTCAAGAAAAATGAGTGACCCCCTTTAATGTTTCCTGAGATCTTCAGCAACCTCATTCAAATGAGGTCAGTGGAACATCCATGAGTGAGTGTGGCAGTCACGTCATGTTTATAAACAGAGGGATATCCCATAAGAACAACCACACTTCAAGTTATTTTGAGCATGGTCAGTTCAGTTCTGGTCTCCCTGCTATTAGAAAGATTCTGTGAAACTCGAAAGGGTTTATAGAGCATTTATAAGGATGTTGCCAAGATTGGAGGATTTGAGACATATGGAGAAGCTGAATAGGCTGAAGCTATTTTCCCTGGAGCGTTGGAGGCTGAGGGGTGACCTTACAGAGATTTATACAATCGTGAGGGGTATAGGCAGGGTGAATAGACAAGGGTCTTTTACCAAGGGTAGGACAGTGTAAAAGTTGAGGGCATAGGTTTAAGGCGAGAGGGGAAAGATTAATGACCTAATTAATTTTCACACAAAGGGTGGTGTAACCTGCAGAGGAAGTGGTAGAAGCTGGTACAATTATAACATTTAAAAGGCATCTGGATGGGGTATATGGATAGGAAGGGTTCAGAGGGATATAGGCCAAATGCTGACAAATGAGACTAAATTAATTTAGGATATCTGGTTGTCATGGACAAGTCTGTTTCTGTGCTGTACGGCTCTATGACTCGATAACTCACAGAAGTATTTCAGGCTCTCTTTGTAGGAACATAGGAAACAGGAGGAGGCCATTCAACCCCTCAAACCTCTTTCACCATTCAATGAGGTCATGGCTGATCTGTGTCTTCACTCAACGTACCTGCCTTGGGCCCATATTCCTTAATGCATTTGTTTAACAAATGCTTATCTATTTCAGATCTAAAATTAAGAACTGATCCAGCATCCACAGCCATTTGTGGAAGAGAGTTCCAAACATCTATCTTCACATGTAGAACTACTTCCGAACATCTCACCTGAAGAGTCAGATCCTAATTCTCCACAGATTGCCTTAATTCTGGAGATCCCAACCAGTGGGAATAGTTAATCTACCCTGTGTTGTCTTGTTAATATCTTGAAGACTTTGAAAAGATGTTGTGGAAAATGTAGAAATATTCTTGCAGTTTGTTGAAAGTTCTATGTTGGCAGTGGACTGATTCCTCAATAACATGTGGAGACCACTGTCATGCGTGAAATCGGTGCTGCCTCATTATCACTACAAGAAAGACTGAACCTCTAAATTGCTGGTTTCTGTTGACAATACCATCGTTATTTCATCAGCTTGGAAAGAATGACACCCTCTCTCTCTTTTCCAATTTCCTCTCACCCATACCTGAAACCTCACCGGATCACAGTTTCCTTTTGCCCCTCTGGCCATTTGCTGACTAACAGACATTCTCCTTTTTATAAAAAGGCAGTTGGTGAAAAAGTGCTTGCTGCTAATGCTGTAGTTTTGTAAGGCAGATTTTAGGGAAGGAGGAAAAACCCTGTTGAGGACACAAAAAAGATTTTCAAGAATAGCTCCAGGGGTGAGGGACTTTGCTCATGTGGCTAGATTGGAGAGTCATAGAGTCATAGAGATGTACACCACGGAAACAGACCCTTCAGTCCAACCCGTCCATGCTGACCAGAAATCCCAACCCAATCTAGTCCTACCTGCCAGCACCCGGCCCATATCCCTCCAAACCCTTCCTATTCATATATCCATCCAATGCCTCTTAAATGTTGCAATTGTACCAGCCTCCACCACTTCCTCTGGCAGCTCATTCCATACACTTACCACCCTCTGCGTGAAAAAGTTGCCCCTTAGGTCTCTTTTATACCTTTCCCCTCTCACCATAAACCTATGCCCTCTAGTTCTGGACTCCCCGACCCCAGGGAAAAGACTTTGTCTGTTTACCTGATCCATGCCCCTCATGATTCTATAAATCTCTATAAGGTCACCCCTCAGCCTCCAATCTTCCAGGGAAAACAGCCCCAGCCTGTTCAGCCTCTCCCTGTAGCTCAGATCCTCCAACCCTGGCAACATCCTTGTAAATCTTTTCTGAACCCTTTCAAGTTTCACAACATCTTTCCGATAGGAAGGAGACCAGAATTGCACACAAAATTCCAACAGTGGCCTAACCAATGTCCTGTACAGCCGCAACATGACCTCCCAACTCCTGTACTCAATACTCTGACCGATAAAGGAAAGCATACCAAACGCCTTCTTCACTATCCTATCTACCTGCGACTCCACTTTCAAGGAGCTATGAACCTGCACTCCAAAGGTCCCTTTGTCCAGCAACACTCCATAGACCTTATCATTAAGTGTATAAGTCCTGCTAAGATTTGCTTTCCCAAAATGCAGCACCTCGCATTTATCTGAATTAAACTCCATCTGCCACTTCTCAGCTCATTGGTCCATCTGGTCCAGATCCTGTTGTAATCTGAGGTAACCCTCTTCGCTGTCCACTACACCTCCAATTTTGGTGTCATCTGCAAACTTACTAACTGTACCTCTTATGCTCGCATCCAAATCATTTATGTAAATGACAAAAAGTAGAGGGCCCAGCACCGATCCTTGTGGCACTCCACTGGTCACAGGCCTCCAGTCTGAAAAACAACCCTCCACCACCACCCTATGTCTTCTACCTTTGAGCCAGTTCTGTATCCAAATGGCTAGTTCTCCCTGTGTTCCATGAGATCTAACCTTGCTAATCAGTCTCCCATGGGGAATCTTGTCGAATGCCTTACTGAAGTCCATATAGATCTACTGCTCTGCCCTCATCAATCTTCTTTGTTACTTCTTCAAAGACCTCAGTCAAGTTCGTGAGACATGATTTCCCATACACAAAGCCATGTTGACTATCCCTAATCAGTCCTTGCCTTTCCAAATACATGTACATCCTGCCCCTCAGGATTCCCTCGAACAACTTGCCCACTACCGAGGTCAGGCTCACCGGTCTATAGTTCCCTGGCTTGTCTTTACCACCCTTCTTAAACAGTGGCACCACGTTTGCCAACCTCCAGTCTTCCGGCACCTCACCTGTGACTATCGATGATACAAATATCTCTGCAAGAGGCCCAGCAATCACTTCTCTCGCTTCCCAAAGAGTTCTCGGGTACACCTGATCAGGTCCTGGGGATTTATCCACTTTTAACCGTTTCAAGACATCCAGCACTTCTGCCTCTGCAATCTGGACATTTTGCAAGATGCCACCATCTATTTCCCTACAGTCTATATCTTCCATATCCTTTTCCACAGTAAATACTGATGCAAAATATTCATTTAGCATCTCCCCCATTTTCTGTGGCTCCACACAAAGGCCGCCTTGCTGATCTTTGAGGGGCCCTATTCTCTCCCTTGTTACCCTTTTGTCCTTAATATATTTGTAAAAACCCTTTGGATTCTCCTCAATTCTATTTGCCAAAGCTATCTCATGTCCCCGTTTTGCCCTCCTGATTTCCCTCTTAAGTATACTCCTACTTTCTTTATACTATTCTGAGGATTCACTGAATCTATCCTGTCTATACCTGACGTATGCTTCCTTCTTTTTCTTAACCAAACCCTCAATTTCTTTAGTCATCCAGCATTCCCTATACTTACCAGCCTTCCCTTTCACCCTGACAGGAATATACTTTCTCTGGATTCTTGTTATCTCGTTTCTGAGGCTTCCCATTTTTCAGCCGTCCTTTTACCTGCGAACATTTGCCTCTAATCAGCTTTCGAAAGTTCTTGCCTAATATCATCAAAATTGGCCTTTCTCCAATTTAGAATTTCGACTTTTACATTGTCTCCACAGATACTGCTAGACCTGCTGAGTTTTTCCACCAATTTCTGTTTTTGTTTTTGTTTCATTTCCAGCCTCTGCAGTTCTTTCCATTACAGTGAATGATAAGTATCTGCACCATCTAGTTATCCAAATAGCAAAATAGCTTTAAAGAATTGCTGCCATATTTCTGTACTTGGGTACTGGTTACAGTTCACAGCACTGAATGTTGTTAACACCAAATTGATATTGTTTGAATTCTCTCTGGAGATTGTAAAAGCATAATAGGTTGTAGGAATGAAACCCTGCCACCCTTTAAATTAATAAAAATGTAAACTTTTCATTGGTTTTGTATATGAGGATTGCGTATGACCACCTGAAATCGCAACAGTGGACTATTCGATCCCTCAAAATTGCTCTGTGATTCAATAAGATCATGGCTGACCTGCTTTGTGTTTTGCAATTTAAATTCCCATCTACCCCCAATAACCATTGAGAATCCTGCCTAAGAGGAATCTATCAGTTTCTCTCTTAAAAAGAGTACTTTACCCTCTCTCCATTGCCTTCTGAGGTTGAAAGTTCACAATGCCAGAATATGCAGAATCATCTCTGCCCTGAGAGGGTGACCCCTAGTTTTAGAACTGTGCTCGCTAGTCTGGACCAACCCAGAAGTGGAACTACCTTTTCCAAATCCAATTTTGTCAAGGCAGGATAAATAGTCAAAGTTTTTTTTTCGCTGGGCTGGGGGAGAACTAGAGGGCATAGGTTTAGGGTGAGAGGAGAAAGATATAAAAGGGCCCTAAGGAACAACTTTTTCACACAGATGGTGATGCATTTATGGAATGAGCTGCCAGCGGAAGTGGTGGAGGCTGGTACAATTGCAACGTCTAAAAGGCACCTGGATGGGTATATGAATAGGAAAGTCTAGAGAGATATGGGTCAAGTGCTAGCAAATGGGATTAGATTAGTTTGGGACCGAAGGGTCTGTTTCCACACTGTACATCTTTATGACTGTTCAGAATTGTATATACTTCAAACAAGTCATCTCTCACTCTTCTGAACTCCAGTGGATATTGCAGATCTGAAACAACCAAATCGCTGATGAAACTCGGCAGTTCTGGCAACATCTGTGGAGGGAAAACAAAGTCAACGTTTCAAGTCTAGTGACTCTTCTTCAGAACTAGAAACTGGGAAAAGTTGGTAATTACGTTGGTGACAGAGATGGGGAGGAAATGGAGTGAGTGAATAGATGGAACCAGAGTGCAGAAGGAGAGGAAAGAAAAAGGATAGACAAGCAAAGGGATTGTGGATAACAAGGTGGGGAGGAAGATAATCTAGATAGGTGATAACAGGGACAATGAGTGGTTGAAAATAGGTTGGCTGTACTGAAAGCAACCTGTTTCATGACAGGAGCTGGCAGTGTTCCATAAAGCAATCAGCCAGACTGCCATCTCCCCAGTGTACAGGAGACCACATATGAGCAGCGAATGTGCAGTAGTGGGTTAGATTGAATGCAACTGAACAGTCTATCTGGGACCTTGGATGGTGAGGAGGGAGAAGGTTAACAGGCAAGTGTTGCATCTCTGCGATTGCGTAGGAAGCTGCCATGGGGATGTGGGCAGGTATTAGGAGTGGAGCAGGAGTGGACCTGGAGGGAATGATCCCTGTGGAATACTGACAAGGGAGGGCAATATGTGTTTGGTGTTGGCATCCTGGAGGAAGTGGCACAAATGGCAGATTATGATCGTATGGTTGGAGAGATTGGTGGGACGGAAACTGAGTACAAGGGGGATCCTACCATTGTTGTGAAAGGGAAGGGGTGAGGACGGAAGCGCAGGAGGTGGGTCAGCCAGGGCTAAGGGCATTGGTACCGGGGAATCCTCAGTTGAGAAAAAAGGTGAACACGTCTTAGGTCTTCCTGTTGAAAATGATACTGTCAGAATAGGTGCAACAGAAACTGAGAAACTGAGAGAATGGAAAGGACTCCTGACAGGAAGCAGGGTGTGAGGATGTATATTCCATTCGACCCTACAGAACTGAGATATGGAGGAATTTTTTCAACCAGCATCTGGTTAATCTGTGAAATATATTGCTGCAAAGAGCTGTAGATTGGTATGGGAACAGGGCAGGATAGTGGATTTGAGAAATGTATCAGCTATAACTGAATGGTGGAATAGACACAATGGTCCAAATGCCTAATTCTGCTTCTATGTCTTATGAAAGGTTGAATTGATTTCCTTGAGAAGTTCAGTGGCAACTTGGTCAAAAGGTTGAAAACAGGTTGGACCTAACCTGGGAGGTTTAAGGCAAATTTCATGGAGGTTGTTGGCATGGCATCTTCCCCCTGTTTGAAAATAAGGATGAGGTAGGATATAAACTGTTCCCATTGTTGGAAAGATTTCAAACTGGAGGACACAGGGGTATGCTGAAACTGGTCATCATAAGGAAAAGTAGTTTTTTTTAATACATGGAATGTGTTTAGGATCTGGAAGTTCACTGCCTTTAGATTGAGATGTAGACAGAGTGAATCATGGTTTTCAAATGGGAATTAGATAACTATCTGAAGAGAAAATGAATTGTTAAGCAATAAGGAAAGGGCAAGAGGGTGGGGAAAGGAAACTTGCTCTTACAGAGGGCTGGCAGTGACATGATGGGCTGAATAGCCTGCTACTGCACTGTGACCATTCCACAGGAATTTCACAGTTTCTACCAATCTTTTATTACCACTTCATCTTCAACCTCACCTCCAACTTCAAGCTCCTCTGTCACCTTGGCCATGATTAATCTTGCTGTACTTACTTGAATATAGAGGTGACTTGGAGGTGCCGGTGTTGGACTGGGATGGACAAAGTTCAAAATCACACAACGCCTGCTCCTTTATCAGGTGGTTGGAACGAAGGGGCAGCACTCTGAAAGTGAGCATTTCCAAATAAACCTGTTGAACTATAACCTGGTGTTGTGTGGTTTTTAACTTTGAATATAGAAGATTAGGGAACAATTTAATCAAACTGCTCAGAAGAACTGAGGGCATTGTTGCAATGTTTGCAGATGACAGAAAGATGGGTAGAGGGACAGGTCATGTTGAGGGAGCAGGGAAACTGCAAAAGGACTTAGGCAGACTAGGAGAGTGGGCAAAGAAGTTGGAATACAATGTGGGAAAGTATGAAGTTATGCACTTTGGTGGGAAGAATAGAGGCGCAGACTATTTTGTAAGTGGGAAAAGGCTTTGGAATGTTGAAGCAGAAAGGGACTTGGGGGTCATAGTTCAGGATTCTTTTAAGGTTAACGTACAAGTTCAGTTAGGAGAAAGTGAGGACTGCTGATGCTGGAGATCAGAGTTGAGAGTGTGGTGCTGGAAAAGCACAGCCGGTCAAGCAGCATCTGAGGATCAGGAGAATCAATGTTTTGGGCATGAACACTTCATCAGGAAGGCAACAAGTTCTGCGCCCGCTATCCAGAATGTTGTCATAACATTTACATTCTGTATAACTCCCGGGTTCCTTGAATGTTCACTCTCCTACAACATGTCCAGGGCTGGCTGGTGAGTGATAAAGAATACACCTCCATAAAGCATGTCTGATGATGCACAATATGCAGACCGATACCAAACAGCGCTACAATTAATCCTATTCAACAGACCATTCAACAGACAGTTGGTCTTCTGAAGAGACCTTGGAGTGCAGGCTCATAGTTCTTTGAAAGTGGAGTCACAAGTAGAAAAGATAGTGAAGAAAATAGTTGGTACACTTGCCTCGATTGGTCAGTGCATTGAGTATAAGAGTTGGGATGTCATAACTGTGCAGGATATTGATCATGCCACTTTTGGAATATTGTGAGCAATTCTGGTCTCCCTCCTATAGGAAGGATGTTGTGAAACTTGAATGGGCTCAGAAAAGATTTACAAGGATATTAGCGATGTTGGAGAGTTTGAGGTATAGGGAGAGGCTAAATAGGCCAGGGCTATTTTCCCTGGAGCATTGGAGACTAAGGGGTGATTTTTGATAGACTTATAAAATCAAGAAGGCTTTCTGGAGATACTGTCCAGTGTGTATCTGGAGTGGCTCATGCAACTGACATAAGTCAGGGAGTCATAGAGATGTAAAGCATGGAAACAGACCCTTCAGTCCAACTTGTCAATGCTGACTAAATATCGTTATTAAATCTAGCCCCATTTGTCAGCCTTTGGCCACATCCCTCCAAATCTTTCCAATTCATATTCCCATCCAGGTGCCTTTTAAATGTTGCAGTTATACCAGCCTCTGGCAGCTCATTCCATACATGCACTATCCCATGAGAAATCGTTGCTTCTTAGATCCCTTTTAAATCTTTCCCCACTCCCAGGAAACCAATGCCCTCTAGTTTTGGATTCCCCTATCTTAGTGAAAAGACCTTGACTATTCACCCTATCTATGGCCTTCTTGATTTTATAAACCTCTCCAAAATCACCCCTCTACCTCCAATGCTCCAGGGAAAATAGCCCTAGCCTATTCAACTTCCCCCTGTACCTCAAATTCTTCAACCTTGCAATATCCTTGTAAATCTTTTCTGAACCCTTTCAGGTTTCACAGCATCCTTCCTATAGGAGGGAGACCAGAATTGCACACAATATTTTAAAAGTGGCCTGACCAATGTCCTGCACAGCCATGTCATGACCTCTCAACTCCTATAGTCAATGCACTGACCAATAGAGGCAAGTGTACCAACTGCCTTCTTCACTACCTTTTCAACTTGCGACCCTACTTTCAAGGAACTATGAACCTGCACTTCAAGGTCTCTTCAGAAGACCAAATGTCCAGTGAATGATCACCCCAGTGGATGCATGTGATGCAATGTACCCCTGTTTGGTATCAGTCTGCATATTGTGCATTATCAGACTGCCTTATGGAGGTGTACTCTTCATTCCTTACCAGCCAGCCCTGGACATGATGTAGGAGTGTGAACATTCGAGGGACTGGGGAGTTGTACAGAATGTAAATGCTGTAATAACTCCCCGGATAGCCAATGCAGAACTTGTTGCCTGTGCTCTTCAATGACATCCCTGATGAAGAGCTTATGCTTGAAACATTGACTCTCCTGCTCCTCGGATGCTGCCTGACCGGCTGTGCTTTTCTAGCACCACACGTTTTGTCTCTGATCTCCAACATCTGCAGTCCTCACATTCTCCAAATTACCCATAGTGTCCAGGGATTTGCAAGCTGGGTGGGCTAGCTATGGGAATTGCAGGTAGAGTAGGTGGATCCGGGTGAGATGCTCTTCAGAGGGTCAGTGTGGACTTGATGGGCCGAATGACCTGCTTCCATGCTGAAGGGATTCAATAAGATTGTGGCTGATATGATTTTAACCTCAATTTTACACTTCTGTATATCCCTGGTCATCTTTCATGCATCAAACGTCCACGGACCACTACCTTAAAGTATTTAAAGATTCTGCATCCACTACATTTTGAGGAAGGGAATTTCAAGACTAACAACTCTCTCAGAGGAAACCATATTTTGATACCTCTATCTTAAATGGATTACCTCATATTTTAAATTAAGACCACTTGTTCTAGATTCCCCCACAAGAGGAAACAGGTTGGGATCCATTCACTGGAGTTTAGAAGAATAAGAGATGATGTCATTGAAACATACAAGATTCCCAAGAGGATGTTTCCTGTCATGGGAGAGTCTCAGACCAGTGGACATAGTCTCAGAATAAAGGGACACCAATTTGAAACTGAGACAAGGGGAAATTTTTTTCTTTGGAACTCCCTGTCACAGACAGCAGTGGTGGAAGAGACCTTGTGTGTATTTAAGGCTGAGACAGATTTATTGTTGTTCAGTTGGGGAAATCAATGATTATGGAGAAGTGGCAGGAAAGTGGATGTGAGGAATGATGAATCAGCCATGATGTTATTAAAGGCACAAAAGGCTTGAGGTGTAGAATGGCTTGCTCATGTTCCTTATGGTCTCATTGTCCTTATCATATCCAACTGGTCAAGACCCCTCAGGACCTTTTTGTTTCAATTTAGTCACCTCTGAATCTTTTATCTCCATAGGATACAAGTCTAGCCTGTTTAGCCTTTATTTAGAGGGCAATCCATCATTTCAGGTATTAGTCAACTTTCTCCAACACAATGACATCCTTCTGTAAACACGGTGATCAGTACCTGGACTGTACACAATACTCCAGATGCAGTCTCACTAATGGTCTGCATTACTGAAGCATAATCTCCCTACTCTTGCATTCAGTTCCCCCTTCAGTAAAACATTACATTCTAAACTTTCCCTGTTCCTCTTCTCTCTGTCTCTCTCTCGCCTTTTAAACAAATCCCTTAGCAGTCCGGTGCTGACAGGAAATGAGTCACGCACGGAACATTCTGTTCAATTTCCGTGAAATTGAAAGTGAAAGTCAGAAAGTCACCTCCAGTCCGAAATCTCTCCTACAAAGTGTTTATCCAGTTCTTTGGGAAACAGGAATAAAAGAGCAAAAAGGCGAAAGGAACTAGTGTGACTGAGATCAGAGCACTTTGCATTTTGCTGTTCTCAACAGAATCAATAAGCGATAGAGCATTTTAGATGGTCCATTTGCTCAGGTACTGGATTAGTGGTGCTGGAAGAGCACAGGAGTTCAGGCAGCATCCAACGAGCAGCAAAATCGACGTTTCGGGCAAAAGCCCTTCATCAGGAATAAAGGCAGTGAGCCTGAAGCGTGGAGAGATTACCATTTGCTCAGGTACGTCTACCATCTTCTATTTTGATTTCCCTCAATCAGTCCTGTGTAACTCTCAAATACGGAGTTAAATAAGTACTTATGTTGCATCTTCCCCTCCCCCTCACTCCTTACTCCCCCCACCCCCGCCTTCCCTCTTGACTCATTTGGTTATTAATGCAAGCAGCAGACATACTGGGAATTAACGACACAGGAAGTGAGAGGCTGTCAGAGGTTTACTTAAACAAGGCAGTTCACATGATTTTCCCTGTACCCTGTGGGGTGGGCCAGGATAGGGGGTGGCCAGTGACAATGGAATGGTATCACCCCCCCACCCCCCCACCCCCAATCCACCCATCCCTGGAGTCACTGAATGACCATGGACCAGAAACCTAGGGGATAAATAAAACCACAGGATACAACAGAATTAACAATGGAATCAGCCCTCTTTGTTGAGTTGATTCCATCAAAAAGGAAATCTCCCCGCTTTCACACTGTTTTAAGATCCATAAATTGTATGGGCGGACATAATCCATCGATTCTGCTCCACCATTCAAAGTTAAAAATGACACAACACCAAGTTGTAGTCCAACAGGTATATGTGGAAGCACTAGCTTTCAGAGCGCTGCTCGTTCATCAAGAAGCTGTGGAATAGGATCATAACACAGAATCAGCTCAGACAATGTATCAAAGGCAAGAGGTGAGAGTCTGTCAGTATGAGGGAGAGTGTGAGGTGTGCTTGTGGGTGTGTGAGTGTGAATGCACATGAGAGAGAGTGTTTGCATGGGTGCATGCTTGGTAATGACTTTGTATTTGCAGAATTATATTTGCAGGTACATTCTATTTTGCTCAAAAAGCGCACAATCTGCAGGCAGTAACTATAGAATCATAGAGATGTGCAGCACGGAAACAGACTCTTCGGGCCAACTGTTCCACGCCGACCAGATATCCCAACCCAATCTAGTCCCATCTGCCAGCACCTGGCCCATACCCCTCCAAACCCTTCCTAATCATACACCCATCCAGATGCCTTTTAAATGTTGCAATTGTACCAGCCTCCACCACTTCTTCTGTCAGCTCATTCCATACACGCACCACCCTCTGCGTGAAAAAGTTGTCCCTTAGGTCTCTTTTATATCTTTCCCCTCCCACCCTAAACCTATGTCCTCTGGTTCTGGACTCCCCCACCCCAGAGAAAAGTCTTTGTCTATTTACCCTATCCATGCTCCTCATGATTTTATAAACCTCTATAAAGTCACCCGTCAGCCTCCGACGCTCCAGGGAAAACAGTCCCAGCCTGTTCAGCCTCTCCCTATAGCTCAACTCCTCTAACCCAGGCAACAACCTTGTAAATCTTTTTACAACATCTTTCCGATATGAAGGAGACCAGAATTGCACACAATATTCCAACAGTGGCCTAACCAATGTCCTGTACAACCGCAGCATGACCTCCCAACTCCTGTACTCAATACTCTAACCAATAAAGGAAAGCATACCAAACGTCTTCTTCATAATCCTATCTACCTGCGACTCCACTTTCAAGGAGATCGGAACCTGCACTCCAAGGTCTCTTTGTTCAGCAACACTCCCTAGGACCTTACCATTAATCCATTTAATATGTTATAAATTCCTACTTTGAAATTCCTACTTGGAGTGCAGGGACATACCTCCTTGAAAGGAGAGTTGCAGTAGACAGGATGGTGAAGAATTCTGGATTAGTGGTGCTGGAAGAGCACAGCAGTTCAGGCAGCATCCAAGTAGCTTCGGATAGTGAAGAAGTCATTTGGTATGCTTTCCTTTATTGGTCAGAGTACTGAGTACAGGAGTTGGGAGGTCATGGTGTGGCTGTACAGGATGTTAGTTCGGCCACTTGGAATATTGGATGCAATTCTGGTCTTCTTCCTATCGGACAGATGTTGTGAAACTTGAAAGGGTTCAGAAAAGATTTACAAGGATGTCACCAGGGTTGGAGGATTTGAGCTACAGGGAGAGGCTGAATAGGCCCAGGCTGTTTTCCTTGGAGCGTCAGAGGTTGAGGGGAGTTCTCATAGAGGTTTATAAAATCCTGAGGGGCATGAATAGGATAAATAGACAGAGTCTTTTCCCTGGGGTGGGGGAGTCCAGAACTAGAGGGCATAGATTTAGGGTGAGAGGGGAAAGATATAAAAGACACCTAAGGGACAACTTTTTCACACACAGGGTGGTACGTGTATGGAATGAGCTGACAGAAGAAGTGGTGGAAGCTGGTACAATTGCAACATTTAAAAGGCATCTGGATGGGTGTATGATTAGGAAGGGTTTGGAGGGGTATGGGCCAGGTGCTGGCAGATGGGACTAAAGCCCTTCATCAGGAATAAAGGCAGGGAGCATCCGGGGTGGAAAGAAGGCTTTTGCCTGAAACTTTGATTTTCTTGCTCATCTGATGCTGCCTGACCTGCTGTGCTTTTCCAACATCACTCTAACCTACTACGGTTGCAGGCAGGGCGTTCCACACCCTTAGTACTGTCTGAGTAAAGAACCTACTTCTGACATCTGTCCTATATCTATCACTCCTCAATTTAAAGGTATGTTCCTTTGTGCTATCAATCACCATCCGAGGAAAAAGGCTCACACTGTCCACCCCAATCTAACCCTTTGATTATCTTGTATGTCTCTATTAAGTCACCTCTCAACTTTCTTCTCTCCAATGAAAACAGCCTCAAGTCCCTCAGCTTTTCCTCATAAGACATTCCCTCCATACCAGGCAACATCCTGGTAAATCACCTCTGCACCCTTTCCAATGCTTTCACATCCTTCCAACATCCCATTGTCATCCCTACTAACGCTGAACTATGTTAGCTTCTTCTGATTGACACATGAGAACCATCAAATCCTCTGTACTGCAGGTTTCTCTATCAAAGTAATATTCAGCTCCTTCTGTCAAAGTGTATTGCCTCACATTTTCTCTCATTGTATTCCCTCTGCCGAGACTTCACCTGCTAAACTTGCCTACACCCCTCGAATTCTCGTTTCTAGGAAAGGGCGGAACTTCTCATTTCAGTTTACTTAAGAGTGTCACCTGCAGGGTTTCTGATGGATAGCTTCAGGCCTGAAGTCCACACGGGTTCAGGAGAGGTTTGGTTCATTCTTAACTATGGTTCGCTTAGAGACGGGAAATCCAAGGTCACGTAACCATTTCTGGATTTGAACGCCCCTTGGAAAAGAAAGTTAAAATCCTGCAGAAGTAGATCTGGCCAAAGAAAGCATCTGTAAAACCCCAGCTACAGGAGTTCACTATATGGAAAGGACCCTGCAATCATTAGGTAGCCTGGCTAATGTATGATTTCTCAAACTAATCTTGCTGTTGACTGGCTTGCCACGTTAATAATATTACACCCCTTCCAAAGGCAAAGGAGATCTGCCAACATCTTCTCAGGCAAACTGGGATGGTCAATGATTGCCAGCATCGATGGTAAGCCTCACATCCTGAGAACAAGACTTAAAATACTGCGATGCCTCTATGCTCAAATAGCCAGCTGAATAAGCAGCGACAACTCAAATCAAGATTTGGAGGTGCCGGTGTTGGACAGGGGTGGTCGAAGAGTGTGGTGTTGGAAAAGTCAGCCGGTCAGGAAGCATCCGAGGAACAGGAGAGTTGACGTTTCGAGCATAAAGCTCATCATCAGGAATTTATGCTCGAAACGTCGATTCTCCTGCGCCCCGGATGCTGCCTGACCTGCTGTTCTTTTCCATCACCACACGTTTCAACTCTGATCTCCAGCATCTGCAGTTTCCACGGCACGGTGGCTCAGTGGTTAACACTGCTGCTTCACAGCACCAGCGTCTCAGGTCCGATTCCAGCCTTGGATGACTGTCTGTGTGGAGTTTGCACATTCTCCCCGTGTCTGTGTGGGTTTCCTCCGGGTGCTCCGGTTTCCTCCCACAGTCCAAAGATTAGATTAGATTAGATTAGATTACTTACAGTGTGGAAACAGGCCCTTCGGCCCAACAAGTCCACACCGCCCCGCCGAAGCGCGGCCCACCCATACCCCTACATCTACCCCTTACCTAACACTACGGGCAATTTAGCATGGCCAATTCACCTGACCTGCACATCTTTGGACTGTGGGAGGAAACCGGAGCACCCGGAGGAAACCCACGCAGACACGGGGAGAATGTGCAAACTCCACACAGTCAGTTGCCTGAGGCGGGAATTGAACCCAGGTCTCTGGCGCTGTGAGGCAGCAGTGCTAACCACTGTGCCACCGTGCCGCCCCACGGTGGCACAAAGATGTGCAGATCAGGTGAATTGGGTGTGCTAAATTGCCTGCAGTGTTAGCTGCATTAGTCAGAGGGAAATGGGTCTGGGTGAGTTACTCTTCGGAGGGTCAGTGTGGACTGGTTGAGCCGAAGGGCCTGTTTCCACACTGAAGGGAATCTAATCTAATCTTTATCCTTAGGGTGGACAAGGTTAAAAATCATACAGCACCAGGTTCTCATCCAACAGCTTTATTTGGAAGTACTAGCTGATGAAGGAGCAGCGCTCTGGAAGCTAGTACTTCCAAAGTAAACCCATTGGACTATAACCTGGTGTTGTGTGATTTTTAACTCAAATCGAACACACATGTGCCTGTGGAAAAACATTCAGCAAAGTACTCCACCCATTCAGAGGTGGAGGACAGCGAAAAAAAAACTATTAGGTGGGATAGGAAAGCTTGAAATAATGCGGTAAGTAAATTGGACCCTTCTAACCTCACAATATCTGCTCTGAGCAAAGGTTTATTGCCAATTTGTTCTTCATCCATTTGGAGTTATGTCCCCAGAGTGGGCTACACCCCCATCTAGTGGTTATGATGGGGATTGCCAAATATTTCAGTCCAGATTCTCTCAACTACTTTCAGTGACCCAGGAGAGTCAGGTGGGCAATCCTAAAGGCACCCTTCGTTCTCGCATTGCTTCTGAGGTTTTATGCCGAAAATGAGAGGATATATATGTCCATCCAAATATGAGTAAACACAGTCGGAGGAGTGGGATGGTTGCTCAGCAGTTGGCACTGCTGCCTCACAGCATCAGGGAAATGGGTTCAATTCACGGGCTTCTGTCTGTGTAGAGGCTACATATTCTCCCCATGCCTGCATGGGTTGCCTCCGGGTGCTCTGGTTTCCTCCCACAGAACAAAGATGTGTTGGTTAGGTGGAATGTCCATGATAAGTTGTCCAGGGCTGTGTAGGTTAGGTGGATTAGCCATGGTGCATGCAGGGTTACGGGGATGGGATGGAATGGGATGGGTGTGGGTGGGACACTATTTGAGGCTGAATGGCCTGTTTCCACACAGTAGGGATCCTGTGAACGACTCTGTTTTATACAGCATCTTTCTAGGCCTCAGACTATCACAAAGCTCTGTGCAGCCAATCGTTTCAAACTCATGTAAGAGAAAAGACCAGCCTATTTTGATGGCCCATAGTTGCCCACAATAAGGTGGCTTGCCTTCTTGAACCATTGTTCTAAATTTCTAGCTAGCTGTTTGACACAATTGAGTGCCTTATAGTGTTGTGAGGCCATTACAGAAGGCAGGTGCTGGTGCTGTGGATTGAGAGTTGGATGTATCAAGCCTGACCAGAAACCCTATGGCAGATTTCCCATCCGAAAGGAAAATTAGAGATGGGTTTTAAGAGCAGTCATTCTTTTGGTTTAAGGTCACAGTAGTTGAGATTAGCTCAAATCCAGACTTGTTCAGTCAACTGAATTATATCCTTCAGCTCTCAAACTCATTAGTTCCAACGGCTGTATTACTTGTCCAGCAACACAACCACTTAGCTATCGTAGTCTGAACATTGCTGTTGTAATTCAGGGAATAGAGCAGTCACATCTGTGGATCAACTGAGAGATAGAGCTAACGCTGAAGAGCAAACAGATGACCAGATATTTTCAGACATATTTCCCAATATTTGCAGTCTGACAAGACCAGGGGGGCTTGGATTACCCCACATGGCCTTGTGTCTCCCCATTGGCCATCGTTACTTTAAATTTGGAACGGTTTTCTCACAACATGTTAAACTGAGGCAGCATCCACCTTCAAGATAATGTGAAAGATCCCACATCACTAATTTGAAGGATATGAGGTTCTTTCACCCAAAGTTATTGCCTTGGATTTAGTTTTAATTTTTAACTTAGAGAGAGGACTTCAGAATTGCTTCTGCAGCCAACAAAAATGGTCACTGAGGTAAAATAGGAAACCTGACATCCAACCTGTGCACAGTAAGATTCCACAAACAGCAACTACAGAAGAGACCAGATGAGCTGACTTTCGGGTTAGTCGAGGGTTAAGAATAGCCAGGGATTAAGCCCAACTTCTTCTTTAACCAGTGACATGGGATCTCAATGGGGATAACACCGCGCTTTGATATCTCTTTCTGACTGACAGACCCTCTGACAGTGCAGCACACCCTCAGCACTGCAGTCCGAGTGTCCACCTAGATTTTGTGCTCAGGTTTTGATTGAAGGGATGGGGGAGGGGTGGGGACTAGGTCACTGTGGGCCCATAACTGTCTGATTCAGACCTGAGAGCACTACCTTCTGAACCACCATGTGAAGAAGTGGAAACAAAAACAGAAGTTGCTGGAAAAGCTCTGGCAGGTCTGGCTGCATCTGTGCAGAGATATTACTAAGTTAACATTTCGGTTCCAGTGACCCTTCCTCAGAACTAATGGTAGCTTGGAAAATCAGTTTCTTTGATTTCTCTCGTCACAGACGCTGCCAGACCTTTTTTCAGCAACTTATGTTTTTATTGGTTTTTATTTAGTATAAAGAAGTGGAACTATGCACCTGATAAACACCTAAGTTAAAACAATGACTGCCGATGCTGGAAACCAGAGTCTACATTAGAGTGGTGCCGGAAAAGCACAGCAGGTGAGGCAGCATCCGAGGAGCAGGAAAAATCGACGTTTCAGGCAAAAGCCCTTCATCAGAAGTAGAGGCTCTATTCCCGATGAAGAGCTTTTGCCCGAAACGTCGATTTTCCTGCTCCTCGGATGCCGCCTAACGTGCTGTGCTTTTCCGGCACCACTCTAATCTAGACACATGATAAACACCTTCCAACCGCTCGAAGACGACAAATTGTGGAATCTTGATTGAACTGTTCTGTTTTCAGGAAATGGCCAACCTGTTATACGCGGAGTATGAAGAGAAAGTTCGTCCTTACATTGATCTAATTGATTCCCTGAGGAAACTGGGCTTGAATAAGGACTTACCATTACCCACCATCGTGGTAATTGGAGACCAGAGCTCAGGGAAAAGCTCAGTGCTGGAGATGCTGTCTGAGGTGGCCCTTCCCCGGGGAACTGGTATGAAATGTGTTGTGATTATTCTCTGTGCCTTTGATTTTACCCCCCACGGAATTAGCCAGTTGTATTCAAGTATGAAGTGTGCTCATTAAAATTCCATTCTCCCTGCTCCGTTAGTGGAGACACTTTCCCAATGATTGGAAGCATTTATTTAACTTAGTAGAGTTGGAGACAGGAGGTCTTGTGGTGCAGTGAGTAGTGTCCCTGTCTCTAAGCTAGAAGCTCCAAGTTCATGTCCAACCCCATGTGTTGATGGCCAAAGAGGGTATGTTCATATTGCTGCTGATCCAGGTTGATTGTCAACTTGTGAGTGTTTCCAAAATACGGGAGCAGGAGCTAAGAGTGGGAGAGATGTCAACTATGAGAAAATTGGAACGTTTACCACCGCAATCCATAGATCAAGCCTAGACATGCATGCAGGACCCCTTGTTCACTCAGTTCACTGGGGTGAATCAGATTAGTGCCACAGTGTGAGGGTTGAATGGTGGATTTGGGACCATGGTAGGGGTTGTGGCAATGTGAGTGTCACCTTCTGCTGTAGAACTCAAGGAAATGTGTTGGAGAGTGAGGCAGCACATTTCTGCAGAGCTACAGACCATGTTGGACCCTGTAATTTTGACTGAAGAGTGGGGGGGAGTTCATGGGAGACTGTCAACACATTTGGGGAAAGTTACCACAGCAGAGCGAGGAGCCTGTCTGGGGAATGCTCCCAGCCAGGGTTCCAGTGTATAAATTGAATCTCATCTGGTCCACAAGATCGAAAGCAAGTGCCATTTGCGACACAAGTTTTACAAAGTGCTGCGAGTTGGGGAAGAGGGTAGAAGGGAAACATCAGAGGGTTCAGTTGGAGGGAATGCTTCTGAGAAGGCCATTAAAGTCAGGAATCGAGGGAAACTCAATGTTATCTAGGACATAGCAGCCTGCTTATTGGCTTAATATCCACCACTGTCAACTTTCACTCCCATCATCAAACTATCATCTCCAAGACCAAATACAACCTCATCATCTCTGGGGATCTCCCATCCACAGCCTCCAACCTCATAGACCCCAATCCCACACCACCCGGTTCCACCTTTTCCCCAAATCCACAAACCCAAGTACCCCAGTTGACAGATTGTCTCCACCTGCTCCTGCCCCACTGAACATATCTCCACTTATCCCGACTCTGTCCTGTCCCCCTTGGTCCAGGAACTTCCTACATACATTTGAGACACCACCAGCTGCCTCACTACCTCTCCCATGACTTACAGTTCCCTGAACCCCCAACATCTTAACTTCACCAAGGACATCCAGTCCCTGTACACCTGCATCCCCCATAAGGAGGACCTAAAAGCTCTTTGTTTCTTCCTCTCCTGCCAACCCACCCAGTCCCTCTCCACCACACTCTCATCCGATTGGCAGAACTGGCTCTTACCCTCAACAACTTCTCCTTTCAATCCTCCCACTTCCTTCAAACCAGAGGGGGTGCCTATGGATACCTGCATGGGTCCCAGCTATGCCTGCCTTTCCATAGGATATATGGAACAGTCCTTTTTCAACAGCTACAGCGGCACCATCCTCCACCTTTTTCTCCGCTACATCAATGACTGTATTGGTGCTGCCTCATGCTCCCACGAGGTGCTTGAACAGTTCATCCATCACACCAACACCTTCCATCCTGACCTCAACTTCACCTGGACCATCTCTGATACCTCCCTTTCCTTCTTGGACCTCTCTGTCTCCATCTCTGGTGACTGATAACACACCGATATCTACTACAAACCCACTGATTCCCACAGCTACCTTGACTACGCCTCCTCCTGTAAAATCGCGATCCCCTATTCCCAATTCCTTCGCCTCCAATGCCTCTGCTCTCAGGATGAGCAATTCCATTCCAGGACATCCCAGATGTCTGCCTACTTCAAGGACCGTACTTTTCCCTCCCCAGTGACCAACAGTGCCCTCAATCACGTCTTCTCCATTTCCCACACTTCGGCCCTTGTACACACCCCCGACTCCAACAAGGGGGTAGAATCCCCCCGGTCCTCACATTCCACCCACTAATCTCCAAATCCAGAGCATCATCCTCTGCCACTTTTGCCACTCTCAGCCAGACTTCACCACCAAACATATATTTCCCTCCCCACCCTGAGCTGTATTCTGCAGGGACAGTTCCCTCTGTGACTCCCTTCCCATCCCACCGACACCTGACAGCTTCTTTTGCTGCTGCATGAGGTGCAAAGCCTGTGTCCACACCTCCACCCTCACATCCGTCCAAGGATCAGTTCAAATCCGGCAGAGATTTACTTGCACATCTTCCAACCTCATCTATTGCATCTGGTGCTCTCGATGTCATCTCCTCTACATTGGAGACACCAAATACAAATTCATGGAATGGTTCATGGGGTAGATGTGGGGTGGGTCTGGGTGGGTTGCTGTTCGGAGAGTTGGTGTGGACTTGTTGGGCCAAAGGGCCTGTTTCCACACTGTAAGTAATCTAATCTAATCTCTGGTCCATACGCATTAAACAACCCCACCTTGCTGTGTCCATCCACTTCAAGTCCCCCTCCCCTGGGGACATCTCCATTCTGGACCTCCTCCATCGCCTATACAAGGCCACCCACAAACTGGAGGAGGAACACCTCATCTTCCACCTCAGGAACCTACAACCACAATGCATGAATACTGAATTCACCAGTTTTCAAATCTCCCTTCCCCCACCCCATCCCAGATCCGACCTTCTGACTTGGCTCCGCCCTCTTGACCTGACCTACTTGTCCATCTTCCTTCCCACCTATTTGCTCCACACTTTCCACTGGCCTGTCACATCACCTGCTATCTTCGCCCACCTATCTCCTACCTTTCCCCTAGCTCCACCTTCCTTCCCCCCATTTATCTTTCAGTCCCCTTTCCCCCCCTCCCCAGTCCTGAAGAAGAGTCCTGCCAATAATGTAGACTGTCCTGCTCCTCAGATGTTGCTGCCCTGCTGTGCTTTTCCAGCGCCATGCTTTATCAACCCCTTTTACCATTGACCCACAGTAGCAGCAGTGTGTACCATCCACTACAGTAACTTACTAAAGCTCCTTTGACAGCAAATTCCAAACCGACCTTTACCACAGTAATCACATGTGAACCCCATCACCTCCTAGTTCCCCTGTAATCCACACACCATCCTGACTCGGAAGTGTATCGCCATTCCGTCATTATCATTGAGTCATACCCTGGAGCTTTCCTCCTAGGAACATTGAGGATGTCCTTCCACCCAGCAGCTGCAGCAGTTCAATAAGGCAGACTCACCAGCTTCTCAAGTGCAATTAGGGTTGGCCAATCAATGTTGACCAAGCCAGCCGTATAAATAACTGACATTATTCACCTTTCCATCGGAACAGAATCAGGGGAGGAGTCTAGGAAGCTCACTGGGATTACTGCACTGAGGTGGAGTGAGGCATTTCGAAGAATAAATGAAGATATTAACGTCAATTTTCTGAGACGTGGGGAAGCAGTGTGGCTTGGAATAGACAGAAATGAAGGTGTAGTTGAGGATATAGTTTGTGGCACTCTGATTGAATATTGTTTGGGGAAGCAAAGAGGTAGACACATCAGAAAGTGGAAACGGTAATGTCGCTGTTCGATTTCTACCACTACGCAATTGACCTTTGTTTCCCACTTAGGATAAAATTCACACCTGGGCGGCACGGTGGCACAGTGGTTAGCACTGCTGCCTCACAGCGCCAGAGACCCGGGTTCAATTCCCGCCTCAGGTGACTCTGTGTGGAGTTTGCATGTTCTCCCCGTAGTGTTAGGTGAAGTGGTAAATGTAGGGGAATGGGTCTGGGTTCAGCGAGTTGGGGTGGACATGTGGGGCCAAAGGGCCTGTTTCCACACTGTAAGTAATCTAATCTAATAATAAAAGACGATTATATCAAATAATGAATCCTTAGTGGGCGGCACGGTGGCATAGTGGTTAGCACTGCTGCCTCACAGCGCCAGAGACCCGGGTTCAATTCCCGCCTCAGGCGACTGACTGTGTGGAGTTTGCACATTCTCCCCGTGTCTGCGTGGGTTTCCTCCGGGTGCTCCGGTTTCCTCCCACACTCCAAAGATGTGCAGGTTAGGTGAATTGGCCATGCTAAATTGCCGGTAGTGTTAGGTAAGGGGTAGATGTAGATGTAGAGGTATGGGTGGGTTACGCTTCGGCGGGGCGGTGTGGACTGGTTGGGCCGAAGGGCCTGTTTCCACACTGTAAGTAATCTAATCTAATCTAATCAACTTCACGCGATGTGAACACAAACAACAGACTCTCTGCCATCTACCCCATGCAAATTTCAATTATCTTCAACCGTGATTGGATAGGAGGTTTGATGGGCAGCCAATCTACTATGGCCTCCACTGCATCCCAATGGAAGCGAAGGTTTAGTCCCCATATGCTTTTGTCCAGGTTGTTGTGCACGATTTCTGTATTCAGCACCAATTCCCTGGCACCCCAACGCAATGTTTCATATGTAGGTCTTGATACTGAGTAATGACGGGCTGTTTGATATTCTGGTGGAGTATAGTGATGGGGGTGACTGAAAGGCATCGTGCTGGTGACCTTCCTCAACAGAAACATGTAGTCGCAGTCATATGGCACCCTAGGTGCTGAGGCCTACGTTAGATTTCCAGGGCGCAATTTGCTGATGCAATGCCAATCTGAGATTCAAACCATTGACGTCTTGCGGTCTGTGGCCTCTGCATCGTCCCTGCTTTTGCACTGCTCCCAGTGGCCCAGTGTACAGTCATGTTGGAGAAATTAACTGAGTGGATGAATCCCGTTGTAATGTTTTATGTCAGGTATCGTGACCAGGTGCCCGCTGGAGTTGAAAATGAAGAATGGGACAATGGCATCACAATGGAAAGGACAATTAACTTATGGAGATGTGAGTCTAACACTGAACACCCCACAAGATGTTGAAGAAGAGATTAAGAAAGGTACAAAGTGTATAAGAGTAATTCACATTTTTAATTCATTTGAACAGATGAAATACACGAGAGAGAAAGCATTCTGCATTGTGTTGTGGAGGGGAGGTCGGAAATAGATAATGCAGTGAGTTACACACCTAAGTGACATGAACTCAAATATAACCTTCTGGTCTATTGGAGGTTCTGTTGCAAGAGTTCAATGTGATATTCTTGTGAGTAACCTCAGTTGAGTGCTTTCATGAGAATCAGAAGAAAACCACTCCAAATTCTGACATGGATTGGTTTCACATTGTATTCCATTGTTGTTCTTTAAGTACTGTGCTTGGAGGAACATAATAAGAATGTATCTTTCCAGCACCTTCATCCAAGATTTCCTCGAGTCTGTCTTTAAAGCCAATGCACTGGGAGATCTTGCACTGCAGCGTACAGGACAACCATTTATTCCTTTCAACAAACATCAACTAGCACCTTTAACATGGTTCAACATTTTTGTTAGATTACTTACAGTGTGGAAACAGGCCCTTCGGCCCAACAAGTCCATACCGACCCTCCAAAGAGCAACCCACCCAGATCTATTCCCCTACCTTTACCCCTTTACCAAACATGGCCAATTCACCTAACCTGCACATTTTTGGACTGTGGGAGGAAACCGGGCACCCAGAGGAAACCCACGCAGACACAGGGAGAACGTGCAAACTCCACACAGTCAGTTGCCTGAGGCGGGAATTGAACCCGGGTCTCTGACACTGTGAGGCAGCAGTGCTAACTCTTGAGGTATTTTGCAGTATTCTGAGCTACATAAAGAGCTGATCGAAACCTAAGTTGAGGAGGTAGACTCAAAGACCAACTTCTAGGAGAAGATTGATACAGAGAGCATGGAGAGGCTCTGAAACAGAACTCCAAAGCTCAGGGCCCAAGCAGCTATAGGTACCACCAAAAAGCAGAATGCTTAAGGAGCTAGAATCTGAGGACAGTGGGTATTCCAAAAGGTTTAGACAGAAAGACATGTAGAGAGATATCTGGTTTCTTGAAAAATCATGCCATCAAAAAAAAATCATGTTTTGAAACAAAGCTATAGACAATCACTAAAATAAAAGCAGAGTAAAATAATGCAAAGATTGTACAATTATGAACATTTCAGCAAGTGAATAAATACTATCTGTTGCAGTATGCAGGATTCAAGGGAAACTTATAAATAAACATGCAAGGTTTACTGCATTCTGTATTTTGTATTTATATTCTGTGTAAAGCTGAAACAAGTAACAGAAATAGACAGTGGTGAGGCCGTGAAAAGATTTGATCGCCTCAATTAAAACTTGAACATTGTAATGTTGCCCAACCAAGAGCTCATGTATTTTGGTGAGAGCAGGGCTATCGGGTAAATGGTGCAATAGTCATTGAAGTCGATGGTACCGTGGTTGTGGGTATGTTCAGTGAGCTGAGAGGTTGATTTAGTCCCCTGTCTCAGCAGCATATTCAGTGCTTTGGATCCTCCTCTGAAGTGCTGCTGTACTGTGTCTACTGGAATTTATTTGGTTCCATTCCTGCTGCTTCCAGTTGCCAGTTCTGGTAGTTCGTTGTAGTGGCCGATGTATTGAGTCTAGTTGTGGTTTCTTTGCCGAGCTGGGAATTTGTGTTGCAGACGTTTCGTCCCCTGTCTAGGTGACATCCTCAGTGCTTGGGAGCCTCCTGTGAAGCGCTTCTGTGATTTTTCCTCCAGCATTTGTAGTGGTTTGAATCTGCCGCTTCCGGTTGTCAGTTCCAGCTAAGGGAAAGACAACGGAATGAGGACATGCCGCAACCCAAAGGACTAGCCACACTACCATACATCAAGAGCATTTCCGAACTGACAGCCAGACTACTGCGACCACTAGGACTCATAACAGCACACAAACCAACAGCCACTCTCAGACAACAACTGACCAGAACGAAGGACCCGATACCCAGCATGAGCAAAACCAATGTAGTGTACAAAATCCCATGCAAGGACTGCACAAAACACTACATAGGACAAACAGGAAGACAGCTAACGATCCACATCCATGAACACCAACTAGCCACGAAACGACACGACCAGTTATCCTTAGTAGCCACACACGCGGACGACAAGCAACATGAATTCGACTGGGACAACACTACTATTATAGGATAAGCCAAACAGAGAACAGCCAGGGCATTCCTAGAGGCATGGCACCCATCCACAGATTCAAACAATAAGTACATCGACCTGGACCCAATATACCGGCCACTGCAACGGACAGCTGGAACTGACAACCGGAAGCGGCAGATTCAAACCACTATAAATGCCAGAGGAAGGATCACAGAAGCGCTTCACAGGAGGCTCCCAAGCACCGAGGATGTCACCTAGACAGGGGACGAAACGTCTGCAACACAAATTCCCAGCTCGGAGAACAGAACCACAACAACGAGCACCCGAGCTACAAATCTTCTCACAAACTTTGTATTGAGTCTAGGTCTATGTGTCTACTGAGAGAGAGTCTATAGTAAAGGAAAAGGCCAATTGGCCCATTAGCACAGCACGGAAATCCGAGATCCAATGGCCATTGTATCTTCAGTCAGTGGTGGCCCTGAGTTCAGTGTTTCCACCAGGATGTCATACAATCTCATATGTGTATACAACATAGGGATGATACCATCTCATATTGCAGTTCTATCCTAAATATACATTTTTATTTTGATGCAGCCCAGAAACACTTAGCTGGAAAAACTGGGATAAGTTCAGAACTGATCAGCCTCCAAGTGGAATCACCTTGTGCTCCAAACCTGACCTTAATCGACCTGCCTGGAATCATCAGGGTCCCTATTGGGAACCAGCCTCAGGACATTGGAAACATGGTAACCTTGCCTCCTGATAACATGTGCTACAGAAGGATAAATTCTTCACAATTGTGCTTTAGCTTATCACTCTGTAGTCTCACCATAACCTTAATTCCAGTTAGGTATTTGATTTCAGAAGCTCCTTCAGACACTGGCCCTGTACGTGGAGCTAGAGTACAATTGTGCACCTTACGCCTTTGCTTTCCAGAATCAAGAATAGCACACTTGGACTGTCTCAGATGGACAACTCAGCCACTTCAAGAACCTCACAGCTGCCCATCCAATTGACACTGGAAATACTCCTGAGCTTCCAACCGCCTATTTCTCAAGCCAATGATGTCATTGGCAAACCCGGTTTCTTACTGCTGTCTCCAAATATGTGTCCCCTGCTTCCCTTCCCCTTTCCCCCGTTACATCGATAGCAAAGGTTGCTCACTTTATTTTTCAGAAATTGAACTTGAGACCCAATTGTCTTCAGATTGTTAATTCGGTCTTAATTTCCTCATGAAGTTTTGATTCTCGTAGATTTTTCATTTTCATCTTTCTGTACTTCGTTACCGCATTCATCAAGCTATCTTTGTGCCACCTACTCACTCATAGAACATAGAACATAGAAAAATACAGCGGAGTACAGGCCCTTTGGCCCTCGATGTTGCGCCGATCCAAGCCCACCTAACCTACTAACCCACTATCCTCCATATGTCTATCCAATGCCTGTTTAAATGCCCATAAAGAGGGAGAGTCCACCACTGCTACTGGCAGGGCATTCCATGAACTCACGACTCGCTGAGTAAAGAATCTACCCCTAACATCTGTCCTATACCTACCCCCCCTTAATTTAAAGCTATGCCCCCTCGCAATAGCTGACTCCATACGTGGAAAAAGATTCTCATGGTCAACCCTATCTAAACCCCTAATCATCTTGTACACCTCTATCAAGTCACCCCTAAACCTTCTTTTCTCCAATGAAAACAACCCCAAGTGCCTCAGCCTTTCCTCATACGATCTTCCTACCATAGCAGGCAACATCCTGGTAAACCTCCTCTGCACCCGTTCCAGTGCCTCCACATCCTTCCTATAGCATGGCGACCAAAACTGCACATAATATTCCAGATGCGGCCGCACCAGAGTCTTATACAACTGCAACATGACCTCAGGACTCCGGAATTCAATTCCTCGACCAATAAAAGCCAGTATGCCATATGCCTTCTTCACAGCACTATTTACCTGGGTGGCAACTTTTAGAGATCTGTGTACATGGACACCAAGATCCCTCTGCTCATCCACACTACCAAGTATCAGACCATTAGCCCAGTACCCCATCTTCTTGTTACTCTTACCAAAGTGAATCACTTCACACTTACCTACATTGAACTCTATTGGCCACCTTTCTGCCCAGCTCTGCAGCTTATCTATATTCCGCTGTAACCTGCCACATCCTTCCTCACTGTCAACAACTCCACCGACTTTCGTATCATCCGCAAACTTGCTCACCCAACCTTCTAGCCCCTCCTCCAGGTCATTTATAAAAATGACAAACAGCAATGGTCCCAAAACAGATCCTTGCGGAACACCGCTAGTAACTGCACTCCAAGATGAACCTTTACCATCAACTACTACCCTCTGTCTTCTTCCAGCCAGCCAATTCCTAATCCAAACCTCCAACTCACCCTCAAAGCCATACCTCCGTATTTTTTTCAGTAGCCTACCATGGGGAACCTTATCAAACGCCTTCCTAAAATCCATATACACCACATCTACCACTTTGCTCTCGTCCACCTCCTTAGTCACCTTCTCAAAGAATTCAATAAGATTTGTGAGGCACGACCTGCCCCTCACAAAACCATGCTGACTATCCCTGATCACATTATTCCTATCCAGATGTTCATAAATCCTATCCCTTACAATTCTCTCTAAGACTTTGCCCATAACAGAAGTGAGACTCACTGGCCTATAGTTACAGGGTTATCCCTACTCCCCTTCTTGAACAAGGGAACCAGATTTGCTATCCTCCAGTCTTCTGGCACTATTCCTGTAGACAACGAGGACAAAAAAATCAAGGCCAATGGCTCTGCAATCTCCTCCCTTGCTTCCCAGAGAATCCTAGGATAAATGCCATCAGGCCCAGGGGGCTTATCTATTTTCACCCTTTCCAGAATTTCCAACACCTCTTCCCTACATACCTCAAAGCCGTCCATTCTAATTAATTGTGACTCAATATTCACATCAGCAACAATGTCTTGTTCCTGAGTGAATACTGACGAAAAGTATTTATTCAGTGTCTCCCCAATCTCTTCAGCCTCCTCACGCAACTTCCCACTACTATCCTTGACTGGACCTATTGCTACCCTAGTCATTCTTTTATTCCTGACATACCTATAGAAAGCCTTTGGGTTTTCCCTAATCCTACCAACCAAGGACTTTTCATGTCCCCTCCTTGCTGCTCTTAGCTCTCTCTTTAGATCCTTCCTGGCTACCTTATAACTCTCAATTGCCCCAATTGAACCTTCACGCCTCATCTTTACATAGGCCGCCCTCTTCCCTTTAACAAGGGATTCCAATTCCTTATTAAACCACGGCTCCCTCACACGACCCTTTCCTCCCTGCCTGACAGGTACATACTTATCAAGGACACTCAATAGTTGCTCCTTGAACAAGCTCCACATATCGATTGCACCCTTCCCTTGAAGCCTACTTTTCCAAGCCACGCATCCTAAATCATGCCTCATCGCATCATAATTTCCCTGCCCTCAGCTATAACTCTTGCCCTGCAGTGCACACTTATCCCTCTCCATCACTAGAGTAAAAGTCACCGAATTGTGGTCACTGTCCCCAAAGTGCTCACCTACCTCCAATTCTAACACCTGGCCTGGTTCGTTACCCAGAACCAAATCCAGTATGGCCTCACCTCTTGTTGGCCTGTCTACATATTGTATCAGGAAACCCTCCTGCACACATTGGACAAACACTGACCCATCTAACGTACTCGAGCTATAGCTTTCCCAGTCAATATCTGGAAAGTTAAAGTCCCCCATAGCAACCACCCTATTACTTTCACTCTTCTCCTGAATCATCCTCGCAATCCTTTCTCCTGCATCTCTAGGACTATTAGGAGGTCTGTAGAAAACTCCTAACAGGGTGACCTCACCTTTCCTATTTCTAACCTCAGCCCAAATTACCTCAGATGGCGAGTCTTCATCCATCGTCCTTTCCACCGCTGTAATACTATCTTTGACAAGCTATGCCACACCTCCCCCTCTTTTACCCCCACCTCTGACCCTACTAAAACACTTAAACCCTGGAACCTGCAACAGCCAATCCTGTCCCTGTTCTACCCATGTCTCCGTAATAGCCACAACATCGAAGTCCCAGGTACCAACCCATGCTGCAAGTTCACCTACCTTATTTCGTATACTTCTCGCATTGAAGTAAACACACTTCAAGCCACCTTCCTGTTTACAGGCACCCTCCTTTGAGATTGATGCCATGTTCCGAACCTCCCTACACTCCAGATCCTGCACCCTAAAGCTACAGTCTAGGTTCCCATGCCCCTGCAGAGTTAGTTTAAACCCCCCCAAAGAGCACTAGCAAACCTTCCCCCAAGGATACTGGTGCCCCTCAGGTTCAGGTGTAGACCATCCTGTTTATAGAGGTCCCACCTTCCCCAGAAAGAACCCCAGTTATCCAGATACCAGAATCCCTCCCTCCTGCACCATCCCTGTAGCCACGCATTTAACTGCTCTCTCTCCCTATTTCTCGAATCCCTATCACATGGCACAGGTAACAAATCAGAGACAACAACTCTGTTTGTTCTAACTCTGAGCTTCCAACCTAGCTCCCTGAAAGCCTGCCTAACATCCTCATCCCTCTTCCTACCTATGTCGTTGGTGCCAATGTGGACCACGACTTTGGGCTGCTCCCCCTCCCCCTTAAGGACCCGGTCAGAGACATCATGTACCCTTGCACCTGGGAGGCAACATACCAAACGTGAGTCTCTCTCGCCCCCACAAAACCGCCTATCTGTGCCCCGAACTATCGAGTCCCCAATAACTATTGCTCTGCTCTTCTCCACCCTTCCCTTCTGAGCAACGGGGACAGGCTCCGTGCCAGAGGCCTGAACCCCATTGCTTGCCCCTGGTAAGTCGTCCCCCCCACAAGTATCCAAAACGGTATACTTGTTCTTGAGGGGAATGGCCGCAGGGGGTCCCTGCACTGGCTGCTTCCTCCCAGTCCCCCTCACTATCACCCATCTGTCTGCAATCTTTGGAGTTACTACTTCCCTAAAGCTCCGATCTATGACCCCCTCTGCCTCCCGAATGATCCCAAGTTCATCCAACTCCAGCTCCAGTTCCCTAACATGGTCTTGGAGGAGCTGGAGATGGGTGCACTTCCTGCAAGTGTAATCAGCAGGGACGACCATGGCATCTCTCACCTCAAACATGTTGCAAGAGGAACATTGCACTGCCTTCACTGCCATCCCTCTAAAAGTAACCTTTTAAAAAAAAACTAGGTCTAAACAATAGAACAAGCAAAATACAGCACTTACCTGCTTACCACAACGGGTCTTATAATAATAATAGGTTAGAGGAGGAGGGCGGCTGGGAGGCACTACTCCTGTAGTGCCTCGGGTTCCTCTCCTCCGCGCCTTTATAGGAAAAAACCTATCCAGGTAAGCTTGCGCTACACCAGCTTCCAGGTCCAATCCGTGCTTTTTTTAAAAAAAACTTTCAAATTTAAACCGTTAAACAAACGTCACCGAGCCTTCAAGCAGCCACTGCCAAACAGCCCTTACCTGCTCCGCTGAGAACATGGGAACCTAAGAGATTGGAATAGGTTATATCCCTTGGGCCTACTGCACCATTAAATATGGTCATGGCTGATCTTGTATCTTAGTTTGACCTTCTCAATTTATCCGTATATTTCTTCATTCCCTCAGTATCCAGAAGTCTATCAATCTTTGCATTGCAACTATTCAAGGACTGCAGGCCCACAATTCTCGGGAGGCAGAGAATGCCAAAGCTTCAAGATATGCTCTGGTTGAAGAAATTTCTCATTCTTAGTCCAGAATGGCTTATCCTGAGGTTTTAAGTTCTGGGCTGTTGAACGCAGTGGCTGAGTAGTCAGCACTGCTGCCTTTTCGCACTATGGACCTGGGTTCGATTCCAGGTTTGGGTGACTCTCTGTGTGGAGTTTGCACGTTCTCCTCGTGTCTGTGTGGGTTTCCACCATGTGCTGCAGTTTCCTCCCACAGTCCACAGATGTGCAGATTGGGTGGATTGGCCATAGTAAATTGCCCAGAGGATCCGGGGATGTGCATGTTGGGTGAATTGGCCATGAGGGCTGCAGGGATGGGGTGTGGGTGGGATGCTCTTTAGAGGGTTGGTGTGGATTTGATGGGCTAAATGGCCTTCCACATTGAAGGGGTACTGTAACTGGGAAAGCATTTGCCCCCAGTTATACTCTCCAAGAATTTTAAATATATAGTTGGACTCCAAATACCCTCTGAAAATATGTAGTTATAAAGCATAAATACGTATCTTTAAAGTGAGAAAACAACCCAACCATACAATCGAGGAACAGAACTAGGCCACTCAGCCCCTCAAGCCTGCTTGACCATTCAATATGATCTGGGATGATCTACAACCCACTTATGCCCCAATAACCTTTGGCCTCCTTGATTATCAGGAATCGATCTACACTGCCCTAGAAATGTTCAAAGACTGCCTTTTGAGGAAGAGAGCTCCAAAGGCACCCAACTTCCTGTCAAACAAAATTCCTGTCCTTATCTGTGCAACCAAGTCAGCCACAAATGCAATCACTTCAAGAAGAAATTTGTCCCCTTCCTTAGGGCCACGATGGGCTGGACAATAAATCACTGCAATGCAATGCGAAAAATACATCTGCTACTACTTCGCAGAAACATGTCATCACACCCATTCCAAGTGTTGAAAATAAATGGTTAGATTTAATTTATTTTCTAGATCAAAAAGCTGATCCACACCTACATTGGAAAAGAAGAAACAATCATCTTGGTTGTCATCGCCTGTAATGTGGACATTGCGACCACAGAGGCATTGAAAATGGCTCAGGAAGTTGACCCGAACGGAGACAGGACACTGGGTAAATCGAAATACAACATTGTTTGAATAGATGTGGTTTTATTTGGATGATGCTGTGCACTCGGCTTTTAGCCAGGTCATTGCTTGAATCACTTTCTCTCCCTCCTGTGTGGGCACTAGACACAAATTCTTCCTGCCCTTTTCCAACAGTTCACTGTAACAACAGCTGGAAAAAAGCATTTCCCACAATATTTCCCAAACCAACCATTAACAAGATGCTCAAGAAAGACATTAAATCAGTATGTGGAGAGGTCAGTGGTGGACTGGAGTGGGCAAAGTTTAAAAAATCACACAACACCAGGTTATAGTCCAACAGGTTTATTTGGAAGTACTAGCTTTCAGAGCACTGCTCCTTTATCACGAGGTTGTTGAGTAGGACCATAAGACACAGAATTTATAGCAAAAATGTTGCAGTGTCATGCAAACAAAATGATATATTTAACAAACCTCGATTGTGTGTTAAGTCTTTCGTCTTTTAGAATGGATTACAGGTTTCGATTCATTAATATGTAAATCTGGGATTCCGGGAGAGAGTTGATGTTTCAACTCAACAATCTTTATGAGCAAGTAGCAAGGTGAAAAATGACCAAAGTGGAATGATTGTGAAAAGGTGTAAGCTAGATTTCACGGTGTGAAGCAAAAAAGGAGGTAGTAACAGGATCAGTAAAGAAGCTCAATCTACATGTGAATGGTAGAATAATGAACAGCGCCATCGAAAAATTAAACAAGAGTACAATCAGAATCAGCAAAGCAAAAGATAACCGAATAATGGTAGACTTTAGAATCTCAGGATGGTTACATCCAGAATAAGGCCAGTCAAGCTACTGTGCTTTTACTGGCTTCTTTTAAGACACCTCATTCAATACCATCCCCCTGTCTTTTACAGGCCTTTTCCCGAAGAAAATCTTTTGCCTAATTTGGATAACGATTCATTTCTGTTTCCAAACTGCAAGGATAAGGAAGTGGCCAGAGAGGCTATGAGTGGGAATGGGGGCTTGATGGAGAAGAAGGAGGGAGGGAAGGGCCAAATAACAAATATAAGATCTGAGATTTAGGGAAGAACGATAGCTATGGGTCAAAATAATAAAGAAATGGTGGATCAATATAGCTACAATTCCAAGAACTGGGAAGGAACAAACCTGGAACCTAAACTTTTATATATTTGTAAGCTCAAATTTATAAAGGCAGATATGCATCTTAGAAACAGTTTCAGTCTCTTCCCAATTATAGGGGCAGAAATGAATCCCCTATTCACCACCATCTGAATACAATGAAATACTTAATTACCATACAAGGAAACCAGATGGCACGTAAATAGTTATAGCACGTTGGAAGAAGGACAGGATTCCATGGAAATATGCAAAATAGGGAAAAGGATCACCTGGCCTTGGAGTATGATAAAAGAAATGTTGTATTTACAACTGCAAACTTTATTGAGGCACCTCAATCTTTTCATTTGGGACCTGCACAGTCACCAGGTACAGGGATTTCCATCCCACTCGGACAGTTGGATTACAACAAAGATCTAACCTTAGCCCTTCATTTCCAAGGAGATTCTGCTCAAAAGGTAGTTTGTTAATACGCTTCAAAATAGAGTCCTGCTTTCTGCTATCGTGTTAATACAGCATCAGATGGGACTGGCAATTAGAATAGCAATAATGAATCGAAGAATGAATGGTCAATCACTGAATGTTGTATTATTTTCGTTAGGGGTTCTTACGAAACCGGACTTGATTGATCGTGACACGGAGAAAGACATTCTTAAAATCATCAACAATCAGATGGTTCCTCTTCGGAAAGGCTACATGCTCATTAAGTGTCGTGGGCAGCATGATTTAATCGCAAATACATCCCTGGCTAATGCACTGGAGAAGGAAATTGCATTTTTCAATGACAATGTTCATTTCAGGTAAACCCATTTTGTTCTTCCAAACAAAGCAGTTGAAACGCAATCTCTATTTCATCATTTGAACAATTAACATAAAATTGACAAACTAGAGGCCATCCTTCTTAATGGGTGATCAATAGGATGTTGACTCTAAAGATTACAGTCTGTCAGAAAGATTGAGGCTAAAGCTCCATGCTGCTGGATCTATAGCTCTTGTTTGAATGTTTGATGGTTGAGCACTGAGGTCATCAATGAAGACCATTATTGTATTCTTTCATGGGATGTGGGCATCACTGGCAAGGCCAGACGTGTTGCCCAACATAACTGAGTTTGAAGTAAATGACTTGAGGGCAAACTGGTTTCCTTTATTCACGGGATGTGGGTGCCACTGGTTAGGCCACCATTTATTGTTCATCGCTAATCGCCCAGAGGGTGGTTAAGGGTAACTCATATTGCTTTGGGTCTGGAATCACATGTAGGAAAGGATGGTAGCTTCCTTCCTTAAAGAACATTAGTCAACCAAATTGGTTTTGACCCAGCCATCAACAATGGATTCAAGGTCAACATTAGAGTTTTAATTTTAGATTCCAAATTCCATCATCTACTGCAGTGGGATTCTAACCTGGGTCCCTGGAGCATTACCTGGGTCGCTGAATTAACAGTCCAGCGATAACACCATTTGGCCATCACCTCCTCTGAATTTAAGAGTCAGCCACATTATTGTGTGACTGGAGAGACATGTTGGTGAAAGGAAATTAATGAAACAGATGGACTGTTAATGACTGTCATTGCACAGTCACTGTTAATGAGGACTGCTTTATCTAGCAGAATTATTAAATTCATTTAAATTCCAGTGGCTGACGTGGCACAATTCTGAATCCAAGTCTGTTGGGTCATTAATGGTCTAGCAACAACACCTCTACACCACTGTCTCCCAAATGTCACATGGCTTCATCCCAGTTAACCCCAGCTAATTTCAAAGGTGTGAATGGCAGGATAAGTTGCAGCTAGTTCTCTGAGTGAGACTTTTACACATGCTTTGTGCTTCTTAAACCTTAACTCATAGCAACCAGTGCCTTAGCTTTTTGGCTTTGAATGTAGGTGATGTCTCCCTATGGAGAAAGGTGCAGGCTCTGAAAGGTGTGAACAAGTTCCACCCATGTGCATTTCACAATGGTTTAGCTTGAAGCTTGGGAAGGAGTTTGCAATTACCCCGACCCTTTTACAACTTCAGAATTTCGTGAAGCACTGTACAGTCAAAAAAGTACTAAATTTAAAATGTAATGTTGAAAAATGTGGTCAGTTTTCACAAAGCATGGTCTCAGAGGCAACAGTGAAACAAGTGACCATAGCAACTGTTTAAGAAGTAAGTTAACAGAAATATTTGGGCAGATATTGGAAGTACTTCCTTGTTCAGCTTTGAATAATGCCAAAGATTCATTATTACACTGTTTGAGGGATGCTATGCCGTTATTTATTCTCCTATTTGAATTTTAAAAAAAAGGTTTGGAATTGATTCATTGGGAGGAACATAAGATATTGAATGACTTGAATGTCAGAGGATGAAGGGTGACCTGATAACGTTTGCAAAGTTATGAGAGGCATGGATAGAATGGGTAGTCAGAGTCTTTTTCCCAGCATAGAAATGTCAATTACTCGGGGGCATGTGGTTAAGGCAAGAAGGGGTAAGTTTAAAGGGGATGTGAGAGACAAATATTTCACACCAAGGATGAAAAGTGCCTGGAAAGGCCTCTCACATTGTCAGTTGGGTGGTACTATGGTTTAGATGGTGAACTTTCACCTCTGTTACCTGATTCAGATCCAAATGGATAAAAAAATTCTTTGTTCAAGCTTCCTTGTGTGTGGGAAGGGCAACTTCTGTCCATTTTCGGGCGGGTGTAGCAAGCCTACTTCATTCTTATCCCACATTTCTGTTTCCCCTTTGAGCTTTGTGTTCTGATAAAGTGAAGAATTTTAGTGCTCTCCCATTTTGTTCCATTGTGTGCAGTGAATGGCATCGACAGGTTGGGCTGAGAGGCCTGTTTTCATGCTGTAGATCTTTATGATGATGACTGTATGAACGTGCCGCCAGAGGAGGTTGTGTAGGTGGATAGGAGAGCAATTCTTAAGAGGCATCTTGATAGATACATTAATAGATAGGGAATAGAGGGATACAGACCATGTAGAGGCAAAGGGTCTTTTAGTTTGAAAAGATGTCATGTGTCAGTGCAGTCTTGATGGACCGAAGGGCTTGTTCTTATGCTGTACTGTTCTTTGTTACATGTGCCAACTTCTTTGAAGTATTTTAAATCTCTCTCTTTTTCCCTCTCCATAGGCCACTGCTGGAGAAGAAAATAGCATCCTTCCAACATTTATCCAGTAGACTCACCAATGAGCTTGTTTTACAAATCAGGGTTGGTTAAATTCACTTTAATCATTGGTTGGTTTATGGCACTGAATGCAAAATAGGAAGAGAAAAGCATAGCATTTCGCTGGTCGAGGAAGTTCCACCAAGCTTTTGTCATCAGTGTAAGATTTCAGAGAGGTAACGAGCGGTGGAGTATCCACAAACATGGATAAACCATTAGGCTTCCTAAGCCTTGGCTCAGACCTTATCTCCACTTTCCAACAGGAATTGCCGTAGGAATAGGAAGATGATTAGCCATTCACCCGTTCCAGTGGTTATGAGAAGTAGCGGGCAAGTAGCAGCTGGTAGTGGTCCTGTAGCACTGCTACCTCACAACACCAGGATCCCAGGTTCAATTCCAGCTTCAGGCAAGTGTGGCATTTGGACATTCTTTCCGTATCTGCGTGAGTTTCCTCTGGGTGCTCTGGTTTCCTCCCACAGTCCAAAGATGTACAGGTTAGGTAGATAATCCGTGTGAAATGCAGAATTATAAGGGGGAGGGGGTGGGTCTGGGTGGGATGCTCTTTGAAGAGTTGGTGTGGTATCAATGGACTGATTGGCTGCTTCCACACTGTTGGGATTCTATGCGAAAGCATGACGACTTAGTGATAGATAGTGCACTACTGCCTGCATTCTATATCAATGACTTAGTTAAGGGGAGCAAAGGCATGATATCTTAATTTGTAAATGGCACAAAAGTAGATAGAAAATTATGTTGTAAAGAAGACATAAGGAGCTGGCAGGTGGATGTGGATAGGTTGAGTGACTTGGAAAAATCTGGCAGATGGAGTATAGTGTGGGGAGAAAAACGTGAAGTTATTCACTTTGGCTGGAATAATGAACTGGAGACTGACTACAGAATGCCGAGATGCAGTTAGCATGCAAGTATAGCAATTAATTAACAAGGCTAATGTACACTATCCTTTATTACATGACAAATTGAACATAAAAGTAAGGATATTATGCTTCAGTGAAACCACATTTGGATTACTAAGTGCAGCTTTGGTCTTCTTACTTAAGGAAGGATGTAAATTTAATGGTGTTGGTTTAGAGAGATTTACTGGATTGTTCCCTGGAATAAGCAGGTTGCTTTATCAGGAAAGGCTGGATAGACAGGGGTGATTTCTCTGGACTTGATTGAAGCTTATAAGATCCTGAATGCTGCTGACAAGGTCGAAGTGGAAAAGATGTATTTGATTGTGAATGCATTCCAAACTGGGGAATGCTGTTTAATAATTAGGAGCCACCGTTGTAGGACGGTGATGGGAAGAAGATTTATTTTCTGTCAGAGTGTGGCTTTGAAATTCTTGGTCTCAAGGGGCAGTGGAGGCAAGGATATTGAATATTTTATTGCAGAGTGAGATAGATTCTTATTAGACAGGGGCATCAAAGATTATCCGTGGTTGATGGGAATGTAGAACTCAAAATACAAACAGATCAGCCATGATCTTATTGAGTAGCAGAGGGGCCAAATGGCCTACTCTGATTCCTTGTACTGTGGATAATTCAGACTTTACTGTTGGGTGTAGACAACTTAAATCAGGTTTAGCACATAGAACAATACAGCTTAGAACAGGCCCTTTGGCCCTCGATGTTGCGCCGACTTCTGAACTAATCTAAGCCCATCCTCCTACACTATCCCATCATCATTCATGTGCTTATCCAAGGAGTGTTTAAATCTCCCTAATGTGGCTGAGTTAACTACATTGGCAGGCAGGGCATTCCACACCCTTACCACTGTCTGAGTAAAGAACCTGCCTGTGATATCTGTCTTAAATCTATCACCCCTCAATGGGTAGTTATGCCCCCTTGTATGAGCTGACATCATCATCCCAGGAAAAAAGGGTAGACTTTCACTGTCTACCCTATCTCATCCTCTGATCATCTTGTATGTCTCTATCAAATCCCCTCTTAGCCTTCTTCTTTCCAATGAGAACAGACCCAAGTCTCTCAGCCATTCCTCATAAGACCTTCCCTCCAGACCAGGCAATATCCTGGTAAATCTCCTCTGCACCTTTTCCAATGCTTCCACATCCTTCCTGTAATGGGGCGACCAGAACTGTACATAATATTCCAAGTGTGGCTGCACCAGCATTTTGTCTACTTGCAGCATGTCATTACAGCTGCGGAACTCAATCCCTCTACCAATAAAACCTAACATACTGTATGCCTTCTTAACGGCACTATCAACCTGGGTGGCAACTTTCAAGGATCTATGTACATGGACTCCAAGATCCCTCTGTACATCCACACTACCAAGAATCTTTCCATTGATCCAGTACTCTGCCTGCCTGTTATTCTTCCCAAAGTGAAGCACCTCACATTTATCTGCATTGAACTCCATTTGCCACGTCTCAGCCCAATTCTGCAGTTTATTCAAGTCCCCCTGCAACCTGCTGAATCACCCTCAATCCTATGCCTTTGCATTTTCTCCAACAGCCTACCATGTGGAACCTTATCAAAGGCTTTACTGAAGTCCATGTACACCACGTCAACTGCCCTATCCTCATCTACATGCTTGGTCACCTTCTCAAAAAACTCAATGAAGTTTGTGAGACATGACCTGCCCTTGACAAAACCATGTTGACTATCTGCAATTAAATTGTTGCTTGCTACATTATTATAAATTCTATCTCTTATAATCCTTTCCAAAACTGTTCCTACAACAGACGAAAGGCTCACTGGTCTATAATCATCTGGGTCATCTCTACTGCCCTTCTTGAACAAAGGCACAACATTTGCAATCCTCCAGTCTTCTGATACTGAATCTGTAGACAATGACGACTCAAAGATCAAAGCCAAAGGCTCCAACACCTCCTCCCTAGCTTCCCAGCTTGGTCCTTAACCATGTCAAGAGAAATTCTTTGAGGTTAATTAACACAATTAACATGATAACATGATTACCATTAATTATGACAGTGGTTTTAACACTACCTGACAGGTCTGCTGTGCCGGTAAAATGTTTGATGTCATTTTCTCATATGGTGTGGGGTAGTTGGGTGATAACAAGAAGTCGAACTACATTTGGTCAGGTATAATTACTTGGATCTTAGGGAGCTGGTACACATACATCTGAAATCTAGAGTAGAACTCCCCATCTCCATTCACAGACTATGTGTAATATCAGTGGATGAACCAATGTAATAAATATTAACCCCTTCAGAACCATCACTTATAGCTGTAGAAGTGGGTTCATGGAGTGGGGGGAGGGAATCTGTTCTTCTGCAATTTTTGCTGCTTTCTGCAGCAAATGTTAAGGACTTCCCAAAGAAGTTGGTATAAGTATGGCTACACGAAGCTGAAGATGCCCATTCAGACGTGGAAATTGCTAGAGAAACTCATCAGGTCTGGCAGCATCTGTGGGAAGAAAGCAAAGTCAATATTTTGAGTCCAGTGACCCTTCTTCAGAACGCCTTCCAGCAATTTCCATTATATTTCAGATTTACAACGTCTGCAATTTTTTTGTTTTATTTTGTCGAAGATGCCCATGTGTATTTGATTGTGGAAGTCAGGTAGAGTCAGTGCTAGGATTGAAGCCAGGCCTATGAACACCCTGAGCAGTGGGTTTACAAAAGAAAAATGAGGTGATGCACTTTGGAAGAATTAACAAGATAAGGGAGTAGTCCATGAATGGCAGGACACTAGGAAGTTCAGAGAAACAGGAATCTTGAGGTACTTGTTCACAGATCCCTGAAGGTGACAGGATAGGTTAATATGGTTGGTAAGAAGGTATAGGGGAGACTTGCCTTTTTCAGGCATGTTATAGATTATAGGAGTAGGGAGGTCATGTTGAAGCTGTTGAGAGCTTTGGTGAGGCCACAGCTGGAATACAGCCTGTAGTTTTGGTCACCTACCATCAGAGGGATAGGATTTCACTGAAAGGAGGAGTGCAAAGGAAATGGCAGGAGGATGTTGCCTGGGATGGAGCAGTTCAGCAATGAAGAGAGGCTGGAGAAGCTTGGGTTGAGCAAAGAAGGCTGAGGGAGTCTGGATAGACATGTAAAAGATTATGAGGATGGACAGGATGGATAGAGAGCAGTTTTCTCCACACTTGATGGTCAAGAACAAGGGTGCATATAATTTAATGTGAAAGGCAGGAGGTTTAGAGAGATTTGGCAAAATATCTTTTCACCTGGAAGGGATCTGGAATGCATTTCTTGGGAGTAGGAAACTTCATAATCTTTAAAAAGTACCTGGATGAACACTTGTAGTGTCATAATATTCAAGGCTGTAGGCCAAGTGCTGGAAGGTGGGACGAGTGTAGATTTAGAGTGGTTTTATCAGTGATTCTCAATGGGACAAAGGCTCACTTTTGTATTATGATTCCAAAACTCTAACATGTGCATTTTGGGTTCAGCTGATAGCATTGAGATGCAATTATAATTGAATGGCTTGCTAAAGAGTACCTCTTCAGGGCCCCTATAGAAACCCGAGATATGTTTTTGCACCAACCTATACCTCATTAGCTGAAGCCCAACTGGGACAAACAGGCAAACACATCCCAGTCCCAAAGGCCAAATGACTTTTCACCAATTCTCAACATCTTTTTGGCCAGAGTGGATGGAAAAAGATTTCAACTAATAATACCAGCTGACGATTCTGAATGGAGCCAGTCGAAAGAACAATGTTAAGCAACTCTCCTTTCTATAACCTGCCACCAGCACCTTCCTTTTCTCCCTGGTTTATTTACTGTTAACTAATACATGTTCCATATAAACCATACATCTTATTTGTTTAAAACTGGAATGAATCAAACTTTATTGAATCCTAACTCACTCATCCTCAAGCTCAGCTTACGAATCGCACCATGTGATTCTAGATAAGAACGTGTGAACAAAGAACAAATGTAGGCCACTTGGCTCTTGAAGTCTGCTTCCCCATTCAATAAGATAATGGTTGATCTGATTTTAACCTCAATTCTACATTCTGCATAGGCCCAATAACCATTTGTCTCCTTGGTAAGCAAGAATCTATCTCCCTCCATTTTAAAAATGCAGATTTTGCACCTATTGCATCTTGACTCTCAACCTTCTGAGAGAGAAAAAAGTTTCCTCCCCTCTGTTTTAAATGGGACATGCTGACGACCCCAGAGGGAGTGATGGATTTTTTTATGATTCTCCTTCCTTACTTCAGTAATCATTAGGATAAACAATTTACAATATCTAACAAATTCACAAGGGCCACATCCTATTATTTTCTTTAAATTGACAAACTAGCAAAATGGATAGGTACATGTTTTCTATATTGAAATCCATTGATTAACATAAAAATATGAAGTTAAAAGTCACACAACACCAGGTTATAGTCCAACAGGTTTAATTGGAAGCACACTAGCTTTCGGAGCACTACTCCTTCATCAGGTGGTTATGGAGGGCACAACTGTAAGGTACAGAATTTATAGCAAAAATTTACAGTATGTTGTAACTGAAATTATACATTGAAAAATACCTTGATTGTCTGTTGAGTCTATTATCTGTTCGAATACCATCATAGTTTCACTTCTTTTATGTGTAAATCTCAAAACATTTTTTGAAAATGTTGCATTCTCAGGTTAATTGTAACAATGGTGATAGCTAGACAATATGTTGAAGGTGTTAGCCCCCTGTGTTCTCTGTCTATGCCATGATGTTTAAATTGATTCTAATCTAAAATGTGAGATAACAGAGTTTAGCATGAATTTATGCAGTTTTTGAGCAAAGTACAATGTAACTCTGCAAGTACAAATTCACCCCACAAAATATATGTGTGTGTGTGTTTGTGTGTGTGTGTGTGTCTGTCTGTTTGTCTGTCTGTCTGTCTGTCAAGGTTGGGGTTTGTGAGTGTGAGAGGGAGTGTATTTGTGTGTGTAGTGAGTGTAGAGTGTCTTAAGTCTGTGAGGAGGTGCATGTGTGAGTGTGGGAGGCACTCCTATACACACACACACGGACACACACATACACAGACATGCACACACTCACACACACCCTTACAGACACACACACTCCCACACTCACACATGTATCTTCTCAGAGACATAGACCACTCTACACTCATGCACACACATATACACTCTCTCTCACAGACACTCACAACTCCCACTCCAGACACACACACACACACACTCCCACACTGGGTCGGGGTTTGTGAGTGTGAGAGAGAGTGTATATGTGTGTGTAGTGAGTGTAGAGTATCTTTGTGAGGGGGTGCATGTGTGAGTGTGGGAGTGTGTGTGTCTGGAGTGGGGGTTGTGAGTGTCTGTGAGAGAGAGTGTATATGTGTGTGCATAAGTGTAGAGTGGTCTAAATCTCTGAGAGGATGCATGTGTGAGTGTGGGAGTGTGTGTGCCTATAAGGGTGTGTGTGAGTGTCTGTGTGCATGTCTGTGTATGTGTGTGTCCATGTGTATGTGTGTGTATAGGAGTGCCTCCCACACTCACACATGCACCCCCTCACAGATTTAAGACACTCTACACTCACTACACACACAAATACACTCCCTCTCACACTCACAAACCCCAATCCAGACAGACACACACACAGACACAAAGACCCACATGCACACATATATTTTGTGGGGTGAATTTGTACAATTACATTGTACTTTGCTCAAAAACTGCATGAATTCATATAAAACTCTGTTATCTCACTTTTTAGATTGGAATCAATCTAAGCATCATGGCATAGACGGAGAACACAGGGGGCTAACACCTTCAACATATAGGTAAAACATATTGTCTAGCTAACACCAATTGTTACAATTAACCTGAGAATGCAACTTTTTCAAAAAAGGTTTTGTGATTTACACATAAAAGAAGTGAAACTATGATGGTATTCAAACAGATGGAAGACTCAACAGACAACCAAGGTATTTTTCAATGTATAATTTCAGTTATATCACACTGTAAATTTTTGCTATAAATTCTGTGCCTTACAATTGTGCCCTCCACAATCACCTCATGAAGGAGCGGTCTCCGAAAACTAGTGCTTCCAGTTAAATCTGTTGGACTATAACCTGGTGTTGTGTGATTTTTAACTTTGTACACCCTAGTCCATCACCGGCATCTCCAAATCATATAGATATGAACAATCCAAAAGAGCATCTAAATGGGAATTTTAGCAGTGGAATTAAAATCTTGGTGATCTTGCTCATTTTGACAGATGGTTTGAAATGTTATCCAGGCTTTATTTAATAGACTTTTGGCTTATTTTTCTTTCCATACAGAAATGTCTACCTGCTATGCAAGAGAAAATTGGAAGCAAAATAAATGAAATTGTGAAGCAGTTAGATAAAATGGGAGGGGCAATCCCAGAGGATCCTACAACAAGAGTGCACAACCTGACCAGGGTAAGCTCAGGAAACAATTTTGTTGGAACTTTGTCTAAATAAGCAATATGATCTTTGCACAAAAATAGCATTCCCAATGTATCATGAAGATTACAAAACATGAAAATTAAAAACGTATCAGCATGAGTAAAATAACAGTGCTAAAGCTACAGGGTTTTACAGCACAGAAGAAGGCCATTCTGCATCCCACTAAGGTGACAAAAGGGCTGCCTGGTCTTGGCTGCCCCACCTGCACATGGTGACAGGCCCCCCTGCAGTTGCATTGATCCCACCACCAGGGAATGCAACCTTTAAATTGCCCTTAATTGGCCACTTAATCTGTGGTAGGGGAAGCAATGGCCTAGTGATATTATAGATAGACTGTTAACCCAGAGACTATAGTAAGGTTCTTAGAACTTGGATTCAAATCCCACCAGATGGTGAAGTTTGAGTTCAATAAAAACCTGGAATTAGGAGTCTAAGGATGACAATTAAAATGCTGTTGATTGTTGGGAAAAAAACCCATCTGGTTCACGAATGGGGAAGGGAACTGCCATCCTTTACCTGGTTTGGACTACATGTGGCTCCAGACCCACAGCAATGTAGTTGACTGTTAACAGCCCTCTAGACAATTAGGGGTGCTCAATAACTGCTGGTGTAGCCAGCAATACTTACATTCTGTGAATGAATAAGCACTTGGGACCTTTGCACACAGAACTTAATTCTGGTGGAAGTGGAAAGGTGGCAAGTCTCAGGTATGCCCCATCCATTCTAATTGATGCCCTTCCTGTTTTCAAACTTGCCATCAGCAAGATACTGGTATCAGTAAGAGAATCATGGTGCACCTGACCTTTCATTTAATTTGGCTCACTAATCTCATTTAGGAAAGTAAAATTGTCCTTCTTACTCAGTCTCGTCTGGATGTGATTCCAGACCCACTGTAAAGTGGCTGACTCTTAACTGTCCTCTGATCTGGCCTGGCAAGCCACAAGAAGGCAGGTGACCACTCCTTTCTTAAGGGCAAATCGGCATAAGAAGTAAGTGCTCTTGGATGGTTTTGTCTGGATTTTTTCTCATGTTAAAGCATCCATTACAATTTCTAAATGTAACCCTGTGAGGGCTCAACGATAAGGTGAAAGTTTACTTTCAGTAAGGTTGGAGTTCAATGAGTTGGTCAGTCTCCATTATACTGGAGTATTCCACCCAGAGGAGATTAGACCCAGCTGCTGTGAATGCTCACATCATGTGACAGCTTTGGTTCAGTTACTAGCATCTCACCACTGAATCCACTGGTTGAGGGTTCAAGTCCCATTGCAGAGTAAAGGCATAAACTCTATTGCTGAGGGACTGTCTCCTTTTAGTTGGATGCTAAAATTTGGTTCTATCTGCTCTATTGGGTAGTGATCAAAGATGGTGTGGCTCTACCTGGAAGGAGAGCTGGGAATTCTTCTTGGGCACCTAGTTCAATATTTATTCTTCTATCATTATCCCAAATTATCTGGTCATGAGTGTATTGCTGTTTGTGGGAGTTTGTTGTGTGTTAATTCCGGGCAGGCTCAATGAGCTGAAAGGCTACTATATTCTGTGTCTGATGGGTTTTCTACATAGGAGCAATGACCCACACTTCAAAAATACTGCATCCATTGTAAAGTGCCTGGGATGTCCTGAGATCATGAAAGTTGCTTTTATTTTCTTCTAGAGTCACTCATGAGATTGTAGAGAGCGGTCTTTGCTTTGTATTTAGCCAAAGCGTAATGACGACTGATACTTGACATTGATACACAGTACCTTGCTTGAAGAGGTGTATTTTATATTGCTTTTAGCACAAAAACATCCATTTCTCCAACAAGAAAGTTTTGATAAAAGCAGCTCCGCCATTTAGTTTTGACTTATAATATTTCAACACAACTATCACAGAAAAACTAATGTTTGCTCATTTTATTGTAGAGAATTCTAGGCTACTGTGATGAAATCATTACTTTAGCGATGGGAGAGTACAAAAAAGATTATTCCATCGATATGAAGTTACATGACTTTGCCAGAGATAAGTTTGCAGAGTGGTATAAGAAGTTGGATGGAGTTAAAATAGGGTGTAAGTATACCAGCAGAATTCTCACTCTTTGCCTCCTGGAAACAATTTTGTTTCTTGTCACTGTTTTGGAGTGTCCCACTGACAGCATCTGGTGGAAAGGAAGAGGTCAAAGGTCGGTTAGTCCATCACACCTGCCCCAGACCATAGTGAATACCTACCCTCCACACCTATCTCCTCAATCAGGTAATCTCTAAGGAGTGACAAAACAAACAGATTAATGAGAGGCGAAAAGAAAATCCAGAAAGTTTTGCATCAGTACCCTGAGGTGGTTGAAGGAATGAATGAATGAATGAGCTTTATTATCACATATACTTCAGTGAAATGCTGATAAACCACCACTTACAGCACCATCTTAGCTGCAAAGGTACAATCCTTAATTACAGAATAGAGAAATGAAAATAAAATACATTACATCTATACACAGTATGACCATAGGTCAGAAAACTAAGAAGCAAAGTTAAAAAGCAAACATCACTGTCTGTGTAGTGGGAGTTTATGAAATGATTTCTATAAAAGAATGAGGACTTGAAAGTAATGGCTGTGGGACAGTGGTAGACCCTGGGGTTGCTACAATAAACGGCTGTTACAATATAAAATTGAAACCAAATCAGGAGATCATGTGAATTAAGTCTTACAGGAACATTGGAAAAGACAGGAAGAGGCCATTGGGCTTAACAGTGAGATTATGACTGATCAGAATATGAACTCAACTCCATTTCCCTGAAGGAGTCGCTCAAAGATCAAAAATTTGTCTAGCTCGGCCTTGAACCTATTCCAAACAATGCTGACCCTCTGAAAGAAGGAATTCCTCCTTATCTCCATTACCAAAATATCTAGGTGATGTGATCTCAGCCCATGTAAAGAACTACTTCCGCTCCCTTTAGAAGGCATCCCCCTATTCCCTTTCTCTGATACCATTTGTAATTTCATTAGGAAGTGCAAGTACAGGAAAACGTCACACACAGACTGTGCAAAGTCACTCCACATGGGCCTGGAATTTCTCTGGAGCTAGTCCACTTCTGTTAATCTTGGTGGAGTGTAGTGCAAATGACACAAATGGATTTTGCCTTTGCACTTCCAGTGAAAACACAGTGAACAGCTGGCTATTCCGATGGTTGTAACAAAGGGAATTCTCACTGCTTCTCCATGGCACGTTGTATGCCTCACACATTTACAGAATAAACTGGATAGATAACCGGAAGTTTCTTCTATCTTGTCCTTTCAGTCAACGAGGGAGCAATCAATTTGGTCAAACATCATGAAAAAAACTCTAAAGGGAGAGAGTTGCCCGGATTCACCAAGTACAGAATTTTCGAAACTATTATTAGAGAACAAATTCAGGAGTTACTGGAGCCTTCACTTGAAATGTTAAATGAATTTTCAGGTAACACTACATTACATGAAGCCACAGTTCTTGTGGTTAGTGAGTAGTAAGTGCTTTGTGGAAATAGCTGAATTTAAGGTCAATGTGGTAATGCTGTGGAAATATACATATGTAACCCTTTTGTCTGAAGCTCCTCTTCTTCCTAGAAAAGCAATAATTGAGAATTGGGAGAGCTGGTGAAACCTTTATAAATGACCCTACCATCTCCAGGCTTGACAAGGTCAACACTTCCCTTGCTCTGCTCTCTCCCATATTATTCATGACCAGGCTACACATTGTGTGAGTAGTGCAGTGTGGTGCTTATGTTAGACGGTTGGTAATCCAAGCACCTGGTTTATCAGTAGAAAGTTAGTTCAAATTGTGTTTGAGAACTTTAATTCAGTTTTTTAAAAAATTAATAAATTAATAGCGGTTAAAAATGGCTGTATTTCCATTTAATTAGAGGAACAAACAACTAGCTCCCTCAGTTTCTTTAGGGAAGGGGACCTGTTATCCTAATGAGATATAAGCCAATGTCTGACAGCAGCCCATACCAATGTGGGTGACACTTCCCCAAGAAGTGGGCGGCACGGTGGCACAGTGGTCAGCACTGCTGCCTCACAGCGCCAGAGACCCAGGTTCAATTCCCGCCTCAGGTGACTCTTTGTGTGGAGTTTGCACGTTCTCCCCGTGTCTATGTGGGTTTCCTCCGGGTGCTCCGGTTTCCTCCCACAATCCAAAAATGTGCAGGTCAGGTGAATTGGCCATGCTAAATTGCTCGTAGTGTTAGGTGAAGGGGTAAATGTAGGAGAATGGGTCTGGGTGGGTTACGCTTCGGCAGGTCGGTGTGGACTTGTTGGGCCGAAGGGCCTGTGTCCACACTGTAAGTAATCTAATCTAGAAGTGGCTTCATAAGCCATTATGGTGCTAACTGTTCACATGGGACTACAGCAGTTCAAGAAAGCAGTCCACCTTCTCAGAATCACTGTGGCACTGTGGCAACCTTGCAAATAATGAAGGGAATCTTAATCATTATTTCAATGATCCATGCTGCATTAAATCATTCTCACCCCTTACTTTGCTGATTTATATTGGCTTCTTATCATTCAGAAGTTTCAAACTATTATCTACTTCACAACCCTCAGTGTTCTTGTCTCACTATTGCCTCCAACTATCTGTATGTGAAACTCTATGTATTCCTAACCCAAAGTTTTCACTCTTCCAACTGCCCGCAGCACAACCTAACTCCCTTCAGCTCCACATCAGTGGAAGATAGTTTGCTTTGAGCTGTTCGGTCAGATCTCTGGACTCAAAACTTTAACTCTGTTTTTCTCTCTATAGTTGCTGCCAGAGCTGCTGAATTTCCCCGGCATGTTCTGTTTTTGATTCAAATAACTGTTTCAAAGTGGAGATAACCTCTCCGCAACATTCCTCTATCTTAAGTTACAGAGTTGATGACACTAGCCAGGCCACCACTGTGCAGGGGCTGGGGTTGAGGAATTCCTCTAGAGATTAGTCTACGTGCATTGTTGTTCGTCTTAGTCTGTTGCTGGGTTCAAGTACCTAACAGTGAAAATCCCACCAGTCATCCTTTAATTGGCCTTAGCAACTTTTCTAAGAATTTAACGGCTGCATGGGGTCCAAAATTTCAGCCTTCCATGTTCTGTTTGTCAAGTTCCATAACAAAGTGTAATCCAACTATTCTATGTTCTCTCCTTCCAGCTAAAGTGGAGACAGCGTGTAACACATTGGCACTTCAACACTTTAGTAGTTTCCCACTTTTAGTGAGTGAAATTCAGGTACGTAACACTAATCTGGACCCGTTTTAATGCTTGGCTAACTGTTTACCTTTGTTAACCCAGCTCATTCATTGCTTGATCTGTCCAAGGTTTGGGCTTCAGAGACTAATTCAATTCTTGTTAAGATTTCTGCTGGCGGCCTGGTCAGTAAAATTTGAAGAGTGCTTGGTTCATGGTCAGTTTGTTCTGAAGTTCGTGGCACAAAATTATTATTACCTGGGTTAGCTAGTTAGCTGGACTCATGGGATGCTTAGTTGGATTATTAAAAGTGTGGTCAAGCACTAAATTGCCTCCTATCCAATTCATTCTCTCTTCCATCATATAACTCTTTCAAACCTGTCAAATTCAGAAAAAGTGCAATTGGAAGTAAATGAGGGGGAGGTTTGTGTGGGGTGTATGAAGGTTGTTCTGTTACCAGCGGTTTCCTATCTTTTGGCAGAAGTTTGAACCTAGCCACCTTCTGGATCTGTACTTGGAAATGATGACAGCCGATTTATTGCACTTTTATACACATCAAAACATCCTCTTGCCAAAGACAAGTCTTGACTTTACAGTGTTGATGCAACATCAATGGTGTATTGAGCTACTTCTGCAAGATTTCCCAAATCTGTAGCGTGGTAAAACTAAATGAACATAGTCATATTCCCAATACAATAAACGATGAAAAATTCAGGTACACTAGCACTAAACATCAACTGATTTGCCCTTTCCTGTCTGATTAGACGACTGAGATTAGGCAAATTGAAATCTCAAAATTCCTATTGTTACTGCTAGATGTTGGGTGTGATCGAATTGTTGTTGGCCCAAATTTTTCAACAACATAAGTTATGTGTTTTTTTTCTGTCGCAGATTAAAATTGCTGAAGTCTGTCACAAAATGGAAAGGAAAGCAGAGGAAATGCTCAACATTAACTTTAAGATGGAGGCGATGGTTTATGCACCAGATGAAATGTACAGCTACAAACTAATGGAATTCCAGTCTCGCGGCCAGCAAAAGGGAAATAACTCAGTAGCAAGCTCAAACTTTGATGCCCAGGCAATGGTTATTCATTTACACACCTATTATCAGGTGAGATGGCACTCAAAACATTATATGCATTGAGGAGATGGGATTGTAAATTATATGGTTAGGGTGGATAGAACATTTCATAAACCTCAGGACACCTCCACCAAGCCTCTGCTATATAAGTGTGACCATGGTGTTGTAGGACCATGAGGCCTATCATTGCTGGGTCCATTTATACATTTGACCACATGAAAGGGAAAGACTTGCATTTAGATGGCACCCGCCATCAAGCTGTCTCAGAATGTTTTACAGCCAATGAAATACAGCAGTTTAAGATGGTAACACAGGGAAACAGGTCTGACCAACTGTGCACCCACCAAGGTCACCCACACAGCCAGAAAAACACCAAACACAAGAAATAGGAGCAAAAACTGACCAGGTGACCTGTTGAGCCTGCCCTGCCATTCAGTACAATCATAGTTGAATCTACCCTCTCCACGTATCGCTTGATTCCCTAAGAGATGAAAAATCTGTTGTTCACAGCCTTAAAGGTCTTCAGTGATGGAACATCCATGACTCTGTCAGCTATAGACAATTCCAAAGGTTCACAACTTTTGAGTGAAATGATTGCTCCTCATCTCAGTCTGAAGTGATTGGCCTCTTTTCTTTTGAGACCATTACCCCATCTTGTCATTTTTTAAAAAGATTCCCCACAGTGTGGAAACAGGCTGTTTGGCCCAACAAGTCCACACTGACCCTCTGAAGAGGAGAAACCCACCCCAGACCCATTTCCCTTTGACTAATGCACTTAATACTATGGGCAATTCAGCATGGCCAATTCACCTGCACATCTTTGGATTGTGGAAGGAAACTGGACAAAACTCACACAGACACAGGGAGAATGTGCAAACACCACAAAGACAGTTACCCGAGGCTGGAATCAAACCTGGGTCCCTGGTTCTGTGAGACAGCAGTGCTAACCACTGAGCCACCGTGCCACCCATTAAACTGTGGAGTGGGATTTGAACCAGCTATTAAATTCCTGCCCAGCAGAAACAATCTCGTGGTATCCGTCCTATAAGAGACTTCAAAATCTTGCATCTTTCAATGAGATCTTTTCTCAATTCCTCGAGAAATGGTGTTGAGATGATCTGTCAACTTTAATTCAGTTTTTTTTAAATCATTTAACTAAAGGCATGTAAAAATAGTCGTAATTCCAGTAAATTAAAAAAAAACTGACTGCCTCACCCTCTTCCTTTTAGGCAAGGGGACCTGTTATCCTAATGAGATATGAACTAATGTCTGACAGCCCACACCCAATGTGGATGACACTTCCCTATGAACTGGCTTCATTAGCCATTAGATTAGATTACTTACAGCGTGGAAAGGCCCTTCGGCCCAACAAGTCCACACCGACCCGCCGAAGCACAACCCACCCATACCCCTTACTTAACATTACGGCAATTTAGCATGGCCAATCCACCTGACCTGCACATCTTTGGACTGTGGGAGGAAACCGGAGCACCCGGAGGAAACCCACACAGACACGGGGAGAACGTGCAAACTCCACACAGTCAGTCGCCTGAGGCGGGAATTGAACCCGGATCTCTGGCGCTGTGAGGCAGCAGTGCTAACCACTGTGCCACCGTGCCACTGTGTTGTGTTAACTGTTCACAGAGGGCTACAGCAGTTCAAGAAGGCAACCCTGATACTCTGGAGGATAGATGCCCAATTTACTCAGCCTGTCATGACAGGAAACTGCCTGATACAATATAGTTATAGTGAGGTCAGGTACCATCGGACGGGGATGAGTGAAAGACAGTGGCACTGGGCTGGTTAGCACTGCTGCCTCACAGCGCCAGGGACACGGGTATGATTCCACCCTTGGGTGACTGCCTGTGTGGAGTTTGCACGTTCTCTCCGTGTCTGCATGAGTTTCCTCCGGTTGCTCCGGTTTTCTCCCACAGTCCAAAGGTGTGCAGGTTAGGTGTATGGCCATGCTCAATTACCCATAATGTTCAGGGAGGTCAGACTTGGTGGATTAGCCATGGTAAATGTGAGGTTATTGGGACTGGGTGGGTGTGGGTGGGATGCTCGTCAGAGGGTTGGCAGAGTATCGAGGGGCCAAATGGTCTCTATCTGCATTGTGGGGAGTCTGTGAATTAGCCTGACAGTCCTACAACTGTCTTAAAGCTGCAGTAATACCAGAACACAATAGCGTCATGATGTATTTTATCATTAAGTTCTCCTTGCATAGAGATTCACACACTCAGAAACATATCATTCAAGCTGAAGCAAACTGCACATAGATGCCAAATGGCAAATTGATTCCATTGCTAATTTGATAATTAACAAACATTTAACTGCCTCCAGCTCAACGAGGGAATGTCCAGTTTCCACATTTCAAATTATCTTCGCTTAAAAGTCTGACAGTTAAACTTTAAACTGCACAAGGTATTATTTGAGCACGTCCTTGTTTTAAATCCTCAGATTGCCATAGATCGATTGGTCCAAATGGTTCCCATGGTGCTGAGATATTACCTTCTTCAAGAACTGTCTGCACATATGAAGGTAGAGCTGGCTCAATTGTTGTTCCACAGCAAGGACGTGGATGCTCTCATTCAGGAGAATGACGAAACAGCTGAACAACGAAGAGAATTGAAGAACAACCTGGATCGGTTGACCCAAGCACGGAATCTTTTGATGAACTATTAATTTTCTCAGTCAGAGAGTGTGGTGCTGGAAAAGCACAGCAGGTCAGGCAGCATCCGAGGAGCAGGAAAATCGATGTTTCAGGCAAGAGTCCTTTATCAGGAATACCTCATTCTTCTGCTTCTCAGACGATGCCTGACCTGCTGTGTTTTTCCAGCACCACACTCTCGACTCTGATCTCCAGCATCTGCAGTCCTCACTTTCTCCTGTTAATTTTTGCACAATGAACACGGAAAGTGTGAGTGGTGTAGTGGAGGGTAAAAGTGATATTGGACTGTAGATTCAGGTAGCAACACAAACGGGATCTGGTAAGTGGAATAGGTGAGGGGACAGAAGGCCATCTAACTTCCTGAATCTCAGTTGTGCTGGATGGGAATGAACAAGACCATTTTTTTCTCTCTCCCATTGATTGGCTGGCAGAATATTAACCCACCAAAAAGAAAGCAAAAGGAAAAAATGTGACCACGGTGGGCACCAAGAGTCATATTGGCAGTGCCCTGGGTATGATCCATTCGCTAAAAAGTACTCCCACCCTTCCCCCACGACAAAAAGTGTTGGGGTACTGGAGGAGAATACCTGTGAGGGAAAACTGAGGACAAATGCATTGATGGAGGAGTGGGAGATCATGAGAAAGTAGTGTGTTTTATTAAAACTTTTGTATAGAATCATATGGTACTGAAACACACCCTTCGGACCAACCAATCCACACTGACTATGTTCCCAAATTAATTAGTCCCACCAGCTTGTGCTTGGCCAGTATCCCTCCAAACCTTTCCTATTCAAGAACTTATCCAAAAGTCTTTTAAATGTTGTAACTGTACCTGCACCCACCACTTTCTCCAGCAGTTCATTCCACACACATATAGTCATAGAGTCATGGAGACGTACAGCACGGAAACAGACCTTTGATCCAACTTCTTCGTGCTGACCAGATTTCCTAAATTAATCTTGTCCATTTGCCAGCATTTGCCTATATCCCTCCAAACCCTTCCTACTCTTATACCCATCTAGTTGCATTTTAAATGTTGCAATTGTACCAGCCTCCACCACTTCCTCTGGCAGCTCATTCCAAACACACAACACCCTCTGCATGAAAAAGATTGTCTCTTAGATCCCTTTTAAATGTGTCTCCTCTCACTTCAAACCTATGCCCTGTAGTTTTCACTCCCCCACCCCAGTGAAAAGACCTTGTCACCCAATTCATGCCCTTCATAATTTTATAAACCTCGATAAGGTCATCCCTCAGCCTCTGACCCTCCAGGGAAAATAGTGCCAGCCTATTCAGCCTCTCCCGACAGCTCAAGCCCTCCAACCCTGACATCCTTGTAAATCTTTTCAGAACCCTTTCAAGTTTCACAACATTCTTCCTATAGCAGGGAGACCAGAATTTCACACAATATTCCAAAGTGGCCTCACCTGTCAGCTTCAACATGACCTCCCAACTCCTATATTCAATGCAGTGACCAACAAAGGCAACCATACCAAATGCTTTCTTTGCTGTCATGTCTACCTGGGACTCCAATTTCAAGGAACTATGAACCTGCACTTCAAAGTCTGTTTGTTCAGCTACTCTCTCCACCCTGCAGGCTGTATTCCTGTATTCCTGATGAAGGGCTTTTGCCCGAAACGTCGATTTTCCTGCTTCTCGGATGCTGCCTGAACTGCTGTGCTTTTCCAGCACCACTCTAATCCATGTCCCTTGTTCTACTCTCACCTTAAAAATATGACCCCTATTTTTGAAATCTCCATCCTAGGGAAAAAACCCTTGTTATTCACCTTACCTGTGCCCTTCACGATTTTATAAACCTCTGTAAGGTTACTCCTCAACTTCCTACGCTCCAGTGAAAATGTGCCACTCTTTCCAGTATACATTTATATCTCAAATCCGCTATTTCTGGCAACATCCTGGAAAAGTTTTTCTGAATTCTCTCCACTTTAATAATATTCTTTCTTCAACAGGACAAACAAAACTGCACACGGTACTGCAAAAGAGGCCTCACCCATGTCCTATATAACCTCAACATGATGTCCCAACTCATATAATCAATACTCTGAGCAATGAAGGCAAGTGTGTTAAATACAGTCTGAACTACTCTGTCTATTTGTGAGGCAAACTTCAAAGAATTATGTAACTGAACCCCTAGGCAGCTCTCTGTTCTACAGCACTACTCATTAATTGTATAAGTCCTGTTCTTGTTTGTGCAATACACAAATGCAATACCTTACATTTATCCAAATTAAACTCCATTTACCATTCCTCAGCTCACTGACCTAATTTATCAAGATCTCTTCATAATCTTAGATAACCTTCTTCATTGTTCACGATACCACCAATTTTGGTTTCATCTGCAAACATACTAACCATGCCTCTTATATTCATTTCCAAGTCATTTTCATAAATGATAAAGTGGACCTAATATCGATCCCTGTGGAACACTGCTGGCCACAGGTCTCCAGTCTGAAAAACAAACCTCCATCATTACTCTGTCTCCCAGTGTAAAGCCAATTTTATATCCAGTTGACAAGCTTACCCTGAATCTCATGTGACTTTACTATTTATTCTACCATGTGGAACCTTGGCTTTACTCACCTTATTTTTAAGGTGAGAGTAGAACAAGCCAACAAGATGTGTAAACGGTTTTGGTAAAAGTAAGTGCAGAGCAATGGAGTGGAATCTTCAGTTGGCACGGTTGATCTCACATGAGGGCTGGAGATCTGGCTGAGAGACACCCCCCTTTTCCATGGAAGACAAACTGAATCTTCTGCCAATCAGACAGTTCAGAATGGGAATGAGGTCCTGGAGGATGGAGGTCCTACACAGCATAAGCTGCTGGCTGAACAGAGGCTACACAGCTGAGTTGAATGTCTGCTCTGGAAGAGCAACCCTGAATAGCTAGGTGTATGATTTGTTGGGTCCACAGACACGAGGTGAGAAAGGCAGAAGCAAGAGTGCCTGTTGGCTCTCAGCAAGGGTCCCACACCGACCCCTCCATGTTCTCAATTTCCAACCAATTGCTCTTGATGTCTGCACACACCCTTTACCCAGCTGACAAGCTGTCGTTGAGGCCTCGTGTTAAAAGTCTATTTGGACCTGGGTTAATCTCAACAACAGTAGGCTGGGGCACTCAAAGGGTCCTTCATTGGCCATCTAGGAGCATCAATTGATGACAGTGTGGGAAGGTCAGGCATAGCATACCCTTAATCGAGAAATGCAATTGCTTCGCCACTTGCGAAGATCTTTGCATCCTCGCTCTCCACTGGAGTCGTACCTGAGGACTGGAGAGAGGCAAATGTAATTCCTCTCTTCAAGAAAGGAAATAGGGAAATCCCCGACCAGTAAGTCTCACGTCTGTCGTCTGCAAGGTGTTAGAAAGGATTCTGAGGGATAGGATTTATGACCATCTGGAAGAGCATGGCTTGATTAAATGCAGTTAACACGGCTTTGTGAGGGGCAGGTCATGCCTCACAAACCTTATCGAGTTCTTTGAGGATGTGACTAGAAAAGTTGATGAGGGTCGAGCTGTGGATGAGGTGTATATGGACTTCAGCAAGGCATTTGATAAGGTTCCCCATGGTAGGCTCATTCAGAAGGTCAGGAGGAATGGGATACAGGGGAACTTAGCTGTCTGGATACAGAATTGGCTGGCCAACAGAAGATAGCGAGTGGTAGTAGAAGGAAAATATTCTGCCTGGAAGTCTGTGGTGAGTGGTGTTCCACAGGGCTCTGTCCTTGGGCCTCTACTGTTTGTAATTTTTATTAATGACTTGGATGAGGAGATTGAAGGATGGGGCAGCAAGTTTGCAGACGACACAAAGATTGGAGGTGTCGTTGTAGGCTGCAGCAGGGCATTGACAGGATGCAGAGATGGGCTGAGAGGTGGCAGATGGAGTTCAACCTGGATAATTGCGAGGTGATGCATTTTGGAAGGTCGAATTTGAAAGCTGAGTACAGGATTAAGAATAGGATTCTTGGCAGTGTGGAGGAACAGAGGGATCTTGGTGTGCAGGTACATAGATCCCTTAAAATGGCCACCCAAGTGGACAGGGTTGTTAAGAAGCAAATGGTGTTTTGGCTTTCATTAACAGGGGGATTGAGTTTAAGAGTCGTGAGATCTTGTTGCAGCTCTATAAAACTTTGGTTAGACCGCACTTGGAATACTGCATCCAGTTCTGGTCACCCTATTATAGGAAAGATGTGGATGCTTTGGAGAGGGTTCAGAGAAAGTTTACCAGGATGCTGACTGGACTGAGGGCTTATCTTATGAAGAGAGGTTGACTGAGCTCGGACTTTTTTCATTGGAGAAAAGGAGGTGGAGAGGGGACCTAATTGAGTTATACAAGATAATGAGAGGCATAGATAGAGTCGATAGCCAGAGACTATTTTCCAGGGCAGAAATGACTAACACGAGGGGTCATAGTTTTAAGATGGTTGGAGGAAAGTATAGAGGGGATGTCAGAGGCGGGTTCTTTACACAGAGAGTTGTGAGAGCATGGAATGCGTTGCCAGCAGCAGTTGTGGAAGCAAGGTGGGGACATTTAAGAGACTACTGGACATGCATATGGTCACAGAAATTTGAGGGTGCATACATGAGGATCAGTGGTTGGCACAACATGGTGGGCTGAACGGTTTGTTCTGTGCTGTACTGTTCTATGTTCTATGTTAATCATAGCAGGTAGAACATGGTGGGAATCGAGTATATCACCATCCTGCCTAGTTAAACACTCTTTCCAACTCTTGCCTCCTGTTCATTATAAACATATCAGCAGCAAATGAGGGAGAAGAGCAGCTGTGACTGAAGCAACAGAGAAAAGGTTGATTGTCAGCAAGGCCCAAAAGGCTAAAGAAGGTAGATATTTGTGGGGATAATGGAAAGCCAGACTGGACAGGCCTCGTTCCCAGGGAGTAAGGCTGCTGAGAGCCTAGCCTGGGGAGTGAGGTTGCAAGACCATGTTTCTGCAAAGTGAGTGAGGTCAAGACCAGAGGGAAACTGAGGCCTCAAAGCAGAAAGGGGAGCTGCAAATGAGGGTGGAGAGCTGCAGTGTGCGAAGTGAGGCTGCAGAGGGGAATGAAGGTTTACAAAAAAGAAAGCGGGGAGAGAGCAGGTTTAACTGTTTCAACACTGGAACTCTGGAAAATGAAATCACTGAGGTGATGAATTCCTTACAAGTGAAAGTGTGAAGCCATCTCAAGACTGTACCATATCAGGAGCTCATATATCGAGCAAAGACTATTAGTTGCCATTGTATTGAATCAATTGGTGTTAACACCAACAGATTTATTTCTTAAAGATATGTATTTATGCATCATCAATACAGTTTACATCATTAATTGAGGAGCAGCAAGTGTTAGAGATCATCACAACCTTGATGGATATTGGTGGAAATTAAGCCCCAATTTCCCATGGGTGCTAAGTGTGAAATGTGATCAATTTCATCTCCAGGATGTTACCACCTAATTGTGACCACTATCTAAGATAAAACTTGCATACATCAGATTTCAACAATACATGAGAAGCTTATTAAATATAACAAATGTACCCTATAAAATGTGATGAAAGCAGAGTCTTAATTCTCACCACTATTCCAACCAGGGCTGTGATAAACTCTTAACACCCACTGCACCTCAATTAATTACGTAAACTGTTTTGAGATGTGATGACAATAAATACAAATCTTTAAGAAATCAATCTATTGGTTTTAAATTATCCAATTGACACAGCATTCATTACAGTAACAACCAATAGATTTTGCTCCATGTCGGAGCTCCTGATACAGTAGACTCTTGGTAAGGCTCCACACTCACTTTCAAGGTATTCATCACCTCAGTGACTTCATTTTCCAGGGTTCCATGTGGATTACTTAATTACCAATGCATATTTAAACTTTTAAACTTCTAAATCCAAACACACATGCACATTTATTCATGCATAGACTCTAAGACCGTGGGATTGACAGACAACGTAAACAGTTTTAGGAATACTGTGCATGGAAAATCTAGGCAAAGAGGATCAAAGTCCTTGTTGATCAGAGTTCAACCTAAAATGGAAATGAGATGACTTTTCTCAGTTCTTTTCTGGTTTTTGGCGACTGTAGCAATCTTCAATTTGATAACCGGTCACTTGGACCTGGTCTTGGCTTGAATCAGCAGTTTTCTTTTGCAAAGTCTTTGAGTGTTATTACTTATCCAGTTAAAGAGAGAGGGAAGGATCTGGCATGCCATACGTTTTGGAGATCTGTGACCCTTTTGCTCCTCAGGTCTGTGATGAACTATACATAAACCAATCCAAACCCTGTTGCTTTTTTTCAAAGACACCTAATGCTAGTGCAAAGAATTCAATCCAGTTCCAGCAAAATTATATGTTCTTTTATAATCATTAAGTTGATGACAGTTCCACTTTGCTTTGGATTATACAAAATAAACATATTGTCTGTAACAAAGCAGTCTATATGCACACTATACTGTAAACAGAAGAGCCTTGGGAAATGTTGATGAGCAGAGAGATCTGGGATTGCAGGTCCGTTGTACCCTGAAGATGGTTGCACAGGTGGATAGCGTGGTCAAGAAGGCATATAGTATGCTTGCCTTCTTTGGACAGGGTATTGAGTACAAGAGCTGCAGGTCATGTTAAAATTGTACAAGACTTTGGTTCAGCCGCATTTAGAATACTGTATATTCTAATTTCGGTTCCACATTATCAAAAGGATGTGGACACTTTGGAAAAGGTGCAGAGGTTTACGAGGATGTTGCCTGGTATGGAAGGCTAGCTATGAAGAGAGGTTGAGTAGGTTAGGATTGTTTTCATTAGAAAAAGGAGATTAATGGGGGACCTGATTGAGGTCTACAAAATCATGAAGATATAGACAGGGTAGATAGAGATATGCTTTTTCCCAGGGTGAGGGATTCAATAACGAGAGGTTATACATTCAAGGTAAGAGGTGAAAAGTTTAAGGGGGATATATGCGGCAAGTACTTTATACAGAGGTGCCTGGAATGCGTTGCTAGCAGAAGTGGTAGAGGCAGGCACTGTAGACTCATTTAAGGTGTGTCTGGACAGATGCAGGAGTAGGTGGGGAACAGAGGGATTCAGATGCTTAGGAATTGGGTGATAGGTTTAGACAGTGGATTTGGATCAGCTCAGACTTGGAGTGCCACAGGGCCTGTTCCTAAGCTGTAATTTTTCTTCCTTTGTTGTTTAGTCCCAATTTCTATTGTTCCCAGCTTATATTTTTAAATAGAATGTATGTACCCCTTACAATGACAAGCATCCAACCATTTAAAAATTTCACTAGTTTGCAGAAAGTGTATTTCGACTGATGGCTTTTCGTATATGGAGGTATGTGTCATGCGTTTTTTAGATTACTTACAGTGTGGAAACAGGCCCTTCGGCCCAACAAGTCCACACCGACCCTCCGAAGAGCAACCCACCCAGACCCATTTCCCTCTGACTAATGTACCTAAAACGACGAGCAATTTAGCACAGCCAATTCACCTGACCTGCACATCTTTGGAATGTGGGAGGAAACTGGAGCACCCAGACATAGGGAGAATGTGCAAACTTCACACAGACAGTTGCCTGAGGCAGGAATTGAACCCAGGTCTCTGGCACTGTGAGGCAATAACCACTGTGCCACCGTGCCACCCACATAGGAGAAACGTTTTGTCTCGAGCTTAAATTCTGTGGAATCTAGGAAATTATTTTTTTCTTTGAGTGTTGTGGCTTTATGTTGAAGGGAGTGGTAATAATCATTGAAAATATTGATGAATTATTTTAACTCTACTTCTGTAAGGGGCCAAATGCTCTGTACATCAGTACAACTCCAGAAAGTAACATGATCATATGACTGTATCATCTAATAAAGAGGATAATGAGAATGAAAACAGCCTCCAAAAGAAAAACAGCTCCTGAAAATCAAAACATTTTCTTGGAAAATAAAATCCCTTTCTTGGAAAGGAGTAATACTCAAAACCATAAGAAGTTCGTGGGACTAATTTCATGGCTGTTTCCAGTGAGGCAATATGAAAACAATGAATGAAAAGCTTGCTTTCTGCTGTGTTTCTAACACTAATTTGTGGTGTATGCATAAAAGAAACATTAATTTAAAACAAAACCGCAACGTACAATTTCTGCTGAACTTTGCGATTTGGAGCTGTCCTGAAACTTTGTACAGATCTGGGCAAGACAGCAAAGGGCAAATGACAGAACTAGTGTTTGTGGAAGGTCTTATCCCACTCTTCTTTCAGGCAGTAAAACACCCTCAACACTGACTCAAAACGTCAGCCTGAACCACTAACATTCTGGTGTGGAACTTAAACCCAGCCAAATGAGCCAGAGGCAGTAACATAATGTAGAAAAATATCAACCCGAGCACTGATATATTTGAATATTCCAGAATTACAGTGTCTGCACTCTGATGTTACAACCTAGCAGACTCATCCCGTTGGGTGTACCATGTGAATTTTACCCTATTAGAAGTTGGTACTAATGCATTTTTAGATATAGATCCATTCTCATTTTCCCACCAATGAGCATTGCTAAGCTCCAGTTTAACTCTGTTAATGTACTTCAAAATATCCCAGTAATTTCCAAAAACAAAAACCTTAATGCTCTGAAAAATCAAAGGAGAACATTAATCAAGAACACCAACCATAGGATTGTGCTCGGTTGCTTCTGTGCTGTTTAGTCAAACTTCTCCCGAAAAGTGGGTTAAATTTGCTGACCCAGACTGTTGCAGTCTACAAATACCAGGAAGATTATCAGTCAGACAGGATGTTCACATTAATACATTCTTTATATTTCAACAGAAATGATGTACTGGCTTGGATTAGATATAATTTCCATTATTCAACTCTAACAGAAAGAACATTAGACTTAAAACAACAAGATTGCTGGAGATATTCAGCAGGTCTAGCAGTATCAGTGGAGACAGAGAAACAAGGTTAATGGCTGGAGTCTTGTTGTGGTATCAGGGGTCTTGCCTGCTGGCTGGGGAATCAGAGAAGACCCACTCTTATTCTATAGGGATGGCTTACTGCTCATGCATCAGGTAGCACTGAGGCCAGTCACCAGCCTGGCCCTGGCAATGAGACCTTGAGGACAGAGCTCTTGCACCATGGGAGCAACTTGCCAATCAGAGGCCAACAACATCTCTGCTCAACGGTGCCAGTTAAGAGGTTGGAGACAAGCAGGAGGCTGGAAGAACACAGTATGCCAGGCACTATTAGGAGGTGAGGAAGTCAACGTTTCAGGTGTAACCCTTCTTCAGAATGCTGCTTGGCTTGCTGTGTTCTTCCAGTTTCCTGCTTGTTCACTTTGGGTTCCAGCATCTGTCTCTACTTAAGAGGTTGTGACTGCAGCAGGAAGGATATCAGGATCATCCCAGGATCACCGAGGACTGGGGTCTCAGGGCCCAGATAAATAATGTATGTACGTTTGTGTAGAGGGTGGGGGAGAAGGATACATGGGGGTGGGGAGGGGGAAATAATCAGAAGCAATAACGAAGTGAACTCTCATTGGTTTGCAGTTCAGTCCCTGGATCAGGAATTGGTTGTCTTTAATTGAAGGTTGCCTCCCACAATAGTGACAAGCAACCCACATCAGTTTACCTATCGTGCACACTCAAAACAAGAGGCCAACCTGAGTTGGAGTTCGTCCCAGAGGTAGTGATAAAGTGATCACTAATTCGGCTCAGTTGGCAGCAGGGCAGTTTCCCAGTGGAGAAGGCTGCTGGAATACAGGTGGTTCACTCGATTCAAGCAGCTGGGTAACTGTGGTGGAAACGTTAAGATGTGTTCTCCTGTCGGCACACTGGCCAGGTCAAGTATATAATCCGATTTATGCAATGGCTGAATGGACAGTGATGTGGGGCTGGGTGAGAAGCCAGGGTTCCATCTTTCGCCCACATGACAAATTGAGTTAAAATTACACCTTTTATGTTTGTGTTCTTGAAAGCCTCTCTTGATCCGACCAAGTGTGAGAAGTTTTTTTCAGTTAATTTGATGCCATTACCAGTGACAGTTTTCAGCCTACTCACATGACCGTCAGTAGTCAATCTGACCCATGTAATGAGGCAGTGAATAAAAGTGAACTGGCAGATGTTGAAGATCTGAATTAAAAGGGCTGGAGAAACTCAGCAAGACTGGCAGCATCAATGAAGAGAGAAATAGTTAGTATTTCGAGACCAATGACTCATCTTTGGAAATCTTTCCCAAGAACAGGGAAGTGGGGTTGTGAATGACACAGAGAGGTGGCCATGATTGCTTGTTACAGGTAATCTGTCTTTGGTGAGAAACAGCCATCAATCTGGATCTCTCTTGGCCAGCTCCCATATCGATTACTTGTACCCTCATTGTTGATAATCTGTTATAAAAATGAAAAAGCCTAATATTGTTTCTATAGAGATTCAAGTCTTCATTTCCCCTCTATGAAATAGGAAGAGGAATTAAAATGGATTCTGCAGTCCATTTTGTTAATCTCAAAAACTCAAACCAGAGCCATCTAACTCTGCTCACTCAAATAACTAGTGTATCCGTGAGTTGTTTTCTCCACTAACTAGATGTTGCTATCAAGTCAAAACATAGTTTGCCTATCTACAAATGAGAAATGTGATATATGAATTTTAGTGGCTGTGTGATGCCTTATATGTAGGCTGTACATCCCAATGATTGGCAGACTATTTCAAATAACCTGTCCTGTGATCATTCATATCAGGCTGCTCTGGCTCAACCAGCCCATGTTTTCAAACCCCAGTGTGTATAACCACCATTCAAAATAATTCTGCTATTGGAAATCATTCATTAAATAATCCCGAGTATGCTAAGAGTTACTCCAGAGACCAATTTAAGATCATCAGCTGGGATCACATTTTGATGTATTTGAATGCTAGAAGCTACATGTATAAATTCATAAGACCCTGTTTTATGTAGGAAACAGAAATTAGTGTATACAATGCACTTTTATGAAAAAAGGACATCATAGAGGCAGCTAATTTCTGCTACATCCTCATGGCAACACCCTGACCAATTGGAATACACCTGCCTGACAGTTAACTGTTCTTGCTGCATCTCCATGTCAATGATGGCCCAACCAATCAATACACTCTTCCCATGCTGTTAAAATGATATCCCTTTTTCATGTGGGTTTCTTGGCATTCTCTTTATGATGCATCGAAGTTGAAAACCTTCAACTTCCAGTCTCCTATTAGTGTGGTTAGGTTTGGTATTAGCAAGCAATTAGTGAAACTAAAAGAAACAAAAAACTCAGTTTCATAATCACAGTCTGGGATGTGGCTTTTCCAGTAATACATCAGCTGAAATCATAACGCTATATGTAGGAGAATTCATGGGGGGGGGGGGGGGGGGGCGCGGGGGAGTGTAAGCTGTGCAAGAAATTTGCACTTACATTGCTATGTGACTGGGACTTAATAATCAGCCGGTGTTAAGCCATAACTAACTTTGAAATTTGTATCAGAATTTCCTTACACCCACTCCCACCATCACTTTGTTTAACACCAGCTGCTCCTGGCTGTTAGCAGGTAGAGAACGTAAGAATTTTCAACTAAGTAATGCAAAAATGTTCAGTTCACCAACCTTCTCCCTCTGAAAGTTCTCTGGTAGGGTGAATCCTTTCGTGCCAAGAAAGACCCAGTTTCCTCGGAAGTGCAACTTCCGTATCAGCTTGCTGCCCAATTCCTCAATGTATTTCTTGGCTTCTTCGTTCAGCCTTGGAGTAATCAGAAATGCCGATTACACACATATATCAAATAGTGAGGATTGCTACAGATTAGAACATGGGTCAAGATTAGAGTGGTGCTGGAAAAGCACAGCAGGTCAGGCAGCATCCTAGGAGCAGGAAAATCGACGTTTCAGGCAAAAGCCTTTCATCAGGAATGGTGCATTCCTGATGAAGGGCTTTTGCCTGAAACATTGATTTTCCTGCTCCTTGGATGCTGCCTGACCTGCTGTGCTTTTCCAGCACCACTCTAATCTTGACTCTAATCTCCAGCATCTGCAGTCCTCACTTCCTTCTAATAGATTAGAACATGACAGGTGATCCCACTCAGATCTGATGCTAAACCTTTGTTTCTGATTAATCTGAAGTTTCTGGTGAACCTTTCTTTCATTGTTTAGGAACCCCTTCAGAGATACATTTTGTGTTTAAGTGTCCATCAAAGGTAACACTTGATCTTGCTTTTAGGTGGAGATGGAATGGCTATAAGACAGTGCAGAGTGTCTAGCATCCCCGTCGCCCCCAGGTAAATGTCAAGAGCACTGCGATTCTGGGACAGAAATGAAACATTCCTCCTCATGTCAGCTAAACCTGCTTAAATATGTGGATATGGTGTTCACCCTGGCGGAGTGTGCCCATGGAACACTAAGTTGGAGAACTGCGACAGACTGCAGTGAAATTCCCCTCCAAAATAAAAACAACTGTGAGTTGGTTTGTGCTCCAGAAATAGCTGCCTCTCTAGTCAAATTATTCTAGTGCATGCACAATACTGGCATCCAATTTACAATGTGGAAAATTGATCTTGCAGAAAAGCAGGCCAAACCTAATATGGCCAGTTACCACCCTATAAGTATACTCTTGATTGTCAGAAGAGTGTTGACTAGATTAGATTCCCTACAATGTGGAAACAGGCCCTTCAGCCCAACAAGTCCACACTGGCCCTCCGAAGAGTAACCCACCTAGACCCATTCCCCTCTGACTAATGCACCTAACACTATAGGCAATTTAGCATGGTCAATTCACCTAACCTGCACATCTTTGGATTGTGGGAGGAAACGCACACAGACACGGGGAGAATATGCAAACTCCATACAGACAGTCACCCGAGGTTGGAATTGAACCTGGGACCCTGGTGCTGTGAGGCAGCAGTGCTAACCACTGAACCACCATGTCGTTGGAAAGAGTCATCCACAGCATAAGGGACTTTTATTCATCAGTTACCTTCTCACCAAAGCCCAGATTAGATTGTCAGCACCAGATTTCACTACAGCCTTTATTCAAGCATTGACAAAAAAGCTGAATTTCAAGAGATGTGGTGAGACAGTCTGCCCTTGAAATCAAGGCAACTTTTGACCAAATGTGGCATCAAGGAACCCAAGCAAAGTGTATTCTGAGATGATGCTCTCTGGTCCTCTCTCCTGCAACCTTTCCACATCGGCCCTGTTGAGTCTCTGAAGAATGTTGTGTGTTTCAATGAGGTTGCCTCTCATTGAGGCAACCTTCCAATGAGGTTGCCTCTCATTCTTCTAAACTGCATTGAGTAGAATCCAGTCAAATAACCTCTCCAGGTAAGACAGACTGCCATTCCTAGAATCAGCTTAAAGAACCTCTTCTGGCCTTTTGAAAAAAAATGGTCATTCACTGGATGTGGGTGTCAGGCCAGCATTTATTACCCTTTCCTAATTGTACAGAGGGCAGTTCTTGTACAGAGGGCGAGTTGTACTTAGCACTTTCTCACACAAAAGGACATTAGTGAAGCAATTGGGTTTTACCTGACAATTGACAACAGCTTCACAGTCATCATTAAACTCTCACGACCAGATTTTTATTGAATTCACATACCACACATTTCTTATAGCACGACTCAAACCTCAGTCCTGAGAACATTACCTCAATCCTTGGATTAATAGTCTTGCAATGATATTACTTGCCTTTTGTCTCCAATGCCCTTATACCTGATCGCAGTATTCTGTCTCTGGTCTGACTAGTCTGCCTTATATGGTTTTAGCAAAAAGTTCCTTTCTTTTAGTCTTCATTCCCTTTGAAATGAAGGCCATGGTTGTGTCAGGTTGTGTCTGTAGCTTGTTGTTCAGAGACAATAAAAGGAACTTTGTTCCATCTTTAACTTGGTATGGGAACACTTGCTCCTGAAAGTTACAATGAGGAGCGGTTTATTTGTTTAGTTACAAATGCCAGCAAAAAATGAAAAGAGAGAAAGTTCACATTTACATGAAGTTGTAATATGTGCAGGAAGCTGGAAGGAACCTCCTAACTAATGTAACATTTTAAAGTGCAGTCATTGTTTGGCGTTGGCAAGATCAGCAATCAACCTGCACACCCAACTCCCTGAAAATAGAGCGAGAGATGAGTAGTCCGATGATTTGTTTATTTGTGATTTTGTATGAAGGTGAAACACTGGCTTGCACACTACAAGAAATCCCCTCCCTCCTCCACTTCCTCCCACTTCCCCCCCAATTCTCCTACACCCCCTGTGGCTCTCCAATTTCACATTCTTCCGCAAAGTCAAACTGCTGAGAAATACACATGGTGGAACTTCTGTTTGCCCGTGCCATAGCCTACTCTCTTTCCCAAAACCAAAGAACTTAGATGCCAGTTAGCAAAAAGCAAGGTATAGAAACCCTAAAGTGCGTGTAAAAGTATTGGTACAGGGTTTATCCAGGCAACGTCAATCTAGCCACAAGGCTTTTGACATGAGAGATTATCTGGAGTTCATTGGAATCAATAGCTGCCTTGCTGAACAGGTCTGCAGGTTCTATTAATGACCAAATGTGTGCTCAATCATTGACAGTGCCATGGAGTAGTGTAGACTCAAATGGGATCAAAGTGGGATTACTGCGCTTCAGTCTTCTTGGTAGAAACCAATTTTGTCTCGTCTAAATCCCAAACTGAAACCCTGTTGATTTTCCACTCAGAGAAAGGTAGGTCCATGTTTTATTACTCAATTGGCTAAAAACTGCTTTTGAACATCACGCTTCACTGCGTTAACCACCGTATTCATCAATCGTTGCAGTATAACTGGGGTATTCACAAAGCAGAGTGTGGCTGATTCAATTATTGTGGCACACTGCTACATCTTTCCTCTCTTTATTTGTTCCCTCCACCTGATGTTAACATGACCAGGAGGTTATTTTCTACTCACCTGGTAGAACGATTATCAAATGTTGCCATCAAGATGAGGGAGCCATCTGGTGCTTTTTTAATAAATTCAATCATTTGTCCTGAATTATTTGTCGATAAATTTAAAGATGCCATAAGTATATAAATAACAAATACACTTCATTAGCATTTGAGAGGTGCAATTAAAAGCTGTTGGATGAGGCACAGGGTGTTTGGGACACTGAACAAGCAAGGAAGAAATTAAGGGAATGAAATTATCACCATGGTTTTCCAATTTCCCTGAAGTCTTTACTCCTCCCGATCTTAATAACCTCCTGCAATTCCCGCTCACCTCTTCTCAAAAGACAATCCTTCATATATGATCAGCCGAATGAACCTTTCTGGATTCCTCCAATGTCAGTATATCTTCCCGAAGTCAGGAGCTCAAAATTCATCACAGCATTCACTTGTAGTCTGATTAGTGCCTCTTACAGTTACAGTAAAATTCCTTATTTTTATACTTCATTCTCTTTGAAATAAAGGCCAACATTCCATTTGCCTTCCTGATTACATGCCGAAAATGGATACTAGACTCCCAAATCTGTGTGCCGTAGCTTTCTATAGTCTTTCTCCATTTAACTAATATTTGGCTTCTTCCTTTGACACTTCCTGAATATACTTTAATTTTTCCATATTAAATTCCACCTGACAAATTTCTTGCCCATTCACCTAACCTGTCTATATCCATCTGCAAACTCTTGTCATCCTCATCACTTGTATCCCCATCTATTTTTGTGTCATCCACTAACTTGGCAACAGTACATTCATTTCCCTTATCCTACAGTAAATAATTCCTCTTCCTATAAAATAAATTCCTTAAGCTTGCCTCTTTGAGAAAGCTCTTTGGTGACTGTTCTAATATTGTTTTAGGTGGCTGAGCATCAAATGTTGATTGATAAAGCACCTGTGAAATGTTTCTGGGTGTTCTGCTGTGTTGAAGGTGTTATGTTACCTAATTTTAATTGTAGAATTCCCTTCTGCAGAGTGCGCTGGAAGCAGCCTCAGCTGAATTAGGTCAGATCTTGTTTGACATGCAAGTCAACAGGTAGAGTGGATAGACAGAGAAGTGGAGGTGTGGCTACAGACAGATGAGTCACGATCTGATCAAGTTATGGAGCAAGCTCAACTGATCAGATAACCTACACCTGCTCCTAATTCATTCGTCTGTATTTCAATCTACTGCAAGTTGTTAGAACTAAGAAAAATCATCTACTGAAGAGCAGTCAGAGATGCAAGCGGTGCAGAATTAGGTTGCCATACATTTTATAATAGCAGTGTAATGATTATGGAAACTGGGTCTCACTGAAGAGATCTCAGGTTCCAGCTTTTCCCTTCCTATCTCAGCTCAGCACATACAAAGGTCAGAGTTCACAGATCATTACGTACGGATTAAGAACAGATCAAAACAACCATGACTGCTAATAGAGTGTAAAAGATTGAAGCTCTTCAATACACTTCAGGGCTGAAAAGCTGGTTGGTTCAACGTGTGCCTCATTTTAATAGTCCAATGTGATTGTGACCTATCAGTGCATACAGTTGCAAAAACTTCTTTATTAATTTGATTAGATGAGGGCATCACTGGCCAGGACAGTATTTATTGCATATCCCTAATGGCTCAGGGGGGAGGTTTTGCGACAATCACGTTGCAGTGAGTCTGGAGTCAGATGCAGGCCAGACCAGGTTAGGGTAGCAGTTCCTTCCCTAAAAGGCATGAGTGACCCAGATGTGTTTTTCCAAAATTGATAATGGATTCATGATCATCATTACCTGCCTAATTCCAGAACTTTTAAAAATTAAATCAAAATTCCACCATCTGCCATGGTGAAATTCAAACCCGGGCCTCCAGAACATTGCCTGGGTCTTTGGATTAACAGTCCAGTGATAATACCACTAGCTCATCACCACTCCCTCTCTGGTGAATCAGAGAGTTATACAAAAGTGAGTCACAAAGTCCTACATGTCTGTGCTGGCACTTGGAAAGAATTATTTAGTCTCACTTCTCTTTTGTTTTTCCGACAGCACTGAGGTGTCCCACCTTATGACAAAGAGAATGCTTAGGCCTTTAAAATATAATAGCCATTATGGAAAATAAAGAGCATGAAAGCATGGGAAGGGTTAAAGCATGAAGACCACTGGCAATCTGTGTTCTGTGGAAGGCAGGATGGGATAACCATAGTGGAACATTCTTACACCAATTAGCTGAGTAAGGTTAAGGCTGAAAGGTCACTATGGCATGATGAGATAACAAGTAATAAAGCAAGTTTCTCTGTTAAGTGTTATTATGACAGGATTGGGACCGTAAATATTTGGGACATGACATTAAAATATCTAATTAATAGTTAGTAGAGTCAGCCTGTGACAGGAGACTATTGTAATAGATGGAATAGCTAAATATCTATCATGTTAGGTTAGTCTGCAATGGAAGATCACTGTAGCAGAATTAGCAATAAATATCTAATCATGACATTAGGAAAATATTAAGTAGGGTCTGGAATGAAAGATCACTGTATCAGAATTAGCAATAAATATCTAACCGTGACATGAGAATAACATTAAGTAGAATGTACAACTAAAGAGATAATGGGAACTAACATCACTGGTTTATTGTGTAGCTAGAGTGAGGTACTTTAATTAATATAATTGGGCACGCTGATAAGCTAACAGAAACATGATTAAAAAAAATCCACGGACCCTGAGGTTTGTGGGCATTCGAGAATCTGCTTTCTCAGTGTCAAGACTTTTTGTTTGCAAATAAAAGACCTACTTCTTGAAGAACTCTCTGTGTCTCCTGGTGGTTCTCCATATTTTCTCCACAACACCATCCTCAAAACTTTCTTTCTGTCTTGAGAAGATGATCCAATAGCATTCCTAGCTGTCCATTCTCATCTCTGGATACTTGCCAACCTTTCACCTTCCTATCATTATCCTTCCAACATTTATGAAGGTGACAGTCAGAGGGTTCAAGACAGTCTTGCTCTGCTTTCTATATTCAGAAGCATACTATATTCAGAAAATTCCACAATTTCAGAAAACAAACTCGCAGAGTTCCTGACAAGTGGTTTAAGTGCTGCTTCTGCAATTTCATTGCCATTTACCTGACTCCAATATAAAAGTTGCTGCAGACCTGTGGGATAATCCTTATTGGAGATTCAGCCCTGGTGTACAAGTCATAATGGCATCGAACGGTACAGGGGTGAATACTGTAGGTTTCAGCAAAGAGAACAGGGAAAGGTACTCCCCTAAAATGTCTTTCTTACCTCCTCCCCATAGATCAAAAGATCCGATATTTACATGTTTTCCTGTCTTGGCTATAAAGAAGTAGTAAAACAAAATCTGATTTATATGATGAAGAATGTCATTTTCAAATATTGCTATTTGTAAGAGAAAGCAAAGAGATTGGACGTGAATCGATTACCCCTATTCTTTGACCTTGTTAAGTATAGCTCTTTCATGTCTGTACATAGGAACCTGGAGAGACCTAATTTGCACCAGATGGATTTTCCAAAACCATTGTTAGTTTAAAGAACTGTCTGGCTTTTACAAAACAGTAAGCAACTTTATTTCCCTCCTCAAAACATTAATATCATGTTTGACTGATGATGAAGGAAATATAAACCCTCCCTCCTCACCTCCACTTCTGAATAAGACACATCAAGGACAAAGTGTTCTTATTTGGGAGATGTTTCTGGGAATGTCTATGTAATAGTTCAGACACTTTAAAATATAACTTTTATAATATCTCAGAATGACACAAGTGTTATGGCATAGAAGGCAGCTATTTGGCCCATCATGTCTGCACCAGCTATTCAAATGAGCATCATTACCGAGTGCCAATCTCCTACTTTGTCCCCCATTATATGTTACTTAATATTACTTGTAGTATTACTTCAAAAAAGATACATTTGTTAAATTTTGTTTTGTTGCATCATCAGTATATTTTACAAGAATACAAATTAAAGGAGAAAACCAACTGCATGAGGGAAGAGTGCAGATTGGTTAGTAAGTAAATTGTTTAACCCAAGTTTGTCAGTCAGGTATCTTGGGGACTTTGGATAGTTTGGATAATTATTTTCTCATTTGTGATGATTCACAGAATAGCGGAGCTTGATTTCCAACGCACTACCCAAATGACACTATGGAGAGTGTACCAGTTATTGCTGATTGGCAGGTAACAGCCAGGCTTTGTATTTAAATTTTAAACCAGGCAGGTTGGCTCTGGTTGGTCAGGGCACTGCCCTGAGAAATTAACCAGTGACCAATCGAAGGGACACGAAGTTTGATACAATCCTCCAGTCGAATAAGCACTACCGCAGTAAGGAGGTAGTGTAGGGGTTTTTAAAAAAAAGAAAAAAAGAAAAAGAAAAAAAATTATTTAAAAAAAAAACAATCCTCCAGTCTTTAGGATGGAATAGCCTTCAGCTGGTCACTACAAGCATACTACTGATTCTCCCCAACCATGTTTACAAAATCCGCAGTATAGTGTCTAACATTAGATGTGATCCTATAATTGGACAACATTTGTTGGATAATCCCGAATGTGCAGAAATGGTACTGGCAACCAATTTAGGATTGTCAGTGGGAATTGTAGTGTGGCATTGTCGCATGTATTCAAAGATATGCAAGTTAGGTGGGTTGGCTATAGTATTCAGGGATGTGTAGGTTAGGTGCAGTAGCCATGAGAAATGCAGAATTACAGGGATAGGGTAGGTGTATGGCTCTGAATGGGATGTTCTTCAGAGGGTCAGTTTGGACTCATTGGGTTGAATAGCCTTTTTCCATACTGCAGAGATTCTATGGATGTACTAGAAGCAATATATGAATACATAGGGCCCTGCACTTTGTAGACAGAAAGATCATGTACACACTTTGTATCTGTTTTAATTGAACAGAAAAGGTAACAGCTATTCGCTGGTTAATTTCTCAGGATATCATCCTTCAGACAATTTAATTTGCTCCAAATGGTAGCTGAAGGCACTGTAAACTGTAAAGGCTTGGGTCCCAGAACCTGCTGCACATCTAACCAAACCATTCTGGTATAGCTTCAACACTGGCATCTACCCAACAATGTGGAAAATTGTCTAGTTATGTCTTTGTGCACAAAATGTAGGACAAATCTAAGTGGTCAACCCCTGAGTCTACTTTAATCACAAGGAAAAGCATTAAGCAATATTTGGTTAGCGACAAACTGCTCACTAATGCTCAGTCTGGGGTCTGCCAGAGCCACTCAGTTCCTGACCTCATTACAAGCCTGGACAGGGGAGATAAATTGTAGAAGTCAGCTGAGAGTGACAACCCTTGCCATCAAGTCCACAACTAAGTATGACATCAAGGAGTCTGAGCAAAACTAAAGTCAATGGGAATCAGGGAAATCTCTCCATTGTTTGGAGTCATACTTACCATAAACAAAAATTATTGAGATTATTGAAGATTAATTGATCTCCCACAACCTTTTCCATCAGGTAGAAGATACAGAAGCCTGAACACATGCACCAGCAGGTTCAGGAACAGCTTCTTCCTGGCTGTTATTAGATGATGAATGGACTTTCTAACCTCAAATTATGCTGATCTTGCTAACATTGATCTTGCCTAGTGCATGCCCTGTGTAATGTGTTTTGATCTGTACATCCCTGCTTACTGTGATCTGCCTGTAGCACTCGTAAACAAAGCTTTTCACTGTACTTCTGTACATGTGCCAATAAATCAATCAATCATCTCAGCTTGATGACACCATCCACTGCTTTATTGATGAACTTCCTGCCATCGTGAGGTCAGAAGTGTGGATATTTGCTGATGACTGCACAATGTCCAGCACCACTTGTAACTTCACAGATGCTGAGGACAGTAAAAATACAACCATAATTTCTTTCTCTGTGTCAAATTGCCTTGCCTATCACCACGGTGGGCACATTGTGCCATAGGACAGCAGCAGGAGAAGGTTCTACTCTCACAATCTCTTGACAATTAAGAATGTGGGAAATGAACATTCCATTCAGCAGTTATCACTGAGTGAGACTGAGTTGCATTATTGGGAGGCAGACTGTTTTTGTACCAGAGCATTCACAAAGCTGGTAACTGGAGCTAACATAAACAATTGTTCAATATACTAGTGCTAATGTCCCTTGACTATACATCGGCAGATACCTCACACTGACGTTTTCGGTTAATTCATCTCATCCATTTTAAATGAAAACTTACCTTCCACGATGGCAATGTTCATACCTCTGCCAAAGTTATTCTTCACATCACTCAGGAGTCTTGTTTAAAATATATATTTAACAAATTAATTGACGTTATTAACTAAAATTGCCATTTTAAGTTATCAGTCTTTCAGTAGAATGACTATAAAGTCAGATTGTGCGCAAGTTGTATTGATTAATCTTACAATACAAAGAAGATAGAGAATTCAGCGATTGAAACAATCCACAAGTATATAGAAACCATTTCCTGTGAGGAGGTAGTTCTGAATCATAGAGTATAACAAAATAAAAACTTGGCCATCAGAAATCATGTCAACAAATACTTCTTATGGAAATATTAGTGGAAATCTGAAACTTCCTCCCTAAAAGATTGCTGATATTGTCATGACTCTTGATTTTCAACTCTCAACATCTATTTTTAATACCTGCAACATTCATAGACTCACATTGTTTGAAAAAGAATGAAATATGGACCTAACGTGGCTGCAGTGATCAAATGACCACATGTTGAGGCATCAGACTCTAAGACTATAAGAGCAAAATTAGGCCATTCAGCCCATTGAGTCCTCTCTGCCAATTGATCATGGTTGATATGTTGCTCAACCCTGTTCTCCTGCTTTCTCTGCTTAACCCTGAATCCCCTTGCCAATCAAGAACCTATCTATCTCTGTCTTAAATACATTCAATGACCTGGCTTCCATAGTCATCTCCCACAATGAGTTCCAAGAATCACCACCTTCTGGCTGGAGGCATTTCTCCTCAATTCAGTTCTAAATGATCAGACCTTCATCTGAGGCAGTGCCCTTGGGTCCTAATCTCTCCTACTAGTGAAAATATCTTCTCCACACCCACTCTATTCAGGCCTCTCAGTATTCTCTAAGTTTCAATCAGATTGCCCCTCACCTCCTCAACTTCATCCAGTACGGATCCAGAGTTCTCAAACACTCTTTATATGATAAACCCTTCACCAGGATCATTCTTCTGGACCTTATCAATTTCACTTCATTTCTTACTAGTCCTTTCCATAGGGCACATATCCTTGGATATTTAGTTCCCAACCCTGATCCCCTTGGACCCACATCTCTGTGATAAGCACAACATCGTACAGGCCAATTTCATCTGTGCTACAAGCTCATTTATCTTGTTTCATATGCTGTGTGTATTTAAGTACAATACCCTCAGTCTTGCGTTGACTGCCCCTCTTCTCATAGCATCCCTTGTCTGCTGTGCCTGAAGTTAGATTCCTGAGCTTTACCACATTCTGTACTCTATAACTTGTTCTGGGAATTCTAATAACTTCTGCTGAGCCCTCCTGCTACTTTAACTTTTTCCATAATATTCTATGCAACTAAGATCACTATCTTTTTGGTTCTGCTTTTTCATTAGCTCCTAGCTGCTCGTGTTCCTTCAGCAGAACCTCATTCCTCTTTCTACTTATATCGTTGGTATCGACATGGACCACAACACCTGGATCTTCTCCCTCCCACTCCAAGTTCCTCTGCAGCCCAAATGAGATATCCTGAACTTGGGCACCAGGCAGGCAATATAGCCTTCGGGACTCTTGATTCTGGCTATAGAGAACAGTGTTGAAAATGTGTTGCTGGAAAAGCGCAGCAGGTCAGGCAACATCCAAGGTGCAGGAGGATCGACATTTCGGGCATGAGCCCTTCTTCAGGAAAGGGTTCCTAAAGAGAACAGTGTGTATTCCCCTGATTGTACTATCCCTGATCACAACTACATTTCTCTTTTCTTCTCCCTCATGAATGGCTCCTTGTACCATGGTGCTATGGTCAGTTTGCTCATCCTCCTTACAGACTCCACTCTCATCCGCACAGGGAGCACGAATCTCAAACCTGTTAGACAAGCTCAAGGACTGATGTTCCTTCAGCACTATCTCCTGGATCCCATTACCTGCCTCACTCATAGTCATACCCTCCAGTCCCTCACTGAATTCAAGATAGTTCCAGGTAACTCTCCCCCTCCTTTGTGTCACAGTGTTTGGAGCTCAGATTCCAGCTCATCAACTTTGAGCCAGAGTTCCTCAAGCGACGAACACTTGCTACAGATGTGGTCACTATGAACCACAATGGGGTCCATCAACTCCCACATTATGCAGGTACCACACATCACCTGGCTCGACATCTTTATTTTAATTACCAAGTTCTTAATTTGATTTTTAAAATTTCCTATGGTCCTTTAGTTTGTAACCTATTCCCCCTATTTATCGACAATCTGAACGTAATTTATAATATGGTCAAGTTAGCAACTATCATCAACCAATGACCTTATGGTTTATCTGTGATGTCATTCTTTTGTGCCAGGCCTCTGATCCTGAGATTCAATTTAGAACATAGAACATGGAACATAGAACATTACAGTGCAGTACAGGTCCTTCGGCCCTCGATGTTGCGCCGACCTGTCATACCAATCTGAAGCCCATTTAACCTACACTATTCCATGTACGTCCATATGCTTGTCCAATGACGACTTAAACGTACTTAAAGTTGGCGAATCTACTACCGTTGCAGGCAAAGCATTCCATACCCTTACTACTCTGAGTAAAGAAACTACCTCTGACATCTGTCCTAGATCTATCACCCCTCAATTTAAAGCTATGCCCACTCGTGCTCGCTGTCACCATTCTTGCAAAAAGACTCTCCCTGTCCACCCTATCTAACCCTCTGATTATCTTATATGTCTCTATTAAGTCACCTCTCAACCTTCTTCTCTTTAAGAAAAGCCTTTCCTCATCAGACCTTCCCTCCATACCAGGCAACATCCTAGTAAATCTCCTCTGACTCTTTCCAAAGCTTCCACATCCTTCTTATAATGTGGTGACCAGAACTGTACACAATACTCCAAGTGCGGCCGCACCAGAGTTTTGTACAGCTGCAGCATAACCTCATGGCTCTGGAACTCGATCCCTCTACTAATAAAAGCTAAAACACTGTTTGCCTTCTTAACAACCCTGTCAACCTGGGTGGCAACTTTCAAGGATCTGTGTACATGGACACCGAGATCTCTCTGCTCATCTACACTACCAAGAATCTCACCATTAGCTCAGTACTTTGCATTCCAGTTACTCCAACCAAAGTGAATCACCTTACACTTGTCTGCATTAAACTCCATTTGCCACTTCTCAGCCCAGCTCTGCAGCTTATCTATGTCTCTCTGTAACCCACTACATCCTTTGTCACAATCCACAACTCCACCGACCTTAGTGTCGTCTGCAAATTTACTAACCCACCCTTCTACGCTCTCATCCAGGTCGTTTATAAAAATGACGAACAGCAGAGGACCCAAAACTGACCCTTGCGGTACACCACTGGTAACTGGACTCCAGGATGAACATTTCCCATCAACCACCACTCTGTCTTCTTTCAGCAAGCCAATTACTGATCCAAACTGCTATATCTCCCAGAATCCCATTCCTTCGCAGTTTGTACAATAGCCTACTGTGGGGAACCTTATTGAAAGCCTTGCTGAAATCCATATACACCTCATCAACTGGTTTACTCTCATCTACCTGTTTGGTCACCTTCTCAAAGAACTCAATAAGGTTTGTGAGGCACTACCTACCCTTCAGAAAACCGTGCTCACTATCCCTAATCAAATTATTCTTTTCTAGATGATTATAAATCCTATCTCTTATAACCTTTTCCAACACTTTACCAACAACTGAAGTAAGGCTCACTGGTCTATAATTACCAGGGTTGTCTCTACTCCCCTTCTTGAACAGGGGAACCACATTTGCTATCCTCCAGTTTTCTGGCACTATTCCTGTAGACAATGACAATTTAAAGACCAATGCCAAAGGCTCGGCAATCTCCTCCCTAGCTTCCCAGAGGATCCTAGGATAAATCCCATCCGGCCCAGGGGACTTATCTATTTTCACACTTCTGCAGGATTTCTAATACCTCCTCCTTGTGAAACGCAATCACACCTAGTCTAGTAGCCTATATCTCAGTAATCTCCTCGACAACATTGTCATTTTCTAGTGTGAATACAGTTGAAAAATATTCATTTAGTGCTTCCCATATCTTCTCTGACTCCACACACAACTTCCCTCTACTATCCTTGATTGGCCCTAATCTTACTCTCGTCATTCTTTAATTGCTTAAATACCTATAGAAAGCCTTAGGGCTTACCCTGATCCCATCCACCAACAACTTCTCATGTCTCCTTCTGGCTGTTCTGAGCTTTTTCATTAGGTCTTTCCTGGCTACCTTGTAACCCTCAAGCGCCCTAACGGAGCCTTCACATCTCATCCTAACAAAAGCCTTCTTCTTCCTCTTGACCAGAGATTCCACTTCCTTTGTAAACCATGGCTCCTGCGCTCTACAGCTTCCTCCCTGCCTGACAGGTACATACTTATCTAGGACACTCAGGAGCTTTTCCTTGAATAACCTACATATTTCTAATTTGTCCATCCCCTGCAGTTTCCTTCCCCATCCTATGCTTCATAAATCTTGCCTAATCGCATCATAATTGCCTTTCCCCCAGCTGTAACTCCTGCCCAGTGGTATACACTTATCCCTTTCTATCACTGAAGTAAACATAACAGAATTGTGATCGCTATCACCAAAGTGCTCACCTACTTCCAAGTCTAACACCTGGCCGGGCTCATTACCCAGTACCAAATCTAATGTGGCTTTGCACCTTGTTGGCCTGTCTACATACTGTGTCAGGAAGCCCTCCTGCACACACTGGACAAAAACTGACCCATCTATAGCACTCATACTATAGTGTTCCCAGTCAATATTTGCAAAGTTGAATTGCCCCACGACACCTACCCTGTCTCTCTCACTCCTATCAAGAATCATCTTTGCTATCCTTTCCGCTACATCTCTGGAACTATTCAGAGGCCTATAGAAATCTCCCAACAGGGTGACCTTTTCTTTCCTGTTTCTAACCTCAGCCCATACTACTTCAGTTGATGAGTCCCCAAACATCCTTTCTGCAACTGTAATACTGTCCTTCACCAACAATGCCACACCTTCCCCTCTTTTACCATCTTCTCTGTTCTTACTGAAACATCTAAATCCTGGAACCTGCAACAAGCATTCCTGTCCCTGCTCATTATCCTGTTAAAAAAACCTTACAAGCTATGAGCCAATAAACCAGAAACAAACAGTACATCTTCCCCTTTGCACCAAATTCCCACACAGCCAATAGATTATCCAAACCATATACTCAGGCTGCATTTCACTCTCATGTGATCTCTTTTTCCTGACCATATGCAGCTTAATTTTGCTGTAGGAGACTATCCCGGGCATACTTTAGAAATTCACAACCTTTCTGACAGGTGCTTTCATGGGCCCTCTCTCAGAGTCATAGAGGTATACAACATGGAAACAGACCCTTTGCTCCAACTCGTCCAATGCGACCAGATAGCCTAAATTAATCTAGTTCCATTCGCGAGCACTTGGCCCATATCCCTCTGAACCCTTCCGATTCACGTACCCATCCAGATGCCTTTTAAATGGTGTAATTGTACCAGCCTCCACCACTTCCTCTGGCAGCTCATTTCATACATGTATCACCCTCTATGTGAAAAAGTTGCCTCTTCGGTCCCTTTTAAATGTTTCCCCTCTCACCTATGCTCTCTGTATTTGGATTCCTCTAGTCCAGGGAAAAGACCTTGGTTATTCATGCTCCTCATGATTTTATAAACCTCTGTGAGGTCACCCCTCAGCCTCCGATGCTCCAGAGAAAATAGCCCCAGCCTATTTAGCCTCTCCCTATAGCTCAAACCCTCTAACCCTGGCAACGTGCTTGTAAATCTTTTCTGAACTCTTTCGAGTTTCACAACATCTTTTCTGTAACATGGAGACCAGAATTGAATGCAGTATTCCAAAGGTGGCCTAACCAATGTCCTGTACAGCTGCATCTTTATCTCCTAACTAACCAAATGCCTTCTTCACTATCCTATCTACCTGTGGTTCCACTTTCAAGGAACTTTGAACCTAGATCCCAAGGTCCCTTTATTTCACAACACTCCCGAGGCCCTTGCCGTTAAGTGTATATGCCCCACCCTGACTTACCTTTCCAAAATCCAGCATCTCATATTTATCTAAATTAAACTACATCTGCCATTCCTCAGCCCATTGGCCTACCCAACCAAGGTCGCATTCTTTGCTGTCCATTACAACACTAATTTTGGTGCAATAAAATCATAGAATCCCTACAATATAGAAGCAGGCCATTCAACCCATCAAATAGACACTGACCTCTGAAGCATATCCCATCCAAATCCACCCCATCCCTCTAACCCATGGCTAATCAGCCTAGCCTGTACGACTCTGGACACTATGGCCAATCCACCTAACCTTTTGACATTAGGATTAAATCTGGGCACAACATAGTGGGCCAAAGGGTCTGTTCTGTACTTTACTTTTCTATGTTCTATGTTCTAAAATACTTGGATGAGTCCCTCATAATATTCATGATTATGGACCAAGTGCTGGGAAGTGGGATTGGCGTAGATTCAGACGAGTTTTGTAGGTGCAGACTCGATGGGCCGAAGGACGTCTTCTGTTCTGTATAACTCAGTGATACCAGGAGTAAGAGTCTCCGTTGGCAAAGTAATTCGTATGGGTGGTTCAACACACACACACACACACACACACACACCTCCCAAAACTTCCAGGGAAAGTGTTCTTACAGCGTTTACCAACTGATGGAGAGAGAACAGGGATGAATGAGCGGAGAAGGGTTGGGGGTGTTGGTGGAAAGGAGAAGGGTTGGAGCGGGGGTGGGGTGGGGTGAATAAATAATTAGTGACAGGAAAGTTCTGACCGTGCCCGGGATGAGCGCTCACACTGCCGAGAGAAACTGCAACATCAGCGCCCGAGGTAAGTCACCAGCCATGGGTGAAATTCACACAAAATCTCGGTGTCAATTTCCAAAAAGCGCCCCGTTTACCACAACATCCCAGAGACAACAGATTTTTAAAAATACAAGTCTCATGGCCACTTACCGTCTGCTGGAATTCGGAATTGTGTTGCCGTTGTAACGCTTTTGCCGACCTGACGGTTGTGTATTCAGATGAGCAACAATTTTGGACTTTACACGTCCTGTTTATATTTTTGTTTTGGGGCGGGTGAGACGTGTTGCGCTCAGATACTGATTCAGCAACTCCTCTCCCTCTCCCTCTCACACACCGGGCTAGCTGACAGGTGAATCCAACAAAAGGGTGTCTCAGTGATTCACTCTGGATTGGCTCAAGCAGTCAGACTGTGAGCTGAAACAAAAGGAGAAAGTAAGGACTGCAGATGCTGGAGATCAGAGCTGAAAATGTGTTGCTGGAAAAGCACAGCAGGTCGGGCAGCATCCAAGGAGCAGGAGAATCATGAGCCCTTCTTCAGGAATGAGGAAAGTGTGTCCAGCAGGCTAAGATAAAAGGTAGGGAGGAGGGACTTGGGGGAGGGGCGTTGGGAATGCGATAGGTGGAGGGAGGTCAAGGTGAGGGTGATAGGCCGGAGTGGGGGTGGAGGCGGAGAGGTCAGGAAGAAGATTGCAGGTTAGGAAGCTGGTGCTGAGTTCAAGGGATTTGACTGCGACAAGGTGGGGGGAGGGGAAATGAGGAAACTGGAGAAATCTGAGTTCATCCCTTGTGGTTGGAGGGTTCCTAGGCGGAAGATGAGGCTCTCTTCCTCCAACCGTCCTGTTGCCATGATCAGGCGATGGAGGAGTCCAAGGACCTGCATGTCCTTGGTGGAGTGGGAGGGGGAGTTGAAGTGTTGAGCCACGGGGTGGTTGGGTTGGTTGGTCCGGGTGTCCCAGAGGTGTTCTCTGAAACATTCCGCAAGTAGGCGGCCTGTCTCCCCAATATAGAGGAGGCCACATCGAGTGCAGCGGATGCAACAGATGATGTGTGTGGAGGTGCAGGTGAATTTGTGGCGGATATGGAAGTGTCCCTTGTGGCCTTGGAGGGAGGTAAGGGGGGAGGTGTGGACGCAAGTTTTACATTTCTTGCGGTTGCAGGGGAAGGTGCCGGGAGTGGAGGTTGGGTTGGTGGGGGGTGTGGACCTGACAAGGGAGTCACGGAGGGAGTGGTCTTTCCGGAACGCTGATAGGTGAGGGGAGGGAAATATATCCCTGGTGGTGGGGTCAGTTTGGAGGTGGCGGAAATGACGGCGGATGATACGCTGGACATGGAGGTTGGTGGGGTGGTAGGTGAGGACCAGTGGGGTTCTGTCCTGGTGGCAGTTGGAGGGGCGGGGCTCAAGGGTGGAGGAGTGGGAAGTGGAAGAGATGCGGTGGAGGGTATCGTCGATCACATCTGGAGGGAAATTGCGGTCTTTGAAGAAGGAGGCCATCTGGATTGTACGGTATTGGAACTGGTCCTCCTGGGAGCAGATGCGGCGGAGACAAAGGAATTGGGAATATGGGATGGCGTTTTTACAGGGGGCAGGGTGGGAGGAGGTGTAGTCTAGGTAGCTGTGGGAATCGGTCGGTTTATAGTAAATGTCTGTGTCAATTCGGTCACCCGAGATGAAAATGGAAAGGACTAGGAAGGGGAGGGAGGAGTCTGAGACGGTCGGGGTGGATTTGAGGTTGGGGTTGAAATTGTTGGTAAAGTGGATGAACTGTTCAACCTCCTCGTGGGAGCACGAGGCAGCGCAGATACAGTCATCGATGTAGCAGACGAAAAGGTGGGGGGTGGGACCAGTGTAGCTGCGGAAGATGGACTGTTTGACGGTTGGAGGAAGAGCGCCTCATCTTCCGCCTGGGAACCCTCCAACCACAAGGGATGGACTCAGATTTCTCCAGTTTCCTCATTTCCCCTGCCCCCACCTTGTCTCAGTCAAATCCCTCGAACTCAGCACCGCCTTCCTAACCTGCAATCTTCTTCCTGACCTCTCCGCCCCCAACCCACTCTGGCCTATCACCCTCACCTTGACCTCCCTCCACCTATCGCATTCCCAACGCCCCTCCCCCAAGTCCCTCCTCCCTACCTTTTATCTTAGCCTGCTGGACAAACTTTCCTCATTCCTGAAGAAGGGCTGATGCCGGAAACGTCAATTCTCCTGTTCCTTGGATGCTGCCTGACCTGCTGTGCTTTTCCAGCAACACATTTTCAGCTCTCCAGCATCTGCAGTCCTCACTTTCTCCTCTAAGATAAAAGGTAGGGAGGAGGGACTTGGGAGAGGGGCGTTAGAAATGCGATAGGTGGAAGGAGGTTAAGGTGAGGGTGATAGGCTGGTTGGTTGGTCTGGGTGTCCCAGAGGTGTTCTCTGAAATGTTCCGCAAGTAGGCGGCCTGTCTCCCCAATATAGGGGAGGCCACATCGGATGCAGTAAATGATGTGTGTGGAGGTGCAGGTGAATTTGTGGCGGATATGGAAGGATTCCTTGGGGCCTTGGAGGGAAGTAAGGGGGGAGGTGTGGGACACCTGAACCTCTGGGATACCCAGATCAACCAACCTAACCACCCCGTGGCTCGACACTTCAACTCCCCCTCCCACTCCACCAAGGACATACAGGTCCTTGGACTCCTCCATTGCCAGACCAGAGCAACACGACGGTTGGAGGAAGAGCGCCTCATCTTCCACCTAGGAACCCTCCAACCACAAGGGATGAACTCCGATTTCTCCAGTTTCCTCATTTCCCCTCCCCCCACCTTGTCTCAGTCCCAACCCTCGAACTCAGCACCACCTTCCCAACCTGCAATCTTCTTCCTGACCTCTCCGCCCCCACCCTCACTCCGGCTTATCACCCTCACCTTACCACCCTCACCTTAACCTCCTTCCACCTATCGCATTTCCAATGCCCCTCCCCCAAGTCCCTCCTCCCTAACTTTTATCTTAGCCTGCTTGGCGCACCCTCCTCATTCCTGAAGAAGGGCTCATGCCCGAAACGTCGATTCTCCTGTTCCTTGGATGTTGCCTGACTTGCTGCGCTTTTCCAGCAACACATTTTCAGCTGAAACAAAAGGCTCAGCATAGCAAAGCAATATACTGTACTACAAAGGAGAAAGGAATTACAGCGTTTAAAAGACATTTGGGAAAGTACATGGATGGGAAAGGTTTGGGGGGTGGGGGGGGGGGGGTGGGGTGGGGGGAGGATGTGGGCCAGGAGCAGGCAAGTGGGATTAGTTTAGATTGGGATTGTGTGGTCATGGACTGGTTGGACCATGTTGTATGATTTTATTACGATGACCATGTTCCACATAGATCCCCTGAAAGGGTCCTGGGGAGACAGGAATCTATTGGAGTTCTGACAGTCAGGATATGTTGATGAAGGGCTTTTGCCCAAAATGTCGATTTTCCTGCTCCTCGGATGCTGCCTGACCTGCTGTGCTTTTCCAGCACCACTCTTATCTTGACTCTAATCTGCAGTCCTCACTTTCGTCGTATGTTGTGTATTTGCCTGCCTCTTGTTCTGTAAACTGGTTGATCACTTCAAGGAGCAATAACCACTGCACCTTTTCACTGGCTGAGTAATTCCAGCTTTTGCTGCTTTTAAAAATAAACAGATTTCCAGCACCCATGGTGTTTTGCTAACAAAATAAAATCCAAATTTTGAAAGTTTCTGTTGCTAGCGTTTAAGGGGTTGTGTGTGTGTTGGGGGGGGGGTGGGGGTGGTGCTGGGCGGGGGGGGGGGGCGGGGCGGTGGGCGGAGAGGAGTTGTGGGCAGAGCAGGGGCAGGGGAGGATGAATGAATAGTGACAGAAAAGTTCTGACCATGCCTAGGGTGAAATTGACATGAAATCTTACAGGAGAGAATGCCAGATTTCGGTCAAAAGGGTTTGTACTGTAAATGTATCTTTCTTCATAAATCACCCAGTTATGAGGTATGTCCTCTCAGTTTCTATTTCCATGTCACAGAAAATAGTTTCTCCATACAGGTCCTACTCAGCATCTTCAACATGTCAGACACACCTGAGACCTGAGTCTAGATTAGAGTGGTGCTGGAAAAGCACAGCAGGTCAGGCCGCATCCGAGGAGCAGGAACATTGACGCTTCGGGCAAAAGCCCTTTATCAGGAATGAACCTTCATTCGATTCTCCCTGTTCTTCGGATGCGGCCTGACCTGCTATGCTTTTCCAGCATCACTCTAATCTCGACTCTAATCTCCAGCATCTGCAGTCCTCACTTTTGCCACACCTGAGAGCTGAATGACTTCAGACAAAGACTGAGCAAAACCCTTTTATCTTTGTCCCATTCTGGGACAACTGCACTGCCAAAACCAGCGTGACTCTCCTGAAATTCGGTGTCCAAAACTGAATGAGATATTCCATGTAAATTTTGACCAAAGTTTCTCCCTCACTCTGCCTCCCCGCACCCCACTTTGTAATCCAAGGTCTCCCTTCATTTTGGGAAGTTGACATGAAAGCAAGAACTTAGCACTTTGCACAAGTCTGGCCCAAACAGATTATTTCAAAATGTCCTGGTTATTGTAATATAGGAAACAGTCGCTTAGTCATTAGGAATCGAGCTGCTCCTCAGGACAGGGTCATACTCACAGTGAAAGTCCAGAAATGTGAAGATCAATGTTGGCTATCCATTGTCAGAAAGAATGTTCATTTGGAAAGGCAGTTTGTGAGAGGAATACAAACAGTCCACACACAGAGAGAGATGATGGGCAAAAAGTTAGCAAATGTGTATAATGTGGGAAAATGCAAAGTTCTTCACTTGGGAAGGGAGAATAAAAGAACAGAATATTATTTAAATGTAGAGAAAGCTGCAGAAAGTTACATTACAAAGGGATTTAGGGATACTTGTGAATGAAACATAGAAAGCTAGCATCCAGTTGTAGCTGGTAATCAGGAAGTCTAATGGAATGTTAGCCCTTATTACAAGGGAACTGGAGTTTAAGGATTGGAAAGTCTTACCGTAACTGTACAAAGTGCTGTGAGACCGCATCTGAGTACTGTGAGTATTTTGGTCGCCTTATTTAAGGAAGTATATCATTTCACTGGAGGCAGTTCAGAGAAGGATGATCCCAGTATGGAGGGATTGTCTTATAAGCAAAGGCTAAACGGGTAGGAATCTACTAACTGGAGGTTAGCAGAATGAGAGATGATCTCATTGAAACATCTCGGATTTTTAAGGCGCTTGACAAGATAAATGCTGAGAGGATGTTTCACCTCATGTGGGAGTCTAGGACCAGCCGGCAGAGTCTCAGAATAAAACGGCACCAATTTACGACTGAGAAAGAGAGGAATTGCTTCTGTCAGAGTGTGGTGAGTCTTGCAAACTCCTTGCCTCAGAAAGCTATAAGGACAGAGCCGTTGTGTTCATCTAAGGCTGAAATAGATAGATTCTCAACCAAGTGGGAGTCAAGGGATATAAAGAATGGACAGGAAAGTAGACGTGAGGAATGTCAGATCAGCCATGATGCTATTCAATGACAGAATGGACTCAAAGTGCTGAACTGCCTCCTCCTGTTCCTGTTTCTTACGATCTTTTGGATATTTACTCTGCACTATGGACAACCTCCTACAGCCATTCCCACATTCCAAATGAGATGGTGGACATCGAACTGCCCTCTGAAATGATAAAGCATGCACTTTGTTTGATCAAATTGTTACAAAGTCACAATGGGAGGGTCTTCACGATATGCTCTGGTTCACCAAAATGGCAAACTATTACCTTTCAAAGGCAAGTAGGGATTGGCAATAGATTTGCCGAGAGGGTCGAGGGAGGAGCGAAGGACTTCTGGGAAGTTTTTAAGTGGGTGAGATCTAAACCCGAGACCCTACACTGTAAGGCCTCCATCCCAACCACCTCCTCTAACCTTACTAAGTGTCTGTAAACTCAGTAAGTTTTCAGGTTTCTTTTTTTTCCTTCTCTTCCTTTGTTTAGTTCTGTGCGGGCTTTCAGAGTAGCGGGATATGGATGTTAGGGCAGTTGCATGTTCCTCCTGCAGAATGTGGCAGGTGAGAGACACCTCGCATGTCTCTGCCGACTACATCTGCGGGAAGTGCAGCCAACTCCAGCTCCTTGAAAACCGAGTTAGGGAATTAAAACTGGAGCTGGATGAACTATGGATCATTCGGGAGGCTGAGGGGGAAATTGAGAGGATGTACAGGGAGGTGGTCACTCCCCAGCCACAGGATAATGACAGCTGGGTTACAGTCAGGGGGAGGAAAGGGAACCGACGGTCCGAGCAGGGATCCCCTGTGGCCGTTCCCCTCAGCAATAAGTATACCGTTTTGGATACTGCTGGTGGGGACAGCCTACCAGGGGTAAGCCAGAGTTGTCAGGTCTCTGGCACTGTGGCTTAGAAGGGAAGGGGGGAAAATATAAAAGTGCTAGTGGTAGGGGACTCAATAGTTAGATGGATTGACAGGAAGTTTTGTGGTCAGGAACGGGACTCCTGGAAGGTATGTTGCCTCCCTGGTGCCAGGGTCCAGGATATCACCGATCGGGTTTACAAGATTCTGAAGGGGGAGGGTGAGCACATATTGGCACCAATGATATAGCCAGGAAAGGGATTCAGGATCTGAAAAGTGACCACAGAGAGTTAGGTTGGAAGCTGAAGAGCAGGACGAGCAGAATAGTGATCTCAGGTTTGCTACCGGTGCCACGAGACAGTGAGATGAGGAACAGTCAGCGAGTGCAGCTTAACATGTGGCTGTGAGGCGAGTGCAGGAGGGAGGGCTTCAGATACCTAGACCATTGGGATACCTGCTGGGGAAGATGGGACCTGTACATGAAGGACAGGTTGCACCTGAATTGGAGGGGCACAAATGTCCTGTGTGGGAGATTTGCTCATGCGATTTGGGAGGGTTTAAACTAGTTTGGCAGGGGGGTGGGAATCAGGCCCACATGTCTGAGAGGGGGTCAGTCGCAGACAGGACAGTGACAAGTTATATTGAATCTATCAGGAAGGTTTCTCATGCGATGAAACATAAGGATCGGTTAAAGTGTATCTGCTTTAATGCAAGGAGCGTCCGGAATAAGAGTGACGAACTTAGAACATGGATCAGTACTTGGGGCTACGATGTTGTGGCCATAACAGAGACGTGGGTTCCACAGGGGCAGGAATGGTTGCTTGAGTTTCCAGGGTTTAGAACATATAAAAAGAACAGGGAGGGTGGAAAAAGAGGAGAGGGTGGAGCATTGCTAATCAGAGAATGCATCACAGCTACAGAAATGAAGGTTGTTGAGGAAGGTTTGTCTACTGAGTCAGTATGGGTGGAAGTTAGGAACAGCGAGGGAGCAGGCATCACATTAGGGGTTTTCTACAGACCACCTAATAGAAATAGAGAGATTGAAGATTGCATAGGCAGGCAGATTCTGGAAAAATGCAAAAGTAGCAGGGTTGTTGTTATGGGTGATTTCAACTTTCCCAATATCGACTGGAACCTCCTAAGTACAGATGATTTGGATGGAGCCGTTTTTGTCAGGTGTGTTCAGGAAGGTTTCCTTACTCAGTATGTAGACAGACCGACGAGGGGAGAGGCCATTTTGGATTTGGTGCTTGGCAACGAGCCAGGACAGGTGTCAGATCTCACGGTGGGAGAGCACTTTGGTGAAAGTGATCACAACTGCCTCACATTTAGCATAGCCTTGGAGAGTGAAAGGAGCAGTTACCGAGGGAAGATATTTAATTGGGGGAAAGGAAATTATGACACTATCAGACAGGAGTTGGGAAGTACAGACTGGGAGCAATTGTTCCACAGAAAGGGCACAGCAGACATGTGGAGACTGTTTAAGGAGCAGTTGTTGCGAGTGATGCACAAGTTTGTTCCTCTGAGATAGGTAAAAAGGGGAAAGATTAAGGAACATTAGATGACGAGAACAGAGGAACTTCTTGTCAAAAGGAAGAAGGCAGCTTACGTAAGGTGGAAGAAGCAAGGATTCAGCACAGCTTTAGAGGATTACAGGTTTGCTGGAAAGCAGCTCAGAAATGGACTGAGGAGAGCCAGGACGGGGCACGAAAAAGGCTTGGCAAGAAGGATTAGGGAGAACCCAAAGGTGTTTTACTCATACGTGAGGAATAAGAGAATGATCAGGGAGAAGGTAGGGCCGATCAGGGATAGCGGCAGGAACTTGTGCGTGGAGTCTGAGCAGATAGGAAAAGCCCTAAATGAGTTTTTTGCTTCTGTTTTCATCAAGGAAAGGGAATTTGTTGTAAATGAAAACTTAGAGGAGCTGGGATACAGTCTTGACCAGATCAAGATTGATGAAGTTGATGTGCTAGAAATTTTGGAAAACATTAAGATTGATAAGTCCCCAGGGCCAGACCAGATTTATCCTATGCTGCTCTGGGAAGCGAGAAAGGAGGTTGCTAAGCTGCTGGCGAGGATATTTGCCTCCTCACTCTCCACGGGAGTCGTACCGGAGGATTGGAAGGAGGTGAATGTTGTTCCACTTTTCAAAAAGAGTAATAGGGAAATCCCTGGCAATTACAGACCAGTCAGTCTCATGTCTGTGGTCAGCAAAGTTGTGGAAAGAATTCTGAGGGATAGGATCTATGACTATTTGGCAAAGCATAGTGTGATTAAAGACAGTCAGCATAGCTTTGTGAGGGGCAGGTCATGACTCACAAATCTTATTGAGTTCTTTGAGGAGGTGTCAAGACAGGTCGACGATGATAGAGCAGTGGATGTAATGTATGTGGACTTCAGCAAGGCTTTTGATAGGGTTCCCCATGGTAGGCTCATTCATAAAGTCAGGAAGTATGGGATACAGGGAGATTTGGCTATCTGGATTCAGAATTGGCTGGCTGACAGAAGGCAGAGCGTGGTTGTAGATGGAAAATATTCTGCCTGGAGGACAATGTTGGATGGGATCCTGCAGGGCTCTGTTCTTGGGCCTCTGATCTTTGTAGTTTTTATAAATGACTTGAATGATGCGGTTGAGGGGTGGGTTAGTAAATTTGCCGATGACACAAAGGTTGGAGGTGTCGTTGATAGTATAGAGGGCTACTGTAGGCTGCAGTGTGAGATAGATAGGATGCAGAGCTGGGCTGAGAAATGGCAGATGGAGTTCAACCTGGATAAATGCAAAGTGATGCATTTTGGAAGGTCGAACTCGAATGCTGAATATAGGATAAAAGACAAGATTCTTGGCAGAGTGGAGGAACAGAGGGATCTGGGTGTGCAAGTACATAAAACCCTCAAAGTTGCCACCCAAGTGGATAGGTTGTTCAGAAAGCATATGGTGTTTTGGCTTTCATTAACAGGGGTATCGAGTTAAAGAGTTGCAAAGTTTTGCTACAGCTCTACAAGTCCCTGGTGAGACCACAATTGGAATATTGTGTCCCGTTCTAGTCACCCTACTATAGGAAAGATACAGAGGCTTTGGAGAGGGTGCAAAGAAGGTTTACCAGGATACTGCCTGGACTGGAGTGCTTGCCATATGAAGAAAGGTTGAATAAGCTCGGACTTTTCTCTCTGGAGAGAAGGAGGAAGAGAGGAGACCTGATCAAGGTGTACAAAATAATGAGAGGAAAAGATAGAGTCAATAGCCAGAGACTTTTCCCCAGGGCAGGATTGACTGGTACGAGAAGTCATGGTTTGAAGATATTAGGAGGAAGGTATAGAGGAGACATCAGAGGTCGGTTCTTTACGCAGAGAGTTGTGAATGCATGGAATGCGTTGCCAGTGGTGGTGGAAGCAGAGTCATTGGGGACATTTAAGCGACTGCTGGACATGCACATGGAGAGCAGTGAGTTGAGGGGTGCATAGGTTAAGTTACTATATTTTACATTAGGATTAAGTCTTGGCACAACATTGTGGGCCTAAGGGCCTGTTCTGTGTATACTTTTCTATGTTCTAGATGCAGGTCTTGCCTGTGGCAATCCCATTCCAAGAATGAATAAAATAAAACAAACTTGTTTAAAAACATCACAATCTGTCTGTTCTAAAGTCTGACTGAAGAAATTCTTTACACACCTTTATTATCTGCTGTGAATCTGTGCAGAGAAAGGAGAAGAGCCACGTGCAGTATTTAAAAGAAATTTTGATTTGATTTATTATTGTTATATGTACCAAGGTACAGTGTAAAGTTGTGTTTTGAGTGCAATACTGGCAGATCATACCATATAGAATGCATTAGGGTAATAAATAGAGAGAAGAATATCATGTTACTGCTGCAGAGAAGGTGTAAAAAAGGTGAGATCAACATTAACTTTAACATTTGAGAGGTCCATTCAGAAGCCTGATAAGAGCAGGGAAGAAACTGTTCTTGAATCTGTTGGTATGTGTGTTTAACCTTTTGTATCTTGTGCCCAGCAAGAGGTTGGAAGATCGGTGGGAGGAATGTATGATGATGATGGCTGCCTTCCTGAGGCTGCAAGAAGTGTAAATGGAGTCAATGGATGGAAGGGTGCCTTGCGTGATGGACTGGGATGTGTTCACAACTCTCTGTAGTTTCCATACCAAGTTGTGATGCAACCGAATGATTTCTTTGAGTCATGTATAAAGAATGATAACAGTCATTACAGATATGCCAGATTATCTTAGCCTCCTGAGGAAGCAGAGGCGTTGTGGTGTGTTACTTGACATGGATGGACCAGGACAGATTGTTGGTGATATTACTCCTCGGAACTTGATGCTTTTGACCATCCTCACCTCAGCACCAATAATGTAGATAGGGGCGTGTCCTCTATCTTGCTTCCTAAAGTCAATGACCAGTTCTTTTATTGTGGGAAAGATTGATATCTTTACACCAGGCCGCCAATAACTCTATCTCTTTCCTGTATTCTGTCTCGTCATTGTTTGAGACTCAGACTACAACAGTGCTGTTGTCAGCGAGCATGTAGATGGAGTTAGGACAAAATTTGGCCACACAATCAATAGCTTGATGTAGGTATCCTCGTTATCCAAATATTCCAGGGATGAGTGTAGGGCCAGGGAGATGGTAGCTACCTTGGACCTGTTTTGTCAGGAGGCAAATTACAAGGAATTGAGGCAGGCTGGGAGACTGGAATTCATGTGAGCCATGACTAACCTCTCGAAGCAATTCATATAGAGATCAGAGTTTTCAGGCAGTAGTTATTGAGGCACGCTGCTTGATTTTTCTTTGGCCCTGGGACAATGGTGATCTTGATGGTGGGCTTTCAGATCGAAGTAGGGAGAGGTTAATGATGTCAGCAAATACTCCTGCTGACTGGTATGGGCAGGATCTGAGTGCATGGCTGGGGACTCCATCTGGGCCAGCTGCTTTCTGTGGGTTCACTCTCAAAAAGGCCGATCTGACATCTGCAGCAGTGACTGAGGGCACTGGTGGATCCGAGGCTGTTGGGGAAAGTAACACCGTTTCACTGACCTTCTGTTCGAAAATGTGTAAAATGCACTGAACGCAACAGGGAGGGATGTACTTTTGATATTTTGTTATTAGATGAGATCATAGAAATGTAGGATCTCAGGGAGGCCATTCAGTCCATCAAGTCATCTGCCATTCAATAGATCAAGGCTGATCTGATAATCCTCAACTCACTTTCCTGTTTTCACCCTTTAACCATTGATTCCCTTACTGATTAAAAACCTGTCTAACTCAGCCTTGAATATACTTACCAATCTAACCTCACCAACCCTCTACAGTAAAGAATTCCACAGATTCACTTCCCTCTGAAAGGAGAAATTCCTCCTAATTTCTGTTTCAAATGTGTCAACCCTTATTCTGAGGTTATGTTCTCTGCTCTTAAACTCTCCCATAAGGGATAACAACCTCTTAGCATCTACCCTGTCATGTTCCCTAATAGTCTAGTATGGTTCAATAAGTTTTTCTTTGTTCATTCATGGGCTGGGGGCATCTCTGGCTGGGCCAACATTTATTGTCCATCCCAAATTGCCGAGAGGACAGTTAAGAGTTAACGACATCGTTGTGGGTCTGGAGTCACACATGGGCCAGACAGGGCAAGGATGGTAGCTTCCTTCCCTAAAGGACATTAATGAACCAGATGGGTTTTTTCAATAATCAACAATGGATTCATGGTCATCATTAGACTCTTAATTTCCAATTTTTAAAATTGAATTCAAATTCCATCATCTGCCATTGAGAGATTTGACCCTAGATCTCCGGATCATTACCCGGGATACTGGATTGGCAGTCCAGTGATAATGTCATTGACCACACAGCCAACCTACTCAACCTTTCCTCGTACGGAGCCTACATTTATTGCCCATTCCTAGTTGCACTTGAGAAGGGAACTACCTTCGAGAACTGCTGTAATCTGTTTGGTAGAGATGCACACGCAGTGCCATTAGGGAGTGAGTTCCAGAGTTGAAGATATGTTGGAAATTGAATTGCCTTTAAAACGGTTTTATCTTGGTATTCCATATTTAGTCCTTTCTATGTAGAATGAGAGCTCATTTAACTGTGTTACCAACATAACTAGCCTTCAATAAAAGGCATCTGGAGGGTGTAAGAATAGGAAGGGTTTAAGAGGGGTATGGGCCATGTGTTGGTAAATGGGACTAGATTAGGTTAGGATATCTGGTCGGCATGGACGAGTTTCCCTGCTGTACGTCTCTATGACTTTATGACTCCAAATGCAAACAGTAGATTTCCTAGACAATATTATCAATGCAGCATTTTGGAAAATACAAAGTTTTTGCTTTTAGAAGATGAATCCTCAAATGAAGGTGGGCAAGAAGACAAGAGTCATCCTGGCATTACGGTCATTGGCTGAGAGGGCTAAGATATGTGACTGAAACAGCCCAAACAAAGGATACCAACAGGGAGGAGGGGGAGGGGAGAAAGGAGATCCTGGGGAATGAGCCTTCATTTTGGGAGAAAACCAGGAATTTCCCTACATCAGTCTGAGAGAAAAACAAAGGTTGCTACTCCCAAAGATTGTTAGGCTGGATAGCTGGTTAATGATGCAGAGTGATGCCAATGGTGTAGGTTCAATTCCCACACCATAAGGTCACAAAGAACAAAGGAAAAAATGCCACTGCAACAGGCCCTTCAGCCCATCAAGACTGTGTCAACACATGATGTCTTCCTAAAATAACAACTTTTGCTTCTATGTGGTCCATATACCTCTATTCCCTGTGTATTATATATATCTGCCAAGATGCCTCTTCAATGTTGTTATTGCATTTGCCTCCATCTCCTCCTTTGGCACTGAATTCCAGGCACTTACCACTCTTAGTCTAACATACCCTGCTCCTCAGGGATTTATCCAGCTGTTCACCCCCAGGGTCACTCTGAGTGACCCCGCTCCTCAGGGATTTATCCAGCTGTTCACCCCCAGGGTCACTCTGAGTGACCCCGCTCCTCAGGGAGTTATCCAGCTGTTCACCTCGACATTTGTTCTCCTTTGCTGCTATTGTTGCTGTTTAGACAGACTTCCAAAAGGACCATAAAAGACTCACAGAAAAGAATCATAGAATCCCGACCATTTGGCCCATCGAGTCCACACCAATCCCCTGAACAACATCCCATCCAGACCTACCCCTACACCTGGAATCCAGTATTCCCCTACCTACCCTGTACACTATGGTCAATTTAGTATGGCTAATTGACTTAACCTGCACATCTTTGGACTGTGGGAGGAAACCAGAGCACCTCACCGTTATCCAGTAGCACAATTTACCTAGAAGCTAAGAGCAGGGGGAAGTCATTCAGCCCTTGAATCTGCTCTGTCATTCTATATGATCATGGCTGATCCACTATCTTCTCAACCTTTAACATCTCAAAAGCTTTTTATCTCTTTATTGAATACACTAATTGAGCAAGCCACCACAACCTTCTGTGTTTGAGAATTCTACAGGTTGACCACCTGCAGAATGAAAACATTTTTTTTCACCTCAGTCCGAAACGATGTCCTAAAATGCTGACCCTGCATCACAGAGTAATAGACTTATCGATATCTACAGCATTGTAATAGGACCCCTCAGCCTGTAGTATCCATACCAGTCAAAAATAAGTACCAAACTATTCTAATCCCATTTTCTAGCACATGGCACAGAACCTTGAATGCATTGGCATCACAAGTACACATTTTAATATTTCTGAAATGTTATGAGAGTTTCTGCCTCTCAGCTATACTGAGATTTTGATTCCAGGCTCTAGATTTCAGTGGAAACGTTTTCTCTGCATCAAGTCTAGCTAGCCCTGTTAGAGTTTTATACATTTCAATCAAGTCCCATCTCATTCTTCGAAACTGAAGTGAATACAGGCCCAGTCGAAGCAACCTCTCCTGTATGCAGGGACAGCGAGCTATTAGGAAGGCCACATAGTGTGTTGGCATTCATTACAAGAGGATTTAGAAGTACAGGAGTAAAAATATCTTGTAGCAATTGCATGAAGTCTTTAATGACTTCTGTGTGCAGCTTTAGTGTTTTTACTTTAGATTTATACTCTCTTTTTGTTCAGTCTATGGTTTTCCATATTAATGCCTTTAGCAATCACCTTGTCTCTAGTCGTCCATTTACCAAATCTTCTGAAATTTAATATCTTACATTGACTTTTGGTTTCTCCAGTTATGAGGCTGCTTAGGACATGAGTCAGGTGTAGAATGCCGCAGTGGTATTCTAGACCTTCCCCGGCGCTCGCAAAAAGCACATCACAATCATAGAGTCATACAGCATGGAAACAGGCCCTTTGGCCTAACTCGCTCATGCCAGCCAGGTTTTCTAAACTGAACTATTCCTATTTGCCTCTGTTTGATTCCTATCCCTCTAAATCCCCCCTACTCCCTTACGCAGAAAGTTGTGAATGCATTGCCAGTTGTGGTGGTGGAGGCAGAGTCGTTCGGGACATTTAAGCAACTGCTGGACAGGCACATGGATAGCAGTGAGTTGAGGGGTGCGTAGGTTAAGTTATTATATTTTACATTAGGATTAAACTTCAGCCCAGCATCGTGGGCCAAAGGGCCTGTGCTGGGCTATACTTATCTATGTTGCATGTTCTAAATCCTTTTTATCCATAGAATCTCAACAGTGTAGAAACAGGCTGTTCAGTCCAACGAGTCCACACCGACCCTCTGAAGAGCAACCCACCCAGACCCAATTCCCCACCCTGTTGCTCTACATTTACCCCTGACTACTGCACCTAACCTACACATCCCTGAACACTATGGGCAATTTAGCATGGCCAATTCACATCCTCGGATTGTGGGAGGAAACTGGAGCACCCAGAGGAAACCCACGTCAACATCGGGAGACTATGCAAACTCCACACAGACGGTTGTCTGAGGTTAGAATTGAACCTGGGTCTCTGGCACTGTGAGGCAGCAATGCTAACCACTGACCCACCGTGCCGCCCTGTCCACGTACATATCCAAATGGCTATATCTTTTTGAAGTTCTACCCTAGCCTCCTTGATGTTCTGAGTCTCGGACCAGTCACACTATGTCATACGCACCATGTTCTAGGTGATTCACAAAAAAGAACAAGCAAGTGTCCAACTTATCCATGCAGACCAGGTTTCCCGAACTAATCTAAAAGTCCATGATGGCAGGATCACTATGGTCCCTTTCCCATCTCCATTTTAAGGGTCAGTTTCATTCCTTCGAAAAACAAAAACTTCTGATTTTTGAAAATACTGCACTCATTAGAGTTTAGTACAGTGCCCATAACACGTTTACGTTTGTTATTAGCTACTATTGCAACACAGGAAGACGAGGTCATAGCGACACAGTAAATACAAAAAATAGAACACTAAGATAATTCAGTTTTAAAGGGATGTAATTTCCGACACTCCTTATTTAGAGAAGGAAATGTTCCCAATTTCTCTCAACTAGTTCTTAACTAACAGATCTATTTTTAAAGTACACGTTTGCTTTGTAATATTTTTGACTATATGTTGTGGTTAACATAGTAAAGCTGCTGGACTGTTAATATCAAGCTTTGAGTGGCAACTAACATAGGGGCATTATCTTTAATCAAAGAGGCTAACATTATTATCCAACCTATACCAGACATTATTTTCTCGCTTTTGAATTTCTTCTTATAACTTTTTTGTTCCATTGGACCAATTTAACCAGACGTTTTTCAGAGATGCTGATCCTGTAGAATTGCCATAAGGTTTTGGGATTGGATAGTTAATTTCAGAGATGGCCTTGAGTGCCTCATTCAGCCATAGTTGTCTCAGTAGTTTGAATGTAGAAGTTGCCTTCCAAATAGAACAAATTTCTCCACAGTTGACTCACTCTTTTTGATTTCCTTGCTCCTTACATCAAGTCATTGCATTTCTCCTCTCTTCACCGTCATTCTGCGTTGAAACTATACCATCATTCTTCGAGAAGATTGATTCATCCTTAACCAGTTATGGTTCATTCAATTACAGTAACTGATTGTGTGTGAGATTTAACAGATTCTTCAGCTCACCTCGTAGCTATTTCTTACTAAGTGTATTGCCCTCTTCGCCTTTAACAGTCCCAACCCAAAATTTTAGATTAGCTTAAATTATTTACAGTGTGGAAACAGGCCCTTCGGCCCAACAAGTACACACCGCCCCTCCGAAGAACAACCCACCCAAACCCATTCCCCTATATTTACCCCTTCACCTAACACTATGGGCAATTTAGCCTGGCCAATTCACCTAACCTGCACATTTTTGGACTGTGGGAGGAAACCGAGCACCCAAAAGAATCCCACGCAGACACGGAGAGAATGTGCAAACTCCACACAGACAGTCGTCAGAGGCTGGAATCCCAGGTGCTGTGAGGCAGCAGTGCTAAACACTGAGCCACCATGCCACCCATACATATATTGTGTAAAATATATTTCTTGTTCTTCCAGCGACAATAACCATCTAGCAAGTAGTTGTACATGTCAGAGACCCATTCTTCAGTGGATTTTCTCCATATATTCCATGTCATTTATTGCAGAAGTAACAATCACTTCTGCACACTTACATCACTCTACCAAAATCATTCCACTGTTATGGACCAGGCCAGACCTCCACAAAACATTGCAAGAAAATAGCTCAGACCCTAACTTTTCGAGTTATTTTAAGCAGGTGTATAGTGGATATTCCAGGAGTGATACAGCTAGTCAAAACCCCTCGGTTTTATACAAAACAGAATTTATTTACAGAGTACTAAACAAAACACAAACAAAAGAGAACAGAATACAAAATAACTTAACCTACCTGTAAACCCAACAGACTATCCCAACTTAATGATGCTGTTCCAAATGCCTGCAACAGTTCTCATAAACACTCCCTTGGCAAAAAGATAAAATCAAACACAGGTTCTTATAGGAGAGAGCGAGATGGTAGAGAGATTCAGCATGGAACACTTTCTTCCATATTCCTGTTCCTTTGGATTCCCAGCTAACAACCGACCCTGTAGCTCTGAATAGACTGAGTGCTAAAACCAAACCAAACCAGAGAAAAGCTGAGCTGGCCACTCCCCTCTCGTTGTCCAAGTGTTTTATTTTAAAACTTGAAAGATTTGTTAAGTAGATAAATGCAGACATTTTGGAATCTGTGTCCTTCACGACCCCTCTTTAAAACAAGCTAAGGACAACATAACCTTGTTAGAGGAGCAGCATTGTCTCAGCTCCCTCCTAAAAATGAACCATCAATATCCAAAAGATGGCCTAATTTTAAAACCCCTCAATCTTACATAGTTAGTACACTACAACACCCATTTACATTACATTGACTATAAACATGCAAACATGCACTACTACATTCTGTTTCAGTCCGTTTACCCCTGCCACCAAACCCCTCTGTTTCTCATCCAAGTCTTGACAATGTGTCAGCGGTCACGTTTCCTGTCCTTCCGCATGCACAGTTTTCAAATTGAATGGCTGTAACAACCAGCTCCATCCAAACAGTCTGGAATTTAATATCTCTGCAAACTTCAATCGGTTATGATCAGTGTATATGATTGTCTCAGATACATTATAGTAACATAAACATTGAAATATTGTAAGGACATCACCAAGCTCAAAGTCTCCTTCTCAACTATTGAATATTTCTGTCGATGAATGTTCAATTTCCTGGAGAAATACCCGATAGGTCTTTCTATCTTCTTGTTATCTTCCTGCAAGACCACAGCACCGACAGTACATCACTCACATCGCTAGCCACTTTGAATGGCTTTGCATAATTAGGTGTGGCTAATACTGGAGCAGTGGTTAACACAGATTTCAGGCTGTCAAATTTCTTCCAACAGTCCACCGTCCACTGAAACGTCTTGCCTTTCTTTAGCAATTCAGTTAGTGGAGCAGCCATACTGCTAAACTTTGGTACAAATTTCCGATAAAATGCACTAAATCCCAGGAATCATAGTACTGCTCTTTTTGTCAATCATGGGGCCATTTGTCCATGTCCAATAACATGGCCCAGGAAGGTGACTTGGACACTGGCAAATTCACTTTTAGCTAGGTTTATCACCAGGCCTACCTCCTGAAGTCAAACGAATGGAGTGGCAAATGGAGTTCAATGCAGATAAATGTGAGGTGATTCACTTTAGGAAGAATAACAGGAAGGCAAAATACTGGGTCAATGGAAAGATTCTTGGTAGTGTGGATGTGTAGAGAGATCTTGGAGTCCATGTACATAGATCCCTGAAAGTTGCCACCTATGTTGATAGTGCTGTTAAGAAGGCATACGGTGTGTCAAGTTTTATTGGTAGTGGGATTGTTTTCGGGAGCCGTAACATCATGCTGCAACGATACAAAACGCTACTGCAGTCGCACTTGGAATATTGTGTACATTTCTAGTCGCCCCCATTACAGGAAGGATGTGGAAGCATTGGAAACGGTGCAGAGGAGATTTACCAGGATGTTGTCTGGTCTGGAGGGAAGGTCTTATGAGGAAAGGTTGAGAGACTTGGTTTTGTTCTCATTGGAAAGAAGAAGGCTAAGAGGGGATTTGATGGAGACATAGAAGATGATCAGAGGATTAGATAGGGTTGGCAGTGAAAGTCTTTTTCCTAGGATGATGACGTCAGCTTGCATGAGGGAGCAGAACTACAAATTGAGGTGTGATAGATTTAAGACAAATGCCAGAGGCAGGTTCTTTACTCAGAGAGTGGTAAGGGCGTGGAATGCCCTGCCTGCCAATGTAGTTAACTCAGCCACATTGGGGAGATTAAACAATCCTTGGAGAAGCACATGGATGATGATGGGATAGTGTAGGGGGATGGGCTTAGATTAGTTCACAGGTCAGCGCAACATCAAGGGCTGAAGGGCCTGTTCTGTTCTGTATTGTTCTATGTTCGATGAACAATTCTGATAAGCATTGCAAATGTTCCTTCCATGTGTGATTAAAAATCACCAGGTCATCAATATAAACTACACAACTGGGTAATCCGGATGAGACTTTATTGATTATGTGGCTGGCACATTTTTTATATCAAACGGCATGCCTTTAAACTGATACAGTCCATTCAACATTATGAAAGTCGAAATTACCTTCGCTTGTTCGGACAAAGGTACCTGCCGGTATCCTCTGAGCAAGTCCAACTTAGGAATATAGTTGCCTTTCCCTCCTTTTCAACACAGTCTTCTGAATGAGGAAACAGATGTTCATCAGTCTTTGTAACTGCATTGATTTTGCAAAGATCCACACATAATCGTTGGGTACCACCTGGGTTTGGCACTATTACTATGGGTGAGTTCCACTCACTGTAACTCACTTTGATTATGTCATCTTGGAGCACGCATTCAATCTCCTTTCAAACTTGTGCCAACTTTATTGGGTCATGCCTATAAGGATATTGCTTAATTGGAACAGCATTTCCTATATCTACATCATGTATAATTAGATTAGTACTTCCCAGTCTATTTCCACATATCTCTCCATGCGATAGCAATAACTCTCAAGTCATTTCAGATTTCATCTGGAAGGTACTCAATAATTTATCGCAATTTTTGAAAACTTCCTGACTGTCTGATTTAATTTGAGGAATGTTCAGTGCAGAATCCTCTGAACTTGGTTCTTCATTGTGTTGCAACCAATAATACAGTCTTGTTTTGCTTACCTTCCCTGTCAAAATACCTTTAGAATATATTCACATGACACACTGTGAAATTTCTTTCTGTCTGGAGTCCTTATGAAATAGTTCATCTCACTCAACCTCCTTTCAACTTGATAAGGTCAACTAAACCTTGCTTTTAAGTTTTCACCTTTCACTGGAACTAACACTCACACCTTATCCCCAATAGTAAAATTGCGAGTTTTTGATTTCTTGTCTGCTTTCCGTTCCATTGTATCATGTGATACTTTTAAATGCTGTCTAGCCAACTGCCCCACTCTATTTAACCGTTACCTAAAATTTGACACATTGTCCAAATATGTGGTCTCTGAATTCTGACTTAACAATTTCTCCTTAACCAGTTTTAGTGGTCCTCTCACTTCATGCCCAAAAACTAATTCAAATGGACTGAATTTGGTCAATTCATTTGGTGCATTGCTGATGGCAAAAATTATGAATGGAATTCCTTTATCCCAATCATCTGGATAGTCTTGACTATAAGCCCTCAACATGGTGTTTAATTCTGATGCCACCTTTCTACCACTCCCTGCGATTCGGGATGACATGCAGCAGATTTGAGTTATTTTATTCCTAAGCTGCCCATAAATTCCTTGAATAGTTTTGATGTAAAGTTTGACCCTTGATCTGATTGGGCCTCTATGGGTAGTCCATATCTAGTGAAAAGGATCCACAACCTGTTTAGCTGTGACATTGCACAATGGAATGGCCTCTGGAAATCTAGTGGACACGTCATTATTGTTTACAAATACTTATACCCACTTTTTGTTTTAGGTAGGGGTCCTACACAATCAATTAAGAGTCTTGTGAAAGGTTCCTGAAATGCAGCAATAGGTATTAAAGGTGCGGGTTTTATTACTGGCTGTTGTTTTCCAATTACCTGACACGTATGACACGTCTTGCAAAAAACAACTATAAACTGGTGCAGTAAAGGCCTGTATTTTAGCCTGAGTTTTTCTTATCCCTAAATGACCTCCTCCTGGCAGTTCTTGCACCACCCTCAACACCTCCTTTCTCTAACCCACTGGTAATATGATTGAATAGTGCCTGCTTATTTCTTATAGTGTGAGGGTCTCCATTTCCTCATTAAGACATTATTTTTAAAGGTAGTAACATTCAGGGATACATTTGGATTCTGCCTCCATGTATGCCTTTTGATACAATTGCTTTAAATTTTCATGTTCGCCGTAACTCAGTTAATTTATCTGAGATAAAGATTTCTTTTTTTAAATTTTTTAATAGATATTTTTATTAGAAATTTAACATTTTTACAAGTTTACAAAAATAAACAATACTCTCAAGTACAAACATTGATATACAATTAAATCTTAAATATATAACAGCCAAAATTTAACAAAAGAAAAATACCGAGAAAAAAAAACTCAACTAACTACAAATCTAACCTACAACTAACCAGAGTGTATATTTAAGTCTCTTACAATATTCAAATAAGAGAAAGAGAAAAAAAAGTGGATAACACAGAAATTGGGTAGTGAGATACATGCTCGGAATGTGTTAACATCAAATGTAAAAAAACCCGTATTCGTGCGGGATTCCTCTCCCAAGGGGCCCTGGACCTGCCAGGTTCATAATCTCAATTAAATAAAAGCCCTTGTTAGGATAGCCGAAATATTTGTATTCATATAATTCAAGAAGGGCTGCCATATTTTATAAAATAATTCGGTCTTTCGGTGCACCATATTTGTAAGGAAGTCAAGGGGAATACATTCCATAATTAATCTGTGCCAATTTGAAAGTCCAGGGGGGCCTTCAGCCACCCAGTTCACCAAAATATTTTTCCTTGCACAGAAAGAGAGAATAGAAAATAATCTCTTCCCGTGCATATCCAGGGAGGGTAAGTTCGAAAAGCCCAAAAGGAGAGATACGGGGTCCACTTTAATTTCCATTCCTAAAATTTCTGTCAGGGTTCTTGCTACTTTAGTCCAATATCTACGGATCTTATGACAGGTCCATAGGCAATGTACAAGAGTGCCCACCTCTATTTTATATTTGGGACACATTGGAGATGCTCCTGCCTTAAATTTTGCCAATCGATCCGGTGCTATATGGGCCCTATGAAGTATCTTCAGCTGGATAGCCTGAGTTCTGTTACAGATGGTGATTCTTCTGGCATTTTCCCAAATGTCATTCCACGTTTCTATAGAGATTTCTGGTCCCAATTCCTGATCTTATGTTTTAAGCAGATTGTCCATATCTCCCGATACTTCATCATGTAGTAAATGATAAATAGTACTGATGGAGGATACCCCCATTGGTCGTAGTACTCTACATTCTCTACCTGATTTATAAAGACTATCTAATAACGTAGTCTTCTTCTGTATATAATCTTGAATTTGGAAGTATCGACAGAGGTCTCCATTAGGTAATCCGAATTTCTGACGCAGCTGTTCAAAAGACATCAGGACCCCATCTTTAAATAGGTCCCCTAGATATGAGATACCCCTGGATCTCCAGAGTTTAAAAGTGGCATCTGTAAACCCCGGTTGGAATCACCATGCTCCCACTTTCGACGCATGTTTTATGTGAGTTGCCCTCATTTTGCCGCATTATATTCCAAGCTTTAATTGTGTTTAGTATTATAGGGTTTTTACAGTGATCCGTAATGATTTTCCTCTTGTCCGAAAATAGAAGGTTAATAAGTGGGCATTTTACTTGAGAAGCCTCGATGTCCAGCCAGATTGATTGTGGATCAGACAAGACCCAATCAGCTATGTAACTTAATAGGGAACTTAACTGATATTTCCTAAAATCTGGGAAGTCCAATCCTCCCCTTGCCTGTGGAAGCTGTAGCTTCTTCAGCTTCATGTGGGGCCATCTATGATTCCAGATAAAGGAACCCAATAGCCAAGTTAGCCTTGTGTAACTGACCAAATACTGGGGTAATAAAAATGCCTAAATATAAGAAACCCTCCAGGGACCAACGAAAGGGAAAATGGGATCCGTCCACTAAGTGGGGTATCATAGCAAGGCCACCCATTGGCATAGCCTCTGATTTTGAGAAATTAATTTTATAGCCTGAGAATGCGCTAATTTATTAATAACTTGGATTAAGCGAGGTAAGGACATCAGAGGATTACTGAGGAATAGAAGAACATCATCTGCATAAAGGGTAATTTTATGTTTACCTGTACCAATCCTCAGGGCCGTTATATTAGGATCAACTTGAATAGCTTCTGTTAGTGGCTCAATTATTAGCGTAAATAACAATGGCGAGAGAGGACATCCCTAACGGCAGCCCCTACCCACACTGAAGCTATCCGAACCTAATCCATTGGTAACCACAACTGCTTTGGGATCACTATACAATGTTGAGACCCATTTGGTAAACACCTTTCCAACACCAAACCTTTCCAATGTGTAAAACAAATATGACCATTCAACCCTATCGAATGCCTTTTCCGCGTCTAATGAAACTACTACTCCTGGGATCTTTCTCTGATGGCAGGCTTGAATCACATTCAAAACCCTTCTAATATTATTGGATGATCTACAGCTCTTAATAAACCCCATCTGATCCTCCTTTATGATATGTGGCAGTAACCTTTCTAGTCTCAATGCTAATGTTTTAGAAAGGAATTTAAAATCTACATTTAGCAAGGATATTGGTCTGTATGATGTACAATCTTCTGGATCCTTTCCTTTTTTAAAGATAAAAGAGATATTTGCCTCTTTCAACGAAGGCGGGAAACAGCCCTGACTATATGCGTAGTTATACATGTCCATAAGTGGACCAGCCAATATTCCTGTAAATTCTTTATAGAATTCAGCTTGAAAACCATCTGGGCCAGGTGCCTTACCGCTCTGAAGTTGCCTGATTGCGTCAAGTATTTCTTGGACTGTTAGGGGAGCATTTAGGACCGATACCTGTTCCAGAGTTAGGCCCGGAAAGGTCAAATTTTAAAAAAATGATTGCATCCTCCTAGTCCTGTCTTCACAATCCTACGATTTATATAAATCAGAATAAAATTTTCTAAAGATTTTGTTAATCTTTTTATGATCATGAGTCAAAATACCTGTACTTTCCTTGATAGATGTGATAGTTGAGGGGCCTTTTTTTTCTTTGCAAGAAATGCTAAGTATCTACCCGGTTTGTCGCCAAATTCATATAACCTTTGTTTTGCAAATAATATTTCCCTCTTAGCCGTTTGGTTAAGCGTAATGTTTAGAGCTGCCCTAAGGGCCGTAATCCTTTGCAATTTAATAATAGGTCTATCAGCGTATGCTGTTTCAGCTGCTTTTATGCGAGCTTCAAGCAGATGCTGTTGTTCTCCCTTCAACTTTTTCTGGGTCGCTGAGTAGGAGATGATCAAACCTCGCGCATAAGCTTTGATGGTCTCCCACATCATTGATGGGTTGCTGGACTTAAATTAATTTCTTACTTAATTTCTAAATTAATTTCTAAAAATGTTTTAAATTCTTGAGCGAAGTACTTTACAAATTTACTATCTTTCATGAGGAAGGGGTCCATACGCCAATGCCGAGGGGATGTCCCGTTGTTCCTCACCTTGGTTTCCATATATACAGCAGCGTGGTCGGAAATTGCTATACTACCTATTTTACAGGATGATATGGAACTTAAAAAAATCAAGGGGGACAAAAACATCAATTCTGGTATGACATTTATGTGGGTTGGAGTAAAAAGAAAAATCTCTGCCCTGTGGATGAAGACATCTCCATACATCTACTAATCCTAATTCTTTGTTCAGATCCACCAATTGTCTAGATCTGGGAGATACTCCTGCAGTACTCTTGGGAATCCTATCTATTTCTGGATCCATAATACAATTAAAGTCTCCCCCTATAATTGTATGACGGGCACCAAGAGCCATCAATTTTGAAAAGGCTTCCGATAAATTTAAAGGAGTGTGCCGGGGGGGCAATACAAATTTAAAATCCCACATTCCTCTCCATTTATAAGGGCTTTAATCAAAATATATTGTCCAGATTCATCTTTTATCTGATTTAGAATTTTGAAAGAGAAATTCTTCCGAACAAGAATAACAACTCCCCTACTTTTTGAGCTAAAAGAAGAAAAAAAGGCCTGATCAAATCCACCCTGTCGTAATTTCAAGTGTTCTTTATCCAACAGGTGTATCTCCTGTAGGAGAGCTATATTAACTCTTTCTTTCTTAAGATTTGATAATATTTTCTTCCTTTTGACTGGCAAATTACTCCCCTTGACATTCCAGGTGCACCACTTAACCGACTGATCAACCATAATTATCCGGGCAAATCCGAGACCCCTCGGGAGGGGAAACCCTATCCAGAACATCCTGAGCATAGAGCATATAAAATTCACAAAAATAAAGGCTCTCTAATACACTCACAACAGTGTAATAAAAAACTATTTCTAAATGATAAAAAAAACATAAAACGTATTTAAATGGAGATTTTCCCCCTTGTTCCCAGGGGGTGTCACTTCCTTTCCAAAGGTCCATCGTATCCTCTCCCAACCAATGCCCCACCCTTGACCCAGGTGCTCCTCAATAGGATGAGGAGAATTCAGATATAATACAAAGCTAGAGTTAACAGTGAGCACCCTACCCCCAGCCCCCCCACCCACACTAACACCTGGAGAGATTTGGTAATGTTAATTCCATGTATAAACATATATAACTATAAAATTACAACCTCAACAAATAATAATTAAATACAATAATACAAAATAACAAGGGAAAACAACCCCGCTCCTAGAGACAGAGGTAAAATAGAATAAGGTAACCACCTCCCCCCACCAACATTAACTAAACCCCCTGGCTTATATATATATATATACATACCCATACACATATATATACATACCCACTTACATACATAGAATAATAAAAAAAACCAAGGGGGGGGAGAAAATCGTTAAATAGAGAACAAATAAATAAATCCCTCCCCCCACCCCCCAAGATAATTTTATACAGTAAGGTAAGAAAAAAGAAAAAGGGGGGGAATATAAAGCGGATTGGGGGGAAGGCAAACCAACGTCCATTATCTCTTACAATTTATCTCAGAGAGTCCAAAAATTCCTTAGCCTTTTCCGGCGATCCAAAGTTATATATGGATCCTTCATGGTTAAAGCGTAACGTCGCTGGGTAGCATAAGGAGTACTGAATATTTAAGTCCCTTAAACACTTGTTCGCCTCATCGAATGCCTTCCTCTTTCGGACCAGAGCTGGGGAAAAGTCCTGGAATAACATGATCTTGGATCCTTTATAGATCATGGCTTGGGAATCTTTTCCAAGATTTCTAGAGGCTTCTAGGAGTATCTGCCTCTTCTTATAGCTTTGCAGCCGGAACAGGACCAGGCGGGGATGCTGGTTCGAGCAGGGCCCGCGTATTGCAACCCGGTAGGCCCATTCTACCCTTACCTGGCCTGATCCAGCCTCCAGATTTAAAAGCTGTGGCAGCCACTGTTCGAGAAACGCTGTAAGCTGGCCTTCCTCTTCCCGTTCGGGAAGGCCCAGCAAACCAATATTTTTTCGACGCCCTCGATTATCGAGGTCATCAATATGATTCTCTAAGGTCCGGACTCGCTGTTCGAGAGTCCGGACCCGATCCACGGCTGATTGCGCTGTAGTTTCGGAGGTCGCGGCCTTTAGCTCCGCCCCTCCGACTCGGCGCTCGATTTCTTTAATGTGTCGGTCGTGCTTTTGCAGCGCGGCCGAGAGTGAGTCCCTTCGGCTATGGGATTCTTCAATGAAAGCGTCGATCTTCGCATCCAGTTTGGAGATGATTTCCACGAGGCTTGCCACCGTAGGTAAGTCCCCCGGGGTGGCTGAGGACGCCTCTGCTGCAGCTGGAGAGGGTGGGGGAGGGGTTCCTGCTCGCTGAGAGCTGCGGGCTCCCTTCCCTTTCGTCATTTTTACTAAAGATTAGATTGTTTAAATTTAATACTAAATAACTAATTAAATTAAACAGCTATTTTACGTGATTTGGTGAGTGTGGTGGGGGTGGGTGACCCACTTTGCCCAAGTCTTGGGAGGAGCACTGTAGACTCAGACTTGCTGGGCCGCCGCCATCTTGGATCCCCGAGTTAAAGATTTCTACTTTGTCAGCCATTTGATCCTGTTTTGTGTTGACCATTTGGTCGTTGCTAATTTCACTCCATCTTTCTTATCTGTACTTTTTGATCTCACCTGTACCAATGGGCGACTTTGTGACCTTGTTACCACAGTTTCAGGAAAAATCTCAGTATATACATAGAACATAACAGCACAGTACAGGCTCTTCGGCCCTCGATGTTGCGCCGACCTGTCATACTAATCTGAAGCCCATCTAACCTAACTATTCCATGTACGCCTATATGCTTGTCCAATGACGACTTAAATATACTTAAAGTTGGCTAATCTATTCCCTTGCAGGCAAAGCACTCCATACCCTTACTCTAAACTACCTCTGACATCTGTCCTATATCCATCACCCCTCAATTTAAAGCTATGCTCCTTTGTGCTCGCTGTCACCACACTTGGAAAAAGGCTCTCCCTGTCCACCCTATCAAACCCTATGATTATCTTATATGTCTCCATTAAGTCACCTCTCAACCTTCTTCTCGCCAACAAAAACAGCCTCAATGGTCTCAGCCTTTCCTCGAAAGACCTTCCCTCCATATCAGGCAACATCCTAGTAAGTCTCCTCTGCACCCTTTCCAAAGCTTCCACATCCTTCTTATAATGTGGTGACCAGAACTGTACACAATACTCCTGCTGCGGTCGCACCAGAGTTTTGTACAGCTGCAGCATAACCTCATGGTTCTGGAACTCGATCCCTCTATTAATAAAAGCTAAAACACTGTTTGCCTTCTTAACAACCCTGTCAACCTGGGTGGCAACTTTCAAGGATCTGTGTACATGGACACAGATATCTCTCTGCTCATCTACACTGCCAAGAATCTTACCATTAACCCAGTACTTTGCATTCCAGTTACTCTGACCAAAGTGAATCACCTCACACTTGTCTGCATTAAACTCCATTTGCCACTTCTCAGCCCAGCTCTGCAGCTTACCTATGTCTCTAACCTACAACATCCTTTGTCACTATCCACAACTCCACCGACCTTAGTGTCGTCTGCAAACTTACTAACACACCCTTCTACGCCCTCATCCAGGTCGTTCATAAAAATGACGAACAGCAGTGGACCCAAAACTGACCCTTGCGGTACACCACTGGTAACAGACTCCAGGATGAACATTTCCCATCAACCACCACTCTCTGTCTTCTTTCAGCAAGCCAATTACTAATCCAAACTGCTATATCTCCCACAATTCCATTCCTCCGCATTTTGTACAATAGCCTACTGTGGGGAACCTTATCGAACACCTTGCTGAAATCCATATACACCACATCTACCGGTTTACTCTCATCTACCTGTTTGGTCACCTCCTCAAAAGAACTCAATAAGGTTTGTGAGGCACAACCTACCCTTCAGAAAACCGTGCTCACTATCCCTAATCAAATTATTCTTTTCTAGATGATTATAAATCCTATCTCTTATAACCTTTTCCAACACTTTACCAACAACTGAAGTAAGGCTCACTGGTCTATAATTACCAGGATTGTCTCTACCCCACTTCTTGGACAGGGGAACCACATTTGCTATCCTCCAGTCTTCTGGCACTATTCCTGTAGACAATGACAATTTAAAGATCAATGACAAAAACTCGGCAATCTCCTCCCTGGCTTCCCAGAGGATCCTAGGATAAATCCCATCTGTTCCTTGGATGCTGCCTGACCTGCTGCGCTTTTCCAGCAACACATTTCCAGCTGTCAATCCCATCTGACCCAGGGGACTTATCTATTTTCACACTCTGCAGGATTTCTAATACCTCCTCCTTGTGAAACGCAATCACACCTAGTCTAGTAGCCCGTATCTCAGTAATCTCCTCGACAACATTGTCATTTTCTAGTGTGAATACAGTTGAAAAATATTCATTTAGTGCTTCCCGTATCTCCTCTGATTCCACACACAACTTCCCACTACTATTCTTGATTGGCCCTAATCTTACTCTCGTCATTCTCTTATTGCTTAAATACCTATAGAAAGCCTTAGGGTTTACCCTGATCCTATCCACCAACAACTTCTCATCTCTCCTTCTGGCTCTTCTGAGCTCTCTTTTTAGGTCTTTCCTGACTTCCTTGTAACCCTCAAGCGCCCTGAGTTTTCACATTTTGTCCTAACATAAGCCTTCTTCTTTCTCTTGACCAGAGATTCCACTTCCTTCATAAACCACAGCTCCCGCACTCTACAGCTTCCTTCCTGCCTGACAGGTACATACTTATCTGGGACACACAGTAGCGTTTCCTTGAATAAGCTCCACATTTCTTATGTGCATATCCCCCGCAGTTTCCTTCCCCATCCTAATCTTCCTAAATCTTGCCTAATCGCATCGTAATTGCCTTTCCCCCAGCTGTAACTCTACCTAGTGGTATACACCTATCCCTTTCTATCACTAACATAAACATAACAGAATTGTGATCGCTATCACCAAAGTGCTCACCTACTTCCAAGTCTAACACCTGGCCGGGCTCATTACCCAGTACAAATCTAAAGTGGCTTCGCCCCTTGTAGGCCTGTCTACATACTGTGTCAGGAAGCCCTCCTGCACAAAAACTGACCCATCTATAGTACTCATACTATAGTGTTCCCAGTCAATATTTGCAAAGTTGAAGTGCCCCACGACACCTACCCTGTCTCTCTCACTCCTATCAAGAATTATCTTTGCTATCCTTTCCGTTACATCTCTGAAACTATTCGGAGGCCTATAGAAAACTCCCAACAGGTGACCCCTCCTTTCCTGTTTCTAACCTCAACCCATACTACCTCAGTTGACGAGTCCCCAAACATCCTTTCTGCAACTATAATACTGTCCTTGACCGACAATGCCACACCTCTCCCTCTTTTACCACCTTCTCTGTTTTTACTGAAACATCTAAATCCTGAAACCTGCAGCAACCATTCCTGTCCCTGCTCTAACTGTGTCTCCGAAATGGCCATAACATCGAAGGCACAGGTACCAACCTATACTGCAAGTTCACCCACCTTATTCCGGATGCTCCTGGCGTTGAACTAGATACACTTCAAACCAACTTCGTGCTTGCCGGTGCCATCTTGCATCCCTGAAACTTGATCTTGGACCTCCCTACTCTCAACCTTTTCTATACTCGAACTACAATTTTGGTTCCCATCCCCCTGCTGGATTAGTTTAAACCCACCCCAATAGCCTTAGCGAATTTCCCCCCCCCCGGGATATTGGTACCCCTCTGGTTCAGATGAAGACCATCCTGCTTGTAGAGGTCCCACCCACCTATACGTCTTTTAATAGTTCAGCTGACTGAGTTTCCAAAGGCTTTTTTACCCACAGTAGGCAGCACGCCTACCTGTAACCAGTTATATTGTTAGCAAGGAAAATTAAATTCCTGGAGCTGAGAGTTTGTCCAGTACTGCTACCACAACTTCTCTACTCTTTCCCAGACACTTTAACCTCGCTCTACATATATGAGCACTTCTTGACTCACTGTGAATTCCTGTTACTAGCACTTTTTTCCAGCAAGTCTTTCTGAGGTATATAACTCATATTTCAATATCAAACATTGAGAGGATCCTGTATCTCTTAATATAGTAACCTCGTTAGCTGCTGCTGCTCCTGGCTTATGCAAGTAAACTTTACCCTCGCAGGTATATGGTTTAAAAAGATCTAGCACTTCCTCCTTAAACCAACTTCTGACCAGGGTGTACATTCTGATGCAGCTGTCTAGCCTCCACTGTGCTTTCCATTACTATTCGAACAAAATTATTGGCTTATCCTGTTTTCCTACATCTGGCTTCCCAGTGCTTTTTATAACCCACCAACACGATGATTTCATGCGGCCTATTTTATTACATTGAAAACACCAGAGCTTTGAAACTTCTCTTTCCCCTTCAAGGGTTTCCTTTTAACCCCATGGTAAGTTGCCCTTATGATTTTCACCAAGACTACCTTTTCCTTTCCACGTGAGGAATTCTTTTCTCCCCAATTCCGATATCTCATGGATTGAAATTGATTTTGGAAGCCAAACTTTGATTAATGGATCAACTCATAAACATCAGCTATTCCAGTTGCTAATCTTATCATTTTAACTTTCTGTTGTTCCACATGAGTTCTCACTACCTCAGGAAGGGAATCTTTCAACTCCTGTCTAAGTCACAACTTCTTAAGTTCAAATTCTCTCTCTCTTTCTTCCTTTCTTCTCTCTCTCTTTTCTTTTTGTTCTGCTAACGCGATTTGTTCTTTTTCTCTTTCCTCAGCAAAGGCCTTCCTCTCCTTTTCTTTTGCCTCTCACTCAAGTTGCTTCATTTTCAATTGAATTTTAGCCATCTCTAAAGATTCTGATGGCATTTCCAGCAAATTTAAATGCTCAGCTATTGATGCAATTATCTCTCCTTTTTTCATGGAAGGAGGCAGCACCAACTCCAGTTTGTCTGCTAATTCCAGCAGCTCGGCCTTAATCACCTTTTGTAAAATCCCCAAAGTAACTTCGTCCACCCACAGAAAACTCTTGTCTGAAAGAGCCATTGCTATCCCAAACCAACTGAAATCAACACCCAGCGCAAAAGATACTAACACCTAACACTCGCTGCCTTTGAGACCAACAACCCTAATCCCAATTTGGAATCTGGACCAAATCCTGCAAATAGTCCCCAGTCTGTTATGAACTAGGCCACATCCCCTCAAAGCATTGCAAGAAAGTAGCTCAAACCCTAACTTTTCTAGTTATTTTATGCAGGTGTATAGTGGATATTCCAGGATGGATATAGCTGATCAAAACCATTTGGTTTTATATAAAACAGAATTTATTTACAGAGTACTGGATGAAACACAAACAAAAGAGAACAGAGTATAGAAAAACAACCTATCTGAAAACCCAACAGACTATCCCAACTTAATGGTACTGTTCCAAATGGCTGCAACAATCCCCATAAACACTCCCTTGGCAAACACAGCGTTACACACAAGGTCTTGCAGGAGAGAGAGATGGCAGAGAGATTCAACATGGAACACCTTCTTCCATGTACCTGTTTCTCTGGATTCCCAGCTAACAGCTGACCCTGTAGCTCTGAACAGACTGACTGCTAAAACCAAACCAAACCAGAGAAACGCTGAGCTGGGAGAACTGGCCACTCCCCTTGAGTGTTTTTTTTAGAAGCTTAGAAACTTCTTCAAGTAGTTAATGCAGACATTTTGCAATCTGAGTCTTTATAACCCCTGTTAAAAAAAAGCCAACATAACCTTGTTAAAGGAGCAGCATTGTCACACCACATATTCTTGAGTTTCAGATGATCTTTTGGAAAGATCAGAACTTGAGCTGGAGTGGCCAAATCCTTCAAATCAGTTCCCCTAAATAAAACGGTTCATAGGCAAGGAAATATATGTTTCTAAGAGTAAACTGGCAATAATTAATTCCACGTACACTTTCACTTACTTTATTTTATTTAATTATACCCAAGGTGAATTATTCCCACTTGGTATTGTGAAAGTTTTTCCCTTTCACTATTCTTTGACTCTAAATAGGACATCCCACTAATTACCGTTAAACTGATTCAGGAATCCTTGAGAAACTATACTGTCCAGCTTAAAAATGTGAATGTTCTTTCTTAGAAAAAATCCACACAATCGTCTCAAAAGTAAATGACTAGGTTATGCTTGACTCCCAAATTCAAATACCTCACATGATAGACTTGAGGGTTTCTCTATGTACAGCCTCAGCTGTGTTACTGGCCTGATAGGTTTTGGTATTGGTCGATTAATTTCCTCTCAAACAATCTTTCCCCTTTTTATTATTAATAAGTTAAAGGAATCTGGACGCTTGTTTTAAATTAAAATTTAAAACATATTTGTTTCCTTAATACTTGTGTAAATTTCCCATTGATTGCTTGAACTAACACCTTGTATCAATTAAAAAAGAATCAACACCTATTTCAGAAACAATTCTGTCCAGGCTCAGTGGTTTTTAAAGTTCACACCATTTTCCAACTTTGAACCCTTTCTCAAATCAAATTTGGGTCTTCGACGCTTGTAAGCAACATCCCGTTTTAGCAAAGATTTGACCTGAATGCAAGGTTTACTCCTTCAGGGGCGGTGATGAGCTCGTGGTATTATCGCTGGACTGTTAATCCAGAGACCCAGGTAATGTTCTGGGGACCTGCGTTTGAATCCCACCACGCCAGATGGTGGAATTTAAATTCAATAAAAATCTGGAATTCAGAATCTAACGATGACCATGTATCTATTACTGATTGTTGAAAAAAACCCATCTGGTTCACTAGTATACTTAAGGGAAGGAAACTGCTGTCCTTACCTGGTCTGGTCTATGTGTGACTCCAGACCCACAACAAAGTAGTTGACGCTTAACTGCCCTCTGGACAATTACGGATAGGGAATAAATGCTGCCTGGCCAGCGAAGTCCTCATCTTGAGAAGAATAAGGGAAAAAAAAATACACTCCAATTTTTCACTGGGGGCCCCTATAGCCTCATGGGGGAATAGGGACATGTACAGATTTAAAACCTGGGCTGGGAGGGGTGAGCATTTGTGTTCCCCACACTTGGTCCTGAGTTTTCTGGTAGTGGTGGCCAGAACACCATATCTCTAATTGTGTCTGAGGGTTTCTCACTCACTCCTCCTGTCTCAGTCTTGGGTGCAATTGTACTTGAGCTTCACTCTGTTGGAGTGGGAATGTGAGCAATTTCAACAATGCTCTCATACCAGCTGGAGTCACCCATGTTATCCCAAGAAGGTTCAAGTTCACCTGGGGTCTTCTCCAAGAAAACAGGCACTACTCCATCTGCTCTTTGTGGATTTCTGCCTAACCCTTTCTTTCTTTGTGATGATTCCATCTGAATTCATCTTGATGGGAAGGATCCTTGGACTGAATGGTATTCAGACTTACAGTGAGTCTTTCGTGGAGTCTGGTCAGTGGTCCTGGATAATGATTGCGAGGTAGTTGACTTACATTAATTGCTGAAGGCCTCCACTACCAATGACATGGACTACAGAGGAACCTTGATTATCTGAACTAGATGGGTGGGAACTATTTCATTTGGATAATTGCTTATTCAATTAATCGATTCAATACCTTTCTTCCGGTCCTCAGGAGTTTTCTATTGTCTGCTCCCCGTTCAGGAGTATAGGCAGCATGCCTCGTGTGAGACCCTGCCCCCTACCTGTGCCCAAACCCCACCCACTCCCACCCATCCCAATCCCATCTAATACCGCCTCCTGCTTGCCCACAAAACCACCAACACATCGCCCCACACCCGCCCACAAAACCTCATCCAACACTGCCTCCCCGCCCCCAATACCCCATCCAACACTGCACAGCGCCAGTCCGCCCCCACCCACTGTCTGACCTCTGTCTGCGTCCCTGCCTCCGGGCGCCCTCCTCCCCCTCTCCGGGGCAGCCGGACTTGGCACCAACAGTAAGACTGCTGCTACCTTTCTGGGGTAAGTCCCCAAATAGCATGCACGCACACACACAACTTTTTAAACTGGAACCTTTTGACAAGTTCCATCTCTGCCCTGTATGGGACAATGTTAGAGAGAATATCTGGGGAAAGGGGGTTTAGGGTTCACCCCTCTGTAAAACTTTAGGGAAAGTGTGGGGGGGGGGGGAAAGAGAGGGATAGAGGGCAGGTCAGTCATTTGGAGACGGTGCCTGGGCTCTCATCTATGCCCAGGACTGTTCGCAGCTGAGATTGTTTTGAACTGGTGTGAACAAAAGACATGATCAGGATCAAAACAGCTCTTTAATGTAATGTTTCTATTGGGACCTTGAGATCTCCTTCGGATAATCCGATATTCCGATAATTGAGGTTACCCCGCATTGACCCCCCACAAGCATTGTATTGGTGCGCACATAGAACATTATAGTGCAGCACAGGGCCTTCAGCCCTCAATGTTGTGCTGACCTGTGAAACCAATCTGTAGCCCTATCCTACTCTATTCCATTTTCATCCATATGTCTTTCTAATAACCATTTAAATACACTTAAAGTTGGTGAGTCTACTACTGTTGCAAGCAGTGTGTCCAATGACCCTACTACTCTGAGTAAAAAAAAACTACCTCTGACATCTGTCCTATATCTATCACCCCTCAATTAAAAGCTATGACCCCTTGTGCTAGCCATCACCATCCGAGGAAAAAGGCTCTCACTCTCCACCCTACTTAACCCTCTGATTATTTTATATGTCTCAATGAAGCCACATCTCAACCTTCTTTTGTCTAACACATACAGCCTCAAGTCCTTCAGCATTTGCACATAAGACCTTCCCTCCAAACCAGGCAATATCCTAGTAAATTTCCTCTGAACCTTTTCCAAATCTTCCACATCCTTCCTATAATGTGGTGACCAGAACTGTACGCAATAGTCCAAGTGTGGCTGCACCAGAGTTTTGTACAACTGCAATATGACCTCATGACTGCAAAACTCAATCCCTCTACCAACAAAAACTAACAGACCGTATGCCTTCTTAACAACCCTATCAACCTGGGTGACAACTTTCAGCGATCTATGTACATGAACAGAGAGATCTCTCTGCTCATCCACGCTATCAAGAATCTCACCATTAGCCCAATACTCTTTATTGCTGCTGTTCCTTCCAAAGTGAATCACCTGAATTTTCCCCATTAAACTCTATTTGCCACTTCTCAACCCAGGTCTGCAGCTTACCTATGTCCCTCTGTAACCTGCAACATCCTTCGGCACTGTCCACAACTCCACAGACCTTAGCGTCATCCGCAAATTTACTAATCCATCCTTCTACACCCGTATCTAGGTCATTTATAAAACTGACAAACAGCAGATCCCAAAACAGATCCTTGCATTACACCACTAGTAACTGAACTCCAGGATGAATGTTTCCCATCAACCACCACCCTCCGTCTTCTTTCAGCTAGCCAATTTCTGATCCAAACTACTAAAACACCCTCAATCCTATGCCTCCATATTTTGTGCAATAGCCTACCATAGGGAACCTTATCAAACGCCTTACTGAAATCCATCACCTGCTCTACCCTCATCCACCTGTTGGTCACCATCTCAAAGAACTCAATAGAGATTTGTGAGGCACGAACTACCCTTCTCAAAACCATGTTGACAATCCCTAATCAACTTATTCCTCTCTGGATGATTATAAATCCTCCCTCTCATAATCTGTTCCAACACTTCACCCACAACCGAAATAAGGCTATAATTACCAGGGTTGTCTCTACTCCCTTTGACAACATTTGTTACTCTTCAGTCTTCTGGCACTATTCCTGCAAACAATGACAGCATAAAGATCAATGGCAAAGGCTCGGCAATCTCCCCCCAGCTTCCCAGAGATGAATCTCTTGCCAAGAGGAAGGAGGCTTAGTTAAGGTGCTCGAGAGTTACTAGTCAGGAAAGACCTAAAGAAAGAGCTAAGAAGAGCCAGGAGGGGACATGAGAAGTTGTTGGCAGATCGGATCAAGGAAAACCGATAGGTATATCAGGAATAAAAGAATAACTAGAAAAATGTTTGTGCTAATCAAGGACAGTAGTGGGAAGTTGTGCGTGGAGTCTGAGGAGATAGGAGAAGCACTAAATGAATATTTTTCGTCAGTATTTGCACTTGAAAAAGACAATGTGGCTGAGGAATATAATGAGATATGGGCTACTAGACAAGACGGGATTGAAGTTCACAAGGATAAATCCCATCCGGCCATGGGACTTATCTATTTCACACTTCCCAGAATTGCCAACACCTTGTGAACCTCAATCCCGTCTTGTCTAGTAGCCAATATCTCAGTATATTCCTCAGCCACATTGTCTTTTTCAAGTGCAAATACTGACGAAAAATATTCATTTAGTGCTTCTCCTATCTCCTCAGACTCCACGCACAACTTCCCACTACTGTCCTTGATTAGCACAAACATTTTTCTATTTTTTTTATTCCTGATATACCTATCGGTTTTCCTTGATCCGATCTGCCAACGACTTCTCATGTCCCCTCCTGGCTCTTCTTAGCTCTTTCTTTAGGTCTTTCCTGACTAACTTGTAACTCTCAAGCACCTTAACTAAGCCTTCTTCTTCCTCTTGGCAAGAGATTCATCTTCTTTAGTAAACCACAGCTCCCTCACTCTACCACTTCCTCCCAGCTTGTTAGGTACACACTTATCAAGGACACGCAGTAGATGTTCCTTGAATAAGCTCTATATTTCAATTGTGCCCATCCCCTGCAGTTTCCTTCCGCATCCTTTGCATCCTAAATCTTGTCCATTCGCATTGTAATTGCCTTTCCACCAGCTATAACTCTTGCCACACGGTATATACCTATCCCTTTCCATTGCTAAAGTGAACATAACCAAATTGTGGTCACTATCACCAAAGTGCTCACCTACCTTCAAATCTAACACCTGGGCAGGTTCACTGCCCAGTATCAAATCCAATGCTGCCTTGCCCCTTGTTGACCTGTCTACATGCTGTGGCCAGGAAACCCTCCTGCACACATTGGACAAAAACTGACCCATCTAAAGTACTCAAAACTGTAGTATTTCCAGTCAATTTATGGAAAGTTAAAGTCCCCCATAACAACTACCCTGTTACTCTTGCTCCTAACTAGAATAATCTTTGCTATGCTTTCCTCCACATCTCTGGAACTATTCGGAGGCCTAGTTAGGCGGATGGCTATGCTAAATTATTTAGGGATGTGCAGGCTAAATGGATTAGCCATGGGAAATGCAGGGTTGCAGGAATGGGATGGGTTGCTGTGGACTCAACAGGCTGAATGGCCTGCTTGAACACTGCAAAGTCTGATTATAACTACACAGTAATTCTCACACTGGTCTGTAATTTCCTGCAAATTTATTCATCCATATCCTTCTCATTTATTGGTGATCTGCAGACTGCCAAGCAATGGAATCCCATCTTCTTTGTTCTATTGCTCTAGCCAAAGAGATTCTATCCTGGATTCCTCTGGCAGAATAATCAATTTAACATTTCAGCTGTAAAAACAGCACCATTGGCAATGTAGAACTCCCCATTACTGCACTTAGACTCTTGATGACCGAGACTACGTCATCCTTATTGATTAGTAGAACAGAAACTACAATTTATCTTTTTTAAAAGAGAAAGACAAGATTCTTGTATCAACAGTTTTCCACTTATTTGCACACTCAAAGCTACAAACACAATGACTTTTAAAAAGTCTATTGTGGCAATAATATTCCTCAGATGATCAAAACTTTCTGCTGATAAATATTTATTTTAAAAGAAACAATTATGCTTTCCTTCTTCTGAAATCTACCTTAAACTGCAGGTGAAAAAAAAATCAGTTTGCACATTATAGATTTTGCTTTCCTTTAAATGCATATTTTATTATTTAAGATTTACAAACCCCAAGGGTTTTATTCATAACTTAATTACTATTCTGTTAAAGTGACTGGCTTGCTTTTCAGAAAATCCCAAGACACTTGTGCTGTAGCAGACAGAAAATTAAAAGATACAGAAGATATAATAATCATCTTTGGAAAATCTCAGAGGTGGATGCTTTGGTTGACAAGATGCTTCATCGTTAAGTTTGATGTTATCACATTATGTCGCACATTAAAAAGCAAAAACCTCTTTTAAGCATCAAAAGCTTTTTATGGTGTCAATCTCTTCAAATGTTATTTCACATTTCACAAACATGTCAATTCTTTTGGAAGGTGATGGGGTGCAGTGGGAATTCCTGCTCAGGACGTTTTCAAAACTAAAATGCACACTTGATTTTATGCTTGGTTTGAGTGTTTTAATTTTCAGTGAATGAGAACTGAAGACCCAGCCAAAGCTGTGAGGATGCAAGCGTCATTTATTAGCATCCTACATGAAATGAGTTGCAAAAGTCTCAATTAATGTGGCCGGCAGGGTCACTATCTGGCAAACAAGTATATCCAAGTAGTGTGTGTCCACCCGAGGGAAGAATAGGATCCAGTTGTACGCTGATCTGGGTACTTGATCATAGCTTGGGTTAATCTTTGTTCAATATGGGAAGTTTCCAACATACTGCAACTTTACTTTCAAAGATTCTCAGGTGAAAGGACTGATAGTGTCAGTGCATTCATATGACAAAGAGAAGTACTTCACTTAATATTCATATCAGAAACTTACTGTCAATTTTACCATCACATCCTCTTGCAGGCTAGGTGGGGAGGGTGCAGTCAGGCTGATGACAGAATCTTCAATGCCAGACAAGCACAGCTAGCCCACAAATGGTCCCTGTTCTCCTACACGGCAAATAAAATTCACCGTCTTGTGTGAGATAAGCAGCCCTTGTTTTGATGTGATCATAGACAGTTGGATAGAATCATTAGGAAGTCCACTGGTAGGGGTTGGGGAAGGGTGAAATCACAAGTAACTAAGCGGTGGTATTGAACTGTGTCCAATATTATCATAAGGAAATGTCACCCTCACCCAAACTCTGTGAAGTGCAAACAAAGTCACGTCTCTGTCATTCTGCAACCTGAAATGAGGAGTTATGACAGACTGTGGGTATGCCTGGAAGACGATAGGTGCCACCAGTTCTTACTACTTAACGATAAGACGTCGTACATCAGCAGTGGCAGGAGGCCCGGGCTGTTTGCGCAAACCAGATAATAAATCCTTTAGCCTCAACTGTAATCAAATGTGCAGAGTTTGGCAAGTCAAAGAATAGGTAGGGCGATCTCATAGAAAAGGGTGAGGAAAATAGACATGGGTGTTCTTATCTACAGGAACAGGTGTAGTTGTTGCAACATATAAGGCTGCAACTTCACTTGCTTGCTACAGATGGCAGCAGGACATAAGTTACTCAGATGACACAATGCCAGCAGCAGCACTGGATTGTTGCATAAGAGTGATGTGTAAACTGAAACTGGCAAAATACAATAGCAATGCAAAGCACAGGCATTTCCAGGAATATTCCTGACAATCCCACCCACTAGAACTGGTAATCAAAGAAACCTGCAAACTGTAATTTGTGATGAAGTTTATAAGAGTGCAATGTTTCAAAATTCAAAATAATGGCTTAACACATCCATCGACAGTAAGCTCAACAATAATCTCCCAATAAAGAAAGCAAAAAGAAAATATTCTATTGAATTGTCCTGCGACCCCAAAATGTAACCATGAGAGATGGCTGTACACTTATTGACATCTTCTAGTTTCCTAACTGACTTAATGAGTCTTTGGTTGAGAGATGCTGGTGCAGAGAAATTCAGAGAGGTTTTTTTGTTTAGATCTTGTTCCCCTTGTGGTATTATAAAACTATGTCCACATCACAGTTTGAAAATGTACTCAAAGTCAAGGCCCATTCATAATTTCAGTTGATGGGAAATTTTCCTAATCATCCGAGTATTCAATCTACACAAAATGCCTGGTTTCAAATCATTTCTAACTGTACTTTTGAAGTTTACAGAATGATTGGATAACTAATAGATATTAGTGTACAGTATGCTCTGCTGCATATCAGGATTGGGGGGCAATTAAGTAGAATGCACATTCTGTGTAACATGAGTTGAATGTTCAGTTCCCAACTGCCACAACATTAGTCACCATTATTTACTTTTTAAATAATCAAACTTGCTCCAAAAGGCACCAGGCTACACGGGTACCATCAAATAGTGCAAACAGCCCGATAATCGTTCCACGCGTGACATGCATGGCTTTATTTCCAACGGTGTCTAATTAATGATGAATCATCAGTGAGACCATTGCCATTTCGGTGGCTGCAAGGAAAAATCAGCAAGATGACTGAAACCAGGAGGGTAATGCCAGAGAGTGCAATCAGAGCATAGGAGATGATCCAGAGTGCAGGCTGAGTCCTTGGCCTTTTGCTGATACAGTTGCTTGAAATATCTGCTGCTGAGAATGGACCAGCGATCTCAGAGACTGGAGAACCATCAATGACTGTTGATAGACATAAAACAATCTAGTTTAGATTCATGTCTTTCGACCAGATGAGGTATTTTTGTTTTGGTAAGAGCAATACCAACCAATTCATTTCCCCCCCGATTGATTATATTGATGCTTCACTATATGAGCCATGTTAACCAAGGCTAACAAGCCAATACTCTGCACAGATTCTCTCGACGCCTTCGACTGGTAGTAACGTAAGCTTTACAAAAAGTACACTGAGAAAGAGAGGACTGCAGATGCTGGAGATCGGAGTCAAAAGGTGTGGTGCTGGAAAAGCACAAAGGAGCAGGAGAGTTGATGTTTCGAGCATAAGCTCTTCAGCAGGAATTCCTGATGAACAGCTTATGCTCAAAATGTTAATTCTCCTGCTCCTCTGAAGCTGGCTGATCAGCAGTGCTTTTCCAGCATGACACTTTTTGACTCTTTACAAAAATACAGCAGAACTATGCTTTAGTAGAAATGGCATTTTAAAAAAAAGGCACATAATAGGACCAAGAAATGAATGGCAGCAACTCGTTTTGATTCCCTGGTCATCAGGAGCATCATTCCTCCATTTACTCTGGCTGGTCCTGTTAGAATTTTGTAACTCTCTGGAAGATCCCTTTGCCTCCTTCTAAACTCCAATGAATATAAGTCGGAATTGACTCAACGGGAATCAGTTTGATCATGAAAGAATAAGAGCAGCCCACACTGCTCCAGAGTTTTGGATGACTTGAGAGTATTTCCCGTCTGTGCCCCACACAAATTAAAAAAAAGACCCATCACCAAAGAGGGAGAGAAGCTTTGACAGACAAGTTAGGGCTCCAGCCCTTTACAATAATGTGTTAATGATTTAGAAAAGGGAACCGATTGTAATACCTTCAAGTTTGCAGACAAAACGGAGCGGCGTAGGAGGGTGAGCTGAGAGACGGATGCAGAGATGCATCAGTGCGATTTGGACAAGTTGAACAAGTAGGAAAATGCATGGTGGATGAAAAATGATGTGGATAAAAGTGAGATGATCCACTCTGGCAGCAAAAACAGGAAGGCAGATTATCTGAGTGGTGATAGGTTGAGAGAAGGGGAGGTGCAACAAGAACAGGTTGCTCAGTGAAAGTAAGCATGCAGGTTCAGCAGATGGTGAAGAAGGCAAATGGTATGTTAGCCTTCAGAGGGAGAGGATTCAAGTACAGGAGCAGGGATGTCTTGCTGCAATCATTCATAGCCTTAGTAAGACCACAGCTGGAGTATTGTGCGCAGTTTTGGTGTCCTTAGCAAAGGATGGATGTTCTGACCATGGAGGCAGTACAACAAAGGTTTATTAGACTGATTCCTGCGCTGATAGGGCTGATGTATGAAATCAGAGCGGATTGGTTATATTCACTGGAGCTTCCAAAGGGTAAATGCAGGAAATAGGTTTTCAAATGACCAAAGAGGCCAGAACCAGGTATCACAGTTAAAGGATATGGTTAGGTCATTCAGGACTGAGATGAGGAGAAATTTCTTCTGCCAGACAGAAATACACCTATGGAATTCTCTGCCACAGAAAGGAATTCAGACCAAAACAATGTTTTCAAGCAGGAGTTAGATATAATTCTCAGGGCTAAAGGGATTAAAGGGTTTGAGGAGCAAAGCAGGAACAGGGTACTGAGTTGGAAGATCAGCCATGGTCACGTGGAATGGTGTAGCAGGCTTCAAGGGCTGAATTGGCCTACTCCTATTTTCTAGCACAAGAAGATTTGTCTTTCTTCTCTCAATACACAAGGGAAAGAAAAGTCTAAAGGCCCACAAGGCTCAACTGACTGTATTTTCCAAATGTGCTTACGACTATGTTTGGTACTAAATGCATCACTTTTCCCTCAGTTTATTCAATTTGGCTGGCATTGATTGATCAGTCATGGTCAATTCACAGGATATTGGAAAAATGGCAAGACTTAATCTCAATAAAAAAATCTTTTCCCTTGGAGAGAATGCAAATGTGCTTGAATATATACATTTATAGTCTGCAATTCGAAAGGAAAATTTACTGATGAATGCATTTTCCACTTTTACAAATTCATATAACACACCCAAAACAATTACAGTGAGCATTCTCTCCACTTCTATCTTTATTCAGAACACTGCTCTTAATTGTTGGATTTTGCAGCTTATTTTTGCATTTTAACACAATGGATTATTCACAGCTGAATGTCATGATCAAGGGAAGTTTTCTCTGGTGGAGAAGACCAGATCTCACTTAGTACACACAGATCAGGTTGAAGGCTCACTCTCAGGTGAAAAATCATGACTGACTCATTATCAAAACTGAAGCATTGTAGTTACAGACAATAGGTGCAGGAGTAGGCCACTCTGCCCTTCGAGCCAGCACCACCATTCATTATGATCATGGCTGATCATCCTCAATCAGTATCCTGTTCCTGCCTTATCCCCATAACCCTTTATTCCACTATCCTTAAGAGCGACAACTCTTTCTTGAAAGTATCCAGAGACTTGGCCTGAACAGCCTTCTGGCACAGAGCATTCCATACACCCACCACTCTCTGGGTGAAGAAATTTCTCCTCAATTCTGTTCTAAGTGGCCTACCCCTTATTTTTAAGCTGTGTCCTATGGTTCGGGACTCAACCATCAGCAGGAACATGCTTCCTGCCTCCAGAGTGTCCAAACCTTTAATAATCTTATACATCTCAATCAGATCCCCTCTCAGCCTTCTAAACTCAAGCACATACAAGCCCAGTCGCTTCAATGTTTCAGCGTAAGATAGTCCCGCCATTCCAGAAATTGACCTCGTGAGCCTACACTGCACTCAATAGCCAGAATGTCTTTCCTCAAATTTGGAGACCAAAACTGCGCACAATATTCCAGGTGCGGTTTCACCAGGTTCCTGTACAGCTGCAGAAGGACCTCTTTGCTTCTATACTCAATCCCTCTTGTTATGAAGGCCAGCATGCTATTAGCTTTCTTCACTGCCTGCTGTACCTGCATGCTTGCCTTCATTGACTGATGTACAGGAACACCTAGATCTCGTCGTACTGCCCCTTTACCTAACTTGACTCCACTTAGGTAGTAATCTGCCTTCCTGTTCTTGCCAAAGTAGATAACCACACATTTATCCACATTGAACTGCATCTGCCATGCATCCATCCACTCACCTAGCTGTCCAGGTCACCTTGTATTCTCCTAACATCCTTCTCACATTTCACCCTGCCACGCAGCTTTGTGTCATCAGCAAATTTGCTAATATTACTTTTAATACCTTCATCTATATCATTAATGTACATTGTAAAAAGCTGCGGTCCCAGCACTGATCCCTGCGGTACCCCACTGGTCACTGCCTGCCCTTCTGAAAAGGAGCCGTTTATCACTACTCTTTGTTTCCTGTCAGCCAACCAATTTCCAATCCATGTTAGTATTTTGCCCCTAATACCATGCGCCCTAAATTTGTTCACTAACCTTCTACGTGGGACTTTATCAAAGACTTTCTGAAAGTTCAGGTATACTACATCCACTGAATCTCCCTTGTCCATCTTCAGAGTTACATCCTCAAAAAATTCCAGAAGATTAGTCAAGCATGATTTCCCCTTTATGTTCCCAGACTAGTAATCCAGAGGACTGGACTAAATATCCACGTCCATAGTTGGGGAATTTTAATTCAGTTTATTAAATAGATCTGGATTAAAAAGCTTGCATGCACAATGGTGGCCAGGAAAAGGGATCTTGTACCACAATGACAGCATCCCTACCTCCGGTCCAATATTATAGAATCCCTACAGTGCAAAAGGTGGCCATTAGGTCCATTGAGTCCACACCCTTCAGAAAAACATCCCACCCAGGCCCACCCTCCAACTCTAACCCTATAGCCTTGCATTTACCATACAATTCCACCTAACCTGCACATCTTTGGACTGTGGGAGGAAACCAGAGCACCTGGAGGAAACCTGGCACTGAGAAGCAGAAGTGCTCATCACTGGGCTACCATGCTGCCCAGGAGGTCTGGATTCAAGTCCTACTTCAGGACGGCCAATGAGGGATGTCATAACAGAATGGTGTGTTGTTTCCCTGGTGCCAGGATCAAGGATGTCTCAGAGAGAATGCAGAATGTTCTCACGGGGAGAGGGGCCAAAAGGTCATTGTCCACACTGGAAGCAATGACATAGGAAGGGAAAAGGTTGAGATTCTGATGGGAGATTACAGAGAGTTAGACAGAAATTTAAAAAGGAGGTCCTCAAGGGTAGTAATATCTGGATTACTCCCAGTGCTACGAGCTAGTGAGGGCAGGAATAGGAGGAGAGAGTAAATGAATGCATGGCTGAGGAGCTGGTGTTTGGGAGAAGGATTCACATTTTTGGATCATTGGAATCTCTTTTGGGGTAGAAATGATCTGTACAAGAAGGATGTTTTGCACCTAAATTGGAAGGGGACTAATATACTGGCAAGGAAATTTTCTAGAGCTGCTCAAGAGGATTTAAACTAGTAAAGTGGGGGGGGGGGGGGGGGTGGGACCCAGGGAGATAGTGAGGAAAGAGATCGATCTGAGACGGGTACAGCTGAGAGCAGAAGTGAGTCAAACAGTCAGGGCAGGCAGGGACAAGGTAGGACTAATAAATTAAACTGCATTCATTTCAATGCAAGGGGCCGAACAGAGAAGGCAGATGAACTCAGGGCATGGTTAGGAACATTGGACTGCGATATCATAGCAATTACAGAAACATGGCTCAGGGATGGGCAGGACTGGCAGCTTAATGTTCCAGGATACAAATGCTACAGGAAGGATAGAAAGGGAGGCAAGAGAGGAGGAGAGTGGCATTTTTGAAAAGGGATAGCATTACAGCTGTGCTGAGGGAGGATGTTCCCGGAAATACATCCAGGGAAGTTATTTGGGTGGAACTGAGAAATAAGAAAGGGATGATCACCTTATTGGGATCGTATTATAGACCCCCCAATAGTCAGAGGGAAATTGAGAAACAAACTTGTAAGGAGATCTCTGCTATCTGTAAGAATAATAGGGTAGTTATGGTAGGGGATTTTAACTTTCCAAACATCGACTGGGACTGCCATAGTGTTAAAGGTTTAGATGGAGAGGAATTTGTTAAGTGCGTACAAGACAATTTTCTGATTCATTATGTGGATGTACCTCCAAGAGAAGGTGCAAACCTTGACCCACTCTTGGGAAATAAGGCAGGGCAGGTAACTGAGGTGTCAGTGGGGGAAAAGGATAGACCAGATCTAAAAGTTGAAGTTGTAAATTGGAGAAAGGGCAATTTTGATGGTATTAGGCAAGAACTTTCAAAAGCTGATTGGAGGCAGATGTTCGCAGGTAAAGGGACGGCAAAAAATGGGAAGCCTTCAGAAATGAGATAAGAATCCAGAGAAAGTATATTCCTGTCAGGGTGGAAGGAAAGGCTGGTAGGTATAGGGAATGCTGGATAACTAAAGAAATTGAGGGTTTGGTTAAGAAGAAGGAGGAAACATATGTCAGGTATAGACAGGATAGATCGAGTAAATCCTTAGAATAGTATAAAGAAAGTAGGAGTATACTTGAGGGAAATCAGGAGGACAAAAAGGGGACATGAGATAGCTTTGGCAAATAGAATTAAGGAGAATCCAAAAGGGTTTTTACAAATATATTAAGGACAAAAGGGTAACTAGGGAGAGAATAGGGCCCCTCAAAGATCAGCAAGGCAGCCTTTGTGTGGAGCCACAGAAAATTGGGGAGATACTAAATGAATATCTTGCATCAATATTTACTGTGGAAAAGGATATGGAAGATATACACTGTAGGGAAATAGATGGTGACATCTTGCAAAATGTTCAGATTACAGAGGAGGAAGTGCTGGATGTCTTGAAATGGTTAAAGGTGGATAAATCCCTAGGACCTGATCAGGAGTACCTGAGAACTCTGTGGGAAGCTGGAGAAGTGATTGCTGGGCCTCTTACTGAGATATTTGTATCATTGATAGTCACAGGTGAGGTGCAGCAAGACTGGAGGTTTACTAACATGGTGCCACTGTTTAAGGAGGGCGGTAAAGACAAGCCAGGGAACTATAGACCGGTGAGCCTGACCTCAGTGATGGGCAAGTTGTTGGAGGGAATCCTGAGGGACAGGATGTACATGTATTTGGAAAGACAAGGACTGATTCGGGATAGTCAACATGGCTTTGTGTGTGGGAAATCATGTCTCTCAAACTTGATTGAGTTTTTTGAGGAAGTAACAAAGACAACTGATGAAGGCAGAGAAGTAGATGTGATCTATATGGACTTCAGTAAGGTGTTTGACAAGGTTCCCCATGGGAGACTGATTAGCAAGGTTAGATCTCATGGAATATAGGGAGAACTAGCCATTTGGATACAGAACTGCCTTAAAGGTAGAAGACACAGGGTGGTGGTGGAGGGTTGTTTTTCAGACTGGAGACCTGTGACCAGTGGAGTGCCACAAGAATCGGTGCTGGGTCCTCTACTTTTTGTCATTTACATAAATGATTTGGATGAGAGCATGAGGTACAGTTAGTAAGTTTGCAGATGACACCAAAATTGGAGGTGTAGTGGACCGCGAAGAAGGTTACCTCAGGTTACAACAGGATCTTGAGCAGATGGGCCAATGGGCTGAGAAGTGGCAGATGGAGTTTAATTCAAATAAATGTGAGGTGCTGCATTTTGGGAAAGCAAATCTTAGCAGGACTTAACACACTTAATGGTAAGGTCCTAGGGAGTGTTGCTGAACAAACAGCTTGGAGTGCAGGTTCATAGCTCCTTGAAAGTGGAATCGCAGGTCGATAGGAGAATGAAGGCAGCGTTTGGTATGCTTTCCTTTATTGGTCAGAGTATTGAGTACAGGAGTTAGGAGGTCATGTTGCGGCTGTACTGGACATTGGTTAGGCCACTGTTGGAAGGGTTCAGAAAAGATTTACAAGGATGTTGCCGGGGTTGGAGGATTTGAGCTACAGGGAGAGGCTGAACAGGCTGGGGCTGTTTTCCCTGGAGCGTCAGAGGCTGAGAGGTGACCTTATAGAGGTTTACAAAATTGTGAGGGGAATAGATACGATAAAATAGACAAAGTCTTTTCCCTGAGGTCGGGGAGTCGAGTCCAGAACTAGAGAGCATAGGTTTAGGGTGAGAGGGGAAAGATATAAAAGAGACCCAAGGGGCAACGTTTTCTCGCAGAGGGTGGTAAGTGTATGGAATGAGCTGCCAGAGGATGTGGTGGAGACTGGGTACAATTGCAACATTTAAGAGGCATCTGGATGGGAATATGAATAGGAAGGGTTTGGAGGGATATGGGTCGGGTGCTGGCAGGTGGGACTAGATTGGGTTTGGATATCTGCTCAGCATTGACGGGTTGGACCGAAGGGTCTGTTTCCATGCTGTACATCTCTATGATTCTAAATGTGTTTTAGCCCCATCCAAAAGGTCTTTCCAGAAATAACTCAAGCAGCAAAATCTCTCACTTCGCATCCTCTAACTCCAAGGATGACAGTTGACAATTAATGGTTCAATGGTCATTTCTAAGATTTAATTTTTGCATTTTGGAGTCAACAACCATCCCTCCACAGCGATAGACACATACAGAGACAAAAAATCCCCAAAAGAATTGGACATCAGAAACAAAAACAGAAACGGTTGGAAAAACTCAGAGGTGGCAGCATCTGTGGAGAGAAATCAGAGTTAATGTTTTGGGTCCAGAGTCCCCTTCATACACAACACAGTGAATGAGAGAGACAAACAGAGACACACACAGAGTGCAAGACAATGTGCCAAGTACCACATAATCTGAATTGTTCATCACTAGATCAAACAAATTTGGAAAAAATAAGAAATTTTTACTAGTTGGCTTGTGATTCCTTTAAAAACGAGAGCAGGGTTAAAATGCCATGAACTAAAAGAAAACACACAAAATTTAATAATGATGAATCAACACAAGGTGGCAGAGTAATCTTTAGTTATAGTGCTTGAGAAGGGGTGGGTAAACACCATGATTAAAAACAATTAGTATAGAATTTGTCGGATTTGTAATGAGCTGTTAGGTTTTACCTTGGAGAACTTGTCACACTGATACCAGGTATAAACCAAAATAAATCCTTTTGCATTCTCCAAATAATGAAGAATATAAATTTAAAAATTCAAATTTGTAATGGATGAGCATTCTAAAGCTTGGTTCATCCGATTGCAAAATTGAATCAATATATCAAGGAAGGCACTATGTAGGAGGCAATGGAAACATTTGGGCAGGGATTAAGGACCGAACTGTCGAAGCAGTTTAGAGGAGGTTTACATGACTCATTCCTGGGATAAAGGGCTTATCTTATGAAAAGGCCCAGTCTGTTTAACCTATACCCATCAGAGCTACAGCAGAATGAGACATCATCTTGTTGAAAACTATGAAAGTTCTTGATTGTAGGAGCAAATGACTGCAGCTGCTGGAATCTGTACTGAAAACAAAAAGTGCGGGAGATCGTAGAGGGTCAGGCAGCATCCATGGAGAGAGAGCAAGCTAACGTTTCGAGTCAGAGGCTGAAAATGTTAACTTGCTCTCTCTCCATGGATGCTGCCTGACCCGCTGTGATCTCCAGTATTTTTTGTTTGCAGTAAAGCTCTCTATTGGCTGAATGCTAGATGCTCCCTCTTTGGGGACACAGCTTAATAATAAGAGATCTCCCTTTATGGCAGTGTATCATAGACATGTACAGCACTGAAACAGACTCATCGGTCAAACTTGTCTATGCCAACCAGATATCCCAACCCAATCTAGTCCCACCTGCCAGCACCTGGCCCATATCCCTCCAAACATTTCCTATTCATATACCCATCCAAATGCCTCTTAAATGTTGCAATTGTACCAGCCTCCACCACTTCCTCTGGCAGCTCATTCCATACACGTACCACCCTCTGCATGAAAAAGTTGCCCCTTAGGTCTCTTTTATATCTTTCCCCTCTCACCCTAAACCTATGCCCTCTAGTTCTAGACTCCCCCACCCCAGGGAAAAGACTTTGTCTATTTACCCTATCCATGCCCATCATGATTTTATAAGCCTCTATAAGGTCACCCCTCAGCCTCCAATGCTCCAGAGAAAACAGCCCGAGCCTATTCAACCTCTTTCCAATAGCTCAAATCCTCCAACCCTGGCAACATTCTTGTAAATCTTTTCTGAACCCTTTCAAGTTTCACAACATCTTTCCAATAGGAAGGAGACCAGAATTGCATGCAATATTCTAACAGTGGCACCATGACCTCCCAACTTCTGTACTCAATACTCTAACCAATAAAGCAAAGCATACCAAACACCTTCTTCACTATCCTATCTACCTGTGACTCCACTTTCAAGGAGCTATGAACCTGCACACCAAGGTCTCTTTTTTTCAGCAACACTCCCTAGGACCTTAACATTAAGTGTATAAGTCCTGCTAAGATTTGCTTTCCCAAAATGCAGCACCTCACATTTATCTAAATTAAAGTCCAACTGCCACTTCTCAGCCCATTGGCCCATCTGATCAAGATCCCGTTGTAACCTGAGGTAACCTTTTTCACTGTCCACTACACCTCCAACTTTGGTGTCATCTGCAAACTTACTAACTGTACCTCTTACGCTCACATCCAAATTATTTATATAAATGATGAAAAGTAGTGGACCCAGCACCGATCCTTGTGGCACTTCATTGGTCACAGGCCTCCAGTCTGAAAAACAACCCTCCACCACCACCACCCTCTGTCTTCTATTTTTGAGCCAGTTCTGTATCCAAATGGCTAGTTCTCCCTGTATTCCATGAGATCTAACCTTGCTAATCAGTCTCCCATGGGGAACCTTGTCAAACACCTCACTGAAGTCCATATGGATCACATCTACTGCTCTACCCTCACCAATTCTCTTCATTACTTCTTCAAAAAAACTCAATCAAGTTTGAGAGACAAGATTTCCCACACACAAAGCCATGTTGACTATCCCTAATCAGTCCTTGCCTTTCCAAATACATGCACATCTTGTCCCTCAGGATTCCCTTCAACAACTTGCCCACCGCTGACATCAAGCTCACTGGTCTATAGTTCCCTGGTTTGTCCTTACCACTTTTCTTAAACAGTGGCACCACATTAGCCAACCTCCAGTCTTTCGGCACCTCACCTGTGACTATCAATGACACAAATATCTCAGTCGGAGGTCAAGCAATCACATCACTAGCTTCCCACAGAGTTCAAGGGTATACCTACTTCACCAACACATTCCACCCAGACCTTAAATTCATGTGGACCATCTCTGATACCTCCCTCCCTTTCATGGACCTCTCCATCTCCATTAATGGTGACCGACTTGACACTGACATTTTTTACAAACCCACCGACTCCCACAGCTACCTGGATTACACCTCTTCTCACCCTACTTCCTTCAAAAATGCCATCCCATATTCCCAATTCCTCTGCCTTTGCTGTATCTGCTCCCAGGAGGACTAGTTCCACCACAGAACACACCAGATGGCCTCCTTCTTTAGAGACCACAATTTCCTTTCCCACGTGGTTGAAGATGCCCTCCAACGCATCTCGTCCACATCCCGCACCTCCGCCCTCAAACCCCATCACTCCAACCGTAACAAGGACAGAACCCCCACCCGGTCCTCACCTTCCACCCTACCAACCTTCGCAAAAACCGCATCATCTGCCGACATTTCCACCACCTCCAAACGGACACCACCACCAGGGATATATTTCCCTCCCCAACCCTTTCCGCAAAGACCGTTTCCCTCAGTGATTACCTGGTCAGGTCCACGCCCCCCCCCTACAACCCACCCTCCCATCCTGGCACCTTCCCCTGCCACTGCAGGAATTGCAAAACCTGCACTCACACCTCCTCCCTTGGCCCCAAAGGAGCCTTCCACATCCAAAGTTTTACCTGCACATCCACCAATATAATTTACTATATCTGTTGCTCCCGATGCTGTGTTCTCTACATTGGGGAGACTGGACGCTTCCTCACAGAGCGCTTTAGGGAACATCTCCGGGACACCTGCACCAATCAACCCCACCGCTCCGTGGCCCAACATTTCAACTCCCCCTCCCATTCTGCCAAGAACATGCAGGTCCTGGGCCTCCTCCACTGCTGCTCCCTCACCACCCTACGCCTGGAGGAAGAACGCCTCTCATCTTCTGCCTCAGAACACTTCAACCCCAGGGAATCAGTGTAGACTTCACCAGTTTCCTCATTTCCCCTCCCCCCACCTTACCCCAGTTCCTAACTTCCAGCTCAGCACCGCCCTCATGACCTGTCCTACCTGCTTATCTTCCTTTCCACCTATCCACTCCACCCTTCTCTCTGACCTATCACCTTCATCCCACCCTCATTCACCTATTGTACTCTTTGCTACTTTCTCCCTAGCATATGTTTCTTTCTTTTTCTTAACCAAACCCTCAATTTCTCTCATCGTCCAGCATTCTCTACTACTATCAGCCTTTCCTTTCACTAACAGGAATATACTGTCTCCAAAATCGCGTTCTCATTTCTTAAGGTTTTCCATTTTCTACCCATCCCTTTACCTGCAAACATCTTCCTCCCCAATCATTGTTTGAAAGTTCTTGCCTAATACTATCAAAATTGACCTTTCTCCAATTTAGAACTTCAACTTTTAGATCTGGTCAACCCTTTTCCATCACTATTTTAAAACTAATAGAATTATGATCACTGGCCCCCAAAGTGCTCCCCCAAAGACACTTCAGTCACCTGCCCTGCCTTATTTCCCAAGAGTAGGTCAAGTTTTGCACCTCCTCTCATAGGTACATTTAATACTGAATCAGAAAATTTTCTTGTACACACTTAAATTACTCTGCATTTAAACCCTTAACACTATGGCAGCCCCAGTCTATGTTTGGAAAGTTAAAATCCCCTACCATAACCACCCTATTGTTCTTACAGATAACCCCTCTGACTATTAGGGGGTCGAAAATACAATCCCAATAAGGTGATCATTCCTTTCTTATTTCTCAGTTCCACCCGAATAACTTCCCTGGATGCATTTCTGGGAATATCCTCCCTAGGTACAGCTGTAATACTATCCCTTATCAAAAACGCCACTCCCCCTCCTCTCTTGCCTCCCTTTCTGTCCTTCCTGTAGCATTTGCATCCTGGAACTTTAAGCTGCCATCCTGCCCATCCCTGAGCCATGTTTCTGTAATTGCTATGATATCCGAGGCCCATGATCCTAACCATGCCCTGAGTTCATCTGCCTTCCCTGTTAGGCCCCTTGCATTGAAATAAATGCAGTTTAATTTAACAGTCCTACCTTGTTCTCTGCTTTATCCCTGCCTGCTCTGACTGTTTGACTTGCCTTTGTTATCAACTGTACCAGCCTCAGAATGACCTCTTTTCTCACTATCTTCCTGGGTCCCTACCACCCCCCCCCCCCCCAACCACCTTACTAGTTTAAATCCTCCCTGCAAGTATATTAGCCCCCTTCCAACTTAGGTGCAATCTGTCCTTCTTGTACAGGTCACCTCTATCCCAAAAGAAATTCCAAAGATCCAAATGTGAATCCTTCTCCCACACACCAGCTCCTCAGCCATGCATTCATCTGCTCTGTCCTTCTATTCCTGCCCTCACTAGCTCGTAGCACCAGGAGTAATTCAGATAGTACTACTCTCGAGGACTTCCCTTTTAAATTCCTTCCTAATTCTCTAATCTCTCTTCAGAATCTCAATCTTACCTACGTAGTGGTTTCCAATGTGTACAGAGACCTCCTGCTGGCCCCTCACCCCCGCGAGAACATTCTGCACCTTCTCGGAGACATCCTTGATCCTGGCACCAGGGAAGTAACACATCATTCTGATTTTTCGCTGCTGGCCACAGAAACGTCTGTCTATGCCTTGGACTAGAGGGTCCCCTAACATAATCAATCGCTTGGAACCTGATGTACCCTTCATTGCACTAGAGCCAGTTTCAGATAGGTGGGATTGATCTAGAAATAAGGCATTAACAAGATGGGGCTAAAGGCCTTTGCCTCCCTCTACCTAAATTTTCTCATGACATCAGTATGCAGGATGTTAAAGCCATAATGGGATAGTATGGGAGGCCATTTGGCCACTCAGAACTGTGCTGGCTCTTAAAGCGTTTTCTGTGTTTAGTCTCAGAGCTCCAAGCTATTCCTTTTCAACTATTCCTACCTTGAATACTGTGACTTCTACACTTGGAAGGACAACAGTGTGGAATGCATGGGAACACGCCCTTCCCAGCCAAGCCATAGAACAACCTGGCTTCCAAAACCCTATTATTGCTCCTTTGCCATCACTGGTCAAAGTTGTGGACCTCCCTTATTTAACACCACTGTAGGTGTAAGTTCAACACGGAGACCGTTGTTATGGACTAGGCCAGACCACTCAAAATATTCTTACTCAGGCAACCCAGACCATAACTTTGCAATTTGTTTCGGTAAGTGTACAGTGAAAATTACCAGGATTAAGTTAGAGAGGTTGACTACCAGGTTTTAAAACAGACAAAACAATTTACTTATTCATAAAATTACACAATGAACACAAAGAACAGAATAAAGAACCCCTATAGAACTCAGTCTATCCAAACTAGATTTAAGTATGCTGTTCTGAATGTACACAACAATCCCAATAAGTGAACCCCCTTTAAAACACAGTACAAAAAAGGGTCAGATGCTTCCAGGTTGAAGTTGGAAGGGCAGAAGAGAGAGTTTCCTAACAGCTCACTGTTGAACTCCCAACTAGTTCTGGACTGAACTAAACTGCTCAGCTACAGCGCTAACCACTCCCCTTTTATTATACAGGTCACTTCTAAAACACAACCACTTTGACCTGAAATCTCATCTGTTTACATATAAACAAAAGGCCTCTCAAATCCTTTCCATCTCTGTATCAAACTAGTCTAATCGGAGCCCGGCCCGGTTTATTACCCCTCTGAAAAAAATCAAGGACAGAACATCCTTGAGCCAAGGAACAGCTTTTAGAAAAAAAGGACTCGCTTTGTGACAGTTCACAATTCAAGGTGGTGACATTTTGGTGACAATTAAGGACAGGCAGCAAATGCTGGCTTTTCTGGTGATACCCAAAGACCGAAAGAAACATTCAATTCACTTAAAAATGCTTGGCTCTACGTTCACCACTTTACAAGCTGCAGACTCCAGATCATATCTTGCTGTTGGATTTTTGAAAAAATGTCCTTTACACCACTGCAGGTTCTTTGCCAGCGACACGTAAATTTGAATAGATAAGGCTTATAGGAAATGGGGAATCTGTTCTGCGAGGGAGTCGAAGGATTTCTTGTGATGGTGGGGGAGACAGGCAGGAATGTGGAGCTAAGGTCACAGTTAAATCGGCTACGATCTTATTGAAGGGGGGGGCAGGCTCTACGGAACAAATGGCCCACAGTACTATTATTTCTTACTATGATCTTGAGAAGGTTCCTCAACCAAAATTAAGGGCTAGCGTCTATGTCCATTTGCATTCAGAGGAATACAAAACTTGAACATGTCAGACAATTTTAAAAAGTACAAAATGTAACAGTTTGCGTATTTTCACTTCATTGTGAAGAGTTGTTGAAAGAAAGCACTGTGTGTTGGAACTTGAGTACATTAGACCTCAGAGTGTGAGATAGGACCTGCTCCTTCTCCACTCCACACAAAGCACCAGGGCATGGAAATGGTGTTGGGGGGCGGGGGGGGGGAAAGAGAGAAACAAAAAACAACTCCCTTTGGAAATGAGCAGGATGGATTCTTAACATTCAAGAATCGAGAGAGAGAGAGAGAGAGAGCGCGACAGATTGACAGAGCATGGATTGCAAAGCCTTGCAAATCCACATAAAAAAGAAAGTTCTTCAGCAAAAACATGTCATTCTTGGAGAGAAAGGTTTTAATGACTTTACTACAATTTTAAGATTATTCCACATCTCTAATGTTTTCCAGCTCAACAGCATATTGTTATTCCTCTGAACTTAGCCTCATTCCTGGATCTTCACAGCTCCACTGTCAGCGGCCCTGTCTTTTGCAGCCAAGACCCTAACCTGAACCTCTCTGCCCCTCTTTCCACCTTCAAGGTGCTTCACAAACACCAACTTCTTGGTGAGCTTTTGGTCACCTGACCTTACTCTCCTGAAGTTTGCGTGTCAAATTTTGTTTAACAATGTTCCTGAGAGGTTCACTGTGATGTGTGACAATGCTTAAGGCACTACATAAATGCATGGTATTTTTCAGGCAGGTTCTTTATTATTTGCCAGCCGTGTACCTGGAGGCAAGGAACAGAACCTGCACAGCAGGTCCCGCCAACTGATGAGACCACACAATCCTTCTGCAAGTTTTTCTTGAGCCATCTCGAGGTTGAGGGGCCCGGATTGGGAGGTGTGCAAAACACAATTCCACATTCCAAAATTCAATCCTGGGCTCAATGCAGCACTTAATGCTCTGCAGTATAGCTCAGGTCAACTGGAAAACCTCAAAAGGTCCAAAAATGTAACTTTTAGAAGGGAGTGTATAAGCAACAATATTAATGTGGCCATTTTCCAAACTAACAGAATGATCGATTGTTTGGCATGCTGACCAGTTCTACCACATTTTCTGTATCCCTACTGAAGGTCAAAATACCACCCACATTCTTTCAAAGGAACATGTGCGGAATTTCCTTGTAACTGCTCCCATGGCATTGTGGGTAAATTTCCTGGAAGTGCAACAGAAGGCTAGTTCAGAGGAAATTTGCAGCCTGTACCCCTATAAAGCACTAAAGGTTCAGACTTGAAGCTGTCTGTCGCATCTTGCGACATCAGTCTCTAGCTGCATGTGACTGGGGTAGATTGTTGCCATTAATTCCCCTTTCTACGATTTTAAAATAACCAACTCAAAGAACATTTGAGTTTTAAGTCGTCTTAAACTTAAGAACTTGAATTAAAATATCATTTTGTGGGACTGATGCAGCAACACATACAGTATCCATTGATTATAGAAGACTGAATGAGTACATCAACCATGGACGTCTCTAGTTGGTGTTTTCACTTCTCTCATTGCTATCAAGTTGTAATGAGGTGCACTTGAACAGTAATTTACTGTATGGTACCAATACATACAAGTTACACTGAACGCATTGGCATCTTTGCAAACCCAGCTGTTGCCATCGAGACCTCATGCTTGATAGCTTCAGCTCCCAAATGACCGAGCCACCATCAGCTTCAACACGTACGCCTTCAGAACCGCTACCTTATGCGTCACTGCCCCCATTAGTTTGCTAGTCTTGCCAAGAAGACCACACAAAAGCAGCAGCAAATCCAGAGACATTTCTTGACCCAAGCCTTGATAGTAGTAATGGCAACATCAAACATTGCTATTGACTATGAATTGGTCAAATCTTCTGTCATTCATAAGTCATCCTGAAATGCCATTCAGCAGGATAGAATCACAGTAAAACAAAAATGAACATTATTTATTTGCTCCTTTAGCAGGATTTAAGAAATGTAAAATGATCACAGTTTGTACACACATTGGTTCCATAATTAACAAGCTCATTACTGCAATACAATACTAACGGCACTCTCATTCCAACATTCGAGCTGTAGCTTTTACAGAAAGGGTCCAGTGTATAGTGAGCACCAAGAGAACTTTGTGATAATCAAATGAGCTTTGAAATCTAAGCCAATTCTTTAAGTAATAGTTTGTTTCATTTAAAATTAAATAAAGCCAACAAAGATCATATTCTTGCAGTGAGATCTCGAGTCAGGGCCCTTTCAGCCTCAGAGCTCAAAGAACAGACTCAATTGTTGTTTAGCCTTGTGGCAACATTAGTGACACACGAGGCTTATGAACACACTGCACGATAACGCTTACTAAACACAAGCAGCACAAGACTGACCTGCACACGAGCTGATAGAAAACCCAACTCGTTTCTGTTCTCGGTCAAATACAACGTAGAAGCCTTCCATCACAGTGGCACCCAAGACTAATCCATTCGTCGAAGAGGAGATTCCAAATCTATAGCATTCTAACTGGACTCCAACATCAGCCATTGGTTGGATGTACAACTGTACAGTAACAAATATGTATGTTAAGAGTTTATAACAAAACACTTTATTGGAAACAAAAATTACTGGAAATACAACTTCCACCATACTCAGTAATTTACTCCTACACAGTTTTTATTTGTTCATGAGATGTAGATATTGTTGACCTAATCCAGCATTTATTGTCCATCCTTAATTGCCTAGCAAGCAGGTAAGAGACACATGTAGGTTGACAGAGTAGTTAAGAGGGGCATTTAGCATGCTTGCCTTCATTGATCAGACCACTGGGTACAGGAGTTGGGACGTCATGTTGAGTTTGCACAAAATGTTGGTGAGGTGACTTTTGGAGTACTGTTTCAGTTCTGGTTGTCCTGCTCCAGGAATAATTTTATTAAATTGAAGAGGGTTCAGAAAAGATTTACCAGGATGCCAGGGATTGGAGAATTTGGGTTATAAGGAGAAGCTGGATAAGCAGAGTTTTCCACAGGAGCATAGGAGGTTGAAGGGTGAGGAGCATAGATAAGGTGATTATCTAGAGTGGGGGAGCTCAAAACTAAGGGGTGTATCTGATAGGAGAAAGATCTAAAAGGGAGCTGAGGGGCAATTTTTCACACTAAAGATGGTTCATATGTGGAATGAACTGCCAGAGGAAGTGGTAGATAAAGGTACAGTTACAGTATTTAGAAGACATTTGGACAGGTACATGAATAGGAACAGTTTAGAGGGATGTGAACTAAATGCAGGCAAGTGGGACTCATTTAGTTTGGGATTATGGTTGGCGTGAAGGGTCTGTTTCTGTGCTGTACACCTCCATGGCATACAGACAGGAATTCACCAAAGATCCTCAGACAGCACCTTCCAAACCCACAACCACTATCATCAAGAAGAAGGGCAGCAGACATGTGGGAACACCACCACCTGCAAATTCACCATCCTGACTTGGAAATGGATTGCTGCTCCTTTAGATTCACTGGGTTAAAATCACAGAACTCTCTCGCTAATAGCATTATGGGTCGACCTATAGCACACAGACTGTAGGTCTCAGGGAGGCAGCTCACTACTACCTTCTCAAGGGCAACTAGGGAGAAGCAATAAATCCTTGCCAGCCACCAATGTCTACGTCCCACAAGTATATTTTAAAAAATGAAAGAGAGGAGAGTTCTTTCTCTCAAGGATGTTAGTGCTAATTGATAGCGGTAACACTGTCGCCATTGGATAGTTTTTTTGTCATTGAATTTAAACTTCACCATCTGCCATGGTGGGATTTGAATACTTTAGCCTGGAGTTCTGGAATACTATCCAAGTGTCATTGCTAGCCTCCCCATTTATCAGTATTCACTGTCTTTGTCATGACTAGACCATATACATAATCAATGAACTTACAATTATTCAACGTACAGAGGAACCTTGATTATCCGGCATTCGATTATCCGAATATTTATCCAGCAAGATCGCAATGTCCCGATGCTCGACTAAACTATGTTATCCGGCATTTGATTATCCAGAATTCAATTAACCAAACAAAATACTCCCTGCTTGTGTCCTTCAGATAATTGAGGTTCCTCTGTAATCCTTTCTATCCTCAAGTAGGACCGTCTTCACTTGTATTATTTATACCCAGACATTGTGCAGAAAGATATTCTTGTACAACGCTGAATGCAAGAGAAGGGGTGTGTAGATTAAGTGACTAAGTTACAGGCCCAATCAGTTTAAGGTAAAGTTAAGCGAACTTGGTGCTTACCTGTGGCAAGATGGTGATTCGGAAAGACTGGGTTGAATTCTCTCCTCGGAGGTAGATTGAGATTTTGGGAAAATAGGACCAAGGTGTGGTCCCTTGCATCCAACAGGCCAGCTGGCTGCCTGACCAAAACCCATCGGCAAATTCTGCAACCTGCCAAGACACCAAGGGAAGCAAGCTTCAGAAACATGGGAGTTGCAAACAGAATTGTAAGCTGCAACATTAGACTTTGACTAAAATGGTCGAACGTTCTTTGGAACATTACTCTCCCAGCTCAAAAAGGAGTTTTCATCCTATCACAACTATCCCCCCCACCTGCATCCACCTATCGTATTCCCAGCTACCTTGCCCCACAGCCCCACCCCTCTATTTGTCTCTCATCCCCTTCCCCCTCCACATTCCTGATAAATGGCTTCTGCCTGAAACATTGACTCTCCTGCTCCTCAAATGCTTCCTGACCTACTGTGCTTTTCCAGTGCCACATTTTTAGACTCTATTTCCACATCTCTGCTGGCTCATGCTATCTAATCAGAATATTGAATTAATTCACCTAAATCTGTGACAATGCAAGTAAAAGATGAAATAGAAGGAGATGTCTCATTGGGTCTTTTTTAGTTTATAATATTCATTACTTTAATGTAGACATTTAGGGCCTATGACTGTGAATTCTGAATTCTGAGCAAAGCTGTGGTTCCTATTCCTGACGCAAATCAGGCTTAAAAAAAAGTTGTCCACTTAACTTTGGAGTTTTCTGGGTCAGGAACCTTTCCAGATGAAGCAGTGTAGCCTGGGGTTCCAGGCAGGCTGCAGGGCAGAGGATTGACACAGAACACACACTCTCCTTCTTTAGCCACAACTTCCTGTGGCCATGGTTTAAAAGATCCTGAACGCATTGGCAGTGAATGACTGAAGGCCAGTGTGAAATAAGTGAAAAGGTGCATAGGCCATTCAAAGGGAGGGAAAGGTGAGTGAGTGAAAGTTAAGGGTCCATTGAAAGGGTGGGGATTGGAGCTGATGAGGTAGTTCAGTTCTTGAGGTGGTAAAAGAGTTACGTCAGGTTTGGGACAATCAGAAGTCTAGGAGGATCAGGGTTTGAGTCAGGTATCTTGTGGGGAGAGTGGTGGTTTTATATCTAGACAAGACATAGAATGAACTATAATTCCTGTAAGCTTTCTTGCCTAACTGTTAAGGTAAGGAGTTGGAATGTTCTGAAGTCTGCAACTCAATCTCATAGCAGGGGAACTTTCAGTGTTCCAGACTCCAATCAGACATTTAAACTCCCCAGGAAGCCAGCTGGATTGGCACCTCCATCAACACTGTTACCACTGCCACCTCCCTGTTCAGTTTTAGATAAATCAAGATTTCAAATATTCTGTAACCCCACGACCTAAATGCATAAAAAGGAGATAATTACAAAAGAAAAAGTCTTTGTCTCGAATGAGTGTAAGTCTTAGAAACGTACCACAAGTTGCCCAATGATAATTTGCATTTATGTAGCACCCATAACATGAACAAACATCACCCCAAGGGTCACTGTTCTAATCTGATAAAAACGCAGAATGAACAAAGGTGTTGGTCCTGAAAGGGATTACCAAAAGCCTGCTCGCTGTAATGGGTTTAAAAAGGAGGAGACAAGGATGGAGCAGTTGAGAGGCTTGATGATGCAAGTTGTGGCCACCAGGGGTGAAGCAAAGGAAAGTGCAGATGCACAAAAAGTTAGCATCAGAAACATAGGGATTTTGGAGTGATTCATATAAAGGCTGTGACAATTGGAAACACATTTTACATCATGCTTTATTTTCTCAACTCAACTTTCTTCCTTCATTAAGCAAATCATCAGGCATTATTTTGTGTTAGTCATAGGCTGGGACTTGCAGGTCTTCTGAAGAAATGCTCCTGAACAAGTTTAAACTCTTGAAGGTATTCCTGTGGTTACAGAAGGGGATAAGGGCTGCATTTTGTACAAATTGGACATCTACTCCCAGAAAGTAGAAAGGCCATATTTGTATAATATGCAAAGTACACTTGCTATAGTTGATCCAGACCTCAACAAAAGGAGCTATTACGCCACTAAGCCAGACATCATGTAGACAAACAGCTTCCACAAGTGTGTTTTGGGGGTTGGTTTAGCATCAAAACTGGTGATTGGGCTTTACACTGTTATGTTGAATTAAAAAGAAAATTTTACATTATGAAAGCAAAACAAAATGCTTTCCCATTCCCCAATAGAATCAATTTTTACTTCAAAAGCACTTCAGATGCTGTAAAGGAGGAGGAACCGGTGGCAGTTCAAGCCAAGAAACCAATTACTTTATTGCGCCCGAGTAACCTGGGTGACAAAATATTGGAGAAACTCCAGTTGCAAAATTTAAATGATAAATAAGTCATGAGCTTGAGGCACTTGTCTAGAACAAAAACAAGTTGCAAGTGTTGAGAGACATTCAGCAATTTAAGATGATTGCTCAGTGACTTCAAGTATATTAATACAAGTGCCAGAATTCTGGCCATGCAGTCTGTCACCACCACCTGCTGCTATTATGCAGCCACTGCTCTCCAACATCCTGGGAGATGAACACTGATCTGAAACCAAACTCAGTTGATGAAATGTGGGAAAGCACATTGGTCTGAACATCTCTACAGATGCTGCCTTAACTGCTGACCATTTCCACTACTTGCCATTTCTCACCAGTCCTTCGTGGTTGACCGTCAGGTCAAGAAATTCTAAAGCAAAAATGCACAATTGCAATCTTCTGTGAAGCAGAAATGGGTAATCCAGCACAAACCAATGCACCCATCCCACCAATTCAAAAAAAGGTCTTCTTTTGGATCTCCTATTAGGAGTTTGTGGTCATGGCCTAATCAAATCCCACTTCCAGCTCTGTCCCTGTTCCTCCAGAAATAGAAGGAAGATTTAATGTTTTCCTGGACCTCCCTATTACTAGATGGCAACATCTCTTGAAGCCCTCAGTATTGCTGTTTCCAGTGAAACCAAATGAACTTAAAATGTACAGTGACTTTATTGCAGTAAAGTCTCTTGTCATATCTCATGAGGATCATCAGAAAAATAATTGACATCAAGCCACATTAAGGGTATCTGACCAAAAGTTTACTCAAAGAGCTGCATTTTAAAGTGCCCAGTAAAAAGGAGGGTGTCAGAAACATTTAGGGAGGAAGTTTCAGAGGTTAGGACCTTAATAACAGATAGCACAGTTGCCAATGGTCACTAAACAGAACTCAAATGCCTGTTTTTCCAAGTTCTTGATTTCTAGCAGGAAGCTCAAGTGAACTATTAGCAGACCATTACATGGAGCATCTGAAGTTGCTCCTGTGGACCAGAATGAAATATCATTAGGAAAAGAAAGGTAGGTCAAGACAACAGGATCCTTTTGAACAGGACCATGAATATGGAGTATCCTTCACTCTTACAGAAGAGATTCACATCTCCAGAGTGTGCGGCACACCACATTAGCTCAAGTAACATCCACAGCTTTCTAAACAAAAAGGGGAGACAGTGCCATACTGTTACTGTCATTGGACTATAATCCAGAACCCCAGGCTAATGTTCTAGAAAAGGTTTTAAAGAAGGATCATACCGGACCCGAAATATCAACTCTGCTTTCTCTCCACAGATGCTGCCAGACCTCCAGAGTCTTTCCAGCGAATTTTTGCTTTTGGTTCAGACTTCCACATCTACAAATCTTTGTTTTTTTCTTGGTTAATGTTCTAGAGACATTAGTTCAAATCTCACCATGGAGACAGTGAAATGTGTTCGCAATAAAAACGGGAAATAGAAGAATTTGATTAGATTAGATTCTCTAAAGTGTGGAAACAGGCCCTTTGGCCCAACTGGTCAATACTGAACCTCGAAAGAGTAACTCACCAGACCCAGTTCCCTCTGACTAATGCACCTAACACTAATGGGCAACTTAGCATTGCCAATTCACCTGATCTGTACATTTTTGGACTGTGGGAGGAAACCGGAGTACCTGGAGGAAATCCACGCAGACACAGGAAGGATGTGCAAACTCCACACAGTCACCCGAGGCTGGAATCGAACCTGGGACCCTGGTGCTGTGAGGCTGCAGTGCTAACCACTGAGCCGCCCCAAATTAGCCTAATGGTGACCGAATACAAAATAGTGAATTGTTTTATTAACACATCTGGTTCACTAATGTCCTTTAGGGAAAGCAATCTGCCATCCTTAACTGGTCTGACCAAGATCCATAGATAAATTGAATCTTAAGTGCCTTCTGGGCAATCACAGATGGACAGTAAACACTGGCCAGCCAGCAATGCCCATATCCCATGAACAGATAACTTTTTAAAAAAACAGAACTTTTAAAAATTGGAACGTTAAAGAGAGAGACTAACTGAATAAGCCAACAACACATTAAAATTCAGGTCCTATGACAGTGTCTGAACTCTCAGAAGAGTGTGATCCTGGGGGGTAGCTCTGTGATACCGGTGTCTGGAGTCGATGGCTAGCGATTAGCGCTTTGAGCTTGTTAGGAGATGAGGCCACGTTACTGACTGTTATTGGCAGTTTGAGTGGAGCAGGCGACTGAATGAAAATAATTAACTAAGTGCCCGACAAGTCAGAGACTGGAAGGATGCCACATAGGCTGCACTTCCATGGTCCCTGCTCTCAGAGTTAGTAGAAATGAGAGGCATCTTTATTTACCTTTTGTTTTAAGAAATCTAATACAAAATTTCCGGGCTGGAGAAATTCAATAATATTTCTGACTAAAACAACTGATGAAAGCTGACAATCCTAAATTGCTTAACCTAATGAGCAATGGCAGATGTAAATGTCACATATCTGCACTTTTACCCCATATACTCAAGTGATAGTCAAATGTTTTTCACGACTTTTAAACGTTAAACTTATGGGGTCAGCTATTACAAAAAATACTGTTTTTGAGGGGCTGGAATTCACGCCCGTCAAAATTCATGCCGTATCATTCGCAGAAGCCCAAATGAATTGGGCTTGCAGTGTTTTCATTTTATCTCTGGTTTACGAATTGAAATCCGCATTTATAAATCAATTCAATGGGACAGGTAAACAGCAATTCAAGTTGTCAGATGGAAGACAACAAGTTAGTGTCACTGTAGAGGGGTGGAGGCAAAGTTGCCTAATCAAGGCTGAGATAGACAGATTTTCATAAGTACAGGAATCAAGGGTTATAGGGAAAAGGCAGAAAGGTTGGAGTTGGAAATTATTACAACGTATTCAAAGGATGAAATACCTACTTCTGCTTTTATGTTTTATACACAGGAGTTCTGAAAGTCTAGGCATTTACACTGCCTGACTGAAAATGCAGCCTTAAATTGGTTACAAATAGGAAGTTTTAAAGTAGAACATCATACAGTTTAATAGAGCTGTGATAATCATATGAATATAGGAGTTTAAGGGCTAAGCCTCACTCTGTGTTAGTAAGAGTCAACAATGGCTCCACTAATTTTCCTGTGACTCAAGTCTGTCACTGGACATTGGGCAGTGTCATCAATTGTATCTGCTCACTTCAAACCTGCACCTCTGACAAATCAAGAATCTTGGTCAAGTGTGCAACGTCACTGTACTTACTGGTTCAAATGGAATGGCACTTTGCTGGTAAATGGGAATTAATCTTGGCTGGAGTTCAATTTAAATACTCGATAAAAGGAAAAAAAGATAGTCTGTGTGCACGTCTGGGCAATTAAGAGTTAAAGATAACATCAAACTTATAGAAAAAGCCTATAATTGGACAACATTCAGAAGATTGGATAAAATATGAAAAACAAAAAGATGCTAAAATATGAATAATAAATCGAGGAAAGACATTTTGTCAAAGCTTTTCATTTTGCATCCATCAAGACATTTTGCAATAATAACAAAAAAAAATCATAGGGAAAACCAACATTGATCCAGCACGAGAAGAGTACTGATTGGTTGACAAGTGAACTCTGATTACTCATGGCACTGCCTCGATCAATGTACCCATTAGAGCTGATTGACAGTTAATGTCCAGGCTCTATCAAAGTTTAAACCAGGCAGTTTGACTGATTTCTTATCGTAATGCCCTGAACCAATGACCAGCAAATAGCTATCATCTATTTTGTTGAATTGAAACAGATGTAGGGCATGAATACATGTTCTATAGATAAAGAATAGAGCCCTGAGTGTTGTATGTGTTTAATATGTGTAGCTTCCAGTATGTACAAGCACAAAGATTCTTCATGCTGCCATCTTGAGCCAATTTGTGGCATGTGGGAAACATGCGAGACAAAAAGTGATGAGGGAAAGTCACAGCAGGTCAAGGAAAGGGAAAGGATTCAAGCTACATTCAGTGATGACTTGTCAATTTATTTTTGATCAATGAAGTCCACATCCTAAATTTGAAACATAGAAAAAAAACCTTAAATGACATCTTCACAATTCTAGTAGCAAAGTCTCTTACCTTTGAGGTTTGTTTGATGGCTGCGACAACTGCATCAAACACATTGATTGGTAGGCGCAGGAGAGTGGTACCACTGTCTACAATGGCCTTGTCAGAGTTGTACTAGGGGGAGAGGAAAAACAAACACTAGTGTCGGTAAAGTGATAACTCCCACAGGAAGCATTTTCAGAATAAAAGCAAGACTAAGAATGATGAGTGAAGTGACAATGCGACTTTAAGTTGATCTGTCACTGTCAGGCCTGTATAAATCTAACTCGAGCACTGATGGTAAATTGAACATCAATAATGTAGATCCCCTGATACAGACCCAAGAACTGAACTAACCCATAACCCGGTTTAAACAGCGGGCTGGAAGAGCCAATATGCCAGTTATAATAATGTACTGTGAGGCAGTCCTGGAAAAAGAAATAACTTTAAAAATTTTATATAAATACAAATTAAATTCGTGGGAGTATCCTTACTGTCATATGGGGCTCAGTGATACAGTGATAGACCTTACATTGAGGATTTGAGTGCAATAATTTAGGTTATCTAACTGAGTGCATGCTGTTGAAGATGACATTAATCAGCTCAGCTGTTAACCAAGATCCTCTCAAGTAGCACAAAAGTTCTGTGGTCACATTTGAAGTAGAGCAAGCTTCCTGGTTGATATTTATCCCCTGGCAAACTTGAAAAGACAGAACATTTCATCATTACTTCTTAACTTTTTGTGGAGGCTTCTGTTGTATGAATTTCTGCATAACAACAAATGATCACACTTCAAAACGTCCATCTTTGTTTGTAAGTGGGTCACAAATTCATAGAATCATCGAATAGCCCATTTTCACACTGTAGGGATTCTGTCCATCACGTCCACACTGACTCTCCAAAGAGCATCCCATCCAGATCCACCTCCCCTACCCTACCCCTGTACCTTGCATTTCTCAAGGCTAATCCATTCCTAGACACTACGGCCAATTTAGCACTGTGGCTCAGTGGTTAGCACTGCTGCCTCATAGCACCAGGGTCCCAGGTTCGATTCCAGCCTCAGGCAACTGCCTGTGTGGAGTTTGCACATTCTCCCTGTGTCTGCGTGGGTTTCCTCTGGGTGCCCCAGTTTCCTCTCTCAGTTCAAAGATGTGCAGGTCAGGTGAATTGGCCAGGCTAAATTGCCCATAGTGTTAGGTGCATTAGTCAGAGGGAAATGGGTCTGGGTGGGTTACTCTTTGGAGGGTCAGTGTGGACTGGTTGGGCCGAAGGGCCTGTTTCCACACTGTAAGGAATCTAATCTAATCCATCTCACCTGCACCATCTTTGAACAGAGGGGAAACTCATGCAGACACAGGGAGAATGGGCAAACCCCACACAGATGAATGAAAATTAATCCGGGTCCCTGGTGCTGTGAGACTGCAGTGCTAATCACTGAGCAACTGTGCTACACTATATAAATCTAGGCTCATCCATTTTAAGTAAACAAACGCTAGTGTATCTCCCAGAGTCATAAATGGCACTATTCAAATGTATATTTTTATATTCAATAGAATGAGAAAATTACATGTAAAACACAACTGAAATATAACAGAAGCCATCTAGCTAATCTTTGACTTTCAGAACAGCATGTTCCATTCTCATTGTCCCCCAAACCTAATCTTATAGTATCCTTTGCAGTCAGCGAAGTTTAACTCTAAACCATTTCACCTGCTGAACTGACAATGAATACAAAACAAACCAGTTTGGATGAAGCAACATTGACATGATCTGAGATTTTTTTTTTAAACAAAGTACTTTCCTCATTCTTTGTAGATATGCTCACAGTTCAACATCCTGGAACAGCCAACTTAAAAATCAGATTGACTGAATGTTGCCTAGCAATGATTCAGCCAACTAATACCGTTGGCTTGTAAAGCTGAGTGACCTTCCTGACAGGTTGAAGAGAATTGGAGGGGAGGGAGTGCGAGGCTGATAAAAGAAGCCAGTTTAAACAATTACATTTAATAAATTTCCAAGCATTGTTTACTTTAAAGGGCAAACTCACACTGGGATGTAGAACAAGTAGCTGCCCTTTGTATTTAAGTATCCAGCCAACTTTCACCGACTACCCCACACTGGGTGCATTACTCCAATCTGCAAACAACAATTGTACAGCTTTAACTGTCCCAGTAATGGGACAGCAGACAGAAGCAGGATGTCTTGCTGTCTAGTTCTCCCGCAGCTGTGGCAAGACATGTACAGCCACTAACTGGAGGATGTCAGTCTTTCTCCTCTCACTGGCCTGCAACGTCAAGGGACAAGTCACTTATTTGCAGATTTTAAGTAATTTTGAAATGTACAATACCACACCATATTTTAAACAGGTAGACGCCTCCACCCATAGCAGCAACCAGAAACATTTCTGGAATTCAAACAGGGCACAACTGCAGCAATGTTATGAAGCTCTATCATGTAGCACTCGAAAAGGCACCAAAAAGTAAATGCCCACTGCCCACACACAGAAATTAAAGTGGGGAACTTTAAAATAAAAAAGAAAGCACAGCTCTGAGCCCCATAATCCATCATTGCAAAAATAGCACATATACATTTCATTTCTTCCTCCCTCAATAAGTCACAGATCATTTAATATTTCTGCACAACTTGCACACGGTTTCTATTCTGTTACTGGTGAGAAGCAGGGAGGTTTATTCTCACATTAGTTTTCAAGTTGGGAAAAAAAAATCACACTATTAACTTTCTGTCCACAACGGTGTCTGAACATCCATCTATTGTCGATGAAACAGCGAGAATACTGTATCTGCTACATCTTAAAAAAGAAAATATCAAAGCTTCCTATTGAGTTTTGAAATTTCTCAGGTTGTACATCAAAAGTGCAATTTTTGAATTACCAATTTGCAGGTTTCCTTCAACATTTTCGATTGCATCTTCCAATACAGTACCTCAACAACACACCAGAAGCAACAAACTCAACACATGGAATTTAACAAACCTGTTCAGTAAAGGTAGATTGGCAAATATTCCTTTTAAATTTGAGAAAGTCATAACTAATCCTCCAAATACATGAGCAAATGGTCAATCCCATACAGCATGAGCTTCGATACAAACCATATAATAACTAAAAAGGACCTTGCTGTCAAATATAAGCTCCTTTACTTTTCAGCTCATTATGCTCTTTCACATTGCCTTATAACACTCATACAGCTGTATTCTGCACTCATACGCTCTGATCCATCAACTAGATTTCTCAGAGTTGACTAAAGACTCAAATTAAAAATAATTAATGGAATTCTACCTATGCAACTCAACAATGCTTTGAAAAGTAGAAGGCACAACTTGGGCTTGAATACCAGCACTTTCAAGTGAACAGCAAATGTATTGAGCCTAATACTAAAGTTATTAAACAGCTCCTTTGTAATCAAGTCATAAAGTGGTGGTCTTCACTTCAACACTCAAATGCAAGAACTGATGGAAGGCATCAATTCCAATTATTTCTCATTAGATATTGAATGATGCTCTCCCACATTTCAATTAAAATTTCTTGCCTCCAGCAAACATTGCACCTTAGAATGGATGATGTGCTTACCTCTGTACAGTCCAGGTTTAAGTTCAGTTCCCCCACTTCCAATTTAAGAACCTCAATTTGGTAATACCATTCTCTTTTGATCGGGGTATACCATATATCACCCTTGTACAGACTCGATTCAATTCCACCCATCACCTAAAAGCAACAAGAAAAAAAAACTCTATTATAATGGTCAACATTATTCTAATACAAAGGCAAGTCTAAAACTTTCAAGGTTCCTTTGACAGTACTTTCCAAACCCTCAACCTACAAATGACAAGAGGAAACATCCCATGGGAACACCATCACTTGATAGTTGCTCTTCAAGTCCCCAGCATTCTGACCTGGAAAAATATTGCTGGCTCAAAATCTGGAAACTACTTTCCATATAGCAATGTCATGTACTTGCATCCTGGGGACTGCAGCAGTTCAGGATATGGCAGACCACCATCTTCAAGGGTAGTTAGGAATGTTGGCTTTGCCCGCTATGCCTTCATTCCCAGAAGGAAAAATAATATTTTGTTGAAAGTCAACCCATTATCATAAAATATCCTCTGTTGACTGCAAGGGTCCTAGATTAATTAGGCTTGTTGCACTCTCACCTTGGTTCCATAGGAGCTGTGCAAGAAAAATGATGCCTTAAATTTAGCATAAATTAAAAATCTCATCCATAAATCATGAGGAATTGGAAAAGAAAATGAAAAGAACATATCAGTCAAGAAGCTAGTAAAGAATGCTGCTTAGAAGCTGCGATAGTAGGTAGAGGAGAGATAGGGAGCTCTGCTCTACGAAAGGTCAGTAGCAAGAACACAAAAGGTACAGATCCTCAACATGGATGTCTTTTACCTCCTGCACATATTTTACCCAAGTAGGCTTTTATTCAAAAAGATCTTTATATTATTTTGTTGGTTCATAGAATAATGCATTCTTTTAAGAAAGAAAAAAATAGTTTCATTGCAGCTGAAAGTGACAGAATTTCCATTTACCATCATTTGACTGTAAACCTAGTGCAAGGGTTGGGGGCGGCGAGCAGTGTTGTAGCTTTGTCATTGCACTAGTAAACCAGAGATCCAAGACAAAGTTCTGGGGATGTAGATTTGAATCCCACCATAACTGGTGCCAAAATTTGAATTCAATAAATAAATCTGAAACAAAGATTTGCCCTATGGCATGGACAAGTTGGACCAAAGGGTCTCTTTCTGTGCTGTACATCTCCATGACTCTATTTCAAAGCAACTTCTGCCACCAACGAGAAACCTGTCAATTGCGGTTGTATATGCTCACCTGCTTTGCATTGTTGCCATTAACAAGTGTGCAACAACCCCTATCATTTTTCTGGTCAGCAGTTCAGGACAGCAGCTATTTCACTGCAAGAGAGTAGAATAAAAATCGTCCCTGTTTTTAATCTGATGTAGAGTCTCAACCTCAATGGGATTGTGCATGATGGTTGTTTCTTCAAGCTAACTTCAGTTTCTTACAATGCTGTACAGGGATCTTTTACACAGAAAAGGTAGCTCCTCTTAAATGTAGCTGATAGATTTAGTTTTTTCAGTAAGGTGGACAATGATACTTAATCTCAAAGTTGATGATTCAAATCCCAAATTGTTTTTTTTTTAAGATTAGATTCCCTACAGTGTGGAAACAGGCCCTTTGGCCCAACAATTCCACACCGACCCTCCGAAGAGTAACCCATCCAGACCCATTTCCCTCTGACTAATGCACCTAACAATTTAACGTGGCCAATTCACCTGAACTGCACATCTTTGGACTGTGGGAGGAAACCGGAGCACCTGGAGGAAACTCACGCAGACACGGGGAGAATGTGCAAACTCCACACAGGCAGTCACCCGAGGCTGGAATTGAACCTGGGACCCTGGTGCTGTGAGGCAGCAGTGCTAACCACTGAGACACTGTGAAAATATTTCAGTTTTTTTTTTAAGAAACCAAAAACTGCCCTTAATCCCAAATATTACAATTAACGCTCCATATTGGACGTCGAGAATCTCATGTTTGGAAATATCCTGATTATTCAGCTTCATCATTAACTAAGTCACATGTGCTTATGCAAACAGAGAAGAATAGCTAGATGATAGATCAACTAGATACATTTGAATTGCTTAAGTACTGCACAAGCCTAAAAATGGATGGCTTGAATTTTATTGTTAGTCTGGATTAAGTTAACTTTCATGCATACAGCTTGCTCTGGTTTGACACTACAACAGCAAGTGTGCAAGAATTACACTCTAGTGTTGTGGCACATACATACAGCATATGAATTTAGTTTTAGTCTTAAAAGCACAAAGAGGGAGTTAGAAGACACTGTCCATGCAAAGATTTAGAATGTAGAATGCAGCAGATGTGGCCAGTGATGCGAATTTAACAGGAACATTGGCCCTAGTTCAAAATGCACACTAACTGTGTAGAAGGCCTGTTTGAATACAATCAGTTGGGTGTAAACTAGTCAAAAGAGCAAATATTAAACAATGAAAGGCAAGTGAAAGAGGGAGCTTCAGTGTAAAAAGATCTCAGTGAGAAAACAAAGGTCTAAAAAATCCATTTCCTTGTACTGAAATTTCAAGGATTAACTTGAAAGTTGCAATACAATTAACCATAGAAGCAAATGATAACATACAATGACCTGTTTTCCCCCTCAAACATTCTACAGCTTCAGAATTGGGCACAAACTGAGTCTAAGGTGCATTCCCAGTTCTGTGGAACGCACTTTCCGCTGCCAACTACAGAAACAAAATTACTTACAGTGTGGAAACAGGCCCTTCGGCCCAATATTTGAAACCTTTTCCTTTTCTAGCATCACATTACTGCTTGACATCCCATATCATTTCTGCATCTTCTTCAAATCGAATATAACTGCGCATTTAGTGTTAGATAGTAATAATTATTGCTAAACATATCTAGCGTTGCACTGTAGATTGTATGGAGTGTTGTTAAATCTATCCAATATGATTATTTACTGGATTATTTTAAAGTTTAATTACTAAAAAACACTATATATTTATCACAGTATTTCATCTTCTGTCTTTAGCCCATAAACATGTCCAAAGCTTTACTGTACTGCATTAAAGTCATACAAAGATAACTTGACTATTACCGCTTTCTGTTCTTTGGTTGGCTGTCTGTGGGAATGTGATTAGCTGCTCCAAAAGTTTGATGACATCACTGCAGCTTCACCCTAGGAATTCCCATTAAAGAATGCTACACTCAATTACCGAGAGTAAGTAAGTGAGTTAAACTTCTCACAACAAATAATTCAACAGCCGTCAGTGAGATTTTGAGGTCAACAATGGACATCTTTCCTCTGTTCAGGATGCAAAACCTGAACCAACTTCACAAAAGGTCAGTGTTTAATTATTAAAGAGGGATCTATAATGGTCGTCACTGAATGAGAGACAGATACTCAAGTCTCTGTTGTTGCATCAGACCTCACATTGTGCGCTTTTGGGTTAATTGTTCTGTATTCATGAACATGAAGGATCTTAACACCAGAAATTTCCTTTCCCCACTTTACGCCTGCAATAAATCCATAACAAAATGATTGCATTGCAGCTTTAGAATGTTTGACCTTAAAACACCCTGCCACCAGCTCCGATTTCAGTCCAGTGCCTGCCAAAATACCACTGTTCCCATTAAGAGTGTTTTACTTAAAAGGCCGCTAATTTGCATACATGCAGTTAGCTCTCTAACTGTACAAAATGTGACCAAGGTGTGGATCCAAACTCTGAGAACATTTAATTTGAGATTTCTAAACAGCAAATGGTCATTTCTACTGCAGGCTGTGGCAATCCAAACCACTGCATAGAGGTAATTCCTTTTATACTCCAGATTCAGTGGTTTACCCTGTTTGAAATTCACGGGCTTGGAATCAGCTGCACTTAACAGATATTGCCTCACTAACTGCTATATTTTCAGGCAATATGAAATAGGAACAGCAGTAGGCCATTCAGCCCCTTGAGCCTGCTCTGCCATTTAATAGGATCATGGCCGATCCAACATTCCTCATCCACTTTTTTTGCATTGATTCCCTGATTGATCAAAATGTCTATCTAACTTAGCTTTAAATACGCACAGGAACTCGGCCCCTACGACTCTGTGTGGCAAAGAGCTCCAAAGTCTATCAACCTTCAGAGAAGGAATTCCTCCTCATCTCAATCTTAAATTTCCAAAGTTAAAATTCACATAACACCAGGTTATAGTCCAACAGATTTATTTGGAAGCACTAGCTTTCAGAGCGCTGCTCCTTCAACAACCACCTGATGAAGCAGCAGTGCTCCGATAGTTAGTGCTTCCAAATAAACCCGATTTGGAGGTGCCGGTGTTGGACTGGCAACGCCAAGTTATAGTCCAACAGGTTCATTTGGAGGCACTAGCACAATCATCTGAAGAAGCAGCGCTTTGAAAGCTAATGCTTCCAAATAAACGTGTTGGACTATAGCCTGGTGCTGTATGATTTTTAACTTTGTCCAAAGAAACCTGTTGGACGATAATCTGGTGTTGTGTGATCTTTAACTTTGTCCACCCCAGTCCAACACCAGCTCCTCCACATCGTGGCTACTATTGACACCAGTAAATGTTCAAGTCAGAACATTGAGAATTTTTTAATTGTTCAGAGTTGAGGCTGTGGAAGAATAGGAATGTTGATGCAAGCATATATTTCTAGGCTCCTAGGACTTGGCTCAAAAGTTCAAGCAGCTGTTTGAAGGCAATAAAGGGCCGATAACTCTTAGTTTACAGTCAGAACGTGTCTTTTCTCAGAACTTACCAGGCTCCCTCCTGCGGGACTGGCCTGCTCTTCACCTATTAGTGACAATCCAGCACCACACATCTGCAGTGAGAATACATTTGGGATCTTGATCTGTTTCACTAATGAGTCAAAGAATGGCTCCACAGAACTGGACGGCTGTAAAAGAACGAACAGGCAGAGTATAAACAATAAGGAACCCAACTGGCTGCAGATCATTAAATTGGCTCCACAGTTATTTCTCAACATTTTCAAACAAAAAAGTAATATTGATCCAAGCTTCCTTGGGAAGGCTGAAGAGATAGTGTTAAAATTACTTGAAATATAATGAACTTACTTTGGCTAACATACTGTAGGCCAGCCCCAGAATGCCTTGCCAGTTTATCCCAGGCAGGAAGAAGTCCTCTGATTGGAGAATAGTGGCAATATTGATAGTGACAGTGCCATTAGGTCCTTTTGGAATTGCGACAACATCAGTGCCGAGTTCACCTTCCCAACTTCCCTGTGTATATCTGACTAACACAAACTGGTCACTGGACTTATAGGTGCTCGAACTGGACAAGAAAAGGAAAATAAAAAGTAGAAAGGTTTAGGATCTCACTAATTTACAGATAGAATTCCTCATTAAGTACCTTGCAGAATTCTGAATAAATATGATGTGGCTATTTCGAAAAAGAAAAAAATATTAAATCCAAGGTAAAATGAGAAAAAAAACCAATAATATTGAGCTTCTGATTGAATTCATCTCATGTCAAATAAATCCAACTTTCCTCAGAGTCCAATTTGGATTCCAGCTCCACATTGGGAATGCAATAGAAGGTCCATATTATTTAAAATATCTCTTTTTTTGGGCTTGGTTCTTTGACTTAAACTAGTGACATATGGGTTTTGTTACATAGCTTAAGGGGTTCAATCTTTAAACTTGTCAGCATTTCTGCATTTAGGCGATTTCTTTAAAAAAAATGCTTGAGAGGCACAGTTTAGTGACTAATGGGAACTTGTTAATATATTCTTGCAATGTAAACAAAGTAAATAGTTGTATACAGAAGATTCTGGAATTATTGTGGTTGGGGGAAATACTTGTAAAAAGTTTCAATTTGGAGAGTTCAGTCAAAGTCTTGATTGTAGCTGGATGTATAAAGTGGTTGTTCCCGAGAAAGGGAGAAAAATCATTTAGAATTCTTAAAATGGGTGAAGGATAAGGAGTTTAATTTAAGAGTTCCAGACAGAGTGCTTGGTTAAAACCATGAAGTGGTTATTTGAAGTTGAGAAAATTTAAGTTCTGTTTTATGACAAATCAAGGAAGAGGCGACTAAGATTCTCATCAGTGTGAATTGAAAGGCACAACTCAGTCAAATCCGATTTGGGATAAAGGAGGGTAGTCTCTATGGTATTTACAACCATAATATGATGCTATTTGGGATTAATGGGATCATATTGTTTTACTGTGTTTAAAAATATTTAAACATGTTCAATGAAAACAATTTGGGTCACTCTATTTTGTCATTTTTTTTAGATTAGATTACTTTACAGCTATTCATCTTCTGCATAAAAACCTTCCATCTTATTGTTAAAACCAAATTTGAAACAATGTGTCCTTGTGTTCCAGTGACCTCATTAAAAGCAAAACAATAAAACATATGATTATCAACGCAGATTTCAGTCTGGGATCTGGCTTGTCGAATAACATCAATTGGAACCACAACAGGATTCAGCCACATAATCTCAATCAAAGTTCTACTGTAGTACAGGGGAACCCTGCAATATCAGCACTGGCATTGTTTGAGCATGCCAATAGACGACCATGTTCGACTGGTTCAAATAAATATCTGATTTCATGGTGATATCCAATGAAATGGATCAGCATTCAAACAAAGACAGATATATGATCATTAATTTCACTGTTTTTTTAGGATACAGATTTGGGTTTCTATCGCAACAGTGTCAGGTAGCAGTCAAGAGTAATGGAATAGTGTAAACTTGCTTGGTGGGGGGTAGGATTGGGGGCTATAAGGGAAGTGTTTGGGAAGGAGTTGGTGGGGAATTTTGAGAAATGTAGAAAGGGGGTGTGTGTGTGCGCGTCTTGGCAACAAAATGGAGGGTGTCTCAATGTCATCTCATCAGCTACATAAACAGCTCATCGATTTAGGGACAAACAGTACAAGGCAACAATATGTATTTAAATAGCAGCTTTTACATTATAAAATGTACCAAGGTGCTCAAACAAAGTTTAACACCAAGCCATTCAGGGATATTAGAACAGTTAAGAAAGAGGTTCTTCAAAGAGGTATGTTTTGCAAGGATGCAAGGGATATAGGGAAGCCTGGAGGTTTGGTGCCTGAATACCAGAGCTCTGGGCCTTTTCAGCTTAAGGCCTGGTGCTAATGGTGCAGGAGTTAAATTGGGAATGCACCAGGGGCCAGTAATTGGAAGACAGCAGTGATTCATCAGGAGGGTCATAGGAGATAATAGTGAGGTAATACCATACAGGAACTCGAAGGCATGGATGAGCATTTAAAATCAAAGAATCCATGTATGTTAGTGAGCAGAGGCGATGGGTATGTGATGCAGAATAGGATATAAGCAGATCTTTGGGTGACCTTGATACTTAATTAAAAAAAAGGTATACCAGTACTTTACTGACAATAACCCAAAATATCTGCAGGAAATTAACATAAAACCTCCACAACAGATTTGCTCCAACCATTCATTATATAGTTGTTGGAACATTGGATGTAGACTTGAACAGTGATAAAGTGTCATGGAAACAAAGCTATTCATCTTGCACTCATCAGGTGCAGGATGCAAGAAAACATGGACCCTTCTGTTTCGCCACGTTCTAATTGGATCAGAATGTCACTTATAGCTATGGTTTCCAACTCTGTCGGCCATACTCCTGGAAGTACAAAATCTCCCAAACTCTAATTTGCAACTATTTTTTGATTAATCAACCAAGGTTTAAAAAAACATCATTTCTCATGTTGCTATTTTACTCATGAGTTGCTTATAGCAGTACCTGGGAGATTAATCTTCAAAATTCCAGGGTAAGATTAAGGATTAGTTTCACCGTGTACAAAATTGGCAAATGTGTGCACATGCTTAATAAGACCAGGATCAAGGCAAGCTGTGAAGCCTAATGCAATCAAACAGACTATTAGTATTCAATGTGGAAATTCGTGCAAGGAAAATAGTGGCATGGGCAAGGTAACATTATCCACACTAGTGCCAGGCAATAGCCATTTCCAAACAAATCAAACCTAAAGACCTCTGTGAAATTCAGTGGGATTGAACGCATCCTTTGAATCCTTACTTTCAACATTCTGACCAGAATGAACTGGATTAGCCATATATACCATGGCTACAAGGGCAGGTCAAAACTTAGGAATTCTGCAGCAAGTAATTTACCTCCTGACTCCCCAAATCCTGACCACCAGCTACTTGTCAGATCTGTGATGGAATACTCCCTACTTGCCCGAGTGAGGACAGGTCCAAGTCAATGCTTGACACCATCCAAGACTAAGCAACCACTGGCATTGAATGACACTACTTCCACAAACTTAAAATATTTAATCCTCCAGCCCAGTACAGTGTACACAATAAATAACATGTACTGCAACCATTCACAAAGGTTCCTTTCATAAAAGAGTGCAAATCCATGAACACTCCCATCTAAATAAAAGGACAAGGGCAGCAGGTGCATGGTAACATCATCGATAAGTTCCCCTCCAAGTGTCACGCCATCCTGACTTGGAAATATATCGTCATTCCTTCAGTGTCACTGGGTCAAAATCCTGGAGCTTCAATCCTAATAGCACCACGGAATAATGACATCACAGTGACAGTGGGACAGCACAACTGCTCACCAGCATCTTCAAGGATGGTAACAAATGCTGACCTCTTGGGTAATACCCACATTCTAAAATAAATTTTTAAAAAAATCAAAGACAAAAGGGATAGACCTGAGTAAGACAACTTTAGCAAGAGAAGTGCAGTAGAGGTGAATGAAAATAAAACATACAAGTGTTGGAAGTCTTGAAATAGGTAAAGGTGGATAAATCCCCAGCAACTGATCAGGTGTACCCTAGAACTCTGTGGGAAACTAGAGAAGTGTTTGCTGGGCCTCTTGCTGAGGTATTGGTATAATCGATCGTCATAGGTGAGGTGCCGGAAGATTGGAGGTTGGCAAATGTGGTTCCACTGTTTAAGAAGGGTGGTAAGGACAAGCCAGGGAACTATAGTCCGGTGAGCCTGACGTCAGCGGTAGGCAAGTTGTTGGAGGGAATCCTGAGGGACAGGATGTACATGTATTTGGAAAGGCAAGGACTGATTCGGGATAGTCAACATGGGAAATCATGTCTCACAAATTTGATTGAGTTTTTTGAGGAAGTTACAAAAGAGGATTGATGAGAGCAGAGTGGTAGATGTGATCTATATGGACTTCAGCAAGGCATTCGATAAGGTTCCCCATGGGAGACTGATTAGCAAGGTTAGATCTCATGGAATACAGGGAGAACTAGGCCATTTGGATACAGAACTGGCTCAAAGGTAGAAGTCAGAGGGTGGTGGTGAAGTGCCACAAGGATTGGTGCTGGGTCCTCTACTTTTTTTTAAGATTAGGTTAGATTAGATTAGATTCCCTACAGTGTGGAAACAGGCCCTTCGGCCCAACAAGTCCGCACCAACTCACCGATACGCAACCCACCCAGACCCATTCCCCTATATTTACCCCTGCCCCTAACACTATGGGCAATTTAGCATGGTCAATTCACCTAACTTGCACGTTTTTTGGACTGTGGGAGGAAACCGGATCACCCGGAGGAAACCCACGCAGACACGGGGAGAATGTGAAAACTCCACACAGTCAGTCACCTGAGGCGGGTGCGAGCATAAGAGGTACAGTTAGTAAGTTTGCAGATTACACCAAAATTTGTGGTGTAGTGGACAGCAAACAGGGTTACCTCAGGTTACAACAGGATCTTGACCAGATGGGCCAATGGGCTGAGAAGTAGCAGATGGAGCTTAATTCAGATAAATTCGAGGTGCTGCATTTTGGGAAAGCAAATATTAGCAGGACTTATACACTTAATGGTAAGGTCCTAGGGAGTGTTGCTGAACAAAGAGACCTTGGAGTGTAGGTTTATAGATCCTTGAAAGTAGAGTCGCAGGTAGATAGGATAGTGAAGGCGGCGTTTGGTATGCTTTCCTTTATTGGTCAGAATATTGAGTACAGGAGTTGGGAGGTCATGTTGCAGCTGTACAGGACATTGGTTAGGCCACTGTTGGAATATTGCGTGCAATTTTGGTCTCCTTCCTATCGGAAAGATGTTGTGAAACTTGAAAGATTTCAGAAAAGGTTTACAAGGATGTTGCCAGAGTTGGAGGATTTGAGCTATAGGGAGAGGTTGAACAGGCTGGGCTGTTTTTCCTGGAGTGCTGGAGGCTGAGGTGTGACCTTATAGAGGATCATAATTATGAGGGGCATGGGTAGGATAAATAGACAAAGTCTTTTCCCCAGGGTCGGGGAGTCTAGAACTAGAGGGCACAGGTTTAGAGTGAGAGGGGAAAGATTAAAAAAAAAGAGACACCTAAGGGGCAACTTTTTCTCACAGAACGTGGTACGTGTATGGAATGAACTGCCAGAGGAAGTGGTGGAGGCTGGTACAATTACAACATTAAGAGGCATTTGGATGGATATATGAATAGGAAGGGTTTGGAGGTATATGGGCTGGGTGCTGGCAGGTTGGACTAGATTGGGTTGGGATATCTGGTTGGCATGGACGGGTTGGACCGAAGGATCTGTTTCCATGCTGTACATCTGTGACTCGATCTCAAGGGCAATTCGCACAGCACACCACTCAAAGTAAATTTTGGAACCATGAAATCAAAATTGTGAAGCACCTTTTAATAAGAATTAACTGGGAAAAAGATATTCCAATGGGTAGTAGCTGACTGGCAAAGAACATAGGTGCAGCCTTTCTCGCCTCTATAGTTTTCCAAAAGAAACAGGTTACAGTTTTTCAGCTAACATGGTCATTGCCCAAACAGAGTAGAGAGAATGTCCAGAGGAGGCTTAGCTACAGGAGCCAAGAAAGGAGTTTACGCAAAATGAACAAAAATAGAAAAATGTTGGACCCTTCGCGCTTATCCACTGGGGTGGGGGGGGTTACAAATTCCAAACAACTGCATCTTGCCTGACTCTTTTCCTGATCCATAGCTCTGGCTTTTGCTGGCTGGAGCCAACTTTACACAAAGCCACTTTCTCCATTAGATTGCTGCACTCCAGTCACTTTGCTAGCAGACTCTCTCAATTAGGAGAGATTCTCAATATTTTACACCCCAGCAAGCATTATTGTCTCAGTTTTGCTTAATAATTACCAGATTGTATACCTCCTGAGGAGTTTGGCGGGGATCCAAACTCCAAGGAGAAGCAATGCTGAAGCTTTGAACACTAATTCAAATACAAGGCTGAAACCATTAGTGGAATACAACAGTAATAAACACCTATAAAAGTGAAGTTATTTTTATATTAAATAATATACCGGGCACTCGGATCTGTCCATTGTTGTTAGTCTTTGTCATCTATCTACTGAATGGGACACAAACAAAATATGTGATCCAACAGAAAGCAAGGAGGTGGAAGAGAAAATCCAAGGTAATAAATAAAGAAGCAATTGGTTTCTAATTAACCAGACAAGTCTTGCCATTTTTCACAATACTGATCAGTCGAAATGACATTAGCCAGCTTAATGACATTAGGCAACCTTACTAAAACTTAAACTCTTTATTTTGTTTGAAATTATGCTCATAGCTGAGGGCAAGAGGAGATTGCAATTTATTTGCCAGGTCAGTTTTAAAATGAAACCTTCTACATGACTCAGAATTGTAGCTAGGTTTTACTTGGTATCTTTGAAATTACAAATGTGGGTTCAAGTCCAAACTAAGGATGTCAAGTGTTAAAAACAAGTTCTGAACTTGCGCTGCACTTTCAAAAAGTTGCTTTTTTTTAGATGGAACAGTGAATTGAAGTCTTGCAAGCCCTCTCTGGTGAACAGAGAGAAAAAAAATCCAATATCACTATTTCAGAAATCAGGGGACTTTTCCTGTAGTCCTGGGATAATATTTATTCCTCAACCATAAGCTAAAGTATAACCACTGCAGCAGATTAACCACTTGTCAAATCATTGATATTCATGGGAACTTTCTGCACCTAAACTTGCTCTGATTTCCACTCGATAACATGAACAGGAACATTTTAAAACAACTTCATTAGATATGTAAAGCCTTTGGAACTCCTGAGATCGTGAACATTGCTATATAATGTACCCTCTTTCCTGAATCATGTAGGTTAACATCATTCAATTGGTAAGAATTTCCAGAATGGAAGAGAGTGTTTAAAAATACAAATTCAAGTGTAAAACTGACTGTAAAGTAAAGTAATATGGGAAAGCAGTGTCATGGTAGTGGTCGAGCAATCTAGTACTGCAGGCTGCTGTGATAAATTGTTACTGGAATTCAAATTTCACTATCTGAAACATAAATCTAGCCATGTCACTGTTGATTGTCAGAAAAAAAAATCTGATTCTCCGATACATTTTAGGAAAGAAAACTTGCCATCATTACCTGGTCTAGACAATGTGTGACTCCAAACCCAATGCAATATGGTCGACTCTTGACCATGCCTTCAGTAGAGATTAGGATGGGCATTAGATGCTGACTGAGCCCACATGCCATGATTACTTTGGTTTGTCATTCTTTTTAAAGAAGTATTCAGTCAGTTTATGCTGTACAGTAATGGTAAATGTCAATCAATGCTTTCCTGATCAATGTGAGACATGGCTATTATAGCTCTGCCTCCCACCTATAGCAAATTGTTCTGACTTTTCACATTAGTAAATACAGCAGCTCAAATACAAGAGTCTTCCCATCAGCAAATTAAAAAAATTAAAAACGCCAAGCCAAATACTGGGATAGATGTAGTCACCGTAGAGCGAAGAGTTTGTGCAGGAGGCAATGTTACAGAGAAACATCACAGAGAAACAGAGATCACTTACAGAAAGTTAGTGACACCTTAATTTTACAGGACAGGGAAAAGATCAAGAGGCAAATAAGAACTCCCCACCTACGTCCGGGACACCACCCATACCCTCCACCACCTCCATGATTTTCGCTTCCCCGATCCCCAATGCCTTATCTTCACCATGGACGTCCAGTCCCTGTACACCTCCATCCCCCATCACTAAGGACTCAAAGCCCTCCGAACCAACCAGTACCCTTCCACTGACACCCTCCTTCGACTGACTGAATTGGTCCTCACTCTTAACTACTCTTTCCAATCCTCCCATTTCCTCCAAACCAAAGGAGTAGCCATGGGCACCCGCATGGGCCCCAGCTATGCCTGCCTCTTCGTTGGAAATAGTGGAACAGTCCATCTTCCGCAGCTACACTGGCACCACCCCCAACCTTTTCCTCCGCTACATCGTTGACTGTATCGGCGCTGCCTCGTGCTCCCACAAGGAGGTTGAACAGTTCATCCACTTTACCAACATCTTCCACCCCGACCTCAAATTTACTTGGACCGTCTCAGACTCCTCCCTCCCCTTCTTAGACCTCTCCATTTCTATCTCGGGCGACCGAATCAACACGGACGTTTACTATAAACCTTCCAACTCCCACAGCTATGTAGACTATAGTCTACAGCACCTCCCACCCCGCCCCCTGTAAAAACGCCATCCCATATTCCCAATTCCTTCGTCTCTGCCGCATCTGCTCCCAGGAGGACCAGTTCCAACACCGTACAACCCAGGTGGCCTCCTTCTTCAAAGACTGCAATTTCCCCCCAGACGTGATCGACGACGCTCTCCACCGCATCTCCTCCACTTCCTGCTCCTCCGCTCTTGAGCCCCGCCCCTCCAATCTCCACCAGGACAGAACCCCACTGGCCCTCACCTATCACCCCACCAACCTCCATATACATCGTATCATCCGTCGTTATTTCCGCCATCTCCAAATGGACCCCTCCACCAGGGATATATTTCCCTCCCCTCCCCTATCAGCGTTCCGAAAAGACCACTCCCTCCGTGACTCCCTTGTCAGGTCCACCCCCCCCCACCAACCCAACCTCCATTCCCGGCACCTTCCCCTACAACCTCAAGAAATGCAAAACTTGCGCCCACACCTTCCCCCTTACTTCCCTCCAAGGCCCCAAGAGATCCTTCCATATCCGCCACAAATTCACCTGCACCTCCACACACATCATTTATGCATCCGCTGCACCCGATGTGGCCTCCTCTATATTGGGGAGACAGGCCACCTACTTGCGGAACATTTCAGAGAACACCTCTGGGACACCCAGTCCAACCAACCCAACCACCCAGTGGCTCAACACTTCAACTCCCCCTCCCACTCCACCAAGGACATGCAGGTCTTTGGACTCCTCCATTGCCAGACCATAGCAACAGGACGGCTGGAGGAAGAGCGCCTCATCTTCCGCCTAGGAACCCTCCAACCACAAGGGATGAACTCAGATTTCTCCAGTTTCCTCATTAACCCTTCCCCCCCACCTTGTCTCAGTCCCAACCCTGGAACTCAATACCACCTTCCTAATCGGCAATCTTCTTCCTGACCTCTCCGCCCCCACCCCCACTCTGGCCTATCACCCTCACCTTAATCTCCTTCCACCTATCGCATTTCCAACGCCCCTCCCCCAAGTCCCTCCTCCCTATCTTTTATCTTAGCCTGCTTGGCACACTCTCCTCATTCCTGAAGAAGGGCTCATGCCCGAAACGTCAATTCTCCTGCTCCTTGGATGCTGCCTGACCTGCTGCGCTTTTCCAGCAACACATTTTCAGCAAATGAGAAGTAACCAAATATTTAAGATTTGTACATTAATTTTACGAACAGGGATTGTAATAACTTCACTTCCTTCTGGGGTACAATGGAACAGTCCTGGAGACTGCCTTTCAGTTTGGCTGACTGACTTTGACTGGGAAGTAAAGGCTGACACAGTATGGTTAGTGATTCTCAATTATGTGCTAACATAATAAAGCTAATCCCAGTGCACACCCAAAAACAACACTAGAGTGGATTGGGGCAGATGAATGAATTAGCCCTATTGTCACATGCACTCAAATGATTACAGTGAAAAGTTCACATTTACTGCATTACAGTGCTATTTTAGGTACAAAGATACCTAGATACAGATACTTAAAATTAATTTATTGGGAAACAAGTACAAAAATTAGAAAAGTAAAGAAACACAGAGGAACTCAATTATCCGGCATTTGATGATCGTATCGGATTATCCGGCAAGATCGCATGGTCCCAATGTTTGGCTAAACTATGTTATCTGGCACTTGATTATCCAGAATTCAATTAGCAAAATGAAATACCCCCCACCCCCCCCCCCGCCCATGTCCTGCGGATAATCGACGTTCCTCTGCAGATACTCCGGCATTACAGTCAGAGGAATAAATTAGAAAAATAAGTAGTAAGAAATTCAGAGTATCAGTCCTTCCAACCTCATCTCAGAGGATAGCCAAAATCTTTAGTGAGGGGTTTTAGTGGAGAGATGGAAGACAGGTCAAGGCGAAGGCATGGCTGCCAGTGAAGTGAAATGATCAGAAATTCCTATGAAGCCAGGACTGGAGAACGCAGAGCTCTTGAAGTGTTGTAACATTGAAGGTGATCAAATCCAAAAGACAGAAGGGAAACAACATGGAGGCTCCTGATGAAGAGCTTATGCCTGAAACGTCGATTCTCCTGCGCCGTTGATGCTGCCTGACCTTTTCTTTTCCAGCACCACACTCCAACATGGATACTTAGCAAAGGATAGAATGGACAAGAAAACTCAATGGTCACAAGAGAGCAAATGAATATGACAATTGATGTAGATTCCATAAACATATTATGACATAGTGGTGAACCCTACTGCTAATTAAGTCTAACACACGGAAACGTTCACTTCACCTCGTAATCTGTTGAAATAATGAGTGACAGAGAACTACCCAAATTCCACTATTTGAAGAAACATTTTTTTTTAAACTCCAAAGGTGAACATTAAACACCAACTAACTACAGCTCTAAGCCTTCTTTGTTTGAAAGATTTGTTACCTTCCTCCCACTCTATAACCATATACTGACCCGATAAAGCCCTTATTAAATTTACAGCAAATCAATTTGCAAAACCAGACAGCATTCATCTTCCACTGTTTGTAGGTCACCCAGCCCCTTCAGTTGCTTTTAAATCTCTCCCCTTCAACCTACGCCCTCTAGTTTTGAATTCCGCTATCTGGAGGAAAAGACCTTGGCTACTCACTCTATCAATGCTCCTTTTGACTTTATAAACCTCTAAAAAGGTGTTCTGGACCAGGACAGACCCCTCAAAATATTTCAAGAAAGTAGCCCAGACCCTACCTTTGCTAGCTGTTTTAAGCAGATGTAACGTGCATATTCCAGAACGGGTGCAGCCAGACCAACCACTTAGTTTTAAACAAAACAGAATTTATTTACAAGATTACCGAATGAGACACAAACAAAAAACAGAACAGACTACTGAATAACTTAACCTATCCAAAAACCCAACAGATCATTGTGACTTAATGATGCCATTCCAATATTTGCAACAATCCCCCTAAACACCCCTCGGCTCAAAAGGTAAAATCAAACACAACGTCTTACAAGAGTGAAGGAAAGTCAACCTACTTCTCCGTCTATGGGCCCAGCAGCTTTTCAACACCACTGCTGTGCTAAAACCAAACCAAACAAAAAAAAACTGAGCTGGGAGAACTGGCCACTCCCCTTACATTGTATAAGTGTTTTGTTTTAAACTTGAAAGCCTGTATCTGAGGCAGTATCTGTTAGCTATAATCAAATTGACCCTAAAACCCTTCAACTTCAGAATTTGCAGAGTCTGTCTTTTACAACCTCTCTGAAGAAACACCAAGGACAACATAACCTTGTTTAAGGAGCAGCACCACCACAAAAGGTCATGCCTCAGCCTCCGACGCTCCAGGGAAACTAGCCCCAGCCTGTTCAGCCTCTTCCTATAGCTCAAATCCTCCAGCCCTGGCAACATCCCTGCAAATCTTTTCTGTATAACAAGTTTGACATCTTTCCTATAACAGGGTGACCACAATTTAACACAATATTCAAAATGTGGCCAAACCAATGTTCTGTACAGCCACAACGTGACATCCCAGCTCCTATACTTAATGCTCTGACAAATAAAGGCAAGCACACCAAACACCTCCTTTACTATTACAGAGGTCACATTGAGGTCGAAATGGGTGCTCTTTGACAGATAGACAATTGACAAAGCCCCAGGGATGACCTTGGCCCTTTCACCTCCAAATCAAGAAGAATATAATACCAACACGAAGAATCCTGGCCACCTGACTAAATATTTTGGTCAAAGAGGTGGAGCTTAAAGAGAATTTTGAGGACAGCAAGGTTTAGTACAGGAATCAAAATAACTTCTTTTGCCTCAAAACTCCTCTCAAGATTTGCAAGCAACTACTTTTGACTTTGACAGTACATGGTTGGTTTTCAAGGGCTCCTTTCTGATTCTCATCAGCTGTTTTATTAGATGACGCAGTCTTGTAGGAACATTACCTGATTGTTTGTGATGAATGGGGTATTTGGACTCTGACAGATGCAAAATTGGAAGAATTCAACAAATGATCACCACCACTCCATTAAACAAAGACACAACATGCAAGAAAAGCATTAATTTCAAACACCACAGTATTTAAATTGGCATGAGAGAATAGGCACAAGTTAGCAACAAATGGATTTTTTTAAAAAAAGAAAACTGATACTCACCTGTTCACAAAAAGCCATCATTAAACATACTTTCGGTGGACTGCTGAGGTCACAACTAAATGATTGCATGTTTATCTCAAACACAGTCACTGCACTTCAAGTAATTCATTGAAATTTGAGAACTCAAATAACGTATGAAATAAAACTGCGCAGTATTAAATGATCCAGTTAACAATGTTCATTACAATAGTAAATGTTCATGTAATAAGAGTCCTTTGTTGAAACAGTCCACCCACCTTCACAATCACTCCTCCCCCCACCCTTGCTGCTCCTCTCCCCTTCCTTACTGTTCCTCATCTCCACTCCCCATCTTTGTTGTTCTCTCCTCATGTCCACCTTTACAGATGCAATCGCTTCCCTGGTGTAATGTGAAGCAGCAAATCAAAGGAAGAATTCTGAGCAGGGTTAGATGGATCCCAAAGCTTCATATTAAGGTTCCTTCTCTTCTTGCCTTCATTTTAATGGAGGATTGTACAAAAATGTGCAATTTAGCCAAACTGCTCAGGACTTCTTGGGAAACAAGTAGTATACAAACAAATTGAAGTGGAAGCAAGTGGAGGAAAAACTTCAAGAACTGGTTTGACATTTTCATTGAACAAGCTCAAAGCATTCCTAGTCCAGAAACAGTGGTTAAACATTTATGATTATACAAATGATCTTTACGAATAGGTCCTTACAGAACAACTTCATCAAAGCCACATCCATTAGAAGAGGTCCACATTTGTTTCTTGTGTTTTTCTCAGATGTTATCAAGTAATGCAAATATACTGTAGTGCAGACAACTTAAAAGAATGAAGAATATAAATTCTAAACTCAAAATGATTCGGCTGTCCCATAATGGGACAACTTCTTACACAAGATATCCATTCCGTAACACATGTACAAACACATTGTCCCTCATACAGGACCTCATGATTTATGTTGCCATTGTGTTCATCCCTGGAGTGCTGCTAAATCAAAGTATTCATTTATCATGTACACTATTCAGGGCTTCCAGATTTCTTTGGTTCGCCAAAATGAACTGTCCAAGATAAGGGGCTCATTATGGACAGTCATTGTTCAGCTATAAGTGCCATATGATGAGAGAGTTCTGTGTATATTTTCAGTAAAAGCTCAGCCACTTTTACTCTCATCAGGATGTTTTAAAATTTCCTCAAAGAGAACTGGTATGGAATGAAAAATTAAATTACCTGTATTAGCAGCTTGCACCATACATTTGGTGTCATATGTCTTAGTAATTGGTTAATGAATTCACATTAATCATTACACTCTTGACAGCTCCATTGAAATTCCCTTCTCCTCAGATGGATGGTTTAATTTATTGTTTAGGCTGAAATACAACTTTAACTCTGTTACACTGCAGAACTAAAGTAAGCTAGTATAATTCCAAAAGTAAAATATTCAAAGACTGATTTGAACCCTTCTTGGGGTGGGCTAAAAATGGAAGTTCAACACATCCGACCATATTCCAGTGCAGTTTGAACCCACCATTCTTGCACAATTGTGTTTTGATTGCTGACAGGATCAGCTTCTGGTTTCCTGCACATGACACTCTGCAAATAGGGGAGGGGGTGGTGCAAGGGTAATGTTGCTGGACTAATGATTCAGACCCCCACATGAACTGGGGACATGGGTTAGAAATCCAATAGAGTAGGTGGTAAAATTTGAATTCAATTAAACATCTGTTTTTTTCTTAAAGTACAGGAAAGGTTATCCAGTGGATATGGGCTTCACTGCCGGGTCAGCATTTATTGCCCATTCCTATTTGCCCTTGAAGAGGTGGTAGTGAGTTGCCTTCTTGAACCATTCCAGTTCAGGTGCCTTCAGGAGACCCTGAATGCTGTTAGGTTAAAATTCTGAAACTCTTCCTAACATCACTGATAGAACAGTGACATATTCTCAAGCCAGGATGGTGAGTGACTTGGAGGAGAACTAGCAGGTGGCAGTGTTCCCATTGTATTCTGCTGGCCTTGTCCTTCTAAATGGAAGTGGTTGTGGGTTTGGAAGCTAAGGAGTCCATGGTACATTGCTACTGACCGGTGAAGAGAATGAACGTTTGTGTGTGTGTGTGGTCCCAATCAAGCAATCTGCTGGACCTTGGATGGTAGCAAATTTCAAAATGTTGTTGGAGCTGCATTCATCCAGGCAAGTGGTGAATATTCCATCACACTGCAGACTTTTGGTATGTAGAAGGTGGACAGGTTTTTGGGGGGTTGGGTTCAGGAGGGGAGTTATTACTGCAGATTTCCCAGCCTCCTCTTATATTTATATGGCTAGTCCTGTTCAATCTCTCATCAATGGTAACTCCATGACATTGATAATGCATTATTCAGCAATGGTAAGGCTATTGAATATCTCGGGGCAAGAGATAGGTTCTCTCCCGTTGAAAATGGTCATTGTCTGGTACACATGTGGTGGAAACTATACTTGCCACTTGTCTGGATGGTGTTCACAGCTTACTACCTTTGGATATGGACTGCTTCAATGATGACCATGTAACCAGTACTAACTGATGCTGAAAACCCAGCTGATTCACTAATGTCCTTAAGGGAAGGAAACTTACCATAATTACCCAGTCTGGCCTATAGGTGACTCCAGAGTACTAGCAACATGGTCAACTGCTATTGCCCATCTGTAATTGCCCACGGGGCAGTTAAATGTTGGCCTAGCCAATAATACACATCCTAGGATGAGAAAAGTATTAAAAGCTTGTTAAACTACAATTCCTGTTGAGGGAACTTGTGCCTGGTGGAGATGGAGGTGGTGATGGTGATAGGGGAGGTCCTGAATGAATACTTTGCTTATTCACTATTGAAAGGGACTTTGTCATTTGTGAGGACAGCGTGAAACAGGCTGATTTGCTGAAAACAGGTTGATGTTAAGAAGGCGAATGTGCTGAAAATTTTGAATAAAATATAAGGATGGATAAGTCCTCTGGGTCAGATGGGATATACCCAAAATTACTACAGGAAGTGAGGGAAGAGATTGTTGTGCCTTTGGTGATGATTTTTGCATCTTCAATGTCCACTGGAGTAGTGCCAGATGATTGGAGGGTGGCAAATGTTATTCCTTTATTTGAGAAAGGGAATGGGGATGATCCTAGGAATTATAGACCAGTCAGTCTTACATCTGCGGTGGGCAAATTTTGGACAGGTTTGAGAGAGATAGGATTTATGATTATGTGGAAAACAATAGCTTGATTAGAGATCGTCAGAATGAGTTTGAGAGGAGCAAGTCATGCCTCACAAGCCTTACTGAATTCTTTGAGGATGTGACAAAACACATTGGTGAAGATAGAGCAGTGGATGTGTATACATGGAGTTTAGCAAGGTATTTGATAAGATTCCCCGTTGTAGGCTCATTCAGAAAGGCATGGCATACAAGGAAATCTGGCTGCCTGGATACAGAATTGGCTGGCCCATAGAAGACAGAGAGCGGTAGTAGATGGAAAGTATTCAGCCTGGAGCTCAGGCAACCTGTGGCATTCTGCAAGGATCTGTTCTGATCTGCTCTTTGATGTTTTATCAGCAACTTGGATGAGAAAGTGGAAGGATGGAATAGAAAGATTTCTGATGAAATGAAGGCTGGAGGAGTTATGGACAGTAGGGAGGGCCATTGTAGCTTGCAACAAGACATTGACAGGATGCAGAACTGGGCTGCTATGTGGCAGATGGAGTTCAACCTAGAAAAGTGCGCAGTGATTCACTTTAGAAAGTTGAATTTGAATGCAGAATTAAAAGCAGAATTCTTGGCAGTGTGGAGGAACAGAGGGATCTTGGTGTCCATGGCCCTAAATCCCTCAAAGTTGCCACCCAAGTTGATTGGGCTGTTAAGGCGGCATATGGTCTGTTGGGTTTCATTGGCAGGGGGATTGAGTTTAAGAGCTGAGGTTATGCTGCAGCTCTGTAAAGCCCTGGTTAGACCACACTTGGAATATTGCATTCAGTTCTAGAGGAAGGATGTGAAGCTTTAGAGAGGCTACAGAGGAGATTTACCAGAATGCTGCCTAGACTGGAGGGCTAGAAAGCCTTTAAGAAAGGCTTCATAAAGAGGCCTTTCTTTATGAAGAAAGACCGAGGAAGCTAGGGATTTTTTCATTGGAGCAAAGAAGGATGAGAAGTGACTTGATAGAGGTGTACAAGATGATGAAAGGCATAGCTAGAGTGGAGAGGCAGAGACTTTTTCCCAGAACAGAAATGTCTATCATGAGGGGTATATTTTTAAGGTGATTGGAGGAAGGTTTAGGGGAGATGTCAGAGGAAGGTTCTTTACACAGAGAGTGGTGGGTAAGTGGAATGCACTGCCAGCAGTGGTAGTAGAGTCAGAAACATTAGGGACATTTAAGCAATTCTTGGAATAGGCACATGGAAGAAAGAACAATTAAGGGTATATAGGTTAGTTTGATCTTAGAGTAGGATAAAAGGTTGGCACAACCTCAAGGGCTGAAGGGCCTATACTGTGCTGTACTGTCCTATGTTCTCAAGTTGCTGCCGCAGTCCTGCTACATTGGATTTTGACTGAGCAAGAAGGATGGGGTAGGAAGATATATTTAATTCAGGTTAGCATATGTATGTGTCCCCGTGCACCCTTGGTTGCCTAGTTGCTGGATGTCACAGATGCTACAGGGCATCTTGTAGATTGGATGCACACCTTCATGCATGGTTCCCAACTGTACATACAAAACCTGCTCCTGCTTCTCAGTCTTTTCGTCATTTTTGATGGTGGTCCAGCGTGGATAAATGTTGATAAAGCCCAGGAGTGAAAATTACCCTGATTTTACAAGAGTGCCAAAGGAGTTACCTCTTGCCAGCTCCAGCCATAGCCCTTACATTCACACATAAATCTAAGTTAACATCAATGCTTTCATGTTCGCTCATTCCATCAAATTCACAGCACAGTGTGCACCAGTACTGATGCTGCGTTAGTCTCCACATATCCACTTTATCAAAGTACATCAGCAAGAAGCTGCTATTCCATTAAAATAAAACTAAGAACTGTGGATGCTGGAAACCTGAAACAAAACCAGAGACTGCTAGAGAAATTCAGTAGCTCTGGCAGCATCAGTGGGAAGACAGAGTTCACGTTTTGAGTCCGGTGTCTCTTCATCAGAACTTCTCCACTTCCATTTCCCTGTTATGCAACAGGTAGGGCCTCCTGGCTCAGAGATATGGACATTACCAGCCACAAGAGTCCCTCCACTTCGCCACGCAGTTATTTTAGATCAACCTGTTCAAACGTAACTCACTTCGGAGCAGGTGGGACTTAGACCCAGACATTCTGCCTCAGAGGTAGGGACAATACCATTGTGCCACAAGTGCTCCCTCCACTTCCCATGTATCCTTAGTAAACAGACAATTGCATGGCTAATGAATACTCACTACTCTTCAAACTCCCTCCGTTGACCATTTAATGTTCTTGCCCAGCCACTGCAGTCAATGTTATTCTGCTCCTTCAACTCCTATTTGCAGACGTTGTACCTACTCTCATTGTTCCAAGTTCCTCCTACTAGCACTGACCACACAACAGCATCATTAGTCAGTCCCCATTAAAGTTGACAAACTGCTCGCTGCTTCCCACTCTTTTCTGGCCTTTTCAATTTACAAGTATAAATTTTGCATTTCTGCTATCACCACAACCCATCCAGCAATTCCATCCTCATACATTAGTGAGCTCACCAAACCTACTGTTAACTAGTCCTCGGGTTACTCATTATAGTCATAGAGCTATACAGCATGGAAACAGACCCTTTAGTCTGACAGTTTCATGCTGGTATCCTAAATTAATCTAATCCTATCTGCCAGCATTTGGTCCATATCCATCTAAACCCTTCCTATTCATGTGCCCACCCAGATGCCTTTTAAATGTTGCAATTCTCCAATTCATTACAGTTCCAGACAGATTATCCCAAATTTTCAAATTCGGAGTGAGGGGGCATGAACTGGCTCCCCTGCTTTATTCATCCAACCCCCTTCTTCATTCATCTAATTTCTGTTGGTTGTAAGAAGAATAATTTAAAAACGGACAGCTCCCTTTATAGGCATCCAAGTCATAGAGATGTACAGCATGGAAACTGACCCTTCGGTCCAACTCGTCCATGCTGACCAGATATCCTAACCTAATCTAGACCCATTTGCCAGCACTTGACCCATACCCCTCTAAACCCTTCCGACTCATATACTCATTCAGATGCCTTTCAAATAATGCAATTGTACTAGCCTCCACCACATCCTCTGGCAGCTCATTCCATACACGTCAAGTAATTTTATATTTTAAAAGGGAGTTAATTTAACCAGACTAAGTTATGGAGAGGGTGAGTTTTTTTATTTACTGAATATAGGAAAATGGACACAACCACACAATTTAGGAACAAGCAGTTAAAAACACACGATCAGTGTAAGCCTTTGTAAAGACTCTGCATGGTTGCACCTGGCACATGAGAAGCTATCGATTAACAGTTGAGCAGTTAATTTCAAGATTCTTGGTTTTTCATGTAGATTGAAATTCTTTTGTTCCAATTCCTTCTCTCAGTGGATAGCTCACAGCATAGTGATCGAGTGCTTGCCATTTCTTTAACGTGGAAATGTTTAATCGCTGTTCTCAAAGTGTGACCTACACAGCGCAATGGCCTATATGCTAGCAGGCCACTAACACACACAGACCATAAGTTGGAATCAAATATTCAGTATGACCATAAGTAATGTTGGGTTTAAAATCTATCATAATGACATCTAAATCTAATTTTTTTTTAAAATTTACTCATTGCCTCATTTTGGAGGGGTCAGTAAATGTTTAGAAATTTCAGTTGATCATTAGCTGCTAAAAAGATTAATTTTATATTTTAAAAAGTTACATTAAGAGAATTGAATGCGCAAGATTGAAATATTTCAATCTGCAATGCCACGTAACACAACAGATGAAGAACTGAGCTTCCACACAAGTATCCAAGACATCCTAGGTCTAACAGAGCCCTGAAGAAGGGCTCATGCCCGAAACGTCGATTCTCCTGCTCCTTGGATGCTGCCTGACCTGCTGTGCTTTTCCAGCAACACACTTTCAGCTCTGATCTCCAGCATCTGCAGTCCTCACTTTATCCTAGGTCTAACAACCAGCTCCTGGATAAGTATTCTTGCTTGAAGCACAACGGAGGGATTGGTAGGCAGGTAGATTACTTTGGACGTGTCTGTGAACTACTTTTTATTCAAGAGACTAACTGATAAACATCCTAAATTTTTTTAAAAATGTGCAAACATCTTTCTCAAGCTCAGAAAATGAGTTACTGGTGGAATTATCCAGTCAACGTAAACAATTATATTTCCTCTCCAAGTTCAGTCATACCTCATTGAGTCTGTTTCACTCAAAACACTCTAGAATCATTGCACTTCCTAGTACCACAATGAGTTGACAGTACAGGTAGTTGGCTGGTAGCCAGAGAACGTTGACAAAGAAATTTTATGGACTTCAGAATAAACACAACTTTCTACTTCCTGGTGCCTATTTACTCAACCATAACTCTTCACCTCAGATCCAGGCTGCTGCCAAATCTATTACTATCAAGGAGGTGATAAAGGAAGTGGAAGGATATGTTGAAACAATTCAGGGTAGAGAAATGAAAGCAGTATAGTATGAACATCAGGCTAGACCAGTTGGGCCAAATGCCTTCTGCTGTAAAATTCTATGGAATTTTCAGCTTCAGTCCCCAGGGCATGCTGTTGAAAACCACAGAAGATTAAAGTTATTGAAGAGGTGATTGAATAGCAGAACAGGATCAATAAGTTGAAGGGTCTACTTTTGTTTCCAGTGTTTCAATGCAGTACTTAGGTGTAGCTAGACCGCCAGTGGTGCCATTCCAAAATGAGATGCTAAACTGAAGCACCGCCCTCTCTTTCTGCAAAGATCTTTCAGACCCTTTCCAACAATGGAAAGAAAGTTTTTTCCAGTTTGCTGGGCTCAACTACAAGAACAGATTGGTCATTTGTCTCATTGTTGTTTGTGGGAACTTGCTGTGTACAAGTTGTCTGTTGTGTTTCCCCCATTACAATAGTGAGAACCTTCCAACAAGCACCCCATGAGCTGTGAAATACTTTGGGACATCTGAAATCCAGAATGGCAAAGTTTGGTGCCTTCTTTCCATTTAACATGGCCTCAAAATGAAGAAACTTGGAGATTAATATTATTCTATTCTCTGAATGCAGGGAAAAGTCTTTCTTCCCCTTCCTCCCAAAATATGGCTCCATACCTACAGCTGGATGCCAGTTCCTTTAAGTAGATAGAGGCAGAAATTCTCACCTTTATACATGGTAATATAAACACACCCAAATTGAACAATAAATATTGTCACAAGAACAAAGAATTATGGATGTGGAAAATCTAAAATGAAAACAAAGTGCTGGAGAAACGCAGGTCAGACAGCATCTGTAGCGAGACAAGTGGAGTTAACGCGGCAAAGGGTCATGGACAATAAATATTGTAAATTGCTTTCTGGAATCTGTTGAGAATCTGGACCACATTCTTTTGTCACTTTCCCACAATGGAAAATAAGACAGAACAAGAAAATCTTAGTTTAGCACATTTAAAAGTAGTGAAAGGCTACTACTTAATGCATATACATACAAACTATCCCACTTTGTCCAATCTACATGTGATTGAAATAAACAGAGGCAGAAAGATACAGAACAGTGATACAATAAATCAAAATCATGAAATGTAAAAAGTTTGGATACAGATGATCATGTGTTTTGGTAGACGATCATGTGGATTCTCAATTAGTCCTACATATGAAAGCAGGAACGAAGACAGGAAGTGAGTCTAAAATGAATCTTTTCATCTGGTTAAAAGGCAGATCTTTAGAAGGTTCACACTGCAAAAAAAACATGGTAATGGCTCAGGAAACTAGCTCACAGATTCTCACTTTCCCAGTATACTGTTTCAATATATTGACAAAAATCATCATGTGAACCACCTACTATCAATTCACACATATTACACACCTCAAAGTAAAGGGTCTATTAGAGAAACAATTTTGCCATTAGTTTCAACGGTTCAGCATTTGATGATTTCCCCATACGCACACAGCTGTGGATTTCAAATGGAAGCCTTGTTCTTTACAATTTAGCTTTAGCCATTTTCAACATTACTTGAAAAGAGAAAAAAAACAACTCTTTTGATCACAAATGATGGATTAGCTAATCAAAATGTGCAAATCAGGATGAATTGCCTAAACGTTCAGAAAAATTGAACCAAATTCCTTCAGAAGAAACACCACCCATCAAATCCATCACAGAATGCGTTTAAATTCCACAGACTAAACAAATTTCCAGCAGCACATTAAATAATCCAACATCTACAAACACTCTCCACTGTCCACCACGGTCAAATAGTGAATTCATACAAACAAGCGATGTTCGTAACTAATCCAAACTTCATGCAATTCAGAAAAACTTATTTGACTATAAACGTCTACATCCCCATTTATAATTAAAGTGGTGTTAAATCAGAGTGCCAAATATAAATTAGACATGTCAAGACACTTTTTTTTGCCCACAGTCTGACATGCTTCACAATTTGTTATTTTTATCAGAAGGAACCTACGTAACATTCATTAAAGGATGGTCTCGAGAGCGAGAGAGTTCTGGGGGCCAAAAGGAATTAGAGGGTACGGAAATAAGGCCGGGAAGTGAAGCAGAAGTAGACAACTAACACCACAATGGGGCTGGATGCATATTTATGTTCTCACGTACCTGTGCCCACTCCTCTCCATTTGTTTTTAGAAATATTACTGGGATTCAAGCAAACTAATAAAGCCACGTTTATTGTCAAACTCTTATTGCCTTCAAGAAGGTGATGGTGAGCTAACATCTTGAATGGCTGCATCTCAATGCGATGTGTATACATTGTTAGAGGGGAAGTTCCAAGACTTCAACCCAGCAACTGTAAAGGATCAGCTATACAGTTTCATCTTGCAGGTCTTGGTATGTCCACCAGTCCGCTGTCTTTGTTCTGAGAGACTACAGTTTAGAAGATGCTGTTGAAGAAGCCTTGGCATAAATCATTTAAAATAACAGCTTTGGTTCAACGACAGCACCACTCACCGCCTTGGGAGATGCAAGTTGAAGCCCCACCTAATCCTGGTTGAGACTACAGTGAAGTACTGAAATTGTCTCACATGTTGAAGGTGTCATCTTCACAATGAACACAAAACCTAGTGGATAACAACCATTTCATCACACACTTTAAAACCTGAGGAAATTCCTCTAATGGTCTCGCAAATTATTGTCCTCATTGAAACAGCAATGGAAATTAACCATATGTACATGATTAATCATAGGCACATTCAGCCTCTGAACCTCAATATTAAATTCCATAATTTTCAAAAACTGAATTTTGGGTGTTGTCCCAGTTTTATTATATGGTGTCCCTGTCCCATCCATTTCCACCCATCCCCCACCAGTCTTGTTTGTTTCTTATTTTCTTTGCTTCCAATACAGAGCTCTCATTCTCTCCCTTTCACATCTTAAGTTAGGCCAATTGTAGAATCTCTCTCTCTCTCTCTCTCTCTCGTTCACCATTTGTCTTTGCACTGGGCCACTACGTCATCTGTCCAATTCACTTTCCCTCCAAACCTATCAAAGAGTATTTTAAAAACCCATCTTCCAACATCTTTTAGTTCTGAAGAAGAGTGATACCAGCCTCGAGGCTTTGACTCTGTCGATTAACAGAAATTAACTGACCGTTTATCTTGTTCTTTATGCTAGCTGTGCATTTGTGTTTTCCAACAGAATGTCACATTCGTAAACACATGTAATATTCAAACCTTTTAAAGTATGAACTCAACTCCATTCCAGAATTTCTTGTACAGACTTTTATTTTTCAAATAAATAATGATGGGGTTGCAAAAAAGCTGAGTCACACCACCATTCAAGATGGTAGCTCACCATCACCTTCTTGAAGGCAATAAACGTGGCTTTATTAGTTTGCTTGAATCCCAGTAATATTTCGAAAAACAAATGGAGAGGAGTGGGCACAGGTACGTGAGAACAAAAATAGCCACACTGTCTTCAAAGACAAAGCAACACTTTACAGATTAGTGGTGTCACCACCTATCTCCTGTAGCCATTCACAAAAAGTACTTCCAAACTTGAAAGGGTCATTCTGAAACAAAGATGACATCTTAAACTCCCAGGGTAAATGTTTGCAAACAATAATTAGGCTGAAGTCAATCCATTTAAGGGCAACACCATGTTTGGGGCTGCTAGAAACCATATGGTAAGGTGGTCGTGATGGTCTCAATTTTAAAATTGCCCCCAAAAGGTAGTGCCAGTGACCGGTCTTCTTGAATAGCTGCAGCTCACATGATGTATGTACATCCACAACGATCTTGGGAAGATTTTGAAAATCAGGTGTGGGGCTCAATGGGGTAGATAGGGAGCATCTGTTTCCACTGAAAACAGATGATGAGCAGGCTCATGAAAGGAATAAGAAGGAGTAAACTTAAAAGTCAAAAGAGGAAATGCTGGAAAATCTCAGCAGGTCTGGCAGCATCTCTAAGGAGAGAAAAGAGCTGACATTTCGAGTCTAACTGACTCTTTGTCAAAGCTAAAAAAAATGGGAGAAATAGGGAGGTATTTATACTAGGCTGAGAGAACGTGAGTTAAGGCTCCAAAAGCAAAGCTACCTTTGCTTCTGGAGGCATGACTCCCCTTTCCTCAGCCTAGTAATAAATACCTCCCTATTTCTCCCTCTTTTTAGCTTTGACAAAGGGTCAGTTAGACTTGAAACATCAGCTCTTTTCTCTCCTTAGAGATGCTGCCAGACCTGCTAAGATTTTCCAGCATGTTTTCTTTTTGGTGTCAGATTCCAGCATCTACAGTAGTTTGCTTCTATCCAGTAAACTCAAAGTGATCTGTAAAGAAGCAAGGAAAAAAAAGTCTTTTTTTTAAATGAAATAGTTCGGATATGGAATGGATAGTCTGGAAATGTGTTGAAGTCAGGTTCAATTGATTGGGGGGCTTTGGATGATTACTTGGATAAAAATAATGATCAAGACTAAAGGGAAAAAGTAGGAGATTAGTGCTGGATAATGATGTTTATTTAACGAGTCAGTGCAGACACACTGGGCCGAATGGCCTTTTTATGTGCAATAGCAATCCTGTGATTGTAATATTAAGAGCTGCCTGTCCATGACAGAATTAAAAACAAGAGCTGCAGCCCAGCCACAACAGGAAAGGGGAAAAATACCCATGCAACAAAAGTAGGAGACTGCAAAATCATACAGTCTCCCAACCTGGTCCTTTCCAAATCCAGAGAGAGCTCAGTATTTCCTGGTCACAAGACTCCAAGTAATTCATTTGTAATTTGCAGAGAGTCTGACTCTTAGAAAACTCAGTGATGGACCTTTCAATACGAACTGGGCTTTTGAGTTCACACCTTGATATGTGAACTTTCAAAAACTTTTTCTTCATTAGGGCCTACACCATGCTCTTCACCTATATTTTGAGTGAGTGGGAGGAAGGAGGAAGGGAGATAGCATTAGATTTTCAAGGTAATTGCTTGAATAAATATTCCTTTTTATTTAAACTCACAAAAGATTTGTTGCTGGTTATCATTATCCACTCACACAGGGGTTAAGAAACCCCTTCTTTTTAAAGCCACACTTATTATAGATTATAAAGGAAGGGAACATGGATAGGGGTCTCAGTTCTCTCTTTCTCTCTCTTATTTCTGTCTGTAACAAAAATATTTCACTTGGAAGGTATATATAAAGTCCCCCAGGGGACATCCTGAATCTTTGAATGGTCTATGTTGTTGCAAACCTGTCCAGTCCACTCCAGTCATTTCAACCCCAATTGTTTTGGAGGTAAACCCACAACATGACTTGTGCAAAAATACATAGAGGTCTTTCACCTGACTTTGTAAAACAACATTGATTTATCATGCTAAATCTAAACTTCCCACCCTTTTATACAGGCATGTAGTGCATTCCTTATGATGTCTGAATACTTACAATTTTGGTTTAAAATAGGTCTTTATATTGCTGTTTGCTGCACCAGCCACTGCAAAGTTACTGCTCCCTGTATCGACCAGTATATTCATCTGCAGATAAAGGAGACACAGCAAACATTACAAAGCAATGCATTCATTGGAAGAGAGAGGAGAGAGAAAGCAAGTACTGGGACTTACACTATTAAAGTGTTTGTGCCTTCTGGAAAGAAAGCCAAACATTTGAGAGAAAGAAACATATTGGTGAGGGGAAAAGGGAAAGGGTTTCATCTCCCAATCCAACAGCAGCAGGAAGGCAGTAAATTCTTTAAACACTGGGGTAGTGGCACCCAATTCTGTTCCCTCTATGAACAGGCTGTTACTGAAATAAAAATTAAATTCTGTGGATGCTAGAAATCTGAAACAAGCACAGAGAATATCATAGAAACTCAACAGGTCGAGCAACATCAGTGGAGACAAAATAGGAAGGGCTGAGGGGGATATGGGCCAAATACTGGCAAATGGGACTAGGTGAATGGAGAATATTTGATTGGCATGGATGAGTTAGACCAAAGGGTCTGTTTCCTGTATATCTCTGTGACTAAGTCCAGTATGACTTTTGTTCTGAAGAGTCATCATACTGGACTTAAAATGTTAACTATTTCTCTCGCCACAGATATTGTTAGATCAATGTTTGGCCCTACTCACTATAACTTAACCAGGATGCAAACATATAAACATGGAGGAATAAATAATTCAGCCCCTCGAATCTGCTCTGCCATTTAATAATCCAATCTGATCGTAATCTCATATCCACGTTCCCATCCACCCCAGAAAACCTTTCAGCCCCTTGACTCTCCAGTCATTCCTCCAAATCATGAGGCTTCTGTTTCCGAGAGCCCCAGCAAACGATGACATTTGCAGAGCCTATTAAAACTACAGGTTAAAAAGAGAGTAAAAATCATAGAAATGCGAGTTTTGGATGTTGGAATTTTGTTGCTACTTACTTTTTGGTGCGGATAGGGGAACTCACAAATCATGCGCGGATACACTAAATCCAGTGTATCTGCATCCACCTTAAAAAAAAATCTAGCTTTTTAATTTTTCCTCAAGCCAAACCCCCATTCTCAATGTTAGTTTGGTGAACCTTCATTGAACTGCCTTCAACAAATTTACATCCTTCCTTAAAAAAAAAGGATGAACAGTACTGAGTATAGTACCGCAGATGTGTTTTTACAAGTTCCCTGTATATAAGTATAACCATATTACTTTGGTATTCAATTCCCCTCATGATAAACAACAACATTCGATGCAGTTTTCCCAATTACTTGTTTTATTTGCATATGAACCTTTTATGATTCAAGCACTAATCCACACGATTTCTCTGTATCATGTCATTTAGATAGCTTGTATGTTTTTATTTTGGATAAAATGAACAATTTCACATATTCCCACACCATACTCCATTGCCATATCTTTGCTCACTCACATTTATATCCTTCTGCAGGATTCATATGTCTGCTTCATAATTTCCTTTCCAATCTAACTTTGCGTCAATCCTTCAAGTAAATAATTTATGGAAAGTGTAAATGGTGGATGGCCCATCACCAAACCCTGTTGCACACCATTTGTAAGATCCTGCCAATGCAGAAAAGACCTATACATGCCCCTTGACTGGCTAACAGAAAGAAGACAATCAACTGTCCATGCAAATGTGCTACTGTCTACACCAAGAAATTTTATTTTTCACAAAAACCTTTGATATGGCACCTTATTGCAAATCTAAGTATAGTACATTCACGGATTTCCCTTTATCCACAGTGTGTTACCTCAAGAAAACCTTAATAGATTGATCAAGCACAGTTTCACTGCCACAAAACGATGTTGACTCTGACAGAGTCTGCAATAATTTTAATAGCAGCTTTGTACATTTTGTCTATGTGACATGTGCAGCTAACTAACCTATAGTTGCCTGCTTTCTGTTCCTCCCCTTTTTGAATAAAAAAGTTAGATCCACTATCTTGCGATCTAATAGGACCATCTTCAAATCCAGAGTGTTTCGGAAAATTAAAACTAATGCATCAACCATCTTCCTAGCTTCATCTTTCAAACTTTCAAGATGAAGTTCATCAGTAACCCAGGCATTTGTCAGTTTGCAGCTCCAATGACGTACTCAGTACGACTTCGCTGGCAATTGTGAATTCCTTCTCATCTTCAATTTCCTGATTTAGCATCCTTCTGTGGTGTTAAGTTTTGCTATAGCAAATAAAGCAATGTAAAACACTGTTCAATTAATCTGCAGCCCCCTTTTATCCATTATTTCTCTAGAAACTTGCCACAGCAACAACTCATTTTTTTAAACTTCTTTCGAAAAATATTTACAGAATCCTTAAATTGTTGTAGCTTTTACTTATTCTTTGCTTTCTTTTATATTCTGTTCAATCTTTTGATCTGCTACCTGTCTTGCACATTGATGTATTTTTCTTTCTTTTACGTCGACACTACCTTTAGCATTTCTAGTTAATAACAGATGGTGGTCCATCCCTTGGAATTTTACTTAACACTTTGGGAATGTGTCTATTCTCTATGTTTGAACTATCCCCTTAAATGTCTGCTGCCACACCTATCTTGCTTCACCTGAGGAGCAGCACTCTGAGAGCTTGTGATCTTAAATAAACCTGTTGGACTATAACCTGGTGTTGTGCCATTTCATACCAATTTTGAGCTATTCTTTAACTGAATTTGCCAAATCACTTTGACTCAGCTCTGATTGCATACCTTTATAATTAGCATTATTGACATTTTAAAAGTCTCAGACCCATTCTGCTCTCCCTTAAACTGAATGTAAAATTTCAGTCAGATGACAATTGCTGCTGTAGACCAGACCAAACCCACTCCAAATACACAGAGTCTAGACCCTTACTTTCTCTTATTTTGAGAGGTAAATGAAAGGCGTTCCGAATACAAGTTGATTGGTCAAACTATTGACTTTAAGCAAAACACACTATTTTTACAGCAAAGTTAAAATACAGACAAAACAAAAATAAAAATAGGAATTGGCTTAACTGTTAACTACCAAAATGCTTAAAATAATATATATTAACTACTAGTAATTAACTGTTCTAGTACAATAACATTTCATAAACACACCTTTGGCAAAGGCAAATTCAGTCAAATGGATTTCTCACGTGTAATTCTAGCAGCAGGAAGAGAACCTCAGCTTTTAGCTGTAAGAGAGGAATAAGTGCTTCCACATCTAGCTCCAAGATCCTAGCAACTACAGCAAGCTAAATATAAAAATCCTCGTTCTGTGAGAGCTTGACCCCACCCATTCAAGCTGATTCTATTGTTCAAACTTTTTTTAAAAAGCCTCAAGGCCTCACAAAATGTTTGCTTGTTCAGCTTTGAGCAAACTCCTCTGTATCTCTGCTGCAACCTGTCTTCATCCATAAAAAACAAGGACAAAATACATCTCTTATAGCCACAGCATCGTCACACTGCTATTTGAGGAGTGACTTAGATTTCAGATTTAGATTTTATTGTCATGTGTACTCAAGTACAGGAGTACAGTGAAAAGTGTACAATTTCATCATACATGACACCATCTTAGGCATCAAAGTACCTAGATACCAAAAAGGCTTAGGTACAATGTAGTAAGAAAAACAAAGTTAGTCATACAGCCGTACAGCATGGAAACAGATCCTTCAGTCCAACTTGTGCATACCAACCAAATATCCTAAATAAATCTAATCCCATTTGCCAGCATTTGGTCCAGATCCTTCCTATTCACATATCCATCCAGATGCCTTTTAAATGATGTATTTGTCCCAACCTCCAATACCTCCTCTTGCAGCTCATTCCATATACGCACTCTGCTTGAAAAAAAGTCACCCCTTAGGTCCCTTTTAAATCTTTCCCCTCCTCACTTTAAACCTATGCCCTCTAGTTTTGGACTCTCCACTCTGGGAAAAAGACCTTGGCTATTCACCTTATTCATGCCCCTCGTGATTTTATAAACTTTTATAAGGTCACCACACAGCCTCTCTGTCTCTCCAGTGAAAATGTTAAGCATTATTTCATAGAATAGTAGAAAACCAAAGAAATAAGTTATAGTTTACATTAAAATATTTCATAGTTTAAACTAGGAAAATAAAGGATAAGCAAAATGTTCAGTCTTCAATGAGTCCTCCGCTTGTTTGACTCTCTGGAAAACCTCAGCTGCCAGTTCTCGAAGCAGCTGCTGTAGATACTATAGCTGCTGCTGAACCGCTGCCTATCCATTCTCCCCCTGGGTATCTCAGGAGCATGCCCAGGCAGGATCCACTCACATGCCGAGCTGAGACATCACCATTAGCCGCCAAGAGACCGACCAACATACTGCTGAGAGGCTAGGCCCGGGACCTGCCGTGAGCCACTGAGACCCCAGGCCTGGGACTCAGCTCAGGCCACCAGGAGACAGGGCCCGGACCAACCAAGAGAGCGGAGGGAGGGATAAAAACAGAAAGAAACAGAAGGAGAGGAAGAGCTCCAGTTGGAGCATCCGACTCTATCATCATCTTGGATCTTCACTATAAATTAATTAATTAATTCTATGGCATTGCACAATATTTGGTCCAGTATAAACTACTCTGGTCAGCTCCTGAACATGGTGATGTAAAGAAACTATCCCAAAAATAGTGTGTGAAGTCCTTATCTAGGCTACCTCTGCTCATCTCATTTTGCCCGTCTATATGTTGAGTAAAATCTCCCGTAAATATTATGGTGTCTTTCGAACTATCCATCACTATTTACTCCATTGATGTTCCACCTATCAACTGATTAGTTAGGAGGCCTGTGTGCCACTTGATAAAAGAAGTGTTTGTACATTTCTCATCTCTGCCCAAACTATTTTGACAATCTAGCTTCCTGAATGAAGGTCACCCCTCTCTGGTATGCTCTTTCTTTATTCATTGCTGTGATGTGGGTGTTGCAGACTGGCCAAGCATTTATTGCCCATCCCAAATCCCATTGATCTGAGCAGCACGCGAGGGCAAATTCAGAGAGCCATTAGGAGCAAACCACATTGTTAGGGGTCTGGAGTCACATGTAGACCAGACTGGGTAAGGATTGCAGATTTCCTCCCTAAAAAGGAAATTTGTGGATAATATTTTTTGTTTCTATTTTTAAAAAAAAACATGGTTACTATTGGTTAGCTCAATTCCAGATTTTTATTGGATTCATATTTCCCCATATGCCATGGTGGCATTTGAACTGATGATACCAGAATTTTAGCCTGGGTTTCTGGATTACTAGTCCAATGACATTCCAAAATGCTGTTTTTCTCTGCTCACTTGAGTTGCTTCTTGTACCACAGTGCCATGGGCAGCAAGTTCATCCAGATAAGTGGAAAGAATTTCAAATGTTTTGAACAGTTGCAAAAGCCATGATTCCTGATGACTGGGTCCCTTAACCTGTCGCACTTACAGTCCCACTCTACTGTTCCTGCACACCGACCAAATCAGATGACCATATGTTACTGAGGTGCAAATGCATCCTCATACAAAGAATCTAAATAAGCCTCCCCCCCTCCCAGATGTATTGCAGTATCTGTAGTTAAGCTTTCAGCTCATAAACCCTGAGTCAAAGCTGCTCAAACTTTGAATACTTACTGTAGATGTATTCACTTTGGACCATACTGGCATCAAAGAGCTCTCAAATCCTACAGCCTGTGACACATCATCCATTCTGTTATCCTTCATGTGCTCCAGTGGACCATTTAATTGTTTTATTCAACTATATATTGATTCACTGATGTATTTTATTAACTTACACCAGTTGCTATATAACGTTGAACCTTACATAAAGAACAAACTTTTGATTTCAGAAACACTCACCAAATAACGAGCTTCTTCTCCTGTAACAGAGTAAGAACCAATTCTTGTAGGCTTAAAATGTTTGGAAAAAGCAACAGTATCTCTTTCCTGTCTTATCCCAGCTCCCTTAGTAACTTTACTCGAGCACTCTACTTTTAGTTGCACACTACATCTAAATCACACAAAGTTGGCTACTTCTATATGCTCAGTTTAAAAAAAAAATCAAACACCACCAGGTTATAGTCCAGCAGGTTTAATTGGAAGCACACTAGCTTTCGGAGCACCGCTCCTTCATCAGGTGGTTGTGATATGCTCAAACACAAATGGCCTATCTGATCCACTCAAATGAGCAAGCAATTCCAACTGCTTTCTGGTATTAAACCTTTTTTTTCATAACCTGTTCAGAGATGTCCCAGTGGTACTTGAACCTGGGTCCCACAGTCCGAGGGTAGGGACATAGCTTTACGTCAAAAGACGGCCCTTCCAACTGCTTTCTTAATAAAGTTGAACTGCTCTACCCCTTAAAGCCTTGTTCAAGTCCTTGCTGAAAGCTGAAAACTACAGAATTTAATACTAGTATGACGACAAAACATCTGAAAATAAACCTTCAAGCTCAGCAAGCTAATTTACAGATTGTAGATTTCAATTAAATGTCAACTACAAACAAAATTAGATTCAGATAAAAACATTTTGCCTTGCCCATGAACTGAAAGCATTTATTCAGTCCGAGTAGATAAATCCCAAGGACCTGATCAGGTGTAACCTAAACCTCTATGGAAAGCTAGTACAGTGATTGCTGGGCCGCTTGCTGAGATATTTGTATCATCAATAGTCACAGGTGAGGTGCCGGAAGACTGGAGATTGGCTAATGTGATACCACTGTTTAAGAAAGGTGGTAAGGATAAACCAGGGAACTATAGACCAGTGAGTTTGACGTCGGTGGTGGGCAAGTTGTTGGAGGGATTCCTGAGGGACAGGATTTGCACGTATTTGGAAAGGCAAGTTCTGATGAGGGATAGTCAACATGGCTTTGTGCATGGGAGATCAGCCTCACAAACTTGATTGAGTGTTTTGGAGAAGTAACAAAGAGGATTGATGAAGGCAGAGTGGTGAACATGATCTAAATGGACTTCAATAAGGCATTCAACAAGGTTCCCCATGGAGTCGGATTAGTAAGGTTAGATCTCATGGAATATAGGGAGAACTAGCCATTTGGACACAGAACTGGCTCAAAAGGTAGAAGACAGAGGGTGTGGTGGAGGATTTTTTCAGACTGGAGGCCTATGACCAATGAAGTGCCACACGGATCGGTGCTGGGTCCACTACTTTTCATCATTTATATAAATAATTTGGATGTGAGCGTAAGAGGTACAGTTTGTAAGTTTGTAGATGACACTAAAATTGGAGGTGTAGTGGACAGCCAAGAAGATTACCTCAGATTACAATGGGATCTTGACCAGATGGGCCAAAGGGCTGAGGAATGGCAGATGGAGCTTAATTTAGATAAATGCAAGGTGTTGCATTGTGGGAGAAGAAATCTTAGCAGGACTAAAACACAATAATAAAGTCGTCGGGAGTGTTGCTGACCAAAGAGCCCTTGCAGTACAAGTTCATAACTCCTTGAAAGTAGATAGGATAGTAAAGGCGGCATTGATATGTTATCTTTTATTGGTCAGAGTATTGAATATAGGTGTTGGGAGGTCATTTTGAGGCTGTACAGCTTGTTGGTTAGACCATTTTTGGAATATTGCATGCAATTCTGGTCTCCTTCCTATCAGAAGGATGTTGTGAAATTTGAAAGGGTTCAGAAAAGATTTACAAGCTTGCTGCCAAGGTTAGAGGATTTGAGCTATCGGGAGAGGTTGAACAGGCTGGGGCTATTTTCCCTGGAGCGTCGGAGGCCGAGGAGTGACCTTATAGAGGTTTATAAAATCATGAGGGGCATGGATAGGGTAAATAGACAAGGTCTTTTCCCTGGGTTGGGGGAGTCCAGAACTAGAGGGCATAGGTTTAGGGTAAGCAGGGAAGATATATAAGAGGAGACCGAAAGGACAACATTTTTATGCAGTGGGTAGTGTGTCTATGGAATGAGCTGCTAGAGGATGTGGTGGAGGCTAGTACAATTGCAACATTTAAAAGGCATCTGGATGGGTACATGAATAGTGAGCATTTGGAGGGATATGGGCCAGGTGCTGGCAAGTGGGACTAGATTGGGTTGGGATATCTGGTTGGCATGGATGAGTTGGACTGAAGAATCTGCTTCTGTGCTGTACATCTCTATGACTCTAGACCAGGATGACAGAGAGTCAGCAACGAACTCACTCTCGACAAGCAGGTTATTAACTCTAATATTTAAAAGTAGTTCAAGCCCCTCATGTTTTAACCATTATGCAGATTAAATTGCAACAGACTGGGTTTCCCATAGTTTGGGAGACTCAGCAACAGTAGGGACATAAGAACTACCAGATACGGCTATCGGTGGACAGCAAGATGACTCTGCTGTACCTCAGAGCTGAAAAATGTGTTGCTGGAAAAGCGCAGCAGGTCAGGCAGCATCAATGGAGAAGGAGAATCGATGTTTCGGGCATAAGCCCTTCTTCAGGAACTCCTTCTCCTTTGATGCTGCCTGACCTGCTGCGCTTTTCCAGCAACACATTTTTAAGCTCTGATCCTCAGCATCTGCAGTCCTCACTTTCTCCTCTGCTGTACCTCACACCACTCCCCAACCACAAATCGTCTCTTGCCCCCAAAGGCCAATCTCAACAGAGATCCTAACCAGCTTTTCCTACCCCCAAGATTAGCCCTCACCAATTCATCACCAAAGAAGCTAGCAAGGTGAGCACTAGAGAAAGAGAGAGAGGAAGTTGTTAAATGCCCAGTAGAGGAAGGAGACGATCTGGAATGAGATGTTGTGGGGTCAGAACACAATATTTTAGCAGAAATCAAATCCACAACTACTTAATGGTTGTTTCAAATTCTTATTTCCTCTCTTCCTTTGTTTGTTTTCAGTGACTTAAACTGACTGTTCAAAGCTCACTTCATCATACCCATGTCAGCATTCATAGACTGATACAGCCCAAAAGGCCATTCAACTCAACAATATCGTTTGTAAGTTTCAGCACAGCAATGGCAGACAGTGTTTAATCCAGACAAACGTGAGATGTTTTTGTTTCACATATTCTTCTAATCAACCTGTTCAGAGATGTTATTGCAGACATCTACAGCAGGTGTGGCCTTGAACCCAGCTCTCCTGGTCCAGCCACAAGAGAGCTACAAATGTGAGAGGGTGCATTTTGGAAGATCAACTTCAGGTGCAAATTATACAATAAATGACAGAACCCTTAGCAGCATTGAAATACAGAGAGAGGGAAGTGGGCTACAGGTTCACAGACCCCCCCCAAGTAGCAACACAGGTGGTCAAGACAGCATACAGCACGCTTGGCTTCATTGGCCTGGGCACTGAATATAAAAGTTGGCAAGTTATGTTACAACTCTACAAAACTTTAGTTAGGCCACATTTGGAACTTTGCTCTGGACACCATGCTACCAGATGGACGTGGATGCTTTGGAGAGGGCCAAGAAAGGGTTTAATTGGGTCATTGCCTGGTCTGGAGAGTTTTAGGTACAAGGAAAAGTTAAATAAACTCTGTTTTCACTAGACATGCAGAGGCTGAGGGGCAACCTGATAGAGCTCAACAAAATTATGAGACACATAGACAGGGTCAATAGTCAGAGGCTTTTCCCCAGGGTAGAAAGATCAACTACAAGAGGACACAGGTTGAAGGTGAGAAGGGGAAAGTTTCAGGGAGAAGTGCAGAAAAAGTTTTTCACACAGAGGGTGGTGGGTGCCTGGAGCACACTGCCATTTGTGGCAATGGAAGCAAACACATTAGCGATGTTTAAGTCATGGCTTAATGGATACATGAATGGGAGGCCAGAGGGATAGAAACCATGCATGGGTAATAAGCAGTGGGTCTAAATAAGGACTAGGAATCGACAAAGACTTAGTGGACCGAAGGGCTTGTTCCTGTGCTGTATTAAATGGAATTGAATCAATTTTCTTGGCAGATGGAACATAGTGAGAATAAATGAGGTTGTATACTTTTGTGGGAAGAACAGAGAAGCTGATTATTATTCAAGTGGAGAAAGACTGCAGAAAGCTAAAGAAAAGACATTTGGAAGCTGAGAAAAACAGGGATCGTGGGGTGCTTGTCCACAGATCCCTGAAGGACAGGTTAATTAGGTAGTTAAGGAGGTATATGTGAGACATGCCTTTATTAGATTTTAAGAGTAGGGAGGTCATGCTGGAGCTGTATAGAAATTTGGTTAGGCCACAGCTGGTGTAGTGTATATAGTTCTGCACACCACAGGAAGGATGAGGTTACACCGAAGGAAGTGCAAAAGATATTCACCAAGATATAGCCTGGGATAGAGCAATTCCATAATGAAGAGAAACTGGAGGAGCTGGGGTCATTTTTATTGTAACCGAGAAGGTTGACGGGGGGGTTCTGATAGAGGTCAAGAAGATTAGGAGGGGCATGAACTGGTGGATAGAAAACAGCTGTGCCCTTTGATTCAAGGGTCAGTAACAAGGGGGCATAAATTTCAAGTGGAAGGCAGGAGGTTTAAGAGGAGATTGAGAAAAACTTTTGCATCCAGAGTTTGGCAGGGGTCTGGAATACACTTTTTGGCAGGGTAGGTAAGGTGGGAAACCTCACAACCTTTAAAATGTACCTGGATGAGCACTTGAAGTGTCATAACATAGGCTTAATGTAATTAGTCGTATACAGAGGAAGCTCAATTATCCAATGGACGCGGGCGGGAAATATTTTGTTCAGTTAATCGAATTCCGGATAATCAAACGCCGGATGACATTTTTTTAGCCAAACATCGGGATCTTGTGATCTTGCTGGGTAATCCGATACTGGATAATAGAGGTTCCTCTGTGTTTTTAATAGTACAGACCTCTTCTGTACCATGTGATTTAAGATTCTAACGAAGGACTTGGGAGTCCAGGTTCGTGAACTACAAAAAGCTAGCAGCCAGGTTCAGCAGGTAATAGGAAAGGCAAATAAACTGCTGGCCTTTATTTCAAAGAGAATTCAGGATAGAAGTAGGGAGGTTTTGCTAAAACTATGCAACACACTAGTCAACTGGAATACTGGGAAGAGTTTTATGCCCCTTATCTAAGGGAAGAAACACTAGCATTAGAAGATTTCAGGTATGGAGGGACTGTCGTATGAGGAGAGGTTGAATAGGTTGGGTCTGTACTTGCTGGAATTTAGAAGCATGAAAGGTTATTGAAATATACTTATTGTAACATACAAGATTCTTAAAGGGACTTGACAGGGTAGATAGGTTGTTTCCTCTTGTGGAAATTCTAGGGTATAAATCTTACAATAAGGAGTTGCACATTTAAGAAATGATGAGGAATTCCTTCTGAGATGGTAGTAAATCTGTGGAATTCTTTCAGATGACCAGATAACCAGAAAGAGAATCAAGAGGTATTGAAAAAGCCAAGACAGTGCAGTTGAGGCTTATCAAATCAGCCATGATCTCATTGAATGACGTAGCAGACTTGGGCTGAATGGCCTACTCTGCTTTTCTCTCATAACAATGTACCGACTCAAGTTCCACATTTTGCAGACAAGGCTCAGACAGTAACATTCTCACTTTGGAGTTAGATTTGTATGTTTAAATCCTCTTCCAAAGTCCTCATTGTCGACTGAGATTCCCAATAGGAGTACTGTACTATCAAGTGCCATGCTTCAGAAAAACATTAAAGCAATGCCCCATCTGCCACGATCAGATGGGCATTACAGCGCCCAAGACACAATTCGAAATAGTCAGAGAGTTCTCCAGGGTGTTCTAGGCAATATATATCAATAACGTTACAACCAATTTTGTTGGTTATTATTACATTGCTCTTTGTGGGAACTTGTATGAAGTAATGCTGTGTTTTCTACATTAAAAATAGTGACTACCCTTTCCAAAATACATAATCAACGGTGAAGTACAGATATCCTGAGGTTGCAACTGGTGCAAATTAGATGTTGTTCTTTCGAAAGGAGGCAGGAAAATGGGAGTTTTGACAAAGGGTGGAGGAATGTGTCCTTTCGAAAAAGGATGCTGTGTACCACTGAGTTCTGTGCCAATGTACACAAATTAGAGTCTCATCAGCTGGCCTTCAGAACGGTGGTAATTGGTCAATTAGTCCTGAAATATCACAATGTACAGAGGAGTTGAAGACCTACCCCTTACTTTTTCTTTTGTTTGCAAAGCACAGCTATTCTTTTCACTTCTGGAATTACTTTCACCAGCAGCTTCAGCTCAACGCCACGCAAAAAATAATTCCGTCAGTAGGAGGCTAAACAAGAGATGGGTCTGTGAAGCACATTGTTAAAATCGCAGTCACATGGGGAGAAAACACCCACAGCCAACACTATGGTCACATGGAACCATGTGAAGTATGATTAATTGAAACAGACTTTATTTAACAAACAAGGAGCCTTGAAGTTTTGATTTCACAGACATAGTAGATGGAGTTGCAGGCTGGAAATTTTATAAAGTAATTCAGGCATGCATCAAGGGATTCAGATGACTTGAAACACAGATCATATTACTGCATTGTAACAGAGTTCCTGCCTCATTGCTGACAGTGAATCAGAGATTATGCTGTTAATGGTTAGTCTCTTTACAATCACTGCACACACAATTAGGCAAAGGAATAAGTCAGCTGTAAAGCTTATATAATTTAACAGAGATTTGAACTTATATTTAAAATTTTGCTTTTAATGCAGCAAAACATTGAGGTGGTTTAAACAAAGCCACAGATAAGAAGACATTAGGAGAGGAAAAGGCAGTTTTAATCAGCATCTTCAAACTCAGTTAAAGAGCAAGATCAAGATAGAGAGAAGATTTAGAGCAGAAATTTCAGTGTTTATGGTGCACTGAGGCATAACCGATAGATTCATTTTTGCTGTCTCTGTTTTGTTTTAATATTGAGACAAACTTGTCGCCCACCTACTGGTACCTCTCCAGCAGTTAAAGAATCTCATAGTCATCTTTGCGTGAGAAATCTTTATTCCAGTGTTCTCTTGTTTGAAGAGGTGAAAGCATGATGGGCCAAACGACCTCCTTCGGAGCCATAACAATGGTAATTCTTTGATTATAAACGTCATTGATATCCAATACTTTTGAGCATTTCCTTGCCTCATTGCAAATTCTGTGAAGTGCAGTGGGAAGTATTTTCAACGTGAAACTTGCTGCAAAATGCAAGTTGTAGTATTAGTCTGTCTGGTTTATAATTAAAGCCTTCAATTTTTCTTTGGTCATCTCTGCCAACAGCATGATGCTGGTATAATTATTTCAAATGCTCACAAGGGAGAAGAGAGTCATTCAGAATAACAACTATATGGTATTCTTAATCAGGTTGGCATTTATTTATATTTCTCCCAGTGAATCCTTTCTGCTGGGTTTCGGGAAGATTATTTTTCTTTATGCCAGTATAAAAGTGCTCATTATTTTTGGATCATGTTTGCTCAGTTTCAGTCTTTTGGTTCTTAGTCATTTTGAAGTTTGAACATCATATGTTGAAAATGGTATCCCATGAACCCTCTATACCAATATTTTGAGCAATTCCACAAACTTCTTGGACTGCTGTTTTTTCAATTTATCTGCTTAAATTCATAATTCACCATCTCAAATTTCTGGTATCATGTTATTAACCATTAATGACCCACCCCAGGGCAAAAAAAAAGTTACGAAGTTCCTCATTCTATAAACCAGTGGAGGAAAAGGTTACAAAGGCCCAACGATGCTGGTTACAAAGATCCAACAACATCTCTTCTTCCTCAGGCAGCTGTCGAAAGTTGGCATGAAGGTGAATACCCTTGCCAACTTTTATAGGTGCTCCATCAAGAGTATTCCGTCTGGATGTACCACTCCCTGGTATGGCAACTGTACCATTCAAGATCGGAGATGGTTACAGAGTGGTGAATTCGGCCCGGACAAAGGCCAACCTCCCATCTGTAGAATCCATCTACCAGGCCCGCTGTCAAGGAAAGGCCGCCAGCATTCTCAAAGATCCATCCCATCCTGGTAATACTTTTCTCAAACCTCTACCATTGGGTAGAAGGTACAGAAGTCTGAACACATGCACCAGCCGGTTTCGTAACAGTTTCTACCCTACTGTTGTTAGAATACTGAACGGACCCACAAACTCTTAACATTCGCCTGTACCTGCGTTTTTGTTTTTGCCACTGTTTACCTATTATTTACTTATCTATGCTACTTAACTCTGTGATTGGTCTGAATTGCTCACAAAACAAAGCTTTTCACCGTGCCTCGGTACACGTGACAATAAATTCAATTCAATTCAAAAGAAAGCCCAACTTGATTTTTACAACCTTTAGTTCAGCACGAGTTAAAATCTGACTGCAACTCAATCTGAATAACTAAAAAATAAGCATGAAATCTAAGTGTGATAAACTGTTTTTTTTTAAAGAAAAGCACTCATGGGATATCGCATCGATGGCTTGGCCAGCCCTTACTGTCTGTTCCCATTTGCCCATGAGAAGTTGGTGGTGAGCGAATCTTTTGAACCGCTGTGGTCCATATGCTGTCGGGAGACCCACAGGGACATTAGGGAGGAAATTCCAAGATTCTGACCCAGTGATAGTGAAGGAATAACAATACGCTTCCAAGTCAGGACAGTGAGTGACTTGGAGGGGAGCTTACAGTTGCTGGTTTTCCAATGTATCTACTGTCCTTGTTCTCCTAGGTGGTAGCAGTTGTGGGTTTGAAAGATGCTGTGTAAAGGAGCCTCAGTGAATTTCTGCAGTACACCTTGTAGACAGTACACATTGCTGCTACTGAGTGTCAGTGGTGGGGACTGAACGGCACCACAACAATCAACTGGACTGCTTTGACCTGGCCAGTATTAAACTTCAAGTGTTGTTGGACATGCATTCATCCAGGCAAGAGGAGAGTACTCCAACATACTCCTGACTTGTGTCTTGTACACATGGACAAACAAGCTTTGAGGATTCAGGAGCTGAGTTACTCGCTGCAGCATTCCTAGCCTCTGACCTGCTCCTGTATTCACATATGGCAAGTCCTGTTTAGTTTCTGGTGAATGGTTAGGGTTAGGGTTAATCCTAACTCCAGGGTACTGTTAGTGGCAAATTCATTATGGTAGCAACATTGAAAGTCAAGGGATGATGGTTATTGCCTGGCATTTATGTAGCATGATTATTACTTGCCAGCTCTCAGGCCAAGACTGAATATTGATTTGAACATAGACTGCTTCAGTATCTGAGTTGCTGCAGATGGCACAGAACATGTTTGTTGATGGTTGCACAACCCCCACTCCTTATGATGGATTAAGGTCAGTGAAGATAGTTGGGCCTATGATGTTACTCTGAAGAACTCCTACAGAGATGCGCAGGAGCTGAGATCACTGACCTCCAACAATGTTTATTATGGGTGGCACAGTGCTGCCTCACAGCGCCAGAGACCCGGGTTCAATTCCCGCCAGAGGCAACTCACTGTGTGGAGGTTGCACATTCTCCCAGTGTCTGTGTGAGTTTCCTCCGGGAGCTCTGGTTTCCTCCCACAGTCTAAAGATGTGCAGGTCAAGTGAATTGGCCATACTAAATTGCCCATAATGTTAGGCGAAGGGGTAAATGTAGGAGTATGGGTGGGTTGCGCTTTGGCAGGTCGGTGTGGACTTGTTGGGCCGAAGGGTCTGTTTCCACACTGTAAATAATCTAAATCTAAGTACTCTAAATCTAAACCACTATCATCTTATGTGTTAAGTATGACTCCAACTAAAGAAGAGTTTTACCCTCGATTCCCATTAACTCTAGTTTTGTAAGGGCTCCTTCATGCAACACTGTCCAATGCGGACTTGACTTCAAGGATTATCATAGTCACCTCACCTCGAGAATTCAGCTGTTCAGCTCAAGTAAGTTGTTTAATTGCCCATCACTAATTACAACTGAATGTGGCATGATCAAAAAAAATTAGACCTGGTCTGTTGATTGGAGGATTGCGTAGCTCTATCACTTGCTGTTTATGCTGCTGGTATGCAAGTAGTCCTGTTTTGTAGCCTCATCACATTGATACCTTATTTTTAGGGATGCCTGGTGTACCCCAGCAAGCCCTCCTGCACTCTCCATTGAATCAGGATTGATGGTAATGGTAGAGTGGGAATTTGCTGGCCAATGAGATTGCAGAACGTGTCAGAGTAGAATTCTACTGCACACACAGCATTGTCCTTTGATGTGAAGGGTGGTGCTTGTCACTGGCCACTCGGGTGCTTTTCCTATCTTCCTGGTGGTGGAAATTGAATAAAGATTCGTGCATTTTGTGTCTTTCACTGTCACACATCTACACACACACACCATGGGTGCTGGGGAAAAAATAAGCATTACCGCAGTTAGGCGGTAGTGTGGGGGTAAAAATAAAAAAAAGAAAAAAAAATAGAATTCTACTGCAAGTGGCCCACAGCGTCTCATGGATGCCCAACATTGAATTGTGAGATCTGTTCAAACCCTGTCCCATTTAGCGCATTGATAATTCCTACATCATACTGTGTGACACTATCAATGTGAAGGCAGGACTTTGTCTCCACAAGGACAGTTCAATGGTTACTCTTATTGTTTATATTACACACAGATGTATCTGCAGCAGGCAGGTTGGTGAGGATGAAGTGAAGATCGAGAGTGTGATGCTGGGAAAGCACGGCCGGTCAGGGAGTAGGAGAACCGACATTTTGGGCATAAGCCCTTCATCAAGGAGGCTTGTGGGCTGGGGGTTGGGGGGGGGGGGGAGTGGGAGGTGGGGGGCTGAGAGATAAATGGGTGGGGGTTGGGGGCGAGTTAACTGGGAATGCGATAGATAGATGAAGGTGGGGGAGAAGGTGATAGTGGGAGAGGAGGGTGGAGTGGATAGATAAGAAAGGCGATTGACAGGTCAAGAGGGCAGTACTGAGTTGGAGGTTTGGGACTGGGATAATTTGGGGGGACAGGAACTGAGAAAACTGGTGAAATCCACATTAATCTAGTGTGGTTGCAGGGTCCCAGGGCAGAAAATGAAGCGTTCTTCCTCCAGTTGTCAGGTGGTTATTGCTTGGCGATGGAGGTGGTCTAGTACCTGCATGTCCTTGGAGGAGTGGGAGGGGGAGTTGAAGTGTTTGGCCACGGGCCGGTGGGGTTGGTTGGTGCAGGTGTCCCGGAGATGTTCTCTGAAACAATTCGCAAGTTGGCACCGTTTCCCCAATGTAGAGGAGACCACATCGAGTGCAACGGATACAGTAGATAACATTGGTGGAGATACAGGTAAGTTGGCCTTCATTGACAAATCCTAACCACCTGTAGCCTGGAGGAAGAACGCCCTTTATTTCACCTTGGGACCCTGCAACCAATGGGATTAATGTGGATTTTACCAGTTTCCTCAGTTTCCCTCCCCCCACAATATCCCAGTCCCAGGCCTCAAACTTGGCATCACCCTCTTGACCAGTCCATCGCCTTTCCCATCTATCCACTCCACCCTCCTCTCCGACCTATCACCTTCTCTCCCCCTATCAGATCCCCTCAGCCCCATTCCCCCTTCCATTTATCTCTCAGCCCCCTGACCCACAAGCCTCATTCCTGATGAAGGGCTTATGCCCAAAACGTCGATTCTCCTGACCCTCAGATGATGCCTGACCTGTTGTGCTTTTCCAGCACCACTCTCTCGACTCTGATCTCCAGCATCTGCAGTCCTCACTTTTTCACCCTGAGAATGAAGTCAAGTATGCTTTTCCCACTCAGTTCCTTCACCATCTGACAGACAGATTTTAGCAGCAGTGCCCTATGAGATCCAACCAGCCTGATTCACTAAATGCCCTGCCACTGTCACTGGAGGACATTAAGATCCCCCAGCTGGAGTACATTCACACCCTTTCTGATCTCAGTGTTTCCTCCAATCATGGTTAAACAAGGAGGAGCCCTTATTTATCAACAGAGGGAGGACAGTATTTTTCCTGGCCACATTTTTCCTGATGTCTTGAGACCACATCAGTTCCTGAGTCAATCTTGAAGATTCCCAAGGCAACTCCCTCCCAACTGTATGCCATTGTGCCTCCACCACTGCTGGGTCTGTCCTGCCAGTGGGACAGGACATATCCAGGGATGGCAATGGAGACAGTCGTACTCTCAGAATCATACCTTACAGATAACATCATCACAGGCTGTTGCTTGATTAGTCTCAGACTGGTCTGCCAATTTTGGCACAGGCCCCAGATTTTAGTAAAGAGGATTTTTCAAGAGGGTTGTATTTGTCATTGCTATTTCATATTATTGTCAAAAATCAAAATTTGTTTTTTGTTCTAGTAACAATCTATTTTTGGACACCAAAATCCCCAAAACCTTTCCTTTCTCTTCTCTCCATGCATTGGAATAACGTATGACATAGCCAGAAAATGTGATTGTTCAGAAGAGAAGAATGTTACCAATATTAACCGAGTGTGTTAAATTTGTCAAACTTGCAACAAATATCATTTACAAAAATACATGCTGTTCATTCATGACGAACAGTTGCCTGTAGCTTAGAATGCCTACTCCAATTCATTAAGATGCTGTCAATGTTAAATGGAAGAATTTTGAGTCGGTTTTTCTTCAAGAATCATTCACATATGGACATCTCTGACCATTGTTATTTGTGTATCACTTAGGCAGAGAGGAGATTTTTTAAAAATCATTGAATATGTATGTTATTATTGCCCATGACTAACTGGGCAGTAAAGAGTCAACCATATTGCTGTCAGTCTGGAGTCACATGTAGGCCAGACCAGGTCAGAATGGCTGATTTCCTTCCCTGAAATAGAAGACTGAATCAGGTGCATCTTTACGTCTAATCAACAGTGGTTGACATGAGACTAGTTTTTCACTCCATAGCATTTTTATTGACTTTATTCCATGGTAGGATTTGAAACACTTATCCAAAACGTTAGCCTGGGGTTTGACATATGTTGTGGCTGTATAAGACATTGGTAAAGCCACTTTTGAAATATTGCATTCATTTCTGGTCTCCCTGCTGTAAGAAAGATGCTGTTAAACTTGAAAGGGTTCAGAAAAGATTGACAAGGATGTTGCCAAAGTTGGAGGATTTGAGCTGTAAGGAGAAGCTGAATGAGCTAGGGCTATTTTCTCTGGAACATCAGTGGCTGAGGGGTGACCTTAGTGAAGTTTATAAAAGCAGTGAGAGCATGGACAGGGTGAATAGCAAAAGCCTTTTTCACAGCATAGGAGTGTCCAAAATTAGAGGATATATGTTTAAGGTGAGATGGGAAAGATGTAAAAAGGGACTTAAAGGGTCAATGTTTTCACACAGAGGGTGGTGTGTGTATGTAATGAGCTCCCAGTGATGGTGGTGGAGGCTGGTACAATTACAAAACTTAGAAGGCATCAGGATAGGAGGGATATGGGCCAAATGCTGACAAATGGGATTAGATTAATTTGGCATATCTGGTCAGCATGGACAAATTGGACCAAAGGGTCTGTTTCTATGTTGTATATCTCTATGATTCTATGACTCTATTACCTTTTCCTCTGCTCCCCAAGTTAACACAGTGGGGCAAGTGAAACAAGTTGTTTGACAAACTTTCAAGGGAATGGGAGAGTTGGATTTCTTACATAAGGGAGGGTTCCAAGTCTTTTGATCATTGTTGGCTACGCTGATTAATACAGAGTACCTCCAAGCCCACACTTTCAGATCTAAATCAAAGCTCTCAACAATCGATCTAGAGCAAACTGATCTTGCATTTCTTAAGTTTCAAGCTCATGCATCATCGAGGTTAATAGCCTCAAATCATTCTCTTTCCAACTTCCCAGTGCCACAAAAATCCAAAGTAGAACAAACCAGGAAACAAGGGTAAAATAATTGACCACATTTTGCATTTCACTTTTCACTTGGTCAAACAGACTTTTTTTTAAGAAAAGGGAGGTCTATACTTTCCGAGTCGGTTTTATCCACAAAAGTTGTTCAAAGTCTGGTTGCTTAATATCACCTGGGGCCATGGTGAGAGGGCGAGAAGGGTATCAGTCCTCCTTAATCAACGGGACTAATTCTCAAACGGGAGGATTGGGAAGAGGGAAAATTAGTATCTGTTGTAAAATCAGGCACAGAAACAGGAATGAAAGAAAAGGAAACTAAGTTTGGATTGAGGCGAACACACACTTAATATTGTCATTTTTTTGACTTCTGAAATAATTTACAACCTTAGCACATTCCATGCATTTAACTGCTGGGCTAACGAGCGACTGGCAGTCATTAACAACCGTCTCATTAAACAAAAAAAACACAGCTATAATGGCCAGAACATAAAACTTTCTGTGGCAAGTTTCGAGGACAATACTCAAACCTCAGGCAACCCATTGAGAGGAGAGGGGCGTAGGGAATGATCTAAGGACATCAAAACTGGTGCTAAACCACCAGCGATTCACAGCAGCTGGGAAGCGACTATCCCCATATCACTGATAGCCCATTCAGTCTTAGACAGTACTTAAAGCAAGAATCCAAAAAAAGTGTGTGTCATAATTTCCTGTGACTCCCAGTCACTACAACATAGCATCTGGGTCCAATAAGTGTACATGACTGGGGAGGGGACGGCTAAGCGAGAGAGAAAGGACCATAAATTGGACACCACCCAGTTACTAAAAGCTGCAGAAGGTTTAAAACATGTCAAAACTTAGGCCATTATGTATCACAAACAGCTCCTCAGGGAACACTTGAAGAGACAAAAATTTCCCGAATTTTTTTGTTCTAAAATATATCTTCAAATCAACTTTTTTGTCTCCCCTCGTTGACAAAGATGAGCATTTCTCACCTTTTGTACAGGCGTCCCGATGTCCACTTCCAGATAGTACCCTCTGCCGACATCTCCTTTCAGATTGTTGAGCATGCTGTAGAAGCTGACAGTGCCGGCAGACTGAGAGGCCAGGGAGATACCCCCCTGGCGTGAGCTCCGTTTGTCGATCAGCCCCTCTCCCGAGCCGTTGAAAGTGGAAATCTTCAGAGGCAGTAAAAGGTTTTCGCTTCGGCATAACCCGAACTCCGCCAGCAGCAAGAAACTTATAAGGAACTTCATTTCGCTCCCACCTCACTCCAAAACAAAAAGTAAATTTACAGCTCCTTTCGCTCGACAAAAAACAAAACCCCAGCCTCACACACAGTTTGTCTATTTCATTTTGACCTCCAGGCTTGTTAAAACTGACTCATCGCTGATTGAGTTTGTTTGGAGATTTCAGATCTCTTTTTTTAAAGAACTTTCACCTACTGTGAGTTCTGCCCTTTCTCACCCCGAACCACAAACTCGGAATAAATCGCTGCCGGCCGAGAATAGACATTTAAGAGCTGCACTGATCCACCATCCCAGCACAAACTTCCCCAAACTTCACTTTAAAAACGGATATGACGAACCGCTGAACGGGAAAAGTTTGGTCAACTTGTGCAAAGTGAAGGACAGTCCCCTAGTGGCTAGTATGGGACAGAGCTATTCGTGTCTTAAATCGAGTGTCGATAGATACCTCCTGTCTGGATTAGTGGTGCTGGAAGAGCACAGCAGTTCAGGCAGCATCCAAAGAGCTTCGAAATCGACGTTTTCGCTGCTCCTTGGATGCTGCCTGATCTGCTGTGCTCTTCCAGCACCACTAATCCAGAATCTGGTTTCCAGCATCTGCAGTGATTGTTTTTACCTTGTTGATTTTAACCCTACTGCGAATCCTCTTGCAAAGATACCTCCTGTCCTCTATTGTTTTGGGAAGATTGTGAGGGTTGGGTGGAATGGGGAGGGTAGATCTCTCCTGACCTTTGACCAGTGGGAACACCATTTCTGCAATGTGAAAGTTTACCCATCTGAAACCCTAACTACTCTGGCTGAGTTAAAAATCACACAACACAAGGTTATAGTCCAACAGGTTTAATTGGAAGCACACTAGCTTTCAGAGCGATGCTCCTTCATCAGGGATAGTCACCTATAACCTAGTGTTGTGTGATTTTTAACTTTGTACACCTCAGTCCAACACTGGCATCTCCAAATCATGACTACTCTGGCTGAGACAGTAAAAGACAAGATATGTTTTTACCCCAAAGACAAGATAAGGCAGGTATCTTAGAATCTTTAGATTAGATTACTTACAGTGTGGAAACAGGCCCTTCAGCCCAACAAGTCCACACCGACCTGCCACCCACCCATACCCCTACATCTACCCCTTACCTAACACTACGGTCAATTTAGCATGGCCAATTCACCTGACCTGCACATCTTTGGACTGTGGGAGGAAACCCACGCAGACACGGGGAGAATGTGCAAACTCCACACAGTCAGTCGCCTGAGGCAGGAATTGAACCCGGGTGTCTGGCACTGTGAGGCAGCAGTGCTAACCACTGTGCCACCGTGCCGCCCACATAGAGAACCATAGAGCTGTACGGCATGGAAGCAGACCCTTCGGTCCAATCTGTCCATGCCAACCAGATATCCCAACCCAATCTAGTCCTACCTGCCAGCACCCGGCCCATATCCCTCCAAACCCTTCCTATTTATATACGCATCCAAGTGCCTCTTAAATGTTGCAATTGTACCAGCCTCCACCACTTCCTCTGACAGCTCATTCCATACATGTACCACCCTCTGCGTGAAAAAGTTTCCCCGTAGGTTTCTTTTATATCTTTCCCCTCTCACCCTAAACCTATGCCCTCTAGTTCTGGACTCCCTGACTCCAGGGAAAAGACTTTGTCTATTTATCCTATCTACGTCCGTCATAATTTTGTAAACCTCTATAAGGTCACCCCACAGCCTCCGACGCTCCAGGGAAAACAGCTCCAGCCTGTTCAGCCTCTCCCTGTAGCTCAGATCCTCCAACCCTGGCAACATCCTTGTAAATCTTTTCTGAACCCTCACAAGTTTCACAACATCTTTCCGATAGGAAGGAGACCAGAATTGCATGCAATATTCCAACAGTGGCCTAACCAATGTCTTGTACAGCCACAACATGACCTCCCAACTCTTGTACTCAATAGTCTGACCAATAACAGAAAGCATACCAAACGCCTTCTTCACTATCCTATCTACCTGCGACTCCACTTTCAAGGAGCTATGAACCTGCACTCCAAGGTCTCCTTGTTCAGCAACACTCCCTAAGATCCTACCATTAAGTATATAAGTCCTGCTAAGTCTTGTAAGCATCCAGGTAGGTTCAAAGTTCGTAAGTGTTCAGAGAGCAAGCAGGCATCGCTGAGATGGTAGCTTGGTCCAACCCCTGGGCTTGATGCCAAAGCCTCTGTGTACGGTGTGCTTGCAGCATTAGTCCAGTGCGAGACACTGGTGTGCTCTGAGGTCGCGGCTTGAAGTGCAGTGGTAAGTTCATTGGATCATCGTCATGATGATGCAGGTGAGCTGGCACATGTGAGATGCCAGTGTCCATGGAATGTAGTGTGAGATGTTGGTGCTGGGTACCCAAGATAGTGGCCCAGAGGATCAAGCAGTGAGCTGAAATCACCCACTGCCCAGTCAGACTTACATGTTGTTAATTGTCAGCATCTAACTTCCTCACATGGGCGGTATGATAGGGAGCTACATTTAAATGAAGCGCAAATTGCAGCTTATGAGGCCAAGAACAAGCAGTAAGAAAGGGATATTGATAGAGTAGGTGAATGGGCAAAACTGTGTTAAATGGTGCTTAATATAAGAAAGTGTGAGGTTATCCATTTTGGAAGGATAAAGGATAGATCAGGGTGCTTTCCAGACAGTAGGAAATTGAAGTTAAATATAGGTGGATACCCAAATTGACTTGGGAGTTCAGGTGCATAGATCTTTAAACTTTAAACTCAAACAGATGCAGAAAAATGCCTTAGCTATTCACACTAACCATGTTCCCCATGATTTCATAAACATCTATAAGGTTACCCCTCAGCCTCCAATGCTCCAGGGAAAAAGCCCTAGCCTATTTAGCCTCTCCTTATAACTCAAACCCTCCAGTCCCAGCAACGTCAATGTGAATCTTTATGCACCCTCTCAAGTTTAAGAACATCCTTCTTATTGGAAGGTGATCAGAATGATATGCAATGTTCTAACAGTGGCTGAACCAATGTCCTGCACAGCCACAAGATGACATGTCAACTCCTCTGCTTGTTGTTCTGGCCAATGAGGGAGGTGTGCCAAATCCCTCTTTCACCACCCTTCTACTCCACACTCAAGGAACTATAGAACTGTACAACATGGCTTTGTGCATGGGAAACCATGTCACACAAGCTTGATTGAGTTTTTTGAAGAAGGAACAAAGAGGATTGATGAGGGCAGAGCAGTAGATGTGATCTATATGGACTTAAGTAAGACGTTTGACAAGGTTCCCCATGGGAGACTGATTAGCAAGGTTAGATCTCATGGAATACAGGGAGAATTAGCCATTTGGATACAGAACTGGCTCAAAGATAGAAGACTGAGGGTGGTGGTGGAGGGTTGTTTTTCAGACTGGAGGCCTGTGACCAGTGGAGTGCCACAAGGATCGGTGCTGGGCCCTCTACTTGTTGTCATTTACATAAATGATTTGGATGTGAGCATAAGAGGTACAGTTAGTAAGTTTGCAGATGACACCAAAATTGGAGGTGTAGTGGATAGTGAAGAGGGTTACCTCAGATTACAACAGGATCTTGACCAGATGGGCCAATGGGCTGAGAAGTGGCAGATGGAGTTTAATTCAGATAAATGCAAGGTGCTACATTTTGGGAAAGTGAATCTTAGCAGGACTTATATACTTAATGGTAAGGTCCTAGGGAGTGTTGCTGAACAAAGAGACCTTGGAGTGCAGGTTCATAGCTCCTTGAAAATGGAGTTGCAGGTATATAGGATAGTGAAGAAGGCGTTTGGTATGCTTTCCTTTATTGGTCAGAGTATTGAGTACAGGAGTTGGGAGGTCATGTTGCAGCTGTACAGGACATTGGTTAGGCCATTGTTGGAATATTGCGTGAAATTCTGGTCTCCTTCCTATCGGAAAGATGTTGTGAAGCATGTGAGGGTTCAGAAAAGATACACAAGGATGTTGCCAGGGTTGGAGGATTTGAGCTATAGTGAGAGGCTGAACAGGCTGGGGCTGTTTTCCCTGGAGTGTCAGAGGCTGTGGGGTGACCTTATACAGGTTTACAAAATTATGAGGGGCATGGATAGGATAAATAGACAAAGTCTTTTCCCTGGAGTCGGGGAGTCCAGAACTAGAAGGCATAGGTTTAGGGTGAGAGGGGAAAGATATAAAAGAGACCTAAGGGGCAACATTTTCATGCAGACGGTGGTACGTGTATGGAATGAGCTGCCAGAGGATGTGGTGGAGGCTGGTACAATTGCAACATTTAAGAGGCATTTGGATGGGTATATGAATAGGAAGGGTTTGGAGGGATACGGGCCAGGTGCTGGCTGTGGGATTGGGTTGGGATATCTGGTCGGCATGGACAGGTTGGACCGAAAGGTCTGTTTCCATGCTGTACATCTCTATGGCTCGATACAAAACTGTGAGAGACATGGACTGTAGATCGTGAGGTGCACTTCTCCCAAGACAGCAGACATAGGTTTAAGCTGAGGAGCAAGTGGTTTAGAGGAGATCTGAGAATGGTGCAAGTATGGAATGCACTGACTGAGAGGGTGATGGAGGCAGATACTCTTGCAAAATTTCATAAGCATTGAGATGAATACCGGGCTTCAGTAGGCTATGAGATAGATACAGTCTAAGATGGATAAAATTTTGACAAGTAAAGCTATTAAGGGACATGGGCCAAAGGCAAGTTTGTGGAACCCATTGAATGGGGAACAGGGTCATTCTTATTTCTGTGTTCCTGGGCAATAATTCCCCTAAATTGGAATCTCACCATTTCTTGTTGAGAGTCTCCTCTTGATACCTAGAACTCTGTCTAAAGTGCAGTGAGTTGCAATACCGGTCGTCCTGCTATAACGTGCATTCCGTTAATGCGACTTCTCTGTAACATGATTGATGAATTGGGGACACTGTTTCTAAAGTGTGAACTTTCAAAACATGTATTGGTTTTAACACGATTCCAGCTCCATTAGATTAAATGGTGATGCTGTTACGCGATTTTCTTATAACACGGGATTGCACGAGAACGGAACTACCACGTTATAGCAGAACTGACTGTATCAAGAAAGGCCTTGAGTAACACCTCACATGATTCTCCCAGAGATCCCAACATGACACATGTAGTTCAGCCTCTGCTGCTCCTTTATCAGGTGGTTGTGGAGGTTAAGATCGTAAGACACAGAATTTATAGCAAAAGTTTACAGTGTGATGTAATTGAAATGATGTATTTAAAAAGACCTGGATTGTTTGTTAAGTCTCTCAACTTGTTGAATGACCATGCTGGTTTCAGTTCTTCCATATTTAAATCACAAAATTTTTTTAAAAGTTACATTCTCAAGTGAACTTTAATAATTGGTGTCATGTTGGCCCAGATAAGGTATCGAACATGTTAGCTCCCTGTGTGAGGCTGTCTGTGCCACAATGGTGATTGATTCTAATCTAAAAAATGGATTTACAGAATCCTGCATGGCTTCATGCAGTTTTTGAACAAATAAGATGTAACTGTGCAAGTACACATTCACCCCACAAACTTGTGTATGTGTGTGTGTGTGTGTGTGGTGGGGGGGAGGGGGCGGGAGTTATAAGTGTCTGTGAGACTGTGTGCGAGTGTGAGTGTAAAGGGGTACAAGTGTCAGAGGATGCGTGCATGAGTGTGGGAGTGTATGTGTGAACGTAAGAGAGTGTGTCTGCGTGAGTGTATAGGTCTATAGGAGAGAGTGTGTGTGTATTTGTAGGAGTGTCTGTCTGTGTATGTGTGTCTGCCTGTGTGCGTGCATCTCTCTGTGTATGTGTATAGTGCAGTGGGGTCACCTGTAGTGTGACATGAATCTAAGGTCCCAGTTGAGACCATCCCCATGTGTACCGAACTTGACTATCAGCCTCTGCTTGGCCACTTTTCATTGTTGCCTGTTCTGAAGTCCACCTTGGAGGATGGTCACCCAAATGTCCCAGACCGCCGAAGTGTTCTCTGACTGCCTCTTTAACATGGAGTTAGATATGTTCTTGATTGATAAAGGGATTAAGTGTTATGTGAAGCAGGCAGGAGAATGGGGATGAGAAACATACCAGCCATAATTGAATGGCATAACGGACTTGATGGGCTGTATGGCCTAATTCTGCTTCTATATTATGGATTTATGGTCCTAAGGTATCTACTGCCCTGTACATCTAGATGTAAGTGATCATAGGTTTGGAAGGTGTTGTCTAAGGACAATTATGAAGAGGGAATAAGGAGCTGACAAAGAGATGTAGATAGTCAAATGAATGGAAAATGGAATATAAAATGCAAAAAGGTGAAATTGTCCACTTGTCAGAAAGAATAAAATGAAGCATATTGTATTATACCAATCTCTCTCTCAATGTTGACAAAACTAAAGAACTAATCATTGACTTCAGGAAGAAAGGAGGAGGACACACCCCCATCTACATCAGTGGAGCGGAGGTTGAGAGGGTTGGAAGCATAAAGCTCCTCAGAGTGACGATAACTGACAATCTGTCCTGGACTCCCACATAGATGCGACAGTCAAGAAGACACAACGATGCTGCTTATGAAATTTAGCATATCCATAAGGACCCTCACCATTGAAAGTATACTGGTACATAATGGCCTGGTATGTTAACTACTCTGCCCAGGACATAAGAAACAACAGAAGATTGTGAATACAGCCCAGACCATCACGGTCAAGGCAACCTGCCACCCATGGACTCCAACCACACTTCTCGTTTCCATAGAAAGGCCGACTTATTCCTGATGAAGGGCTTTTGCCCAAAACGTCGATTTCGAAGCTACTTGGATGCTGCCTGAACTGCTGTGCTCTTCCAGCACCACTAATCCAGAATCTGGTTTCCAGCATCTGCAGTCATTGTTTTTACCTTAGTAATGCTGTCTTCCAACCTCTCCATCAGGCCGAAGATACAGAAGCTTTAAAACACACACACACACACACACACGTTCAAGAACAGCTTCTTCCCTGCAATTATTAGACTGATGGCAAATAGCGCTAATTTTGTTATTGTTCATGTTGCTTTGCGCACTTCCTGTGCAGCCATGACCTTGTGTGCCTTGCCCTGTCTAAGCACCCTTTGATCCATTTGTCCTTGTTGCTATCATCTGTCTGTACTGCTCGCAAAACAAAGCTTTTCATCGTACTAAGGTATCTGTGACTAAAATAAATCAAATCAAAATCAAATCATCTAAAGTTGTGAGGTTGCAGAGCTCTGAAATGCAGAGAGATCTGGGGGTCCTAGTGCATGAATCACAGAAGGTTATTATGCAGGTACAGCAGGTAATCAGGGAAGCTGATAGAGTGTTATATTTTATTGCAGAGGCATTGAATGCAAGACAAGAGAGGTAATGCTTCAAACACAGAGGACATTGGTGAGACTGTACTTTGAGTGCTGTATAAAGTTCTGGTCACCGGACTTACAAAAAAGTGTTAATATGTTGGGAAGCAGTTTACTAGACTAATACCTGGAATGGGCAGATTGCTTTATGATGAAAGGTTAGAGAGGCTAGGTCTTTATCCTTTGAAGTTTAGAAGAGTCAGAGCTGACTTAATTGAAACATTTAAGATCCAGAGGAGACTTGACTGGGTGGATGTTGAGCAGATGTTTCCTGTTGTGGGAAAATCTAGAACTAAGAGTTATAGATTAAAAATAAGAGATTCCCCCATGTAAGACAGCGGTGAGGGGAAAAAAACTCTCCCAGAGGGTTATGGGAATTCTCTTGCTCAAAAGACAGCAAATACAGAACCTTCAAATGTTTTTAAGGCAAAGGTAGATTGATTCTTGATTACCGAAAGGATGAAAGATTACTGGGGGTATGAAAGAATGTAGAATTGAAGTTCAAATCTGATCATCCGTGATCTTATTGCATGGCAGATGAGGGTCAAAAGGTCAAGTCCTAATCTTGTTCCTTGTTTGGTTGTTAGTAAGCGAAGTTGGCTAATATGTTTCAGTTCTTTTGTTGGAAGTCCATTCTTAAACAAAGTGAAGTTTGAATTTCCGTTATGGTCTGCATTTCTCCATATTTAAATTATTGCTTGAGACACAGGTTTGGCTAGAGCTCAGGAACAAAAGGTCATATGATTTGAAGCAGCCCCTTTTAATCCATCATCTGTGTTCAAAACATACAAATATTATCTGGAAACTCACAATAGACTGAGGCGTGACATTGTCAAAGCTCTTGTTCAGGGTGTAACAACATGGAGGTGAACCCATCTGTTAATTAAACTAAACACCCAGAAAAGCTCACCTCTCCTCATGATCTGGTAAAATAGGAATGACAGAGAACTTCCAAATTCCACTATTTAAAGAAAGTGACATCAATTTATTTTTTAACTCTAAAAGTGAACATTAAACAACAACTATTCACAACTCTAAGCCCCCCTTTCTCTTAACTGATTATTACCTGCCTCCAAATCTATAACAATATGCTGTTCCAATGAAACATTTATTAAAATTACATCAACTTAGTTTCAAAGCCACACAGTCGCTGTCGTCTTCTTGACTTCACTCTTCTAGCTGATAAATTCCCTGGGTCGATCTCTTCCTTTTTACTGCAAGTATGTTTCATATGAAAATAGAGTGTTTCCTAACTTCTTGGATCTGTCTCAAGGGCAGTTACTCTTTCTCCAATTTTCAAAATGCCTGCATTTTTATACTCCCAACATCAGATCATCTCAGTGCTTCGATGTTGGCAAAATAATAAATTCAGACTCGATTTGGTTTTAGTATCCTCAGGCATAATTTAAACTAATTGGTTAAATTCAAATCGTTGTCAAAACAGCAACCAAAACTCAGTTATCCATTTCACAGCCAAATATTACATGTTTTCAATCGTCCAGTACACTCTGGGACTGCCATCTAGTCACATACACAGGTGCTTGTAAGCTCTCACTTAACAACGGTATTCATTCTCTCTTAAAGATACAGTACACACCTTCATGTTCATAACAGGGGACTCCAAGAACCTTTGAAGACTGATGATAAAGGCAGGTCTTTTTCATCATCTACAATGACATTGGCATTTAGTTGATTTTAGGTAAGTAATGGATCCCATTAAGGATAGTCTAGAGGGTTTCTGGGGATTCCAAGAATGTGATGCACAGCCCCAAGTTAGAGCTTAAGGCTGCTTAAGAATATTCTGGAGGAATTTAGCCTTTCCCTGGAAACAGCCCTTTACCATTAGGGTACTGGGGGAGCGATGGAAGATATATGGATTTCTCCTGACACACAAGAATTTTACAGACAAACATAAATACAGCAGTAACCATGACAGTCATTCGCCCAACCATCCAGATAGCGCTAAGGATCCCTTTTCATACATTTCTTGGGGGTGGAAGCCAAATCTCTGTTGAGATTTTAAGTCCCTTGTGGAAAAATAAAAACAGGGGTGATAGAAATTTTGATTAATGAGGTTGAGCTTTAGCTCTTGTATGCTATGCTTGGGTGCATGCTGGCATGAAGTTATATATTAAGGATTAAAGCTTGCTGTAAAACCAAAATGAACCACCCGTTCATGAATTTTGCTGATCAGTTTTGACTCTATAATAAGCCTGATGGATATGTTTGATATATAATAATGAACTCTCCAGAATTTCCTGTTATGTAATTTAAATGTAAAATATTCACTGGAAGTCATTAGTTATCTTCTCTCTCCCTGGATAGTTATCTGCATAGACATATCTGATTTTTGACCGGATGACAGTGTCCACAAAGCCGTTCAGTTGAATGGCAATACTGCATACTGCAGCAGAGGGGTGCTGTGTACAGGCCCAAAGGTGATTTACAGTTGATTGGCTTGGATCCTGAGAAGTTTATATTCATGTCAAGTTCAGTAATGTTTGGCATGGTTCTACTACACCTCTATGCCTCAGGCTAACTCATCCGATTATAAAGAGCTCAAAGAGCCTAATAATCCGAATTACATCAAAAATACAGGCACTACAGGGTTTTGTAGTGCAGTGATCACTTACATACCTCTGAGTCAGGAGGCCCATCTGCTCCAGAGGTGTGGCATAACATGCCTAGTCAAATTGTTTATTTTAAATAAAATCTATAAATATGAATTGGACTACCAAAATAGCTCAACTGGCACAGTGTTAGATTGAAGATCTAAAGATCCCTGGTTCAATACCAGGATTCCATTTCAGTGTTTGGGTCTCTTGTGACACAGTGGTGGTGTCCCTACCTATCTACACATCTATCCCTTAATATCAACAGGCATGATGGTCCGAATGGCAGTAAAACTTTGTGAAGAAATAGCATCAAGTGCTATTAACTGGAATTTGGTGGACGGTTGCCTGAATCCAAGAACATGGGGGTGGAAATCACACTTGCTGAGAGCTGCAGGCCAAACAGATTGAATGATAGTACCATCAGGGGGAAGGGGCTGCTGCCAGTAAGACACCCCACCCCCACACCATTGTACCACCACTGGATTCTGGTCAGTGGCTGAGTAATGGCAGGATGGGCGTGTCAGCAGAAAAGGTAGGCAAAAGGCTAACAGTAAAGAGGAGGAAGTGAGGACTGCAGATGCTGGAGATTAGAGTCAAAAAGTGTGCCGCTGGAAAAGCACAGCTGGTCAGGGAGCATCTGAGAAGCAGGAGAATCAACATTTCGAGCGTAAGCTCTTCATTAGGAACTCACCCAGTCCTCACACCCACTCCGCCCTCCCCCTCAGTCACTGAGTGCTCCTCCTAGGGCACTGCAAAGAGGTTTGCTTCATGCGCCTTTCGCATGGCAACAATCCCAGCTTCCTGCCGATGCCTTAAGGCCTGTGGGACCTTCGATGAACACGAAACACTCAAAAAGGGTGCTAAGTCTAAGGCATGGAACTACAGGCCTACAAATCTGATAGTCAAGGGTGTGATGCTGGAAAAGCACAGCCAGTCAGGCAGCATCCGAGGAGCAGGAAAATCAATGTTTCGGGCATAAGCCCTTCACCGGTGAATCTAACACCTGTGCTAGGGAAACTATTGGAAAAAATTCCTAAGGACAGAGTTTATCTCCACTTGGAGAGGCCAGGATAGTTAGCCAATGAGGGTAGTCTACTTGGCCTTCAGCAAGGTTATTTGACAAGGTCTCAAATAGCAGACTGGTTAAAAAGTTGAGAGCTCATTGGTTCCAGGTTAGTTTGGCAAATTGGATCCAAAATTGTTTTTGTGGCAGGAAGCAGATGGTGATGGCTGTAGGATGTTTTTGCAACTCCAACCCTCCAGGGATGTACCATCGGCTTTGCCACTGGATCACTTGCTATTTGCTGTGTACATTAATGGTCACACATGAATGTCTGAGGTATAATTAGTAAGTTCCTAGATGATATGAAAATTAGTGATGTGTGATAAATAGGGAGATGGAAAGCCTTAGGTTACAGGATGATACAGTTGGGCTGGTCAGATAGGCTGAATAGTGGCTAATGGAATTTAATACTGCAATGTGTAAGGTGATGCATCTTGGAACTCTAAGAATTACAGAAGATCAAAGGAATCTTGGTGTGCATGTCCATACATCCTTGAAGGCAGCAGGGCAGGTAGATAAAGTGGTTAAGAAGCATATGGGATACTTGTCTTTATTCCTGATTTATGCCAGAAATGTTGATTCTTCTGCTCCTAGATGCTGCCTGACCTGCTGTGCTTTTCCAGTGCCACACTTTTCAACCCTACTTGTCTTTATTAGTCAAGATATGAATACAGGTACAAGTATATTATGGTGAAACTGTATATAATATTAGTTCGGCCACAGCTGTAGTACTGTGTGCAGTTCTGGTCACTACGTTCATTTTCTTCCTCCAAGTCTTTAATATAGTTTGCAGATAATTGTGGTCCCAGCACTGATCTCCATGGAACCTTACTGGCGACTGAAAAAAAAATACTTTATCCCAATTACTGTTGCTTTTCCATTAGCCAATTCTCTATTCATGCCAATAAAGTACTTCCAACACCATGTACTCATACTTTATGTCTTCCTTTAGTGAAGTGCTTTGTCAAATGCCTTCTGGAAATCCAAATACAACACATCCACTGGTTCTCCTGCATCCACGTGATCTAACTAATGGTCTTGGGTCCTTGCTTGGAGCATGAGGTCTGTCCCATTCGCCAGAGGAATGGTCCTAGCAATTGTTGATTGTTCAGCAGTCTTGCCCAAATGCTTCATTTCAAATGGGAGGAATGATAGATGCAATGTTCCCTTCCTGGAGGTGGTGCGAAGGGTGGGTGAGTTTGCCCTAGAGAGAAAATTGCTCCTTTGTGACCAGCTCAGCAATGAAATGTTGGGAGAGAAGGCCAATTGGGGACCTTCTCAATCACCACCAATTAGGGCCAGGAATTGTCGAATAAAAATCACTTAAAGGTCCCAGTTCCCTGATGATCTGCTTTCCCAACAAGCAGGAAAGGTGGCTTCAGGGTGATCTGCCTGCTGCATGGTTTAGGAGAGGGTAGGAAAGAGGAGATGTCCTTTATTTTCCCCAACATGTGAAAATCAGGGGCAAGAGGATATCTGCTGAAAGCCACCCTTGTCCTGGCCTCTGTCTTCCCTGACCCCTACCCTTTTCACAATCCATCAGACCCACAAGAAAAAGACTTGCCTTATCGCTGTTGAATCCCCTGAAGACTAGGCCTGCATTCATGGTCTGTAGACTCCAGGAGATACCCAGCTTTGATAAGACCACAGGAGCAGAAGTGGCCAATCAGCCCTTTCTGTCTGCTCCATCATAAAATGAGATCACAGCTGATCTTATAGCCCTCAACCCCACTTTCCTGTCTTTTCCCAATAAGCCTTAGCGATTAAAAACAATTTCAGCCTTAGTAATCTAGCTTTGATGCCCTGTGCAAAAAAAAAATCCACAGATTCACTATTCTCTGAGAGGAGAAATTCCTACCCATCTCCATTTTAAACATGCAACCCTTTATTCTGAGATAGGTGTTCAATGTTGAGGCCTGTAATTCATTGAGAAACCTGCCAGTCAACTCTTAAGAAATTGATTGAATCTCAATGCTTTCTTTTTGCTAGAGATGGGAAGTGAAGGATAGTTTCTTGATTGTTATTACTGAGCCTGGCTTTATAATTCCAGATATTTTATTGCAATCAAATTCCACCATTTATCATTTACTGTCATGTGCATTTAATAAAATGTGTGCCATTCATAGGCTGCTAATGGTAAAAAAGTCGCCACAGACCATTGAGGTTGGTCTCTCATTAGAGAGGCATGACTGGTGGTGGTTTAACCTCAGGGTTTCCACATCTCCAGCAAAGGGAAGTCCTTCACACATCAGGGTAAATAGAAGACAACCCATCTCAGCCAATGTGGGAATTGAACCCACACTATTGGTATCATTCATCAGCTGGGATAGTGGTATTGACCCAATGTCTCCAGGTATTAGCCTGGGTCTTCAGATCACTCACCACTCCTCTATCATCTGCCTCATTTGATTTGATTACTTACAGTGTGGAAACAGGCCCTTCGGCCCAACAAGTCCACACCTACCATCCAAACAGCAACCCACCCAGACCCATTCCCCTGCATTTACCCCTTCACCGAACACTACAAGCAATTTAGCATGGCCAATTCACCTAACCTGCACATTTTTGGACTGTGGGAGGAAACCGGAGCACCCGGAGGAAACCCACGCAGACACGGGGAGAATGTGCAAACTCCACACAGAGAGTCACCTGAGGCAGGAATTGAACCCGGGTCTCTGGCACTGTGAGGCAGCAGTGCTAACCACTGTGCCACTGTGCCATCCAAACGGCACAGTGGCACTCATATGGTCCTTAATCAATCCATGGTTCCTATCAAATAAAAGTGTTTAAATATTGTGTTATAGGCCAGGCCAAAACCTCTCAAAGAATTCAGAAGACCCTAAATTTTCTTATTTTCAAGGTAAATGTAGGTTGTATAAACTACTGGATTAGTGGTTCTGGAAGAGCACAGCAGTTCAGGCAGCATCCGAGGAGCAGTAAAATCGACATTTCGGGCAAAAGCCCTTCACCAGGAATAAAGGCGGAGAGCCTGAAGTGTCCAACACATCTCGTCCACATCCCACACCTCCACCCTCAGACCCCACCCCTCCAACCATAACAAGGACAGAACGCCCCTGGTATTCACCTTCCACCCTACCAACCTTCGCATAAACCAAATCATCCGCCGACATTTCCGCCACTTTCAAAAAGACCCCACCACCAGGGATATATTTCCCTCCCCACCCCTTTTCACCTTCCGCAAAGATTGTTCCCTCCGTGACTACCTGGTCAGGTCCACGCCCCCCTACAACCCACCCTCCCATCCTGGCACCTTCCCCTGCCATCACAGGAATTGCAAAACCTGCGCCCACACCTCCTCCCTCACCTCCATCCAAGGCCTAAAAGGAGCCTTCCACATCCATCAAAGTTTTACCTGCCCATCCACTAATATCATTTATTGTATCTGTTGCTCCCGATGCGGTCTCCTCTACCTTGGGGAGACTGGACGCCTCCAAGCAGAGCGCTTTAAGGACCATCTCTGGGACACCCGCACTAATCAACCACACCGCCCCGTGGCCCAACATTTCAACTCCCCCTCCCACTCTGCCGAGGACATGGAGGTCCTGGGCCTCCTTCACCGCCGCTCCCTCACCACCAGACGCCTGGAGGAAGAATGCCTCATCTTGCTGTGTTCTTCCAGCCTCCTGCCTGTCTACTCTGGATCCAGCATCTGCAGTTTTTTTTATCTCTAACCAAGTTTCTACCACTTTCTCTGCCAGTTCATTTCACACACAAACAACCCTTTGCGTGAAAAGGTTGACCCTTGGTTCCCTTTTAAGTCTTTCTCCTCTCGCCTTATGTAAATCTTATCTGAACTAATTGCTGGAGCCTCAATCCATGTCCTGTTTTATTCTGTAATATAGACTCAGTTCAGTGCAATAAATTCACATGATATCAACACTTTTATTGTCTGAAATTTCAGTTGTATCATTAGGCCTTGGAGCAAATTGTTAACTTGCAGTTACCACAATAGTTCAGAGCACCGGAGATATATTAAGGACATAATGCCTTACTTAGACACTGAACATCTGCTCTCATTTGCATTTGGTATTGGATTCACTGTAATTACATTCGGGGATTGATGGAAAATCCTGGATTAAAGCAATATTCCTTAATCCCTGACCACATGTTTCAAATTTCAATGCTGTATTAACCTTTCAACTCAAGTGTGAACACTCAGGATTGCTGAAGACATAAAATTAGTGCTGTTGACTCCCACGGATAGTACTTTATAAATCTGACATAAATATACACTGAGCAAATTAAGTTTTGGGATGTTACATGCAGTAAATAATCTTTAAGCCTCTGATAGGCCTTGTTAACATGCAATACAATGTAGACCATTAAACCTCGGTAAGACACCATGAAATGTAATTTTAAATTACCTTTTTGTGTTAAGCTGCTTCAAAACCTTCATTGTCATGCCTTAAATTAAATTGAGAGACTAAAATAATGAAGACAAAGATTCAATCTAGTAAATTAAGGAGTGATATCAGGAAATGCTACTTCAAGGAGAGAATGATGAATATGACAAATAAAGTTCCAGACCAGTGGAGGTAAATTTCCTGGAATCATTGACAAAACAATTTGATGTTGAAATGGGAGGAATCCAATCTTGGCCTATGGAGTAAGATGGTTTGCATTTTTGCAAAATGCAAAATGTTGCATCCCTCATTTGCAATTCTCCTGCCGTTCTCTGATTATAGTTTGGGACAGAAGACTTGGAAATAGTCTATTCAGCCCTTCAATCCTGTGCTGCCATTCAATATGATCATGAGTGATTACATTGCTATCTCAACAGCTCTCTCTTCACTGCCCCTTATTCCTGTGTCTGCCAAAAATCTATGGAGCTCCATCTTCAATAAATTCAATACCCCAATCCCCACTGCTTTCATGGAAAGAGAATGCCATGGACTAACAATCCTCTGAGAGCAAAAGAAGTCCCTTCATCTCCATTTTATGGAAGTTCCCTTCCCTTCCTACCTCCTATCACTAAAGTGTTCATTAGCCAATCTTCTCACAGATCTTTGAAATGTTTGGGAGTGTTGAGGACTGTTTCTGGTGTCTCTCCCTCTGGTTTTGATTTGATTTATTATTGTCACTTGTACCACGATACAATGGAAAGTTTTGTTTTGCATGCAACACAGACAGATCATGCCATACAAAGCACATTGGGGGATAGACCAAAGAGAAAAATACAACATTGCAGAGAAGATGCACAAAGAGGGAGATTGATTTGAAAATTAAAATTTGAGAGGTCCATTCAGAAATCTAATTCAGCATGGAAGAAACTGTTCTTGAATCCATTGGTACGTGTTTAAGCATTAGTATCTTCAGCTCAACAGAAGAAGTTGGAAGAGATTATAACCAGGGTGGAAGGAGTCTTTTATTATATTAGCTGCCTTCCTGAGGCAGCCGGAAGTGTAGGTGGACTCAATGGATGGAAGGTTGGCTGCGTGATGGACTGGACTCTCTTGTCTGTAGTTACCTATGGTCCTGGGCAGAGCAGTTGCCATGCCAAGTTGTGATGCATCCATTTCTCGATTGCATCTATAAAAATTGGTAAGAGTCTTTGTGGTCATGTCGAATTTCCTTAGCCTCCTGAAGAAGGAGCGTCATTGTTGTGCTTTCTTGATTGTAGAATTGAATGTGGGTGGACCAGGACGGATTGTTTGTGATCATCTCTCCTGGGAACATGATGCTCCCAACCATCTCCACCTCAGCACCATTGATGTAGGCAGGGATGTGCCCTCCACCTTGCTTCCTGACGTCACTTTTCTTATTCTGCCAGGTCCTGTCCTCATCTGTGACCCAGATCAGAATGTGATGAAACCACGCCATCTGTAGGTAACAGTCACTCCAGCAAACTATTGTCATCACTATGTATAAGACACATCCTCCTCAGTACTTTTAACTCTGCAAGGGAAAAAAAACACTCAAATATAAGCAGAGTACTGTAGAATGCTGGAAATCTATAATACCAACAGAAAGGACTGGAGAAACGTAACAGCACCTCTGGATAGAAGTTTAGAGTTAACATTTTGAGTCCAGAATGGTTCTTTTTTTGCAACTAAATGAGGCTATAAAATCTATCCTATTCATGCTGTTAAAAAGCAACAAGTGGAACAGATGATAAGTATGCTCAAACCAAAAAGCAGAGCAGGTCATAGAGGGGTGTTATAGATGGAAAATGTCTTCATGGTAGTAATAATATCAGAACATAGGTTCAAACACTGGATGCAGTGAGAGATGGATGTAACAGAAATGGAACATCGAGTTCATGGTCTGAAGTTGTTGAATTCAATGTTGATTCCTGAAGGTTATAAATTGCTTAAGCACAAAGTGAGATGCTGTTCCTACAGCTTGTGTTGGAACAAACCAGAAAGAAAATGCAGCACTCTGCTGTGCAGAGGGACCTGGGTGTCCTTGGCCATGAATAACAAAATGTTGGTTTGCAGGTGCAGCAGGTAATTACGAGCAAGCTCGATTATCTGAACGAAATGGGCGGGACGTACTTTGCTGGGGTGACTGATTGTTCGGATAACTGATTTGATCGTGAACAAAGGAAGCTATACTGAACATACTTATGTAAAAAAGCATGTTTACAGAGTTCTTATTTCATTCAATTGATAAAATGTGCACAAACACTGGATATTGCTTAAAAATTCATGATATTTTACAAATAAGATCACTTTTTGGCATGAGTTTGACTGAAGTCTGTGAAATTTTTCGCAGATGTTTTCTGCAGTTTTATCCCAGTCCTCAACAGCAGCTAACGTCTTTCTGTTCAGTGTCATCCCACTATCCAGACCAACCAAGTGTTGTCCATCCCTCCCTCAGCAACTGCTGAGCCCTTCGAGAAAGAGAGAGAGAGAGAGAGCGAGAGAGAGGTGCAAAATACAGTGGGAGTATGAACGAAAGATTTGTTTGCTGACTTCAGATTCTGTCCTCTCATCAATTGTTTTTAGGGGGATAATGTTTTCCTCGTGTTTCCTCCAGTCAAGTCTTCCTCCTGTTTATTTTCACATGTGCTAACTAACTACGATTCGATCTCCCCCATCAAATACATTACATTTTCTTGTTAGCTGAAAGATATTGAAATACATTTCGTTGGAAAAAAAGAGGCATCGTCGGATAATGGGGGGAGAAAGCAACAGAAATGAGAAGTGTGAGTACACTTTTTGACTTAACTGTCTGGAGAATGAACTGAGGAAAAACATTCCTGATGAAGGGTTGATGCCCAAAACATCGATTTTCCTGCTCCTCGGCTGCCACCTGATCTGCTGTGCCTTTCCAGCATCACTCTAAACTTGACTCTTATCTCCAACATCTGCAGTACCCACTTCTGCCTGAGAAAAAGAATTGTTGGGTTTGCAAAACAGAGTGAGTCAATGTTGAAAGGGAATATTGCTGTTAGACCGCACAGCTTGGGCTTGCACGTATGTTGTTCTTGCGTGTTCGCAGTCACAAACCTTGGTCCTCGGGAGAATAAGTATCGGAGAGCCTTTTTACAAAAAGTGTAAGGCTTAACTCGAACATCATATCTTGAGTATATATTTGAGATTTATTATTTGTTAAAGTATACTTGCATCTATATTCCCGTTCAAAGTTACAAAACGATGTCTTAAATGGATGAGGAATAGAATTTTCTCACTTCAATTGAAATGCATGGACAGGGTCCTTGACATTTTGTTTGGATAATCAGAAATTCAGATAATTGATGTTCGGATAGCCGAGTTTGTTCTGTATTGTCCTTCATTGCAAGGAAGATGGGTTATGGGAGGCTACGCTGAAGCTGTATATGATGCTGGAGAGGCCCAGCCTTGAGTACTGTGTACACTTTGGTCTCCTTACTTGAGAAAGGGTGTACTGGCACTGGAGGGGGTGCAGAGGAGGTTCACTCAGTTGATTACGGATTGAGAAGTTTGGCTTATGAGGAAAGATTGAGTAGACAGGGACTTTACTCATTGGAATTTTGAAAAATGAGGGGGGAATCTTGTAAAACATACAGAATTATCAAGGGAATAGGTAAGATAGAAGGGAGGTTTGTTTCCACTGGTGTGTAAAACTAGAACTAGGGGGCATAGCCTCAAAGTGCGTGGAAGTAGAATTCGAATTGAGTTGAGGAGGAACTTCTTCACCCAAAGGGTTGTGAATCTGTGGAATTCCCAGCCCTCGTTGACTGGTTTTGAAGCAAAGATAGATAGAATTTTGAACAGTAAAGGAATTAAAGGTTATGGTGAGCAGCCGGGTAAATGGAGCTAAGTCCATGAAAAGATCAGCCATGATCTTATTGAAAGGCAGAGCAGGCTTGAAGGGCCAGATGGTCTTGCTCCTAGTTCTTATGTTATGTTAAAGCATATTTTATTTTAGGTTTAGAAAATATACCCATTCAGAATTTTTTCCCAGTGAATTAATAATCCAGTGGATATTTCTGTTATACTCATCCTCTCTCGATTTTACCATGTAGAACTCAGCATTTGAGTCTGTTTACAAAATGTACCTGTACTGTTTTATTCTGTTTTATTGTACTGTTTTATTCCTGATCCCCTTTACATTTGAATTAAAAGGTCACCTAGCTACCTAGACACAGGTAGCTACTTGGATGCTGCCTGAACTGCTGTGCTCTTCCAGCACCACTAATCCAGAATTTGGTTTCCAGCATCTGCAGTCATTGTTTTTACCTAAAAGGTCACCTAGGCAGTTAAAGATGGTCATGTGAATTAGTCCAAGAATGCCAACTACTTGAGTATATTATAAACACACAACCTTCTTGTTTTGATACACCTTAAAAACATGAGACTTGAATGGTTTAGAAACAATAGTACCAAGCTGCATTTGTATAGTGCCTTTAAAATAGAGTGGAGCATTCCAAGATGCGTGAGGACCTTGCCATCTCTGACCTACTTTTTAAGCAATCTACCCTTCTGTATTTTAATGACAACCTGTGTTAGGTGACTTAAAAGGGTGTACAGGGCTGTTAAAAGATTACCTGTCACCATGATAGATTGCATGCTAAGCAAATCTAATCTGGGAGTATTATCTGTCCAGGCTCAAGAAAATACAAGAAATGCTATTGATTTGTACTCCATACCTATTACCTCGTATTTGACAGGGACAGTGACAGATCTCAAAACCAGTAATGTAGGCCAAGGTCCACAACTGCCACAACATTATGAGAATATCACGCTGTAAGAGCTGACCCCTGTGAACTAGAAGGCTTAACTGGAGATTTAGTCCTTCACAGGACATGACAGAATAGGCTTTAAGACATGCTAAGCCTCCAAATTAAAGGCACATTGTCATTAGGATTTTCTCAAAGGATAACAGGCATATGCAACAGATAAATGGTAGTCGGAAAATACAACAATGAATTACAAGCCTCCTTCAATCCCCTGAGTAGTGCAGTTGATCAATGTAATACGTTTCAAGAACTAAAAGCATAAAATGTTGGAAATATTCAGCAGGCTTGGCAGCATCTGGAGAGAGAGAGAGAAACAGAGTTTACCGTGATCTTTCCTTCCAAACACACAGATGCAACCTGCTGATTGTTCTCAGCAAATTCTTTTCATTTTATTTTAGATTTCCATAATCTGAAATATTTTGCTTATACGTTAAGATATTTTAAGCAGGTATAAGTGAGGAATTGGAATTAGATCAGGATTCTTAAACTGCGGGTTAAAACAGGGGTTGCTGCCAAGCATGTTAATTATTTATTTGTTTGTTTATTTACTTATGGGACATGGGTGTTGCTGGCTGGGCCAGTATTTATTTCTTATTCTTGAACTGGTGCAATCCATATGTTGTAGGTTGACCCACAATGCCCTTAGGAAGAGAATTCCAAGATTTTGACTGGGCAACAGTGGAGGAACGGTAATATATTTCCAAGTCAGGATGCTGTGTGGCTTGGAGGGGAACCTGCAGGTGGTGGGTGTTCCCATATATCTGCTGTCCATGTCCTTGTGCCAGGTATGACTCTAACTAGCAGAGAGTTTGCTCCCAATACCAACTGATTCCATTTTGCTCAGGCTCCTTGATGCCACACTTGGTTGAATGCAGCCTTGATGTCAAGGGCTGTCACTCTCACCGTCCCTCTGAAATTCAGCTCTTTTATCCATGTTTAACCAAGCTGTAATGACGTCAGGAGCTGAGTGGGGACTGGGGGATCCCGAACTGGATGTAACTGATCAGGTTATTGCTGAGCAGGTGCTGCTTGACACCTTTCATCATTTTACTGATGATTGAGAGTGGACTGATGGGGCAGTAATTGGCCAGGTTGGATTTGTCCTGCATTTTGGGTATAGGGCATGACTGAGCGATATTCAGGTAGATGCGAGTGTTGTGATTGTACTGGAAGAGCTTGGCTGGGGGAATGGCCAATTCTGGAGCACCAGTCTTCAGTACTATCGCTGGAATATTGTCAGGGCCCATAGACTTTGCAGCATCCAATGTCTCCAACTGTTTCTTGATATCACGTGGAGTGAATAAAATTAGCTGAAGACTGGCTTTTATGATGTTGGGGACCATTGGAGGAGGCCAAGATGGATGATCCACTAGGTACTTCTAGCTGAAGATTGGTGCAAATATTTTTCCTTATCTTTTGCCCTGATGAACTCAGCTCTTCCATCATTAACAATGGGAATACTTATGGAGCATCCTCTGCCTCCAGTGAGTTTTTAAATTATCCACTGCCATTCATGACTGGATATGGCTGGACTGTAAAGAGCTTAGATCTGATCCATTTTTTTGTGGGATTGGTTAGCTCTGTCTATCACTTGCTGCTTATGCTGTTTGGCATGCACGTAGCACTGAAATGTAATGACACCTCATTTTTAGGTATGCCTGGCATGCCCTCCTGCACTGTCCATTAAACCAGGGTTAATCCCCTGGCCTGATGGTAATAGTTGATTGGGGTATATTCTGGGCCATGAGGTTACAGATTGCACTGGAGTACAGTTCTGTTGCTGTTGATGGCCCACTGCCCCTCATGGATGCCCAGTCTTGCGTTGCTAGATGTGTACAAAGGCTGTCTCATTGAGCACAGTGATAGTGCCATACAGTACGATGTAGGTTATTCTCAGTGTGAAGGCAGGACTCCATCTTCCCAAGGACAGTGCAGTGGTCACTCTTACTGATACACTCAGGACAGGTGCACCTGCAGCTGGCAGATTGGTAAGGATGAGGTCAGAATGTTTTCCCTCTGGTTGGTTCCCTCACCATGTCCTGCAGACCCAGTCTAGCGGCTATATCCTTTAGGACCCAACCAGCTCGATCAATAGTACTGCTTCTGAGCCCCTCTTGGTTTTATGACAGTGAAACCCCCACCTGAAGTACATTTTGTGCCCTCCCCAACCTCAGTGCTTCCTCTAAGTGTTATTCAACATGGAGGAGTACTGATTCATCAGCTAAGGGAGGACGGTATGTGATAATTAGCAGGAGGCTTTTTGCCTATGTTTAACCTGAAGCCATGAGAGTTCATGTGGTCTACAGTCAATGTTGTGGACTCCCAATGCATTTCTGACCAATTTCCTGCACTTCTGTCCTCACCCCTTCTCTTCCCTCCCACAACACTGATAGGGTTCCCCTGATCCTCACTTAGCATTCCACCAGCATTCATATCCAAAATATCATTAGCCACCATTACTACCACCTCCAGTGTATCCCATCACCAGACCCATATTCCTCTTCGCTCTCCTTGTCAGCATTTTGCACTTACTGTTCCTTTCAGGATACCCTGGCTAATTCCATTCCACTCCCAACACTACCACTCACTCCCATGGCAATACAGTCACAGAAAGTGTAACACCTGCCCATTTACTTCCTCCGTCCTTGTTATTCTAAGTCCAAGACACACCTCACAGGTGAAGCAGTGATTTATCTGCATTTCACTCAATCTAGTCTACTGCATTCGCTGCTCACAGTGTCGTCTCCTCTATGACGGGGAGATGAAACACAGACTGGGTGATGTCTATCAATGAACTTACTTTTTTCCCCTCCCCTAAACCCTGACTTCAACAGATATACCACCTTTTCCAAGCTACTATCACTTCAGAAGAAGGGTCACTGGAACCAAAATGTTAACTGCTTTCTCTTTGCAGATGCTGCCAGACCTGCTGTGTTTCTGCAGCGATTTCTATTTTTGTTTCAGATTTCCAGCATCTACTGTTCTTTGTTTTACATGGACATTTCCAACTGTCCTATGCTTTCCAATTTGAAGTGTGACTTGTAGCATTTGCATGCGTTTCACATTTATTCCATCAATGTTGCAAGGTCTCACCACTGTTGACTGTAGCATCTGTTTCTTCAGCTCTGGGAACTGTTCTGCAAGATAGTGACCTCAAGCTTAAATGTAACAGGATACCCATTGACAAACACAAATTCTTTTAACCACATATTTTTGAGATTATAAATTACCACTTTCAATGCCATAGATATCTTTCCTAAAGGAGATGCTTGAGCATGTTGAGTCTGTTAAGTGTATAATCTCCTTTTTATTGCTCTATAATAGTGACCCAACTCTGAATTTCGTGTTTGATATTGATATAATTCTGTATCTGAAGAGTTGATTTCTCCAAGACGTCCAATCTTGTGTTCTGCATGATCCTTCTCTGGCCATGAATCTTTGTGAAAATATTATATTTTTTCCATTTCATAGATTCATAGAATCCTACAGTGCAGAAAAAGGCCATTCAGCCTACTGAGTTTGCACTGATTCTCCACAGAGCATCTCAGCAGACCTAACTCTGAACCCTATCCTCAAAACCCTGCATTTACCATGGCTAATCCACTTAACCTGCACATCTCTGGACACTATGGGGCAATGTAACATGGCCGATCCGTATTACCTGCACATTTTTGGACTGGTTTGTAGTGGTTCTTTGTAGTGGTTCTCTTAATTTTTGTACTGTAAAGCTGTTTTAAGTCTGTATCATGTTAATACTGCTTGTAATCTATTGTTCTTTAAGCTGTACTATTCCAATCTCCAGTGTGGTTTTAAATTCAATTACTGAAGAGTTTGCTAGACTCTGTATGGTATTTGCTTTATTTGGCAGTCTTTTACAAGTCTCTATTGCAGTAAAACTGTATTAAATTATTTAATATATCTTTTAAATTCTCTTGACTAGCTGTTCTGCAGAGATTTATTGTTTTCAGCTTTTCAAATTTGTCTTCTTTTATTAGATGTCTGTAAATTTCCTCCTTTCCAGATTAAATAAATTCTGAGGCCTTCTCAATTCTGAAACACCCCCCAGGACAATTTCTTTTCAGGCCGTTCATTGTAAGATGTAAGAACTCTCTCTTTTCATTCCTCTATCTTCCCTTTCTGGTCTTTGCACTACGTTTATCATTATCCCCTTTCCTTTAGGGATATCACACTTAACTCCTGAAGTCTTTTTTTGCTCCTTGTTCTCTAAGGCCTCTATCCTTTTCGAAGTGGAGCTGACTGTTTTCTCTTTTGCAAGCCCACAGTCTTGTCCCTATACCTGTTACCAGCTTCTTGATGAAGGTTTGTCTTTCGAGTGCTGAGTTTGCCTTGTTGCTGCTTCCATAGTCACTGCTGTTGGTAATTAAATATCTGTTGTTGACTGATGATCAACACATTCTTAAAGTGGTTATGCTCTCAAACTGGTAAACTGACTTGTATCCAAAGGTTTATTTTCCTCTCTGTCTTTTTCTTTTTCTGCTGGTTACTCTGCATGGAAGTCAGTTCCATACTACTGCTCACTATGTGGTAGTACAACCTTTGGCTGTATGTGGTTCAGAGTAAAAGTTGTTTGAACTAGTTCACTGCAACCAATCTTCTTTTGTCTATAATTTAACTACAGCCTGTATAATAATCAGTGGAAGAGGTTACACCAGACTCTTCTTAGTTAACAAGATTGTTTATTGCGTAGTACAACTATGTTACCAGATCATGCAAAATTGTGAGGACTCTTGGGAACTGTACAGCATATCTCTGCTCCTTATAGAGTCTACTGTAGGTCTTACAGACTCCAACCACAAGCTGTGTATAACATCTTAAGAATGGGTGGTGCTCAGTGTAACATGAACATTAACTCTTTTGGAACCATTTCCTTATCCAACTGTGACATCCTGTGAATGCCTTCAAATTTCCAGGATACATTAGAGTTGAAGTGTACTTCTTGCCACTCGAGTTACAAACTCTCTGTCAGGGCATCATGTAGGCCACTCATACATAGTCTGGCCTACATGTTGCTCACTGTGCTGTAGCTGACTCTTAAATGCTCTCTGAATTGGCTTATTGTGCTACTTAGTTGAAGGGCAATTGAAGATGGGTCACAAATAGTGGCTTTTACCAGTGAAGTCCACGTACTGTGAAAGAATAAAGAAAAAATTCTGGACGCAGTTATCTGAATAAGAAGTTATTGTTGCGGTTGGGACCTGGAGCAGGTCAGCCATTTTCTTAAAAACCAGGAGAACTGCGAATGCTGTAAATCAGCAACAAGAACAGAAATTGCTGGAAAAGCTCAACAGGTCTGGCAACATTTTGTGAAGAGAAAAAGAATAGGAAATGATATTACCAACACAGGGAATGACATAATCAACCCAAGGAAACCTAAACATATAAATCAAAAGTGGGACATAACACCAGTGCTTCACCGGAGGATCACTGGTAATGTTACCTAGTATAGTGACAAAACATCTGAAAATGAACCTTCCAGCTCAGTGAGCAAACTTACACCCAGAGAAATCAAAGTTAACATTTCAGGTACGATGACATTTCCTCAGTTGTGAAGAAGGGTCACCAGGACTCAAAATGTTAACTCTGATTTCTCTTCACAGATAGTGCCAGACCTGCTGAGCTTTTCCAGCAATGTCTTTTTTTTGTTTCAGCCATTTTCGTGTTGCATGGAAGACCAGGTTTGAAGGGCTAAATGGCCTTCTTCTACTTCTCATTATGCTCTGCATTTACATCGAGTTAGAGACAAAAACAAAACTGCAGATGCTATATTCCAAAGTAGACAGGCAGGAGGCTGCAAGAACACAGCAAGCCAGGCAGCACCAGGAGGTGGAGAAGTCAACGTTTCGGGTGTCCTGAAGAAGGGTTACACCCTTTCCACCTCATGATGCTGCCTGGCCTGCTGTGTTCTTGCAGCCTCCTGCTTGTCTGCATTTATATCAGTCACAAGAATGTGCGACATCTTTGTCTGCCTGGCCTGATGAGAGAATGGTTTGGAGACAGTAAGAAAATCAGAAGTGACCCAGTCACAAAGCTGTCTCTACAAACGTTTGTACTGAAGAAGGGATTTGGGAATAATGGGGGGGGGGGGGGGGTGCTGTGATAATGATCAATCAGTTAAGGGCAGCCAGAAACCCTTTGAAAAGTATTTTATTACAGCTGTGTCACAACTTGTTTGATGTTTTACTGCGCCCAATCATGAAACGCTTCGACAGAATTCAGTGACTCAGAGGGTCCTTATGACAGTGTAGAGCTTGCAATGGTTGATTATAAAAATTAGTATCAAAAAATAACTAGCTTCAAGGCTCATGGAGGTGATGTGGGTTTTTGCGTCAGCTGAACAACAAACTCATTTATGACCTAACCTCTTCATCAGCTTACAGCACAAATGCAAAATGACACTTCAATGCTTTGGAGGGCTAAAAAAAAGAGACTCGATAACTTAAAACACTGCCGTTTATTGTTAAAATATATGTAGCTAATAATATAGGCAGAATGTTCTGATGCCTTGAAATTTCAGTGTCATTGAACACTGGGAAGATTAAAGTTGTCATGTTTAGCTCCATCAAACAAATTTGTTACCGCTGCCTTCTATCTCCCTCACAATTTGTTCTGGTAACAGCAGGAAACGTGCATTCCTTGGGTTCCAATTTGGCCGAGAATTAATCTGTAAATCTAATTAACCAAGTCCGACCAAGTAATTTTTCATTTACAAAGATCCCCCTGTCTCTGCATTACTTCTGCTCTTTCCAAACCAAATGGAGTAGTGATGGGAGGTGGGGTTGAACGTGTCAAGGTGGTAGAGTTTCTTCATAGGCAGTAGATTGAAAGGCCAGTACAGTGGAAGCCAGCAGAAACTGACTGATCCCTTTAGTTCATGCAAACACAATTTCCAGCCTGTGGGAAACCACCTTAGGAAGGGTGAGTTGGACATCGAAATATGCTAAAAGCTCATTACCTGCGGGTTTAACTAACCCAGGACTCACCTCAAAATGTATCAGTTCCCAGGTTTTGTGGAACTCATCAGGTTAAGATGAGCTGACAGTGTGTGATTCTGGATTAGTGGTGCTGGAAGAGGACAGCAGTTCAGGCAGGGTCCAACGAGCAGCGAAATCGACGTTTCGGGCAAAAGCCCTTCATCAAGAATAAAGGCAGAGAGCCTGAAGCGTGGAGAGATAACCTAGAGGGGGGTGGGGGTGGGGGGAAAGTAGCATGGAGTACAATAGGTGAGTGGGGGAGGGGATGAAGGTGATAGGTCAGGGAGGAGAGGGTGGAGTGGATAGGCGGAAAAGGAGATAGGCAGGTAGGACAAGTCCGGACAAATCATGGGGACAGTTACTGAGCTGGAAGTTTGGAACTAGGGTGAGGTGGGAGAAATGGGAAATGAGGAAACTGTTGAAGTCCACATCGATGCCCTGGGATTGATGTGTTCCGAGGCGGAAGATGAGGCGTTCTTCCTCTGGTGGCGAGGGAGCAGCGGTGGAGGAGGCCCAGGACCTCCATGTCCTCGGCAGAGTGGGAGGGAGTTGAAATGTTGGGCCACGGAGCGGTGTGGTTGATTGGTGCAGGTGTCCCAGAGATGTTCCCTAAAGTGCTCTGCTAGGAAGCGCCCAGTCTCCCCAATGTAGAGGAGACCACATCAGGAGCAACAGATACAATAAATGATATTAGTGGATGTGCAGGTAAAACTTGATGGATGTGGAAGGCTCCTTTAGGGCCTTGGATAGAGGTGAGGGAGGAGGTGTGGGCACAGGTTTTACAGTTCCTGCGCTGGCAGGGGAAGGTGCCAGGATGGGAGGGTGGGTTGTAGGAGGGCGTGGACCTGACCAGGTAGTCATGGAGGAAATGGTCTTTGTGGAAGGCGGAAAGGGGTGGGGAGGGAAATATATCCCTGGTGGTGGGGTCTTTTTGGAGGTGGCGGAAATGTTGGCGGATGATTTGGTTTATGCGAAGGTTGGCAGGGTGGAAGGTGAGCACCAGGGGCGTTCTGTCCTTGTTATAGTTGGAGGGGTGGGGTCTGAGGGCGGAGGTGCAGGATGTGGACAAGATGCGTTGGAGGGCATCTTTAACCACGTGGGAAGGGAAATTCCGGTCTCTAAAAAAGGAGGCCATCTGGTGTGTTCTGTGGTGGAACTGGTCCTCCTGGGAGCAGATACAGCAGAGGCAGAGGAATTGGGAATATGGAATGCCATTTTTGCAAGAGGTAGGTTGGGAAGAAGTGTAATCCAGGTAGCTGTGGGAATCGGTGGGTTTGTAAAAAATGTCAGTGTCAAGTCGGTCATCGTTAATGGAGGTGGAGAGATCCAGGAAGGGGAGGGAGGTGTCAGAGATGGTCCAGGTAAATTTAAGGTCAGGGTGGAATGTATTGGTAAAGTTGATGAATTGCTCAACCTCCTCGCGGGAGCACGAGGTGGCGCCAATGCAGTCATCAATGTAGCAGAGGAAGAGGTGTGGAGTGGTGTGTGATTGACAAGGCTGATCAGTTAACAGGCAAGAAAGACTTCAAATGCTGAGCTCTGACAGCTGTTCCCCTGCCTAAGTGAAAGATTTTTATCCCACAGGGTTTGTTCCAGGATTGTACTGAATATTGCGTGCAATTCTGATCTCCTTCCTATCAGAAAGATGTTGTGAAACTTGAAAGGGTTCAAAAAAGATTTTCAAAGCTGTTGCCAGGGTTGGAGGATTTGAGCTACAGGGAGAGGCTGAATAGGCCCAGGTTGTTTTCCCTGGAGCGTCGGAGGCTGAGGGGTGACCTTATAGAGGTTTACAAAATTATGAGGGGCATGGATAGGGTTAATAGACAAAGTCTTTTCCCTGGGGTCAGGGAGTCCAGAACTAGAGGGCATAGGTTTAGGGTGAGAGGGGAAAAATAAAAAAGAGACCTAAGGGACAACCTTTTCATGAAGAGGGTGGTATGTGTATGGAATGAGGAGGCTGGTACAATTGCAACATTTAAGAGGCATTTGGGCGGCACGGTGGCACAGTGGTTAGCACTGTTGCGTCACAGCGCCAGAGACCCGGGTTCAATTCTCACCTCAGGCGACTCTCTGTGTGGAGTTTGCACATTCTCCCCGTGTCTGCGTGGGTTTCCTCCGGGTGCTCCGGTTTCCTCCCACACTCCAAAGATGTGCAGGTCAGGTGAATTGGCCATGCTAAATTGCCCATAGGTGTTAGATAAGGGGTAGATGTAGGGGTATGGGTGGGTTGCGCTTCGGCGGGGCGGTGTGGACTTGTTGGGCCAAAGGGCCTGTTTCCACACTGTAAGTAATCTAATCTAATGAATAGGAAAGGTTTGGAGGGATATGGGCCGGGTGCTGGCAGGTGGGACGAGGTTGGGTTGGGATTTCTGGTCAGCACGGACGGGTTGGACTGAAGGGTCTGTTTCCATGCTGTACATCTCTATGACTCTATGACTGCTTTGAAACTGATTTCCGATGCTACGAAGATCATTTCTACTACCTTGCGTTTTTTTTTTGCCTTCGATCTGCATTTTTATGCTATCTACCTTCACTGCAGCACAAGCGCTGCTTTGGGATAGATTGGTATCATCAATGAGGAACAAGAGCAGTAACAATCACAGACAGCAACAAAACCAGGAGCAACATTAGCAGGAGCACAGGGTGGCATGGTGGCTCAGTGGTTAGCACTGCTGCCTCACGGTACCAGGAACCCAGGTTCGATTCCAGCCTCGGGAGACTGTCTGTGTGGAGGTTTGCACAATCTCCCCATGTCTGTGTGTGTTTCCTCCAGGGTGCTCTGGTTTCTTCCCACAGTCACAAAGATGTGCAGGTTAGGTGGATTGGCCATGCTAAAATGCCCAGTGGTGTCAAGGGATACGCAGTCTAAGTGGATTACCCATGGGAAATGCAGGGTTATGGGGATAGGTTAGGGAGCTGGGTCTGGTTAGGATACTCTTCAGAGGGTCAGTGGTCCCAATGGGCTGAATGGCCTCTTTCTGCACTGGAGGGATGCTATGATCCTAGGAGCAGCAACATTATTTTCCATAAACTGCTGTTCCTCCAGAGGACAAAGGGAAAAAGACTGATCTCGTGCTTGAGGGAACGTAAAGCGGAACGGTTCAGCTCTGATACAGGGCTATTACTAACAGAGAGTCATATTCCTGAGTCAAAAAGTGTGGTGCTGGAAAAGCACAGCCAGCCAGGCAGAATCTGAGGAGCAGGAGAGTTGACGTTTCAGTCCTGATGAAGAGCTTATGCTCGAAAAGTTGAGTCTCCTGCTCCTCGGATGCTGCCTGACCAGCTGCACTTTTCCAGCACCACACTTGTCAACTCTGATCTCCAGCATCTACATTCCTTACTTTCTCCCTCTCATATTCCTGAGCATTATTGCCTCAGAAAGCTCTGGATTTCTGTCAGATAGTTACTGTTGTGTAAGGCAGTTAGCTGGAAAGGGTTGGAAACTTTGGACTATCTCTGCCGACTGTGATATAAATGGGTGTCATTGGGAGGAATGGGTCAGTTTGTTGCTTATAGTTAGTCAGGTTTACATATAACAGCCATGTGGCATAAATCAATAGTTACTATCTCTTAGTTACTATCTCTTACCTAGTGTTAAAATAACCAGTTATAAACTAATGTGACTTGTTACCTTCCTATTGTGTAATGAACTAATAGTTGTCGTTCAGGTATGCGCCTTTTCTGCCTATAGAGACATACAGTTGTACAGCACGAAGACACACGCTTCGGTCCGACTCATCCATGCTGACCATTTATAAGTGGTTAATTCTGGTAAACCCCATGGACTAATAGTACAATAAGAGTTGTTGGCAGTGTACTCCCCCAAAGGAGATCCTGTCACAATCAGGTGCTAGCTACGGGCACCTCTTAGTGATACCTACAGCCTTCTGCAAGAGCGCCTCCTTCCAGGCAGACCAGTTGATTCAGGGCAACATCCTGGAAACTCTGACACAGCGTCAGGCATTTCCTGCTGGTGATCCTGTTCACTGATTACTGCAGATGAAATCAGGGCAGGACTTATACACTTAATGGGAAGGTCCTGGGGAGTGTTGCTGAGCAAAGAGACCTTGGAGTGCAAGTTCAAAGTTCCTTGAAAGTGGTGTCGCTGGTAAATAGGATAGTGAAGGAGGCATTTTGGTATGCTTTCCTTTATTGGTCAGAATATTGAGTACAGGAGCTGGGAGGTCATGTTGCAGCTGTACAGGACATTGGTTAGGCCACTTTTGGAATATTGTGTGCAATTCTGGTCTCCTTCCTATCACAAGGATGTTGTGAAACTTGAAAGGGTTCAGAAAAGATTTACAAGAATGTTACCAGGGTTGGAGGATTTGAGCTATAAGGAGAGGCTGAATAGGCTGGGGCTGTTTTCCCTGTAGCATCAGAGGCTGAGGGGTTTATAAAATCATGAGGAACATGGATAGGATAAATAGACAAGGCCTTTTCCCTAGGCTGGGGGAGTCTAGAACGAGACAGCATAGGTTTAGGGAGAGGGGAAAAATTTAATAGGGACCTAAGGGGCAACTTTTTCACAGAGAGGATGGTGCATGCATGGAATAAGCTGCAAGAGAAAGTGGTGGATGCTGATATGGAGTGGTTTAGAGGGATAAGGGCCAAGTGCTGTCAAATAGGACTAGATTAGGTTAGGATATCTGATCAGCATGGTGGTGTTGGACCTAATGGTCTGTTTTGTGCTGTACATCTCTATGACTCTATAACTCAGCTTCTGTGCCCAGCTGATCAGAGGTTGGAAGCTCCTGCACCCTCTGCTGGTGTGCCTACCTCCTGCTCACCTGGCAGGTTTGTCAATCCCTTCTGAGATGGCATGTCCTGCGGCAAAGCTTTCTCAAATTGAAGCTCCAGGCTGGCATAAAGATGCAGAGCTTCATCACTTCCCTCTTCCTGCAGCTCCAGTCCTTCTCTGAGAGATTCTTCCTTTTCCTCCAACACCATTTCCTGAGGAATACTTGTATGACCTTTAGAAGCTGAAATATGTGAATGAGAAAAACGAAGATATGAATGATTTCTATTCACTTGTGCCTTGCATCACCACTGGATGTCCTGACGTACATTAGATTAGATTTGGTTTAATTCATTATCATCACATGTACCGAGGTACAGTGAAAAGATTTGATTTGCGTGCAGTACAGACAGGTCAGAACATACAAAGATGATAGGATGATTGAACAGAATGAGGAATATAATGTTACAGCTGCAAAGAAGATGCACAAAAATCAAGATCAACATTCGATTTGGAAGGTCTATTCAAAAGTCGAACAACAGCAGAGAAGAAGCAATTCTTGAAACTGTTGGAATGTGTATTTAAGCTTCTGTATTGTCTGCCCAGCATAAGAGGTTGGAAGAGATTATAACCACAGTAGGAGGGGTCTTTGATGATGTTGGCCATCTTTCTTCAGCAACAGGAAGTATAGATGGAGTCAATGGACAGAAGGTTGGATTATGTGATGGGTTGTGTTCACAATTCTGCATTTACAGCCAATAAAATACTTTTATGGCATAATATCACTGGACTAGTAATTCAGAATCCCAGGATAATTCTTTGAGGTATAGGTTTGAATCCCACAATAGCAAATGGTGAAATTTGAATTCAATAAAAATGTGGAATAAAGAGCTACCTAATGGGCAATGGCAGAGATATTTAATACTTGGCTATCCATAAATCAAGTGCCAGTTGACTGGGGGATAACTAATGCAGTTCCTTGGTCAAGAAGGGCAACAGGGATAGCCAAGGTATTTTCAGACCAGTCAGTTTAACATCCGCAGTTGAGGAATTATTGGAAAAAATTCCAAGGAACAGGGTTAATTGACATTTGGAAAGGCAGGGATTGATCAGCGCAGACTTCTTAAGGTGGGATCCTGTTTGATTAATTTAATTGAGTTTTTTGAAAAGTTGGCAAAATATATTGATAAGAGTAGTGCAGCCTTTCAGTAAGGCTTTTGCAAGGTCCCACATAGAAGGCTGGTCCAAAAGGTAAGAGCTCATGGGATCCAAGGCAAGTTGGCAAACTACATTTGAAGGTGGCTCGCAGATAAGAGGTAAAATGTAATCGTGAAGGGTTGTTTTTGTAATTGGAATCCTATGACCAGCAATGTGCTACCAAGGGACCCTTGCTGTTTGTTACTACAGTAACAATGTGGATGCAAATTAGAATATATAATTAGTAAGTTTGCAAAGACACAAAAACTTATGGGACTCTTGATAGTAAAGTCTAATATTGATTAATTGATTAATTGTGCAGAGCAATGGCAGGATTTGATTTTGATAAGAGTGAGGTGATGTTTTTGTGAGGTCTAATGAGGGAACAATAAACACAATGAATGGTAGGTCCATAGGAAGTGCTGAGGAACAAAGGGACCTTAGTGTACACGTCTATAGCTCCCTAAAGGCGTCAGCACAGATAGACAGGGGGTGAGAAAGAGGTGCTTGCCTTCATTAGCCAGGGCATAGAATATAGGAGCAAGGAAGTCTTGTAACAACCTCACAAACTTTGGTTCGGTCATAGATGGGACACTGTGTTCTGGTCACCTCACTGTCAGAAGGTTGCAATTGTTCTGTGGAGGGTGCAGAGCAAATTCAACAGGACGTTGCTTGGGTTTGTTTTCCCTGGTTCAGAGGAGACTGAGGGGAATGTCATTGAAGTATACAGAATTATCTCAGGCTTTGATAGGGTAGGCAGTGAGAATCTTTTCCCCATGATAAACATGTCTAAGATCAGACAGCGTAAGTTTAAGGTGAGCTGTAATTGGTTTCAAGGGGATCAAAGGAAAGGTGAGTGGTAGAAATGTTGAATGTGCTGTCTGAGAGGATGTGGTGGAGGCAGGTACTCCCGCAACATTTAAGAAGCATCTGGATGAACACTTAAAAAGTTAGGGCATAATAGGCTATGGACCAAGTGCAAGTAAATGGAATTTGAATGATTTGTTGGTTGTTGGTCAGTAGAGGCAAGGTGGACTGAAAGGCCTGTTTCAATGCTATATAACTCTAATGGCAAACCATTGTCAGTTGTTGTAAAACCCATCTCGTAATAGTCATGTTCTTGAGGGAAGGAAAGATGTCATCCTCACCGGGTCTGGCCCATATGTGACTCCAGAGTGACAGCAATGGCTGTGCCCTCTGGGCAATTAGGGATAGGCAGTAATGCTCCCTAGCCCGCAGCATTTTTAAGAAAAAGTCACTACTATAATATCAGAAACTGAGAAGAGGAGAATTGTGATGAAATAGAATCATTGGAAGATGCAGCAGAGGAGATTCCATTATCCTCGTGCCTGCTGTTTGAAATGACTCAAAATTGTTACATGCTTTTTCTCTTTAACCAGGCAATATATTTGCCCTTAAAGTATTTATCCAATTTCATTTAGAAGTTTTCATTAAATCTTCTTTTTATTAAATCTCCCTGTCAGAAGCTATGATTCAGACCATAAAAAAAAATCCTCTACATGTAACAAACCATTCTCATCATGTCACCACTGGATCCTTTGTCAATCTTCTTCAAGCTGTTTTCTCTAGTTACTGAATCTATTGTGATCAGAAATAGTTTCTCTTTATTTACACGAACAAAGTTCTCCATGATATTGAACATCATGATCAAATCCCTCATAACCTTAACTGCCCTAAGGAGCACAATCCTGTGAGCTTGACTTTAATTATTCCCATCAGATGGGAAATAGTTAACTTTCATAACTCTCACTTATTTTCTTTCACTTTCAGTAGTGTGTAGTGAAAGGGATGATTGCACATGATTTAAAACAGCAAGTAGGTGGAGAAGGGAGTTGGGGACAGGGGATTGTAGTTACAGGGATGTTTTGATGGTGACAATGATGCCATATTGTTTCTGGCAAGTGCAGTTGAAATCTACTCTAGAAATCCTGTTCACCGTAGACATTTTGAGTCATAGAGTCATACAGCACAGAAACAGATCCTTCCGTTCAATCAGTCCATGCCGAACATGATCCCGAACTAAACTAGTCCACCTGCCTGCACTTGGCCCACATCCCTCCAAACATTTCTTATTCATGAGCTTATCCAGTTGTCTTTTAAACATTGTAACTTCCTTTGGAAATTCATTCCACACACTAAACACTCTCTATGTAAAAGAAATGCCCTTTTTAAAAATATCTTTGCCCTCTCACCTTCAAATTATGTCTCATTGTCCCCTGTAAATCCCCCACCCTATGGAAAAGACATTCATCTTATCTATTCTGCTCGTGATTGCATAAACCTTTATAAGGGCATTCCTCAACCTCCAATGAAAAAAATCCCAGCCTATCCAGCCTCCCCTTATAACTCAAACTCTCCATTCCCGGCAACATCCTGGGAAGTCTCTTCTGAACCCGCTGCAGTTTAATAATATCCTTCCCATAGCAGGGAGACCAGAATTGGATGCAGTACGCCAGAAGAGGTTTCATCAACATCCTGTACATCCTCAACAGTGAGATTTCAATGAGACTAACCTTTCTGAATTTCGGATAAGTGTCTCTACTGAGAGAAAAATACAGATGAACAAAGAAAGGCCCACACAACATGAAGTAATTGTACAGAATCCTGGCAGCACTTCAAAATCCAGTGAGTTTTAAATGGAAGATCTCAGCGAAGTCACTCATTACAAAAAAGAGGCCTGAAAGCCAGCTTCTGAACCATAAAAAACAGGAGCAGGAGTTGGTCATTCAGCCCCTCTGCTATTCAATAAAATATTGGGTAACCTTTGAATCAAGAAGCCAAAAGAACTGCGGATGCTGGAAATCAGAAACAGAAATTGTTGGAAAAGCTCAGCAGTTCTGGCAGTCTGGCAGGGGAGAGAAATCAGAGTTAACGTTTCGGATCCAGTGACCCTTCTTCAGAAATTACAGTCAACTCCATTTTTCTACGCTATCCCCATAACCCTTGATTCTGTCCCCATAACTCTTTCGAGCAAAATGCCATGAACAAAATAAACATTTCTCTGTCATCTTCTGCTTCGGATCTTTGATTTATTTTTCTCATCTTTATGAAATTCATTCCCATGTTGCTCTCTTGGGGTGCATTGACAAAAGGGAATGATAAGTCCTCTGTGAAAAATAGAATATAAATCCAAGATGCACAAGTAAGACATACACCAATGAAATCATAAACCACCGGAATGAAATGTGTGTTTAATATGTTCATTGAGCTCGAAAATATTCCAGCTTTCTGACCTTTTTTATGTAGGTAGTCTTGCTTTTTATTCATGTCAGTCGTATCTCTATGGTTCCCTGATGTCAGCAATTGCTGAGAAGCGGCTATATTTCCTCTGATCCCTCTGTGACTTTGTCACTCCCTATCTCAAATAGCTTGCAAAGCCATTTCATCCGAGATGTCTAATTCTCCTATCTTGAACCTCCCTCACTTTAATAGCTCCAACATTCCTGCTCAGCATCTCTACCTTGCTTTCCTCCTTTAAGACATTCCGGAAAAACCTATCTTTTTAACCAAACCTTGCGTCATATGACCTAATATGCCTCATAGTGCCAATTGAAGCACTGAAGCAATTTATGATATTTGCTTACGCTAAAGGCTGTACAGGTTATTGTTACTGGTATTACTTTAGGGATAGAGGACTCTGCAGAGTGACAGAGGTCAGAAGCTAGAGAGAGGCTAGAAATCAAGGATAACATTTTGGTAGGTAGTTGATTTTTTTTAAAAAATTGTTAACGGGAAGTAGGCATTGTTGATAGGGTCAACTTATGCTCCCCATCCCTAATTGTCCTTGAGAGGGTGGTGTTGTGCAGCCTTCTTAAACCATTTCAGTTTGATTGCTTGGCTATCAATTGGTTAGATTTGACAGAGATGACATCGCGGCAAATGCCAATTCCTGGAACAATTCATTCACTGTTCATATGTTTGGGGAGTGCATGTTGAATGCAAAGATTTCAAGTGAGCAGCAACATTTAATATGATCTACATGGCTGCCAGAGATGACAACCTCCTCAGCCTCAGGAAAACTGGAACAAGTGTTCCCATGGCAACAGTGGATTGGTATGTTGACCATTCTATTTCCTGCATTGCAATAAGTCTTTCAGTTTGCTTTCTCTGACTGCTGGTCTCCTGGAGAATTTGATGATTTGTTTTTATTTAATTCGCCTTTTTTTTTTCTGTGATTGATAGTTGGGGCATTTGAGGTTTGGAGTGGTAAGATACCAAACCTGGAAATTCATCTCAGACACCAGGGGATTAGACACAAGTCCTGAGATGTACTGCCATTGACCACAACAAAGTAGGAACTCTGTATAGTGTTGGCTGATCGAACTGAATCTGTTTTGCAGCAGTGACCTCGACTAATGTCCTGCTTCCCATCTCATCACGCTATCCCACATTTGGAGAAGCATGTAAAGATTGCAAAATGACATTGATTGAATATGGTCATGACTACACTTTAATGGTTGAAATAAATCACTAAATAGACAGGTTCACCATTAATGATTCAGGGGATTGTTTAATTGAACATTCATAAAGTGTTGCTAGGATGGTGCAATCTGATCAACATGGTTAGGAAGATGTGTGTTTGTTGTAAGGGTGTTCATATTAAAAGGTCTATGTGACTCCTTGCATTGTAAGGAATTTAAAACTTCAAGGTCATGATACAATCTTGAGACACACTACCCACGATGAATAGTTCATTTGGTTCTTACGTTATCAGCCACAGCCTGGTATTCAGCAATGGATGTCTGTTTTTTAATCTCCTTCTCTTAGTGGCAAGATCATATAAAAATATTGTTTGAAATGACATATATAAAATACAAGCAGATTTGCTGTGGTGTGGTTCATTGTGAGTTAGATAATGCTATTTATAAATCCAGGAATGTTTAGTTGTGTAAGACATGGACAGAAAGCAGGATGCAGTGGTTAGGAGAGGTCCTGGCTGCCGACTCAGGACAACAACCTGGTGGTTGTGAAACCAGGTGGCCAGTACCACTGCTGTGGCCAATCTCTTTCCCTGACATTGGACACAAGGAGGTCACAGTAATGACCTGAATAAGAGTGGATTTTGTCTCATTGCAAATGACAACAATCTCTCTCTTAATATCAGCAAATCAACAGAACACACCCTCATCTACATCAATGGAGCAGAGGTTGAGAGGGTTGAGAACATCAAATTCCTAGCAATGATAATAACCGTCAGCCTATCCTAGACCTTCCACAGAGGCACAAGAAGGCACAACAAAACATATGAGGAACGGCTGAGGATACTGGGATTGTATTCGTTGGAGTTTAGAAGATTAAGGGGAGATCTAATAGAAACGTACAAAATAATACATGGCTTTGAAAAGGTGGATGCTAGAAAATTGTTTCTGTTAGGCGAGGAGACTAGGACCCGTGGACACAGCCTTAGAATTAGAGGGGGTCATTTCAGAACGGAAATGCGGAGACATTTCTTCAGCCAGAGAGTGGTGGGCCTGTGGAATTCATTGCCACGGAGTGCAGTGGAAGCCGGGACGCTAAATGTCTTCAAGGCCGAGATTGATAGGTTCTTGTTGTCTAGAGGAATTAAGGGCTACGGGGAGAACGCTGGCAAGTGGAGCTGAAATGCGCATCAGCCATGATTGAATGGCGGAGTGGACTCGATGGGCCGAATGGCCTTACTTCCACTCCTATGTCTTATGGTCTTATGGTCTTATGGTCTAACACCTCTTTTTCCTTAGGCTGCTTAGGAAATTTGGCACATCTGTAAGGATCCTCACAACTTTTATAGATGCACCATAGAGAGCATACTATCTGGGTGCATAATGGCCTGGTATGGTAACTGCCCTGCCCAGGACCATAAGAAACTACTGAAGGATGTGTGCATAGCCCAGACCATTATGGAAGCCAACCTCCCATCCATGGACTCCATTTACACTTATTATTGCCACAGAAAGGTACCAACATCACCAAAGTCCCCTTCCACCCCGGTAATGTTCTTGTACAGTCTCTTCCATCAGATAGAAGATACAGAAACTTGAACGCATACACCAACGGGTTCAAGAACATCTCCTTCCCTGCTGTTATTAGACTGATGAATGGATTCTCTAACTTCAAATGCTGCTGATCTTGTTAATGTTGATCTTGCTTTGTGCAACTCCTGTGCACCACAACCTTGTATGCCTCACTCTGTCTAAGCATCCTATGATCTGTATGATCTTCCAGTAGTGCTCACAAACAAAGCTTTTTACTATATTTAGGTACATGTGACAATAAATCAAATCAATCAATCATTTGGACAGTGCATATGTTCTCAGTGCACCAGTTGTAATTTGCTCAGAGATGTGCATAATGGAAATCAGTCAAACGTTATCTACTGATAGGGCAGATTTGTAAAATGCACTGAGACATTCTTCCATATGAGAGAGCCATATAATTTCACGTAAGTAAAGTTCTGCTAGTAATGAACAGGAGTAAGCCACTCAGCTCCTTTTCCGTCATTTAATTATATCATAGGGCAGCATGGTGGCTCAGTGGTTAGCACTGCTGCCTCACAGCACCAGGGACCTGAGTTTGATTCCAGCCTTGGGCGCCTGTCGGTGTGGAGTTTGCACATTCTCCCCGTGTCTGCGTGGGTTTCCTCCAGGTGCTCCGGTTTCCTCCCACAATCACAAAGATGTGTAGTGAGGTGAATTGGCCATGCTACATTGCACATAGTTTTGGGTGCAGTAGTTAGAGGGTAAGTGTGGACTTGTTGGGCTGAAGGGCCTGTTTCCACACTGTAGGGAATCTAATCTGATCATAGAATCAAAAAGAGTCACAGTTCAATTGAGTCATAGAGTCATACAGCACAGACCCAGACTCTTTGGTCCAACTAGTCCATGTTAACCATCATCCCAAATGAAACTAGTCCCTGCACTTGGCCCAAATCCCCCCAGACATTTCTTATTCATGTAATTATTGAATAATCTTTTAAATATTGTAACTGGACCCACTTTCACCACTTCCTCTGGAATGTCATTCCACACATGAATCACTCTCTATGTAAAAAAATTGCCCTGGTATCTTTTTTACATCTGTCTCCTTCACCTTAAAAAATATGTCTCCCAGTCTTGCAATCCCCCACCCTAAGAAAAGGACACCTGGATTCACTTTATCTTCACCCCTCATGATTTTATGAACCTCTGTAACGTCACCCATCAACTATCTATGCTCCAATGAAAAATCCCAAACTATCTAGCCTCTGTCTCTCATAACTCAAACCCTCCTTTCTGGGCAACATCCTGGTGAATCTTAGGAGCTTAACACCATCCATCCACTTTGGTTCTATAACCCTTAATAACCTTTGAGAAGGCAGAAATGTCAATCTCATATCAAAAAGTTTCATGGATTCTCCCTCCCCCCAAACTCAATATTGATTTTGGAGAGAGAGTTCTAACTTTCTCTTTTCCTTCATGTGAAGAATTGATTGATGGCCTTACTCTAACTTATTGTTATTTTAGACCCTCTTTTTCTGGTCTCCCTCAAGAAATACTTTCTTTCTATACATCTATCCCATCAAATCCTTTAATCTTCTTCCAATTACATGTTGTATGTACTTCAGTAATTTCAGCGTCAGGTCACATAATATTTTAATTTTATACCTTTACTAATGTCAATCACCGTGCTGCAAACTCGCAAATTAATTTGTACGTGTCTTATCAAATGTTACATACTGAGCTACGCTCCCACTATTTCACATAAAAGATTAATATCTTGTATCAGCTCCACACATGAATGTTGCTGATCTATAATTATTCCACCAAGAGCCGCAACACCCTCCAACTCTGACCAACCTTACAGCCTTTGTCAAATGTAAAATGGAAATTTTATTTTTTACTGACAAAGTATATCTTATGTAAAGAGTAAATGGACATTATTTAGTTATAATACAGTATATCTACCAGTTAACGTCCAAATTGTGGTCATGCCAAAGATATATCAGAATAATACATTAATAAGTAAACTGATGCTGGTATAAGAGTCTGGGAATGTAGAAAGGACATGTTTACAAACATAACATTTGAACCTTTACAAGGTCTCATTCAGTGAGGGAAAAAATAAAATTACCACTCGCAAATTATTCTGGATTTTGGCTGATCTGTAAAGAAAGCTGTCCAACTGATAGTCAGATATAACTGTTGTCTCAGTTAGAGGGGGAGGATGACCTTCACTTTACATCCCTGATGGATGTTATGTCAGTGAATCAAGACTAGCTCATTGTGTAAAAAGCTCTAAATGTTAATAGTCCCAGCTATTTCACTGATATTGATTGTCCTCTTCATCTCTTAAAAGTGATAGCAGTAATACAGCACCTTCCATGACATATAAACTGAAAGAACTGCGAATGCTGGAAATCAGAAACAAAAACAGAAATTGCTGGAACTGTTCAGCAGGTCTGCAGCATCTGTGGAAAGAGATCAGAGTTAACTTTTTTGGGTCCAGTGACCCTTCCTCAGAACTTCCCATAACATTCTGTTTAGGTTCTGTTTAACTATTCTGCCTATTGACTCAAAATCCTACAATATGGCCTCTAACATCAGTTATAGTGCTCATTTTACATTTGACAAAAATGTTACCAACAAAAGTGCTGTATGGTGTATTGATGACAATGCAGGACAATAAGCGTGGTCTACCACAGCCCTTTACATAACTACATTCAATACCATCCTTTGACCTGTTGAATCTCGCCTCCAAGCTGAACCGTTTAGTGAGGATGAAATTGATATCCATCGACAGCCAAGTTTCCGCTGGCCTGAACTCATTTTGCTGAAGTTCAAAGAATACAGAATACAAAGGATACAGAACTGGCTCAAAGGTAGAAGACAGTGGGTGTAGGTGGAGGGTTGTTTTTCAGACTGGAAGCCTGTGACCATTGGAGTGCCACAAGGATCGGTGCTGGGCCCTTACTTTTTGTCATTTACATAAATTACTTGGATGTGAGCATAAGAGGTACAGTTAGTAAGTTTGCAGATGACACCAAAATTGGAGGTGTAGTGGACAGCGAAGAGGATTACCTCAGATTACAACAAGATCTGGACCAGATGGGCCAATGGGCTGAGAAGTGGCAGATGGAGTTTAATATGAGGTGCTGCATTTTGGGAAAACAAATCTTAGCAGGACTTATTCACTTAACGGTAAGGTCCAAGGGAGTGTTGCTGAACAAAGAGACCTTGGAGTACAGATTCATAGCTCCTTGACAGTGGAGTTGCAGATAGATAGGATAGTGAAGAAGGCATTTGGTATGCTTTCCTTTATTGGTCAGAGTGTTGAGTACAGGAATTGGAAGGTCATGTTGCAGCTGTACAGGACATTGGTTAGGCCACTGTTGGAATATTGCATGCAATTTTGGTCTCCTTCCTATCTGAAAAATGTTGTGAAACATGAAAGGGTTCAGAAAAGATTTGCTAGGATGTTGCCAGGGTTGGAAGATCTGAGCTACAGGGAGAGGCTGAACAGGCTGGGGCTGTTTTCCCTGGAGCATCAGAGGCTGAGGGGTGACCTTATAGAGGTTTACAAAATTATGAGGGGCATGGATAGGGTAAATAGACAAAGTCTTTTCCCTGGGGTCAGGGAGTCCAGAACTAAAGGGCATAGGTTTAGGGTGAGAGGGGAAAGATATAAAAGGGACCTAAGGGGCGACTTTTTCACGCAGAGCGTGGTACGTGTATGGAATGAGTGGCTAGAGGATGTGGTGGAGGCTGGTACAATTGCAACATTTAAGAGGCATTTGGATGGGTATATGAATAGGAAGGGTTTGGAGGGATATGGGCCGGGTGCTGGCAGGTGGGACTAGATTGGGTTGGGATATCTGGTCGGCATGGACGGGTTGGACGGAAGGGTCTGTTTCCATGCTGTACATCTCTATGACTCTATGACTCTAACAATTATTCATATTCTGTTTGGCGACATGATTTCTCAACTCATTGCCACTGTTATTTTTTTTCTCTCAGAGGTTTATGCGACTTTACAGCTTGCTCCCTCAGAAGGTAATTCATTGAATAAGGTGGAAGTAGGTAGATTTTTGATAAGCAAAGGAAGCAAAAGATATTGGGTACAGGTAGGAAATGGGATTTGGAGCTCTAACAGATCAGCATAAATAGTGGAGCAGTCTTGAAGGGCCAGATGATCAACTTCTGATTTGACGTTTAAACTGTCGGGAAATCAAAGTTCTTGAAAAACATTTCACTAATCAAATAGAAAATAAAAACTGAGTCCGTGAAAGGTAGACCGCCAATTTGCAACAAACCCATTTTGCATTGCTGGCAAAAACTGATTTCACCAACCATTCAACTTTGATCGCTCTCCAGCCTAATAGCATAGGTAAAAACAAGGACTGCAGATCTGGGAATCAGATTCTAGATTAGAGTGATGCTGGAAAAGCACAGCAGGTCAGGCAGCATCCGAGGAGCAGGGAAATCGACATTTCAGGGAACGCTATTCCTGATGAAAGGCTTTTCCCCAAAACATCGATTTCCCTGCTCCTCGGATGCTGCCTGAATTGCTGTGCTTTTCCGCACCAGCCTAATAACATGCACAATCTACCAGACCCAAGGGTTTATTACCATTGCCTCAATACCAGTAGTGTCATTATATTCTAGAAATTTGTTTTTAATAATCTTGTCCTACCACCAAGTAGAAAATAAGGTGGAAGGTGCCTTGATGGTACCTTTTAAGGTGTTTATTTTGCCCTCTATACAGTGTAAATGTTTCACTAAATATAGAACACTGGAAAGAACAACAGCTTTACAAGCCTTCGGTGTAGTGGCAAACTCGATAATGTGCTGATTCCAACCAGAGGCTATCCTTCCTCTCAGTATGCAAGCAATCACTTCACTATTGACCCTTGCATCATCAGATAGTACACTTCCAAGTTAGGTGAACTCCTTGACTGCATTCAATTCAGTTTCACCAATAGTGATCGATGTGACGTTCCAGGAGCTGGTTGATATATTACTTTAGTCTTATTCAGACTAACAGTAAGCCTGCAGCTACAATCCATCATCAGTTGAAGGTTCTCTTTGGAATGCACCAAGGGGACACAGTCATCAGTATACTAACGTTCTTCTGGAATTTGTCTGGAGATTTTAGTTGACGCTTGCAATCTTAATGGATAAAGCCATTTTTCTGCTGTGCGGATGCGTAACCCATACACATTATATTGTGTAGTATTGTCATGTATATTAGAATAGATTTGGCTATCTATACTTATCACAGACCATTCAAAGCAGAGGGGGAAATGTTCAGAGTCTGGTAAATAGGGTTTTAGGAGTATGCATGCAGAGTGAGGGGCCGTGGCAGAATGGTAATGTTGCTGGACTAACAATCTAGTGTCCCAATCTTGTTCTCATCAATCTATCTGTCACAGATCCATTTGTCTCTGACAGCATTGAGAGGAGGAACCACCACACAGTCCTTGTGGAGGCAAAGTCCCACCTTTACATTAACGATATTCTACATTGTGTGGTGTGGAAGTCTTGCTAAATGAGGTAGACTTTTAAAATAAGTGAAGCAATGCACAGTTGGGCAGCCAAGAGATGCTGTCAGACAGCAACAGCAGCAGAAATGAGTTTAAGTGTCATTTCATGGCTGGGAAAATTCCCCACTCCAACATCACCATCAACTTCAAATTGACCCTGATTCAATGGAGAGTGGAGGAGGACATGCCAGGCACAAGACAGATGAAGCTAGAATTGAGATGTCACCCTGGTGAAGCTACAACATGGCTCTACTTGCACACTGAACATTCAAAAAGACATGAAAAAGAAAGAATAGATTCTCGCAATCAACGGATCAGATCTAAGCTCTGCAGTCCTGTTACATCCAGTCGTGAATGGTGGTGACAGTTAAAAAACTCATTGAAGGAGGAGGAGGTAACACAATTATCCCCATTTTCGTTGATGGGGGACCCCAGCAAATCAGTGAAATATATCAGGTTGAAGCATTTGCAACAATCTTTAGCCAGAAGTGTTGGATGGATGATCCATCTTGGCTTCTTTTAGAGGTCCCCAGGATCATGGATGCCAGTCTTCAGCCAATTCCATCCACTATATGTGATATCAAGAAATGGCTGATGGTGCCAGATGCTGCAAAGGTTTTGAGCTTTGAAAACATCTTGGTAGTAGGACTGGAGACTTGTGCTCCAGAATTTGCTACTCCCTTAGCAAAGCTGTCCCAGTACAGCTATAACATTTGCATCTAAATAGCTATATGAAAGATTGCCCAGGAATGTCCTGTCCACAAAAGGCAGGACACGTCTAACCCAGCCAATTGGCATCACATAAGTTAACATCAGCTACAGTGGCAACATTGCAAACTTTTCACTGCACTCATTCGAATGGCTATTCTACTCTAACTCTTGGCTATTAGCAAAGTAGTAGAATGTGTTGGTGACAGTGCTATCAAGAGTTGATCACTCAGTAATAACTTGCTCCCTGAAGATCAGTTTGGGTTCCTCTAATCAGTTTCTCGTCCTGTTACAGTCTTGGTGCAAACATGGACAAAGATTGTGAACTCAGATGGTGAGGTGAGAATGACTGCCCTTAACTTGTAACTGAATGGGGAATCAAAGACACATGGAAAACTGGAATGGGAATCAGTGGGTATGCTACCCATCGTTTGGAATCATCACAGGCACAAAGAAAGATCAAAAGTCCAAAAGGACTGCGAAGCTGGAAATCAGAAACAAAACTAGAAATTGGTGGAAAAACTCAACAGTCTGGCAGTGCCTGTGGAGAGAAATCAGAGTTAACATTTCAGATCTTAAGACCCTTCTTCGGAACTGATGGTAACTAAGAAGATGTTGATATATTTATATATAGGATGGGGAGGGGGAGAGTAAATGATAGGTGGAGATGGAACCCAAAGCTGGGAATTCTGTGGTGAATTATCCATGTTTTCACTTCCCAAAGCCTTTCACCGTCTACAACGCCTGGATGAGTGCAGCTCCAACAATACATCAGAAGCTTGATCCCATCCAGGAAAAAGAAGCCCACTGAATTGGCAACTCATCCACTACTTTCAACATTCACACCACCCACCACTGATACACAATGGTAGCAATGTGTACCATATACAAGATGCAGTGCAGGCACCTTCGGCAGCACCTACCAAATCCACATTCGCTACCATCTACAAGGACAAGGGGCAGCAGATACCTGGGAACATCGCCATCTCCAAGTTCCACTCCAAGACAAATGGCATCCTGACTTGAAAATTCGTTATCATTCTTTTAGGGTCGCAGGGTCAAAATTCTGGAACTCCCTCCCTCAGGACTCTGAATGTCCTTATGCCCAATCAGTATTCTGTCCATGAGAATGTAAATAAAGAGCATTGTATTGGAGCTCCAGAGAGTCAGACAGTAGACAGGGACAGAAATGCCACAGATGTGGAGTAGGGAATGTCTAGGTGAGTAGAGCAGCCACTAAACTGCAGTATAGATATCTAACACCAACACCCATGGAAGGCAGAATCCATTAGGAGATGATAAGGCAGCACGGCCTATGGAGATGGTGACCATAGTACAAGCTAGTTGTCCACCATAACTTTGGCAGAGGATCCACAAATAAAACTTGAGGTAAAGTCATGAATGTTGTCTGTACCATTTCACTGGAGATTCTGCAGATAGCCCTCCAAAGCTTTGGTGGGTGATTGGGAGAAAAGAAATGCACTGAATTTCAAACCCCTGTGTTGCTAAAGTTCTGAAGATGTGGACGGTACTATATAAATGCGGGGTTTTACAATCCACTGTTCTTGTGTGATCCACTAGATGGAGTACTATTCCCCAACTGACTGTGTAACCTCAGGAAGAAAGGAAAGCAGAAAAACAATCTGCAATTTTTAAACAATTGTTTAATTAAATAGAACCCGGATTATGTCATCTTTATTCACCTGTCACAGCATAAACTTAGAAGCAAAATAGTGCAGAAGCAGGAAATGTGAAATAAAGACAAAAAGCATTGGAATTGCTTCACAGTTCTGACATCAGTGGAATGAAGACAGAATGTCTGATTCTTTTCCAGAACCCTGAAGACCTAGGCTCTTCATTAGGACCATAGGTTGCAGATATAATTAATGGAAGAAAACATTCATGTGAATTAAGAAAAAAAGGTGGTTATCCAGTGAGGGAAAGTACAACTTAATGGGGCAGGGTCTGGGAGAAAATTGCAGTTGTGTGAAATCCAGGATGATTTGGAGGTCCTGGTGGTGGACTGGGGTGGACAAAGTTAAAAATCACGCAACACCAGGTTATAGTCCAACAGGATTATTTGGAAGCACTAGCTTTTGGCGCGCTGCTCCTTACTCCACAACCGCCTGATGAAGGAGCAGCGCTTGAAAAGCTAGTGCTTCCAAATAAACCGTTTGGACTTTGGCCTGTTATTGTGTCATTTTTAACTAAATCCAAGATGCCACACCTGGTAATGGGAGGCAGGAACCATGTCAGCTGTCCATACTTTCAGACTCTGCTATCCAACATCCAAGGCAGACAGATCCACAGTACAGTCAATGATTGACCAGTTTAAATATTGTACATTTTCATTTTTCTGTATTTTTGATTGTGGACTGAAATGGGGAAAGGACTGTTTTAAATACTAAGGATTATGGAAAGCATTGCTCCACTTTTATAAGCAGGTTATTGAACTCACTGTAAATGGTGTTGACCTGGTGCACTATTCAGCTAGTGGGTGAAGAGAGTAGTCAATGGTCTGGAACCAGGAGGTGTGTACAAAGTGAGATTCAGCTGGCAACAATTAGCTGAATGGGTTGTGGAGTCTCAATCAGTTAGCAATAGCAAAAGCAATCTCCCTCCCAACAACTGTATATTGGCTCTCATGTGGGCTGAACATGTAGGTGTGACATCTAGAAGAGGACATGGCCTCTCTCTTTCCCTCTTTTCTCTCTCTCTTCTGTGAAAAATATCTCAAGGTTAAGAAATGCCAGTTTGTTTCCCCCTCACCAGTTGCAGTAAGTGTGCCCTTGTTATGTAAGTCAAGTGGTTCTGTTGATTAAGATTTTGTGGTGGTCTACCCTCTTCCACTGATAATTAAATACGTCCTTAGAGTCAGCATAGAAAGGATGATTGGTGGTGATTAATTATCTCAACCTCCAGCTACTAATGGATGACACCCAGAGCCCTGTATGAAAAAGTGAGTACAACTACCAAAATTTCAGTGGGAAGATTTGTTAAGGTGGAAGCCAAATAAAATATTTAAAAATCGTATTCTTTGTTTTTAGGCTGAGAAATATGGGAAAGCATCAATTTTGTAGTATATGAATTTTAGTGTTAGTGTGATGCCAGGTTTATAACCTAATTCCAAAGAAACAGGCAGCACATCCCTTTGGGTATTTGCAACAAGCAAGTTACTGACCATATCGAATCAGCCAAATTTGCAACATTCACACAGAAGGTCCAACATTACATGTGATTTATCAATTGGAAAACATTTGCTTGACAGTCTTGATTTTGCAAGGAATTACATGGGCAAACAATTTAAGATTAACTAGAAGAAAGTGAGGACTGCAGATGCTGGGGATCAGAGTCAAGACTGTGGTGCTGGAAAAGCACAGCAGGTCAGACAGCATCCTAGAAGCAGGAGAATCAATGTTTCGAGTATGAGCCCTTCACCAGGAATTAGGCTTGTGACCTGAGGAGGTAGAGAGATAAATGGGAAGGGAAGTGGGGCTGAGGGAAAGTTAGCTGAGAGTGCAATAGTAGATGAAGGTGGGGGTGATAGTGATAGGTTAAAGTGGAGGGTGGAGAGGATAGGTGGGAAGGAAGACCAACAGGGAGGACAAGTCATGAGGTCAGTGCTGAGTTGGAAGGTTGGACCTGGGATAAGGCGGGGGAGAGGAAATGAGAAAACTGGTGAAGTCCACATTAATTTTATGTGGTTGGAGGGTCCCAAGGTGGAAGATGAGGCATTCTTCCTCCAGGTGTTGGGTGGTTAGGGTTTGATGATGGAGGAGACCCAGAACCTGCATGTCCTTGGTGGAATGGGAGGGGGAGTTAAAGTGCTTGGCCATGGGGCAGTGGGGGTTGCTTAGTGCGTGCATCCCAGAGATGTTCTCTGAAGTGTTGTGGGTCTCCCCCATCGTCAAACCCTAACCACCTGATGCCTGGAGGAACAACGTCTCATCTTCTGCCTTGGGATTCTCCAACCACATGGAATTAATGTGGATTTCACCAGTTTCCTTATTTTCTCTCCCCCACCCCAACCTTATCTTAGATCCAACCTTCCAACTCAGCACCACCCTCTTGACCTGTCATACCCGTCCATCTTCCTTCCCACCTATCTGCTTCACCCTCCTCTCTGACCTATCACCATCCCCCCCCACCATCGTTTACCTATCACCTTCCAAGCTACCTTCCCCCCAGCTCCACCACTCTCCCATTTATCACAGTACCCCCTCGGCTCATAAGTCTCATTCCTGATGAAGGGCTCATACCCGAAACGTTGATTCTCCTGCTCCTCGGACACTGTCTGACCTGCTGTGCTTTTCCTTCACCACACTCTGAAGCATTTTAAGATTGCCTATCGGTCTTGCTGTATAGTTGCATGCGTTGGACCCTAGATATATGAATATACAGGGCTCTGTTCATTGCAAACAGAAAGAACATAGGAACATAGAAATTTGGATCAGGAGTAGGCAATTAAACCCTTTGAGCCTGTTCTACCATTTAACCTGTTCATAGCTGATCTTATCCTGCTCTCATCTCAACTTTCCTGTGTGCTACCCCATCGCCCTTTATTCTGGTTTTCATCAGAAACATATTTATTTCTTTCTTGAATTTGCTATTGATCCTGCCTCCACTGCACTCTGGGGCAGTGAGTTCCACAGATTCACAACCCTCTGAGAGAAATAGTTTCTCTTCATCTGAGTTTTGAACTGACCTCCCCTCACTTGGTATCTTTGACGTCTTAAAGAACATGAGTAGGTGTTGCTCCTATTTCAACTCAATAAAATAGTTGACAGCCCTATCAATGTCCGTTATTTAGCCCTCAAAATGAAATGAAGAAATTCACTGATGGTGATCACCATTGCGGTCCAAAGTCACCTGTTGTTCCCAGAATGCTGGAATTACCATCAAATTACTTGCAGGCTACATCCCCAAAAGTTATTTTCTAAAATAAAATCAATTGAATTTACATTTCAATAAATCAATAAGAAGTTTGTGCCACATCCTGTGGGAATTGATGTGCAATTGTAACTGTAACTGGACGTAACAGGATCTGAGAAAAAAAAATCTCTAATTGAGGCTGTGTACTGTTGCAGTGTGCTGTTGTTCAGTTTGTTTTGCCTTGTAAAGGAATGAAAGGCTGAACGGCCCCCTTCTGCACTATAACATTTCTATGATTCTGTAATTCTAGCTCACAGAGTGATGGGTCTGCTTGTAATGTGTTTAGCCATACTATAGTGGAGGATATGAAAGCATCAGTAATAAATTCCAACATAAAACGTATTCATTTTAACTACAGTAATACTTAGATAACACTCTATCCTCCTGCAAACATTATACTAAACTCAAAATACTAACTTTGTCTCTCTCTCGACGTGAAGATTCATGGACTTAATCTGATGTCACTCAATCCAGAAGAAAAGCTCTACTAGTTACATTAAGTTCCAATTGCTCTCAGATTGCTTCCAAATCTCATTTTAAAAAGAGGATTTTTAAAATGGAGGTGTCTTCTTCTTTCAATGCGGTATTTTAAAAATCCAAAAACGTTTCCATGCCCTTACCCCCCCCTTAAAACGTTGCATTGCTACAACATTTTAAGTAAAAGGTAAATGGTGTTTACATAATAGTGGCTGAATCACTAAGGCACTGTAACTGCTAATTCTGGATCAAATAAGAATCAAAGATTTCAACTGAAAATGCTGGAAATGCTCAGGTCTGGCAGCATCTGTAGAGACAAAATCAGAGTGAATCTTAAGATTTGCTGAGCTATCGCTGGAACTGGATCAAGTTACAGATGTGTCAAGTCTCCACCAAATTCAAAGGCAGGAAAAGTGGGGAAAAAGGAAAGAGCAAAGGCAGGGTATTCAATAGGTCGAAAGAAGGAGAGCTTAAGGGCAGCATGATGGCTCAGTGGTTAGCATTGCTGCCCAAAGCACCAGGGTTCCAGGTTCGATTCCAGTCTCTGGAAACTGCTTGATTTGCAGGCTAGGTGGATTAGCCATGATAAATTGCCCACAGTGTGCAGGCTAGGTGGATTAGCCATGGGAAATGCAGGGTTACAGGTATGGGTGTGGGCCTGGATGGGATGCCATTTGGAGGGTCAGTGTGGACTTAATGGGCAAATGGCCTGCTTCCACAGTGTAGGGGTTCTATGTTGGTGAAAGACATCCTTTTGGTATTTAATGCTTCCTGCAACAGGAGGAAGACAGGATCAAAGATATAACAATAATACATTGACCTAAGTAATGACCAAAGACCTGGCACAGACATAATGGACCGAATGTTCTCCTTTATTATTTTACCTTAAATTGTTCCCTAAATCTAACACCCTTTCAAGAAGACAGTTTCAGATTTCTATTATCCTCTGTGCAAAGAACAGCTTCTTCTTATCCATCCAAAATAGTAGTTCTAACCTTGGGATTACTTCACTTTGTTCTTGATTCCTGGAACCCTGGAGGAAACAATTCCCACTGGCTCTTCCTCTCAAATTCCTTTACATCTCAGAGACCTCACACAGATCACCCTTCAACGATCAACACTCAAGTATGCAATTCACATTGTCAAGGCGTTCATCAGCTAATTATTTGACAGTTACTTTAAAATTTCTCACCAACCTTTTAGCACAGCTAAGCAAAACGCTACAATATTTAGACCTCTATTTTTAAACCTGGCTAAGTCCATGACAGTAGTAGAAGAGCCATTGTGTTCATTGTGTTGATCATTCCAGTCTGTAATTATCCTTATAATCCTCAGTCCCACTGTGAGCAAGACACTTATCCAGCTATTTTTTTTTGGTGGAGTTAATCAACAAAGGCATTAACGTTTCACTTGGGTATGTGTTCCACTGTCCATATCCCTTGTCTCAATTGTTAATTGTCTATTTGGATCCTTCTCTACGATACCACGTCCATCTCATCACCTCACTGCTAGTGAAGCCATGGGGACATGCTCAGAGCTCTTTAACATTATCCATTCCAGATCCTGATGTTGGAATAAGAGTATCCACTTTGCAGTGAACAATTAGTCACTCACAGCTTACCTCACTGAAGGCTTACCATCTGTAATTCTGTCAAACGTCACATCAGGCAATTATGAGATGGACGTTTATTGCTGGTGATTTCCATGAAGTGAGCAGAGATTTCTATCATTGTTCTTTTGGGCAGTTGTTGAGTGAAAGCAGGTGCACTTCCAGATAGGAAGGTGTGAACAAAAAAACACCATTATCTGGTTGATATCTCTCTTTTATGTTCCACATTTGACACAATGTTTTTATTTAGATGAGAGTTAGAATCAGCCAGCCTCCTAATGCTGTCTTGGTCTATCTGTTGTGAATGTTCAAGTCGGCATTATAAGATGCACAATGAAAGAATGGAGTTCACTGATTGGCCTGATCAATGTTTCTCCTTCGGCCAACTTCACTAAAAATAATCTGTTTGGTCAGACATGGTTATGTGCGGAATCTTGTAGTCAGTAGACTTTGCATCGGAACAACTGACGTCGATATAATCAATCATCCTGAATTTGGTTCCCCCCCCCCCCAGTACTTGTACATGGGGGTGGTGAAACTTTTAAATGTGTACCTCTAACTGATGCTATCCAAGCCATTTGAATCCTGCCCACCATAACTTGACTCCATTATTCAGAGAGAGTGACCGAAGGTAACCTTTATACTGGAAGGTCCCATATAATTGCCTTAAAGGTATGCTGCCTGTCTGGTGTGGAATCTATGCAATAACACAACAATATCAACACACGATATAGCAACAGGAGGTGAGCATTTGACCATTCAGACTTGATCCCGCCATTCAGTAAGATCAAGAATGTTTTAACATGGTGGTAACTCCAATTTCCTGCCAGTCCCTGAGAACTCTTCACTGTCTTGTCAAGCAAAAAGCTGCCTAATTCCACCCTGAATATTTTCAATCATCCAGTCTCTACTGCCGACTGTGGAAGAGAATTACAAAGACTAATGAACCTTTGGACGAAAACATTATTTCTCATTGTTGTGTGAGGGTGCATTCAACTGCATCATACAATTGTTATGGGCTAGGCCAGACCACTCAAAACATTCTTAAACAGGCAGCCCGAGACCTAACTTTGCAATTTGTTTTGGTAAGTGTACAGTGAAAGTTACCTAGATTAAGTTAGCTAGGTTGACTACTAGATTTTAAAATAGACAAAAACTGTATTCACAAAATTACACAATGAAACACAAAGAACAAAATAAAGAACCCTTACAGAACTCAACCTATCCAGCTAGAGTTAATTATGCTGTTCCGAATACACACAATAGTCCCAATAAGCAAACTCCCTTTAAAAACCAGTATAAATAGTTCACATGCTTACAGGTTGACATTGAAGGGCAGAAAAGAGAGAGAACCTCCACACAGCTCCCTGTTGAACTTCCCAGTTCAAGACTCAACAACAAACAGCTCAGCTCAGCGAGACAGCTAACCACTCCCCTTTCTTTATACAGATCACTTCTAACCCATGACCACTTTTTAAACAAAAAGCCTCTCAAAGTCCTTTTCATCTCTGTACCAAATCAGACTGATTGGAGTTCTGCCTGATTTATGCCCCTCTGAAAAAATCAAGGACAGAGTCTCCTTGAGCCAAGGAACAGCTTTTAGAAAAAAAGGGACTAGCTTTGTGACAGCTCCCCCCCTTAAAAAAAATGAAACCATCAATACCAAAGGATGGCTTCATTTTTAATTTTTCAAAAACTCGGTTAGTAGTCTAAACACACTTATATACTACACTAACTCTAAACATGTAAACATGCACAACTACATGCGAATTCAGGCCATGGCATACCCACCTCCATATCTCATTCGAGCCTCGATAACGCATCGGCAATCATGTTTTCGTGACCTGCCACATGCATAATTGTCAAACCAAATGGCTGCAACAACATGCTCCATCTAAACAGTCTGGCATTTTTGTTCTTAAATTTTTGCCAAATGTCAATGGGTTATGATCAGTGTATACGATTGTCTCAGATGCATTGCTGGTAATATAAACACTGAAATGTTGTAATGCTGACACCAAGCTTAAAGTCTCCTTCTCCACCTTTGAATATTTCTGTTGATGAACGTTTAACTTGCTCTAAAAATACTGGATGGGTCTTTCTAGCCCCTTGTCATCCTCCTGCAGGAGCACCACACCAACACCCACGTCACTGGCATTGATAGCCACCTTGAAAGGCTTCATGTAATCTGGTGTGACTAATACGGGGGCAGTGGGTAACACAGTTTTTAGGCTGTCACATGCCCTTTGATAATGCGCTGTCCAGTTAAACTTCTTGCCCTTTGTTAACAATTCTGTGAGTGGAGCAGCCACACTGCTAACGTTTGGCAAAAACTTTTGGTAAAATCCACTCAACCGTAATACTGCTTTTTTCATCGACGGTGTGGGAAATTCTCCAATTACCTTCATTTTCACATCCCGTGGGGCCATTTGTCCATGTCCAATAATATGGCCCAGGAAGGTGACTTGGGCTTTGGCAAATATACTTTTAGCTGGGTTTATCTCCAAGCCTGCCTTCCAAAGTCAGTCGAACAAGTCCAATAAATGCTGTTCCTTCTATGAGTGACTAAAAATCACCAGGTCATCAATGTACACCACACAGTTGGATAATCCAACAATGGCCTTATTAGTCAGTCTCTGAAATATGGCTAGAGCGTTTTTCATACCAAAATAACATGACTTTGAACTGCTATAGTCCATTTGGTGTTACAAAAGCAGAAATTGCCTTTGCTCTCCCTGACAGGGATATTTGCCTGTAGCCTCTGAGCGAGTCCAACTGAGAAATGTAAGTTGCATCTCCCACTTTTTCAACACAGTCCTCCAACCCCGTGGGATTGGATATGCATCAGTCCTTGTGATGGCATTGACTTTGCAATAGCCCGGTACCATGAGAGTTTGTCCAGTACTCCGACCACAAATTCTCCACTCTTCTCTGGACTCTGTAGACTCACTTTACATAACTGAGCACTTTTTGTCTCACCATGTTAATTACTGTCACTGGTACCTTCTCTGGCAATAGTCTCTCAGGAGACCCTATATCCTCATCCTTCAGCATTACAGATTGAGAGAATCCTGTGTCCCTAAATACTGTAATCTCTTTACCTATAACTTCTGGCCTATGTGAATAAGCTTTACACTTGCATGTATATTTTTAAAGCAGATCTGGCACTTCCTCCTTAACCAACCTCTGATCATCTTTACACTCTGAGGCAGTTGTTTAATTTCCCTTGTGCTTGTTGTTACTAGTCCAACAAAACTCCCAGGCTTGTCTGGTTTTCCTATATCTGTCTTTCTCCTAGCCCACCAACACTGTGATTTTGTGTGGCCCACTTTAGCACAATGAAAACACCAGAGCTTTTTAACTGCTTTGTCCTCCTCAAGGGTTTCTTTTTCACCTTGTGGTAAATTATCCTTCTGATCTTCACTGAGATCTACCTTTCCCTTTCCATGTGAGGGTTTCTCTTTGCCCCAATTTCTATCCCTCATGGACTGAAATTGATTCTGGAAGCCAACCTGTGTTTTGTGGACTAGCTCATAATCATCAGCTACTTTAGCTGCTAACCTTGCTGTTTTAACTCTCTGCTGTTCCACATGAGTTTACACTACTTCCTCACAGAGCCTACCCTCTGCCTTTATCTCCAACCTTTTAAGTTGACTTTCCTTTTCAAGGGTCAGTTTTTGAAGTTCAAAAGCTCTTTGCTTTTCTTTCTCTCCTCTCTCTTTTTCTCTCTGTTCTGCTGCGCTCTCTTTTTCCTTCTCTTCTGCTTTTAATCGTAACTCAAACTATTCATTTCTGCTGCCCTTTCCTTATCTCTTCACCTTCTGTTCAATATCTAGATCAGAACAGTGCTGTACCTTAAGAATTGTTTTCTCTAAGTTGTCCAACTGCATGTTATATTTGGCCAATCTCAGAAATTGTTTGGCCAATCTCAGAAAATTTTGGCCCATCCCTAGTAGTATAACTTCTGCTGCTGCCATGTCTTTCTAATGTGATTATTTATATTCCTTTCTTCAAACCAGGTTGAAAAAAACAGTAAAACTTGCAAATTACTTATACAGGTCTGATTCATGTTGTATACATAAAACACATTCATTTCCAAGTTTAACTTTGTTTTTACCAGGTTTCCAAAATTAGCAATGATGCTGCTACTGTATATTACTGTACTAGAAGTTTACCATGCTGTCAACATGGAGGATTACTGTCTTCCAAAAATGAAATAGATTATTCTGGCTTTATGAAAGTAAAATACCTCATCCTTATCTTTTTTGCAGTTTCTCCTGATGAATCCCACTGCTCCCGGCCTTAATAAATTATTCCTGTTTACTTTATATCTTTACTGAGTGAATCACACTCTTTTTAACACCATAAAATAATTTCCATTGCTTTCACAGATTTTTTTCCTGGTGTCCCACTCGTACAAGTTAAATAAATGCCTTTCACCTTTACTGTGGATTAAGTAATGGATACCCCCTTTCCTTGTAGACTCAACAGCCTCCTAATGTTATTCTTCCATCACACATTGTCTATTTAGACCTCAAATTGTTTTTATTTGTTCACTCATGGGATGTGGGCATTGCTGGCTGGGTCAACATTTACTCCCTCAATGCACTTGAGAAGGTAATGATGAGCTTCCTCTTGAACTGCTGCATCCATTTGCTGCAGATACACCCACATACGGTTTGGGAGGGAGTCCCAGGATTTTGACCCTGCAGCACTTAAACCACTTTAGTAGCCTTGATTTTCCTCCCTGTCACCAGATCTCATGGTATCTCTTCGCTATGGTGGTGATGTTCAAGCTGAGTTGGAAGAACTTCATTTCCACCTCAGTGTCCCAGCCTGCCAATTGTACCATTTCAATAAGGGGATTTCCCATGCTCACCATGGATATTAACTTTATTCAACAACCGGCCCGCATGGAGTACAGATGAGAGTATAGGTGTTACAACACAGCAAGGTGTAAAAGAATCAATAGATAATTTTGATGAAGTTCTGAAAGCTTTTGATAATTCCTTTAACCCCAGAAGGAAGAATAATATTGAAAGAGAAATATTTAATTGATGAGTTCAGCATCCAGGCTCTGTGCAGCAATCAACCGTACCTTTCATCTCATGGATAAATATATCTTCAGTAGATAGATTGGTGAGCATGAGGTCAAGTGTGTTTCTTCTTCTCACTTGCTTCTTAATCAACTATCACAGACATAATCTAGCAGCTACATTCCTTTGGTCTGGATCAGCTTGATCAGTAAATATGCTACCAATTCAGTCTTGCTGATGGACTATGATACATTCTCTGCCTTGCCATCCTCAGTGCTTCCTCCAAGTGGTGTTCAACAAAGTAGAGTATTGATTTATCAGTTGAGGGTGGAAGATACGGATGGTGGGAAGTGGCAGTAGGTGGTGGTCAGCAGGAAGTTTCTTTGCCCTGGTATGACCTTCATGGAGTCCAGCGGCAATGTGGAGGACTCTCAAGATAACTTGCTCCCATATCATAGTGTCACAACCTCTGCTAGGACTGTCCTATTGGTGGGACATGGCACACCAAGGTGATGGTTGAATCTGTGACATTATCTGAACAGTATAATTCCAAGAGTATGATTACGTCTGGCTATTCTTTGACTGTTTGGAACAGATCTCCAAATGTTGGCTAAATTCAATCGCAGCATGACTTTGCTACTTTCATGCTCAATCCCCCTTTTAATAACAACCAATATGCCACTTACCTTCCTAATTACTTGTCGCAAGTTAACATATTGTGATTCACGTGTAAGGTTACTCAAAGCCCTTCGTGCCACAACATGCTGCAGGTCTTTCCCGCTGAAATAACATTGTGTTTTTCTGTTCTTCCTGCCAAAGTGGAGAAATTGACCTTTTCCCATAGCGTACCCCGTTGGCCACTGAGCCTATTTAGCATAACACCACTTTGCAGGCTCCCTAACTGTACTGTGAGTGTTCCAACCCCACCTGAGCCAAAATAGTCAAAGAAAGCAGTGTCCCACCACCTTCTGAAGGGCAACTGGAGTTGGAAATCAAATGCTGACCTTCTCCGTGATGTCGACATCCCCTGAACAAAGGAAGAAAACCCGCTACCCTCCCCCAGCCTGGTACCTCTGGCTCCAATAATATAGCAATGTGGTTGATTCTTAACTATCCTGTATGATGACCTAGAAAGGTATCCCACCACCATCCTCTCAGGAAAACAAGGAATGCCAATAAATGCTGCGCTTCCCAAAACATTTGATGAAAAAAGGAAAGGTGGGTGCTGAAGTAGGAATAAATTTGCAAACATCAGTGATCGATGTCATTGGGGTCTCTGCTCATCTACTTAGTTTGAAAACTGACCACTTGAGGGCACCCAACAACTTTTGATTTTTCTCTCAAACTGTGGCCAAACAATCTGTTACCTGCATTGAGTGACAACAGAAAAGATTAAGCAGTAAAGGATCATTGTCCAATGACGTACATCATGCTGACACTGAAGTAAATATTATAACAAAATACGCAACGTCAAGCAGGAATTGCTGAAGTACCATGCTTCTTATTGTATGATATCTGATTAGTTCAGACAAACTGGAAACTGGCATAAGGTTAAAGTCAAACTTTTAACCAGACAAAATAAAATTCTATTCAATAATCACAGACTGAAAACTCATATCAATTATCTAAAATGTCCACAGATTTCATAGAAATCACAATAGTATCCCTCTTTATGTCTTCTTTAAAAATTAAACAACATTATAGGAAATTGTCATTCTAGAATCTCTTTGTTGTTTGCAACTTTCCTGGTCATCTTTTCGGGATAGTTTATTAACTCACTCCATTATCTGATCAACTTCACGGTGAGCTCAGGAAGAATTTTGCCATTTGTAGCAAATCATACCATTGACCTCAAATAAAGTTACCTGCAAAGATCTTGTGACGTCTGCAGTGCTGACTTCCCCTTTCCCAATTCAGGCTTAAACCGGATAGGAACTAAACACGATGATAGTAATGAGGGTAACCAGCCAGTCACATTTCATTAATTTCACACACAGCAAAAGGAGCAAGTTAAAAGCCATTTGGCTGTAAAGGATTTGAATATTGCTGAAAAACATCCCATTTTGTTGATGCTATTCATTGTGCAATCATCAAAATGTTTTGCAGCCAACATTTGTGCAGTATAAGAGGACAGCACAGATTGGTTGGCAAGTGCACTGTCATTGCTATGGAAAATGCACCAGCTAATGATGATTGACAGTTAGTGGTCAGGCTTTGGTTGAAATTGGAAAGCAGACAGCTTCACTCTGATTGGTTAAAGCATTGATCTGAGAAATGAAGCAACGAATGGCTGTCACCTATCTTGCTAAAGTTAGCCATTCAGTGAGGTTGTTTATCAGTAACTATGAACTTAGTGTTCAACAAAATGTAACTTTTCCCCAGATTTCCAGTGAGCCTGAAAATTAAAGAAGTTGCAAGTTCACTGCTAAGGAAATACTCCCTTGATGATGTACAATTACTAACTGAACCTTCATGTTATTCTATCCATGTGCATATTCCTAGAGTCACTGTCAGTTTCAGAATACTAGAAGGCTTTGCAATCATTCCAGCTCCAAATCGGATTTTTGCTGTAAAACAAAATGCAACCTGTGACTCCTGGGTGTTGTTTTCTGACCTTTTAGGTAAGTTATAACAAAATAGAGTCTGTGTCATTTAAATTTTTTGAAATGAATTGACCTGAATAATTTCTGCAATTCTACACACAAGAAAGTGACCCAGACATATTAATTGTTTACATAAAAATATTGCATAGGTGAATCTTATTACCTAAGTAATTACTTTGTATCGTTGTCAGAACTTTGACACTGTTGTCCGCACCAATGAAGTCACAGAGGTTTAGCACAATTTGAATTCAACCTCATTTCAGATCACCCTCCTTTCTTGGTACTCAACATGTGTGTGTGTGGTGTGTATCTGCATGTCTGTTTGTGTGTGTTGTCTGTGTGCCTGTGCGTGTGTGTATGTGTATCTGCATGTCTGTGTGTGTGTGTTTGTGTGTGTGTGCCTGTGCACCTGTGTGCCTCTGTGAGTATCTGTATGTGTGTGTGCCTGTGTGTTTGTGCATCTGCTTGTCTGTGTGTCTGTATGTGTGTTTGTACATCTGTGTGTTTGTATGTGTGTGGCTGTGTCTGAGTGAGTGTCTATGTGTGTCTTGTGTGTGTCTATGCACGTGTGTGCCTGTTCCTGTGTTAGTGTCTGTGTATGCCTGTATGTGTGTGTGTGTCTGTGCGTGTGTCTGTGAGGGTCTGTGTGTGAGGGTCTGTATATCTGTGCATCTAAGTGTCTGTGTGCATTTGATTTTGAGAGATCTCATACATTGAATGACACTGGGTTGGTCAACTGAAGGAGATGATTGTAGCTAAACTGGAGTCTGCCTCCAATTAATATTCATTTATTTGATGAAGTCACTGGATAGTAATCGGAGAGGAGGGAACAGCCATGTCCGTGTATTCACTATTTCAATACTGTCATCACTGAGATCGATTTGGAGATGCCGGTGTCGGACTGGGTTGTACAAAGTTAAAAATCACACAACACCAGGTTATAGTCCAACAGATTTAATTGGAAGCACACTAGCTTTCACTGAGATCAGTTGTTTCAATAGAGGTCACTACTGGATCTGGCAATACCCTACACAGACCTTCCTTTGCATCAGGACATTTTAGTGCTTTACAGCTAAAGAAGTGCTTTTGAAATGTAGCTACTGGTCCAACACTGAAAATGTGGCAACCAGTTTAAGCACAGAAAGCTTCCATAATCAGCAATTATAAAGACAAGATAATCTGCCTTATTGATGTCAATTGTGGAAAAAATAATGGCAAAGGCACTGTAGAGAATACTCCTGCTCCTCATAGAAAAATACGATCTTTTACACCCATTTAGAAGGGCAGACAGGGCTTCAGTTTAATGTCTCAATCTGAATGTTATTTAGTTAGTTTACCTTAGTTCGTTGGTGGAGGAGCCAGTGTTGGATTGGAGCGGATAAAGTTAAAAGTCACACAACACCATGTTATAGTCCAACAAGTTTATTTGGAAGCACTAGCTTTCAGACCACTGCTCCTTCATCAGATGGTTGTGAAGCATGACCATAAGATACAGAATTCACAGCAAAAGATTACAGTGATACAATGATACATTGAACAAACCCAGATTGTTAAATCTTTCATCTTTTAAAATTGATTTGCTGGTTTTGATTCTTTAATATGTTAATCCCAGAACTTCTTTTAAATCACATTCTCAAGAACATTTAAGGTTTTAGAACAATAGGTGACATCTCAGCTCAGACAATGCCTTAAAGGTGTGGGATTAGAGTCTGTATCCCAATCTCGAGTCAGACTGGTTCTATTTCCAAAGCGGAATTTACAAAGATTATATGGATTCACTGCCTGCATTGACCGCTTGCAGGTTCTGCATTTTTTGAGCAAAATTGAATGTATTTACAAATATAATTCTGCAAATACAAATTCACCTCATAAACTCATATGTGTGTGGGTATGCAGGAGAGAGAGAGAGACAGAGTCAGTGTGTGCATGTGAGTGTGAGTGCATGTGAGAGAGTGTGTGTTTACGTGTGTGCAAGTTCGGTAAAGTGTATGTGAGTGTGATGTGGTAAAAGCCCGTTAGAGGGTGCATGTGTGGGTGTGAGTGTGGAAGGTCTATGTGTAAGTGTATGAGAGAGAACTTGTGTATGAAAGAGGGTCTGTGCGACTGTGTGTGTGTGAGTGTGTGTGTGTATGAGAGAGAGAGAGAGAGAGAGGGAGAGTGTATAGTGCAGTATCACTTGTATCACTTGTAGTGTGACATGAAGCCAAGGTCCTGGTTGAGGCCATCTTCATGGATACCGAACTCGCCTCTGCTCGGCCACTTTACATTGTTGCCTGTCCCGAAGTCCTGCTTCACAACCACCTGATGAAGAAACAGTGCTTCAAATGTTAGTGCTTCCAAATAAACCTGTTGGACTATAACCTGGTGTTGTGTGATTTTTAACACTGTCTTAGTTTGGTCAGCATCCAACGAGCAGCGAAATCGACGTTTCGGGCAAAAGCCCTTCATCAGGAATAAAGGCAGTGAGCCTGAAGCGTGGAGAGATAAGCTAGAGGAGGGTGGGGGTGGGGAGAGAGTAGCATAGAGTACAATGGGTGAGTGGGGGAGGAGATGAAGGTGATAGGTCAAGGAGGAGAGGGTGGAGTGGATAGGTGGAAAAGAAGATAGGCAGGTCGGACAAGTCAAGGAGACAGTAACTGAGCTGGAAGTTTGAAACTAGGATGAGGTGGGGGAAGGGGAAATGAGGAAGCGGTTCCGGTGTAACTGCTCCCAGGAGGACCAGTTCCACCATAGGACACACCAGATGGCCTCCTTCTTTAGAGACTGCAATTTCCCTTCCCACGTGGTTAAAGATGCCCTCCAACGCATCTCGTCCACATCCCGCACCTCCGCCCTCAGACCCCACTCCTCCAACCGTAACAAGGACAGAACGCCCCTGGTGCTCACCTTCCACCCTACAAACCTTCGCATCAACCAAATCATCCACCGACATTTCCGCCACCTCCAAAAAGACCCCACCACCAGGGATATATTTCCCTCCCCACCCCTTTCCGCCTTCCGCAAAGACCGTTCCCTCCATGACTACCTGGTCAGGTCCACACCCCCCGACGACCCACCCTCCCATTCTGGCACTTTCCCCTGCCACCGCAGGAACTGTAACACCTGTGCCCACACCTCCTCCCTCACCTCTATCCAAGGCCCTAAAGGAGCCTTCCACATCCATCAAAGTTTCACCTGCACATCCACCAATATCATTTATTGTATCCGTTGCTCCCGATGTGGTCTCCTCTACATTGGGGAGACTGGGCACCTCCTAGCAGAGCGCTTTAGGGAACATCTCCGAGACACCCGCACCAATCAACCAAACCGCCCCGTGGCCCAACATTTCAACTCCCCCTCCCACTCTGCCGAGGACATGGAGGTCCTGGGCCTCCTTCACCGCCGCTCCCTCACCACCAGACGCCTGGAGGAAGAACGCCTCATCTTCCGCCTCGGAACACCTCAACCCCAGGGCATCAATTTGGACTTCAACAGTTTCCTCATTTCCCCTTCCCCCACCTCATCCTAGTTTCAAACTTCCAGCTCAGTTACTGTCTCCTTGACTTGTCCGACCGCCTATCTTCTTTTCCACCTATCCACTCCACCCTCTCCTCCTTGACCTATCACCTTCATCTCCTCCCCCACTCACCCATTGTACTCTATGCTACTCTCTCCCCACCCCCACCCTCCTCTAGCTTATCTCTCCATGCTTCAGGCTCACTGCCTTTATTCCTGATGAAGGGCTTTTGCCCGAAACGTCGATTTCGCTGCTCGTTGGATGCTGCCTGAACTGCTGTGCTCTTCCAGCACCACTAATCCAGTATTTGGTTTCCAGCATCTGCAGTCATTGTTTTTACCTTGGTTTGGTCAGTCCTAAGGGCACTGTAATCAATATGAAGGGTTTAACGGAAGGAAGTTCCCTCTGTCAGTAGCTGACTGTTATGTCATGACTTTAGGTAAGAATGAGTATATGATCAACAGGTGGGCATAGGGATTGAGCTGTTGATAAGGAAGTAACGTGCCAAAGCTTCATGTGAGGTATTACATTCAATTAATTCAGGTTAATTTTTATCCAGAAGGGAAATTACTTTGCATTTGTTGCTTGTTCATTCAAATATTTCAGAAAAATCAATAATATTTAAAAAAGGAAATTACTCCATCACAGATGACAACTTGACATTAAAATGTATTCAAAGTTATTCCAATGCATTAAAATAATCAGTCAGCGAGTCTCATCTTGAGTGAATATTGTTATCCATTCATCAAATTCTGTTAAAAATTCTTATGGACAAGAGCAGAGATGAGTTCAGAAACATTTGTCCTGCATTTGAGGAATTGCACCCTTTTCCGTGAATTCAACCGGCAATAAAACAGAGACAATGTGATTCTTGTCATTCAAGATATTTAATTTACATTAAAATTATCAAGAAAGTTCCATTCCACAAATACCCTTCCAGCCCCTTCAAAAATCTCTGTACCATTAAAGAGCCTGCCTTCCTAAGGCAACAGAAGCTACATCAAAAAGAGAAGCACCCTCGTCTACAGCTATATGAAGCTTTTAATGATTGTGGTATCAATTGAATAGGATTTTAATTTCCTGAGGTAGCTTAATTATATATGTTCCATGGCCACCACATCACTGTTACCTGCAATTCAACTTATCATCTATTTTAATACTAAATTGCCTGTAGTCTTTTTCAAGTATCATGCATGGTATTTGGGCACCACTGGCTCAGCAGCATTGATTGCCTGTCCTTAGTTTATGAATCAATCTCATTGATATGAGTCTGGAGTCACACATAGGCCAGACCAGGTAAGGATGGCAGATCTCCTTCTGTAAAGGGGATTCATGAACCACTGGTGACATGGTCATATTAGGCCCAGATTTTTATTGAATACAAATTTTATCATCTTCCCTGGTGGGATTCAAACCCACGTTTCCAGATATATACCAGGGTTCTGGTATACTAGATATTACCACTGCACCACTGCCTCACCAAGCATCGTAACCATTTCAAGAGTTCCCAACATGAATATTCACAGATACAATGTCAGTAACTTTTTTCTAAAGTCTATCGTTCTTTGGTCTTGCTTTTGTTCGGCGGTAGCACAATTCTATGATCCTCTCCACCAGGTTCCTGTAGTTGCTCCTTATGACACTCATGTGTACCATCTCATCAGTGTCCTTCAGGATTATCATGTTGCTATTCCCTATTCGATAATCATTCACGTAGAGGATGTGAAAGTGAAGATACACAGTCCTGAGAAGATCCAATGTTCATTAAAATGGGCTCCAAGTAAATCCAGAGCCTAACACCTAATTGATGACATTCCTGTTGTGGTGCAAGTCAGTGATCCATAGGAAGAGAGTGGGAATGGTATCAAGATTTTCCAATTCCTCAATTTCCTCGGATGGTTGTGTGGCATTAAAAGCTGAAGAAAAATCAACAGTGGAAGCAAGAGCATAGTTATCCAATCAATTCAAGTCTATTTGAAGAAATGAACAAAGGTTGGTACAGTGTCATCCACTCACTTAGTCATTTGATAGACAAACTTCAAGGAATATGGGGAACAAAAGGATCAAAAGATGTTTTGGCACCATTTACTTGAAATGCTTCATGACTATCTTTGCAAGGGCAACTAGTTGCTAATTGTTCAGCTGAACAGACTGCAAACTCTTAGCAATCAGAACGATGGTGGCTGATTTCCAATAGCAAGGAACTGCATATGTGTCGCACAGTTTCTGAAAGACCAGGTGATAAGGAACTGCCAACTGCTGAGCCCAATCCTTAACAATGTTTCTGCTGATTTGATCTGGGCTGCATTAGTGTCCTTTTTTTCAGTTGCTCAGATTGCTTCTTTATCTCCCATTTCTTTGCAAAAATACAAAATCTTTTTTTAAAATTCACAAGGTGAAGCCTCCTGTAAAATTACATGTTTCTCAAGTTCACCATTTTCAAACTGGCTAAAGAATCCATTCTGTCACAACATCACAAGGATTGTCTGGGCAAGTAAGGGTAATTTCTCTTCTATGATGTGAAGCTTGACATTCTTTGCGTACAATTTCATGTATCTTTGGGATTGCTTGTCCTAAAATCATTATGCAGTTTATCTCTGCACTCAAGTTTTGATTCTGAAATTCCTTTTTGATCATGAATCTTAGTCTATCAAGGTTGGTCCCCAAGGTTTCCCACATTAAATATAATTTGTCTTTCCTTCATTATTGCTTTTGAGTTCCTATTAGTCCAGAGTTTCTCATCTGGATGGATCTTAATCAGTTTAGCTGGACATGAAGCTGTTTACAGAAGATAAAATAATAATTTCTAATATCTCTGGTCTTATATATGCCTCCACCATCAATAAAAATCTCCTAATTTGCCTGGTCATAGCAAATTTTTGAATCTCGAAAGACCACATTCTCCGAGGCACTTATCACATTCCTGCCAGATTTGACTCTTTCCATCTTTCCAGCTTTTGTTGATATTTAAGGGGGAGATGCACAAGATTACAATTTGAATCTCTAGTCCCTGACCGAGTCAAAGACTTCTCACAGTCAAGAATGGAGCAATCTTCTCTTCCTGTGTTGTTTTGTCAATGCACCTAGAGTACTTACAGAGAAAAGCCACAAAGTCAATCACAGCCACATAGAATTTAGGAACAAGAGAAGTCCATTTGGCCTTTTAAGCCTGTTTCATCATTCAAATCACTGATCTAATTGTGCTCTCCTTTGTATACATCATTTTAACATAATTAACTAATTAGATTCACAAACTCTTGTTTGCCCTGTTACCTTTAACTTCTAGAGACTTGACTCCAGGTTATAGTCCAACAGGTTTATTTGAATTCACTAGCTTTCTGAGTGCTACCCCTTTGTCAGGTACTTCACCTGACGAAGGGGCAGCGCTCCAAAAGTTTATGATAGCAAATAAATCTGTTGGATTATAATCTGGTATGGTTTGATTTTTGACCTTGTCCACCCCAATCTAACACCTGCATCTCCACATCCTAAATACTTAGCATCCTTTTAATAGATTTAGATTGTCATTGATTCTTGTTTTTCAATCAAGATAATTAATGATTCATAAGTATAAAAAATGATCATATGTTTTTTATGCATTGTTATACAATCTTTAACAAATCATATATTCCAGCTCGACTGAAAGCAAAACAAAAATCAATAAGATTACAATATGAATATATATTTGTTCTCATAATTCATGGGGACACAAGATGTTCAACAGTTTTCTTCAAATAAGCAATTCATTTGGTAAACCAATCCAATTGTTGCTTACATGCATCAATCTATTTTGTTTATGAAATATCCTTGCTTTTTAACATCTCCTTTATATACATGAGATCAATCTTTTCAGGCATTGTTTCAGAATGAACGATTATCAATGTAGCATGCCAAATGTTGCACTTTAAATAAAGGTTCCTTTGAAATACTAGATGAATACACAATTATGTCTATTGCATCTATTAGTGCAAGAGTATCTACAGCTAAGGTGCTTTTGACAACTCTTCTGATGTTTTTGTTGATTTCCAAGGTAATGGACAACATTTGTCATTTATTCACACCAAAGATATAATGAATCCTGCTGTACTCGAATAACCATTGGGAAAAGCAGTGTGTGAGATGTCATTAACAATTATTAATTTCATTCCTTCTGGCTCAGCCAGGCTGGAAATCTGCGAGTATTCAGTTATAAGTTAAATCTTTTGAATGTGTAAATTTGTCTTCAGAATTTTTGTAACAGTAACTTCTTTCAAGATAGTGCTTAACTCCAGTAAAATAGCATGCATCTAGTCTAGTTTGCATGTGTAAGCAATTTAATTACCCCATTAAATTTCTCAATTAATTTTCTGCTTTTCCTCAGCTGTGGAATATCATTGTTGACAGACTAGATTTAGCTGCAAAATCTACAAAATGTAAAATGACATCTTTTTTCTTCATCTTACACAGTTAGATTCTGATCCACTACCCAATTGAATTCCCATACCAAGAATAGACTTATTATAAAGTTAAAAATCACACACAACACCAGATTATAGTCCAATAGGTTTATTTGGAAACACTAGCTTTCGGAGCGCAGCTCCTTCATCAGCTGGCTCATGAAAGAGCAGCGCTCCTGATGAAGGTCATGATTTGGAGATGCTGGTATTGAACTGGGGTGTACAAAGTTAAAAATCACACAACACCAGGTATAGTCCAACAGGTTTATTTGGAAGCACTAGCTTTTGGAGCGCTGCAAAGGCTTGTGTTTCCAAATAAACCTGTTGAACTATAACCTGGTGTTGTGTGATTTTTAACTTTATCCACCCCAATCCAACACTGGTATCTCCAAACCAAGACTTATTATAGGCTCTTACAGAGTCTTTTGGTATTCCTTACAATTTTTTGCATTTATCATTTATCTCTTCTGTAAACTCATTTTATTCTGCACCCTTCATTTCTGCATCCTTTACTAAAACTTTAAGCCTTTAGGAGGACAAATGGACAAATGCAGTTCTAACACAATTGATTTTATCTTTTACATTTCCACCCCAGAGTCATTAACATTCCTTTAACTTCTTCAGTGGGTTGGTTATGTTCCATGAAAGGGTTATAATACTGGTCTGATTGCATAAATTGCAAATTCTCAGATTTCCTAAATACAATAGCTTTGTCAACTTCCATATTTTGTTTCATCTGCGCTTTCTGTACTTAGTTAATAACAACAGCATTTCACTGGATACTACACTATGCTAATGAAATGATTAAATCTGGCTATATTATAAGGAATGGCCACTTCTTAAAAATATGTTCACATGTTATCATCCCAAAATCTGAAATTGGTGCAACTCTCAAATTTGTTAACTTTGTTCCAATCCTTATTATTCCCAATATCCAGATGGTATTTTAGTCAGTCTATTCCCACAAACATAGATATGCATCCATTGTTTAATACTGCCCAATTAAAGGATTCTGCCAAAATTCCTTCATTACTTCCCTGAAACATCTTGTGATCAGTACAATGCCCTCACTCTGAACCATATCTGCATCTTCTTCCTCTAAATTTTCTATTTCATGTTTAGTTTTGAATAGTCTATTCAAGTGGTGAGTTCTTCTGGGTATAAAAGATAAAGTTGCCATTATCTCACCAGACTATCCAGCTGCTCCCTCATTAGAGAGAGGTGACTGGTGTTGGTTTAACTTGAGGGTGCTCACACACCTCAGGTGAGGGGAATGGTTGAGAAGGAGAATCGTTCATGGTAACCTCAGTCAATGCAGGGCATCACTCCACTTCACAAATCAGGTATCCAGCCAACTAAGCTCTCGGTGTAGCGAGGTAGAATCAGGCTAGAATCGGATGAGAATGTCACAGTAGAGGTGAGGTGCTTTTGGCAAGACAGAAATCCCACTGGAGAGGAACCCTCCGGTATACCTAATGAAATTCTCACAGCCAAAATATGACAAGATTCAGCCCCATAGATTTCTTTTTTGATGCAGTATCTAGTTGACCTAATTTTAACTGATTGACTGAGCTCGAAGATTCACAGTTAGATTTGTTCAGGAGAAGTCATTTTCATTGGATGAAGTGAAGTGTTTGCTTTGGTTGTAATTAGCTATACTTTCTTTGGTCTGCTTTTCTCAATACCTGTACACTCATTTGGGCAAGATTACCAGGTGAGAAACTGACTGAAAGGTACTGGTATTAACATTATGAATGAGCGACACCTTAATGAGGCTTTGAGAGCAGCACGATTTTTCAAAGGAGATTTTTGGATAAATGCATTTCAAATGCAATTTAAAACTTGCCATTGTTATTATTTTGACACAATAGTGCATACTGAATATGAGCTTGGAGAATTCTGTGGTGTGGGGAAGGGGGAGTAATGGAATGAGCATGAGGGCATAAAGAGAAAGGGGAGCTCAAGGATTACGTGCAGTGAGAGCTTGAGGGCTTCATGATATTTTGAGATACTTGGGATAAAACTGCATGGAGCCAAGATGGGGTTTCTAATTAGCCCAGCTTGGCACTCATTCCCCTCTGCTGCTGCATGCATGTCGCTGTTGGGATCAGTTGGTGCAACATGATCTCACCAAACCCTTGCCAGAGCAAAAATAGTGTGTTTGTACGGACTACATTTCTGCTGAGTTGGGAAGTTTCTTGCCTTCTCTCTTGATGGTGGAATATCTGGCTAGGTCTCTGAATTGAGGTTGTTCAACCTGATCGATTACTGAGTTGAGTCACACAGGTCCTCAGTCTCATATATTGTGCTAAGAATGCTTTCCAAACGCGACAAGTTTAGTGCAAAACACAATAGAAAACCTGTGAGCAAATATAAATGCTCACATGGACTGCTAACTCTTGACTGCAATGTCTGATTGTGTTGATTAAAATTAAGCCATTTAGCTCCGTGAAATTCAAAAATAACATGTTTTTCTGTAATGAAAAATGTGTTGCTGGAAAAGCGCAGCAGGTCAGGCAGCATCCAAGGAGCAGGAGAATTGACATTTCGGGCATAATCCCTTCTTCAGGAATGAGGAAGGTATGCCAAGCAGGCTAAGATAAAAGGTGGGGAGGAGGGACTTGAGGGAGGGGCGTTGGGAATGCGATAGGTAGAAGGAGGTTAAGGTGAGGGTGATAGGCCGGAGAGGGGGTGGGGGCAGAAAGGTCAGGAAGAAGATTACAGGTCAAGAAGGTGGTGCTGAGTCCGAGGGTTGGGGCCGAGATAAGGTGGGGGGAGGGGAAATGAGGAAGCTGGAGAAATTTGCATTGATCCCTTGTGGTTGGAGGGTTCCTAGGCGGAAGATGAGACGCTCTTCCTCCAGGCGTCGTGTTGCCATGGTGTGGTGATGGAGGAGGCCAAGGACCTGCATGCCCTTGACGGAGTGGGAGGGGGAGTTAAAGTGTCCGGCCACGGGGCGGTTGGGTTGGTTGGTGCGGGTGTCCCAGAGGTGTTCTCTGAAACGTTCCGTAAGTAGGCTGCCTACTTTAACTCCCCCTCCCACTCCGCCAAGGACATGCAGGTCCAAGTCCCTCCTCCCTACCTTTTATCTTAGCTTGCTTGGCACACCTTCCTCATTCCTGAAGAAGGGTTTATGCCTGAAACGTTGATTCTCCTGCTCCTTGGATGCTGCTTGACCTGCTGTGCTTTTCCAGCAATACATTTTTCAGCTCTGATCTCCAGCATCTGCAGTCCTCACTTTCTCCTGTTTTTCTGTAATGCCAATATTAAATTAATATTGTTTTGGGATACATACACCCTAATCCCCCATTGTCAGACTGAAAACTGTCCATGTGATTGTAGAGGGGTTATGCAATGGTAATCACACACATGACATGTGGTAACAACAAACTTATGTCAGCTGATTACCCTTATAGCCTGTGAATTTGAGCATGAAACCATCACAGAACTTGTGACAATTAGTGCACAGCCGTGGTTCTGTTAACATGCAATAAAAGTTTTAAAAAAATATAATTTATCTTTTTAGCTCTCCTTTTCAAATGTAATGACATTTTCAGCTTCTCATCAACTGTTACTGCAACTTCACAGAATTTAATTTCAGACAAATCCATTACTGATACTTAAAGGTCTCCACACCAAGCCAGAAAGAGAAGCATAGATAATTTCTATTTGGTTCATATGAATTGTGCAGTCTTGCAGTGAGTAAACACAAATTCATGGGTGAAGTATCACAGAGTATTTACAGCACTGATTGGGACCATTTGGGCACATAGACTCATGCCAGTGTTTATGGGCCATACGATCCTTGGCTCACCTTCTTAATTTAATTCCTTGCCAAAACTTTCACTTCCTTTTCCCCTTGAGCATTAATCTAGCATCCTCTTAACTGAGTACAATGATCTTAGGTGCAAGTTGCCAAAGCAGTTCAGGGCAGTACTTACACATTTAATAGTAAGGTCCTGAGTAGTTTTGCCAAACAAAAAGACCTTGCGGTACAGGTTCATAGACCCTTCAAAGTGGAACTGCAGGTAGATAGGATAGTGAAGAAGATATTTGGTATGCTTGCCTTTATTGGTCAGTGCATTGAGTATAGGAATTGGAAGTCTTGTTGTGGCTGTACAGGACATTGGTTAAGCCACTTTTTGAATACTGCATTCAATTCTGATCTCATTGCTGTAGGAGAGATGTTGTGAAACTTAGAACATAGAACTTAGCAGCGCTGACTTGTCATACCAATCTGAAGCCCATCTAACCTATACTATTCCATGTACTGGAAAGGGTTTCCAAAAGATTTACAAGAATGTTTTGTACACGATGAAGGAGCAACACTCTGAAAGCTAGTGCTTCCTAATAAACCTGTTGGACTATAACTTGGTATTGTGTGATTTTTAACTTTACAAGTATGTTGCCAATGTTGGAGGGTTTGAGTTATAGTGAGAGATTGAGTGGGCTGGGGCTATTTTCCCTGTAGTGTCAGTTGCTAAGGGGAGACTTTACAGAGATTTATAAAATGATCAGGGGCATGGATCGGATAAATATCTTTGTCCCAGGGTAGGGAAGTCCAAAACTAGAGGGCATAGGTTTAATTTGAGGGGGTAAAGATTTCAAAGAGACCTAAGAGGCAACTTTTTCACTTAAAGGGTGGTGCGTATATGGAATTCGCTGCCAGTAGAGGTGGTAGAAGGTGGGAAAATTACAACATTTAAAAGGCATCTGGATGGGTATATGAATAGGAAGCCTGTAGAAGGATATGGGCACAATGCTGGCAAATGGGGACTAGATTCATTTAGGATATAGAACATAGAACATAGAAATATCCAGCACAGAATAGGCCCTTTGGCCCACGATGTTGTGCCGAGGTTTAATCCTAATGTAAAAAATAATAACTTAACCTATGCACACCTCAACTCACTGCTATCCATGTGCATGTCCAGCAGTCGCTTAAATGTCCCCAGTGACTCTGCTTCCACCACCACTGCTGGCAACGCATTCCATGCATTCACAACTCTCTGCGTAAAGAATCTACCTCTGATGTCTCCTTTATACCTTCCTCTTAATATCTTAAAACTATGACCCCTCATACCAGTCAAACCTGCCCTGGGGAAAAGTCTCTGGCTATTGACTCTATCTATTCCACTCATTATCTTGTATACCTCAATCAGGTCTCCTCTCTTCCTCCTTCTCTCCAGAGAAAAAAGTCCAAGCTTTTTCAATCTTTCTTCATAAGGCAAGCTTTCCAGTCCAGGCAGCATTCTGGTAAACCTTCTTTGCACCCTCTGCAAAGCCTCTGTATCTTTCCTACAGTAGGGTGACCAGAACTGGACACAATATTCTAATTGTTGTCCCACCAGGGACTTGTGGAGCTGTAGCAAAACATCACAACTCTTAAACTCGATCCCCCTGTTAATGAAACCCAAAACACCATATGCTTAACAAACCTATCCACTTGGGTGACTACTTTGAGGTATCTATGTACTTGCACACCTAGATCCCTCTGTTCCTCCACTCTGCCAAGAATCCTGTCTTTAATCCTATATTCAGCATTCGAATTCAACCTTCCAAAATGCATCACTTCACATTTATCCAGGTTGAGCTCCATCTGTCATTTCTCAGCCCAGCTCTGCATCCTGTCTATGTCACACTGCAGCCTGCAGTAGCCCTCTATACTATCAACGACACCTCCAACCTTTGTGTCATCTGCAAATTTACTAACCCACCCCTCAACCTCATCGTCCAAGTCATTTATAAAACTACCAACATCAGAGGCCCAAGAACATAGCCCTGCGGGACCTACTCAACACTGTCCTCCAGACAGAATACTTTCCATCTACAACCACTCTCTGCCTTCTGACAGCCAACCAATTCTGAATCCAGATCGCCAAATCTCCCTGTATCCCATATTTCCTGACTTTATGAATGAACCTACCATGGCGAACCTTATCAAGTGCCTTGCTGAAGTCCAAATGCACCACATCCACTGCTCGGCCTTCATCAACCTGTCTTGTCACCTCCTCGAAGAACTCAATAAGATTTGTGAGGTATGACCTGCCCCTCTCAAAACCATGCCTTCAATCATGGTATGGTTTTCCTAAAAGTCATAGATCCTATCCTTCAGAATTCTTTCCAAAACCATATGGATGGTTGATATGGATGAGTTGGACCAAAGGCTGTTTTCGAGCTGTACAGCTCTATGACTGAGACATAGCAATCTGCAAGTATATGTAACACATAATTGTAGCAATTCTGCTGAATTTTAACTCACAAATGTTTCATTGTCAACACAAAGTCATGAGAAAAATTGTACTGGCTGACAGTGATTATACTTCATTCACTGTAAAGAACTTTTGACACTTCCTGAGATACTTTGTGCTGATACAGGGTATTCTGGTGACAAACCATCTCCAAAGATAGGCCTGAGAGCTTAATTCCTATTTATAAGCCACACGTTAGGATAATCATTCATAGTATTGCTGACCTGACTTCAGGTTATTGAATCTGTAGCACCATGCTTCCACCAATGTATCCTTGCCGAGAAGTTTACTCTGCTCAGCTCTCCCTCTGCCTTCTGAAGATAATTACTATTTGATTATTAGACCATTAGTAAACACAAGAGAATAGGTCTGTTGGCACACAGTGTAACACCCTTTCCTCTAAGCCAGGAGGTCTGAGTTTGAGTCCGACTCCAATGTTTGAGAGCCAAGGCAAGGTGCATTCCTACTGTGGCTAAATTCTTCTGCCACTCTGATAGCAGTCAGTCCAGTTGGATGCTGAGTGGCACCCCTCACATTATAATCTCTGGTGACAGGTTAGTGACCTGTACTAGGAAAGTCTGACTGTTACAATGGGAGAAAGCACATACTTTATCTACCAGTAGGCATGAAAAGAAAGAAGAACCATAAACACCAGGTTGAGCTCGGGGCAGGTAATGGAATGCCTTCTGAATGCTAGGATGAATGGTACATTTTACCATAAACTCCCCGCTAAGATCGAGTGGTAGTTAGTCAGTGTGCAATGACCACCACGTATTAAAAACAACAAATGCACATCTAGGCATCCTCTATCATTTCAATATGAAAAGGGAACCCTAAAATAATAAATGCCTTATTATCAACACATTGTCCATAGTATGAAGACACACCATAAGCCATTGTTCTTTGGTTCCATTTGTTTGATATGTAGACATTCAGCCACAATTATTTGTCATTTTGCAAGTTACCAAAGACACAGAGCCTTGATAATTAAAAAGGGCATTCACATATCTGGCATTCAGGTTACCCAATCTCTTACAGTTTCTTCACCATACATAAAACTGGCATTTGGCTTCATGCGTAGAGAAAATGAACTGGCCAATTTTCAGCAGCTCATTTCTCTCGATATTCTGACTGTTCAATTTCAAAGGAATTTCAGCACACCTAAAAGCTCTCCGAATCCTTATACTGTACACCAGTACATTAATCCTCATCCCCATCTGGGCCACATTAAAACTTTAGAGAAATTACTAATTAATGTCAATAAAACTATAAGATGTAGCAGCAGAAATAGGCCATTCAGCCCATAAAATCAAATTAATATTCAGTCCCAAATTCATGGACCTATCACATATTAAAGAACAGAACTACACATGACCTTAGCCAAAAGGCCGAGAAGTGATCAGCCCATAGAGTCTGCTCTGCCATTCAATGAGACCATGGCTCATCTGATAATCGTCAACTCCACTTACTGATTAAAAAAACTGTCTACTTTAGCCTCAAATTAGAAAGGGTCCTGTGTTGTAGGCCATCATCCAGAAAGAACTGAATGAAGGTAGCCAAAATCATTTTAAGTAGAACGCTTACATTTATCATACAGAAAGCACAGGTATCAACAAAGTGGAGAATTAAAGACAGCCTGGGGGATGATGGAATTATCTTTAGCAAATTTCCTTGTTTCGGTTGTTACGAATGCTTAATGCTATATTTTAATTTTTCGTGCAAAATTTCAGTTCAGAATGGACAGAACCATACACGGCTTTAAGTTTGATTTGTATTTCTGTATATATTGTGTGGCTTAAGAAGGAGAGGACGCAGTTTAGTTTCATTTTTGAATCTGTGTGTCATACCATGCCATTTGAGAAGTTGTTTACATGTAGTCAAATTAGGATTTTAAAAAAGAACCTTCAGGTGTATAGGCCAGTTCTTTAGAAAGCAAGTGTCAATGAGAAGTTAAATAAAAGCTGTTACCAAGCAACAGAAGTCTGCTACTGCAGAAAAATAAAAAAAAAACCCAGAACAATGGGCAGGGTGCAGGTTTTTGTCAGAGAAAACAGGTCTATGGCAGTAAAGGCAATGTTAGCTTAGCAGTTTGGACAAAAGTGAAGTTTTGATTGGCTTAAATGTCAGTAAGAGCAGAGCTCCAGAAACAGAAGATAGCAGAGGAAGACATCCCACCAGGATGTTGAATGAATACGATAAAGGAGCACACGTTAAGGAGTAAATGAGCTATGTTAACAATTTAATGGTATCAGGAAGATATATTAATGAAAGACGAGCATATAGTGAAAGCAGAAATTTTCCCAAGAAGAAACCTCCTATAGATCTATCACAAGGAATTTCAAAGGAGACAACTGGTGATCCTTCTCAGAGATTTGACTATCTATAAGGGTTTTTGAAGATAGAAAGTATTGTTAAGTGAAAGAGTGGGTAAATGTACCCTGACTAATCTTGAAAGATTTGCAGTAACCCTTTTTAACTCAAGCGTGTTATGCAGTAAGATAGACAAATGGGATAGACAAGACATTGGTAAGGTCACATTTGGAGTACTGTGTACAATTCTGGTCTCCCTGCTATAGGAAGGATGTTATTAAAATGTAAAGGGTGCAAAAAAGATTTAGTAGAATGTTACCAAGACTGGAGCATTTTCTTCATAAAGAGAGGCTGGATAGGCTGGGACTTTTTTTATCCCAGGAGCATAGGGTGCTGAGAAGGTCAACTTATAGAGGTTTATAAAATCTTAAGGGGCACCAATAAGGTGAATAGCAAAGGTCATTTTCGCTAGGGTAGAAGAGTCCAAAACTAGAGGGCATAGGTTCAAGGCGAGAGGAGAAATTTTAAAATGGACCTGACGGGCAACTTTTTCACACAGAGGGTAGTGTGTTTGTGGAACAAACTGGAAGTGGTAAATGCTGGTAGAATTACAACATTTAAAAGACATTTGGATGGGTACATGGATAGGAAAGCTTTGGAGGGATATTGGCCAAATGCAGGCAAGAGGGACTCGTTCAGTTTTGGAAAGCTATTTGGCATGGATGAATTGGGCTGAAGGGCCTTTGTCCCTGCTGTATGAGTCTATGACTCTATGACAAGAGATCCAACACAACTTTATTGAACATTTTATCAAGGAGAAATGATAGTTGTCAGACCATACTTTAGTTAAACTTTATTGAACTCCTCTTCATAAGGTTCTTCAGTAAACATCCTTCAATCTCTCAGTAAACAGTCTCAAATCTGCACTAGGTATCTACTTCTGGCATGGACTTCCAAGTATTCACTACACCCTATCCACAGGTCTCTACCACTGAATTTGAATAATTTGACCGAGATTCTGGTAATACCCATTAGTAAGACTGCAAAAGGCTGTTCCTCAGGCTTCAGAACCGAGGACAATGTCATTAAGTTTGCAGATGACACAATGATAGGTGGAAGGACAGGTGGTGTTGAGAAAGCAAGGAGGCAGCAGAAGGACTTGGAGAGGCTAGGGGAGTGGGCAAAGAAGTGGCGGATGAAATACAATGTGGGAAAATGTGAGATTATTAACTTTGGTGCATACTGGAGAAGAATAGAGGTGTAAACCAATTTCTAAATGGGGAAAGGCTTTGGAAACCTGAAATACAAAGCGATTTGGGAGTTCAAGTTCAGGATTCTCTTAAGACTATCACGCAGGTTAAGTTAGCAGTTAGGAAGGCAAAATTCATTTCAATAGAGCTAGAGTACAAGAGCAGGGTGTACTGCTGAAGCTATATAAGGCTTTGATTAGATTAGATTAGATTAGATTACTTACAGTGTGGAAACAGGCCCTTCGGCCCAACAAGTCCACACCGCCCCGCCGAAGCGCAACCCACCCATACCCCTATATCTACCCCTTACCTAACACTACGGGCAATTTAGCATGGCCAATTCACCTGACCTGCACATCTTTGGACTGTGGGAGGAAACCGGAGCACCCGGAGGAAACCCACGCAGACACGGGGAGAATGTGCAAACTCCACACAGTCAGTCGCCTGAGGCGGGAAATGAACCCGGGTCTCTGGCGCTGTGAGGCAGCAGTGCTAACCACTGTGCCACCGTGCCGCCCACAGAATGTATTTGGAATGCTGTGAACAGTTTTAGGCCTTGTATCTAAGGAAGGATGTGCTGGCCTTGGAGGGGGTGCAGAGGAGATTTACAAGAATGATTGTGGGAATGAAGGTCTTGCCATAGGAGGAGCAGTTGAGGACTCTGGGTCTGTATTTGATGAATTTTAGAAGGGGCCGAAGAGGGGTGGTGGAGAGATCAGATTGAAATGTACAGAATCCTGAGAGGCTAGGATAGAGTAGACATGGAGAACATACTTCCACTAATAGGAGACAAATTGGCAGACTGTGTTCATTGGGTGCCCATTCTTTTTGAATACACAGTATAGGTGATTTCCTCTGCTCTGTGTAGTTCCTCTGTGCTGCAGTGTGTGTTGGCTCGTTGAAGTAATGTTCTGATGCAGCTTCGTTTGTGGCTGCTGGGATGATTGCTTCTGTAGTTCAATATTTGGTCCATATGTGTTGTTTTCCTGTAGACGCTGGTTTGGAGTTCCCCATTGGCTGTTCACTCTACTACGACATCTAGGAATGGCAGTTTGTTGTTGTTTTCCTCCTATTTAGTGAATTTTATGCCAGTAAGGGTATTATTGATGGTCTTGAAGGTTTCCTCTAATTTGTTCCTCAGCAATAAACCCAAACAAGCAGACAAAACATGTCCAGAAACCCTAGCCACTCTCCCCTACATCAAAAATATCTCAGAAATGACTGCGAGACTACTCAGGCCCCTTAGCATCATGGTAGCCCACAAACTCACCAACACACTAAAACAGCAGCTAATGAACTTGAAAAACCCTATACAGACAACAAGCAAAACTAATGTCATTTACAAAATACCATGCAAGGACTATAACAAACACTACATTGGACAAACAGGCAGAAAACTTGCCACTAGGACAGAACCCCACTGGTCCTCACCTACCACCCCACCAACCTCCATAAACACCGTATCATCCGCCGTCATTTCCGCCACCTCCAAACGGACCCCACCACCAGGGATATATTTCCCTCCCCTCTCCCATCAGCGTTTTGAAAAGACCACTCCCTCCGTGACTCCCTCGTCAGGTCCACACCTCCCACCAACCCAACCTCCACTCCCGGCACCTTCCCCTGCAACCGCAAGAAATGCAAAACTTGCTCCCACACCTCCCCCCTTACTTCCCTCCAAGGCCCCAAGGGATCCTTCCGTATCCACCACAAATTCACCTGCACCTCCACACACATCATTTATTGCATCCACTGCACCCGATGTGGCCGCCTCTATATTGGGGAGACAGGCCGCCTACTTGCGGAACGTTTCAGAGAACACCCCTGGGACACCCGGACCAACCAACCCAACCACCCCATGGCTCAACACTTCAACTCCCCCTCCCACTCCACCAAGGACATGCAGGTCCTTGGACTCCTCCATCGCCAGATCATAGCAACACGACGGTTGGAGGAAGAATGCCTCATCTTCCGCCTAGGAACCCTCCAACCACAAGGGATGAACTCAGATTTCTCCAGTTTCCTCATTTCCCCTCCCCCCACCTTGTCTCAGTCAAAGCCCTCAAACTCAGCACCACCTTCCTAACCTGCAATCTTCTTCCTGACCTCTCCGCCCCCACCCCCACCCCCACTCCGGCCTGTCACCTTCACCTTGACCTCCTTCCACCTATCACATTTCCAATGCCCCTCCCCCAAGTCCCTCCTCCCTACCTTTTATCTTAGCCTGCTGGACACACTCTCCTCATTCCTGAAGAAGGGTTCATGCCCGAAACGTCGATTCTCCTGCTCCTTGGATGCTGCCTGACCTGCTGCGCTTTTCCAGCAACACATTTTCAGACCAGGTACATGAACACCAACTAGCCACAAGATGACATGCCCCTCTCTCACTAGTATCCTAACATACAAATAAGAAAGGACACCACTTCGACTGGGACAACACATTCATCCTAGGACAAGCCAAACTAAAGACATGCATGAGAATTCCTAGAAGCATGGCATTCCAACCGGAACTCTATCAATAAACACATCGAGTTAGATCCCATCTACCACCGCCTGAGAAAAAGAACGGGAAAAGACTTTAAGCACAGGAAATGACAACACACAGGAAATGACATCACCAACCCAAACAGAAGCCCAGACATATAAATGGAAAGCAGGAATTATTTGCAGTGCTTCGTCTGGAGGCCCACTGAAGATGTTACCTAGTACAGGGACGAAACGTCTGGAAATGAACCTTTCAGCTCAGCAAGCAAACCTACATCCAGAACCTCAACCTGAGCTACTAATCTTCTCAAAACTCACTTCATAAAATGTGTTCTCTATGCGAATGGGACAACCTTGCATTTTATCTTTGGAAGCTCAGAATATAAAGAGGTTTATTGAAAGCACTCCAACTGCTGAAGCACTGGCATTTTGAGGCTGGCAAATATGGGGTACAATTTATCAACTATTTTAAGTATGACTCTGTAACGTGTGTGTACTGAGGAGAGTATACACATTCAATGTTATGGAGATAATTGTTCCTTCTGAATAATTGTGTCTGCAAAAGACACAAGTTGGAAATGATTGCAGATTGACAATGACAATTTGAGGTAAATGTTGTAGAGAAGTGAATCAATAAAAGTAAATGGATGGAGTTTAGATAGAAACTTTTAGATTGATATACAAAAAGAAATACATGCATAAATAAAGTGTTCAGGGTGTAAGAGTTGAAACATCTCACTATATAATGCTTTGTACAGATTATGCAAATCTTTGATTAAATTTGTTCTGAAATCCTAGATGCAAATATGAACTTTTTTTAACATAGAAGCAAATTTGTTAATTGTATGTTAATTATCTGCCTATGATGGAAATTGACTGGAATTCAGTTGTGTTCCTAGATAAAAAGAACAGACTGGAACTGTAATTGTCGAAGGTGCATGTTTGTGACATGGATTCCTGTAAATAAATGTCCAGAAATTTGGGTAAAGGTTGACTTCAGTTCAATTTCTCATCATCTGATTTTCCTGAAGTATAACACCTATTCCCTGTATTTCATAGAATCCCTAGGGCAGAAACAGGCCATTTGGCCCAACAAGTCCACACCAACTCTCCAAAGAGTATCCCACCCTATCCCTGCATTTCCCATGGCTAATCCACCCATTTCCATATCCTGGACACTATGAGCAATTTAGTATTGTCAATTCACTTAGCCTGCATATCTTTGGACTGTGGGGGGGAACCTACACAGACATAGGGAGAATGTGCAAACTCCACACAAACAGGAATTGAACCCAGGTCCCTAGAGCTGTGAGGCAGCAGTGCTAATCGTTGAGCCACGATGCCACCATTATGGTCGTCTGGCCTGTTCAGCATTTCTGAGTGCTTAAGTCTGTGAGATTCTGAATGACTTAAATGTTGGTAACCCAATGTTATTTCTCAATGTTCCACCGAGCAAATATTTTGATTTTAGGTTAATTAACAGAATGCAGCAATTTGCCACTGACTATTAATCAGATTGCTAGGTAATCATTGTGAGAGGGCCAGTGAAGTACACATGATGGGATTAGTTTTGACTGCATGACAAAGATCTGCATATAAATACAGCAATTCATAGCAATACATCAATCATCAATAATATAGGCCCTTTAATTTCCAGCATGCCAATTTCTTTAAGCCCCCATCAATCGATTTTAATGCAATTGACATAAACTGCTGATGTGTAATATTGACATTACAGAGAGGTAGAAATTGATGCACAGGGATTGTCTTGAGGGAGCTTTTTAATATTAGCTGGAGAAAACCACAACGCACAGCTAATTGTTGTGCAATATCTTTTATTGTAATTTGTTTTATGTGGACATTGTCTCATGTAAGTATGGCTTCTGGAGAATGGATTTAATTATTGTTAAATGGAACATTTATTTGTACGCATCTATCCATGTAATGGAACATTATGAAAAGAGATGGCTATATTCTTGTCTAAACAGATCAATTTCAGAATACAATTTTGCTTTTTAATGGGCTGGCATGGGCCATATATAACCTGAGTGAAGCCATGGGCATTAGATTGTAGTGAGTGATATGAAACTGCCTCACAGAAAACTGTCTGATACCCATGGGTTTGAAATAGGCGACAAGGTGATGGGCACCAGATTAACTGATCCCTCCTGTCATCACTGATTTTGTGCTCTTGATAGGACTGTGATAATTACCCACAAAGCAATTGTCCTTGAAATTCACACTGAAGTGATTTGATATGGTTTTGAGAAAAGGGGTAAGGCACTAATTAAAAGGACATCTCTCGAATGCTGACAAGACTGACTGTTCTGCTGGTTTTTTTTTGTCTAATACAAAGTTTAAATAGGTTCTGAGTACCAATAAGAAGAGCTCTACACCTGTGTGAAATATAAATTTGCAGGTATCCATCTAGCAAACATGCGGGACAAACAGTATAACTCTAAGAGCTGTAAGCAGTGTTCAGCCTCCTATATACAACAGCTAAGGCTTGTTTTACAATATTGTTACACATCGAACCAGCTGGCTGGAGAATGCCTGAGCAGAGAGATTAGCATTAATATGGTACCATGATGATCTGCCCACTAATCCAACATGTGTCTAAAGTGTTGCTGTTAACAGTTGAGGTATAGCACAGCACAATATGGAAAATCTTGCTAACATTCTGCAATGTAGTTTTTGGGGAGCAGTTTGCCAAGTGAATACCATCATTTTCCCCAAGGTCTTTAAGGGCGTGATGGTTATTAAGATACATAAGGCAACACAATAGTGTACATAAAAGGCTGGTTGGATCAGATGTCTAAACCTGTCAGTATGTTTGTGAATTGATGAACATGTTTGTTGTCATGCTAATCTGAGCAATCCTGCATTACTTGTGCTGCTCACAATAAGGGAGTTATCAGTTTTGTCTTTGTTGACGAACAAAGGATCACGTTACATACTCATCGACACTACATTTCAAAAGAACAGTGCTAAAACTCTAGCAGATTCACTGAACGCAATGCAGCCAGCTGTGCTAGCTTTCCATCCAACAGTTAAAAGTTCTAACTTACGCTCAGTGCCTCTAATTGAGACTACCTATGTCTGAGCTAGCATTGGTTTGCAGGTTGTGCATTGCTGACTGTGATATCTGGATCCTTATACTACCCTTGTAAACTAAAGGATTTTATGATAAGGTTAACATGATCCTCATGTTCACAATCTCTCTTTGCCCAACCTCTGAAATTCCAAACTCTTGTTCTGAATTACCAATCCAGTAATGGCCAGCAATTTGTCACATTTTTTTACACGTCCAAGCCAAAATTTTTCAGTAAATTATTTGGACTTGAATTAATTTAAGTACTGTATCCCTTGCCAATAATGGTTTTGACTGCTCAAACCATATTAGTGTAATTATTTAATGAATGCTCTCCATTCTCTTGCCTGACTTTAACATTTCTGCAGCACTGCGGTTAGTTTTTTTTTATACAATGGCGCAATGTTTTGGAATAGTACTAGCTGAAAATTAGTAGATTCTCAAGACAATTAGGGAAACAGTAAAACTAGACAGAGACAAACTATTCTGACTAGTTTGTGTGTGTATGACTATGGGTTACGGTCTAGATAATAGAATTAGACCTGGCAGAAGTGAATTAGAAAGCAGGTCTGCAAAGACAGGACAGAAAATGATCCCAACCACTGTTCCACGTACAGCACTTGGTGCCAGGTGAAAATAATAACTTTGAATCTGATATTGACAGATTATTTTTAACAAAGATATTAAGGGACATGGACAAAGGCAGAATGATATAAAGCTAGATAGTAGTTAGGCTTAGAACTCAGTTAAGAGCCAAATCGGAACAAGGGGCTGAAATTGCTTACTTCATTTTATTTACTCCTGGGACATGGGTGTCACTAGCTGGCCAGCATTTATTGCCCATCTCTAATTGCCCTTGAGAATGTGTTGGTGCTCTTCCTTCTTGAACCACTGCAGTCCACCTGCTGAGAGTTAATCCACAATGCTCAAGGGAGGGAATTCCAGGATTTTGACCCAGCCACAGTGAAGGAACAGAGATATATTTCCAAGTCAGGATGGGGAGTGGCTTAGAGGGGAACTTGCAGATGGAAGAGGTTGTGGGTTTGAAAGGTTTTGTCTAAGGAACTTTGGGAAACTTCTGCTGTGTGTCTTGTAGCTATGTACACACACAGACATCTTGTATAATCAGCCAAGATGGCAGCCAAGTAGGACACTCCAGCCAAAGCTTACCCACTCCATCAGTTCTTCTTTTTCTTCTCTTCTCCTCCTCTTAGTGCTTTTGTTTTTTTTCTTCTTTTCTCATGGCTTCTGTTGATTCCTGGCCCTCGTGCAACGATTCCAAGCCCTCAGGCAGCAATTCCTGGCCCTCAGGCAGCAATTCCCAGCCCTCAGACAACAATTCCTGGCCCTCAGGTAACGATAATACCCAATCTTCTGGCAGCAATTCCTGGACCCTTTGGTAACGATGATTCCCAGGCCCTCAGGCAGCGATTCCCCAGCCCTCAGGTAGCGATTCCCAGTCCTCAGGCAGCAATGAGTCCCGATCCTGAAGCAGCGATTCCCGGTCCTCAGGCAGTGATTCCTGGCCCTCAGGCAGCGATGATTCCCAGCCCTCAGGCAGCAATTCCCGGCCCTCAGGCAGTGATTCCTGGTCCTCGGGCAGATATGAGTCCCGATCCCCAGGCATTGATTCCCGGGCCCTCAGGCAGTGATTCCTTGTCCTCAGGCAGCGACCCCCGGGCCCTCAGGCAGTGATGAGACTTGATCCTTCGGCAGTGATGATTCCCAGGCTTTCAGGCAGCGATGATTCCCAGGCCCTCAGGCAGCGATGAGACCTGATCCTTAGGCAGCGATGATTCCTAGGCTTTCAGACAGTGGTGATTCTCGGTCCTCAGGCAGTGATTCCCAGCCCTCAGGCAGAGATTCCCGGTGCTCAGGCAGCAATGATTCCTGGCCCTCAAAAGCAATTCCTGGGCCCTCAGACAGAGATTCTTGGCCCTCAGGCAGTGATTCCTGGTGCTTGGGCAAAGATTCCCAGTGCTCAGGCAGCGAATCTCAGTCCTCAGGTAGCTTTGATTCCTCGACCCTCAGGCAGCAATTTCTGGTCCTCAGGCAGAGATGAGTCCCAGTCCTCAGACAGTGACATCTGGGCCCTCAGGCAGCAATGATTCGCAGGCCCTCAGGCAGTGATTCCCAGGCTCTCAAGGAGCAATGATTCCCGGTCCTCAGGCAGTGATGATTCCCAGCCCTCAGGCAGCGATGGTTCCCGGTCTTCAGACAGCGATTCCCAGGCCTTCAGGCAGCGATAATTCCTGATCCTCAGGCAGTGATGAATCTCGGTCCCTCGGTCCTCAGGTTGTGATGTTTCCCCGCCCTCAGACAGTGATGATTCTCGGTCCTCAGATTGCGATGATTCCTGGTCCCTCAGGCAGCGATTCCCGGGCCCTCAGGCAGCGACTCCTGATCCTCAGGCAACGATTCCTGAGCCTTAAAGCAGTGATTCCCGGTCCTCAGGCAGCGATGATTCCCTGCCCTCAGGCAGCGATTCCTGGGCCCTCAGGCAGCGATGATTCTCGGTCCTCAGGTTGCGATGTCTCCCCGCCCTCAGGCAGTGATTCCCGATCCTCAGGCAACGATTCCTGAGCCTTAAAGCAGCGATTCCCAATCCTCAGGCAACAATGATACCCGACCCTCAGGCAGCGATGATTCCCAGCCCTCAGGCAGTGATTCCCAGGCCCTCAGGCAGTGATGATTCCCTGCCCTCAGGCAGCGATGATTCCCAGCCCTCAGGCAGCGACTCCCAGGCCCTCAGGCAGTGATTCATGGTCCGCAGGCAGCAATTCCTGGTGCTCAGGTAGCGATTCCTGACCGTCCGGCAGCAATTCCCAGGCCCTCAGGCAGTGAACCTTGGTCCTCAGGCAGTGATTCTGGTTCTCAGGCAGTGATTGTCGGCCCTCAGGCAATGATTCCCAGATCCTCAGGCAGTGATTCCCGGCCCTTAGGCAGCGATGATTCCCGGCCCTCAGGCAGCGGTGATTCCTGGCCCTCAGGCAACAATTCCCAGTCCTCAGGCAGTGAATCTTGGTCCTCAGGAGTGATTCCCAACCCTCAAGCAACGATTCCTGGCCCTTAGGTGACGATTCCTTGGCCCCAGGCAACAATGCCCTGCATTTGGGCAGTGATTCCTGGCTCTCTGGCGGTGACTCTCACTCTTGGAAATGGTTCCGGGCCAGACGCAGTGACCTCTTGTAGCAGCATGGCATCCTCCCAGCCTGGTGCGAGGTCTCCTGCAGCAGCCTCCTGGTGTGGTGTGGCAATTTCCAAGCCTGGCGTAGCAGCCTCCCAGTGTGGTATCCTCAGCCCGGTGTGGCATCCTCTCGGCCTGGCAAGGCGTCCTCAGCCCAGCGTGGTGTCCTCTTGGCCCGGTCTGGTGGATCTGAAATGATCTCCAAAGTGATGCTCAATGCGACCTGGAACCAAGGCTCCATGCGGACTGAGGCTAGGTGCCAGTCTCGTCCACCCCTCTGAACTTTTATTTCTGCAATGCTGGACACTTTATTTCTCTATTGTCTAAGATCTTGTAATGAAAGAAGCTGTGAGACAAGGTTAGAATGGTGCTAGAATCCTTACCTGGTCTGGCCTACATGTGACTCCAGACCCACAGCAATGTGGCTGACTCTTAACTGTCCACTGGGCAATTAGAGATATACAATAAATGCTGGGCTAAACAGTAATACCCTCATCCCGTGAATGAATAAAAATGATAGAGTTCAAGGTCTATACGCTCCTGTGAGGGTGAAAGGCAAGGTTGACAGGAATAGGTAACCTTGCACAACAAGAGATATTGAAGCTTTGACCAGAAAAAGGAGGTAAAGCTCAGGCAGCTGGGATCAAGGGAATACCACGATGTATATAGGGGATAGAACATAGAACATAGAACATAGAAGAATACAGCGCAGTACAGGCCCTTCAGCCCTCGATGTTGCGCCGATCAAAGCCCACCTAACCTACACTAACCCACTATCCTCCATATACCTATCCAATGCCCGCTTAAATACCCATAAAGAGGGAGAGTCCACTACTGCTACTGGCAGGGCATTCCATGAACTTACGACTCGCTGAGTGAAGAACCTACCCCTAACATCAGTCCTATATCTACCCCCCCTTAATTTAAAGCTATGCCCCCTTGTAATAGCTGACTCCATACGTGGAAAAAGGTTCTCACTGTCAACCCTATCTAACCCCCTAATCATCTTGTACACCTCTATCAAATCACCCCTAAACCTTCTTTTCTCCAATGAAAACAACCCCAAGTGCCTCAGCCTTTCCTCATAGGATTTTCCTACCATACCAGGCAACATCCTGGTAAACTTCCTCTGCACCCGTTCCAGTGCCTCCACATCCTTCCTATAGTATGGCGACCAAAACTGCACACAATATTCCAGATGCGGCCGCACCAGAGTCTTATACAACTGCAGCATGACCTCAGGACTCCGGAACTCAATTCCTCTACCAATAAAAGCCAGTACGCCATATGCCTTCTTCACTGCACTATTTACCTGGGTGGCAACTTTCAGAGATCTGTGTACATGGACACCAAGATCCCTCTGCTCTTCCACACTACCAAGTAGTCTACCATTAGCCCAGTAATCCATCTTTTTATTACTCTTACCAAAGTGAATCACCTCACACTTAGCTACATTGAACTCCATTTGCCACCTTTCTGCCCAGCTCTGCAGCTTCTCTATATCCCGCTGTAACCTGCCATATCCTTCCTCACTGTCTACAACTCCTCCGACTTTCGTATCATCCGCAAACTTGCTCACCCAACCTTCTAACCCTTCCTCCAGGTCATTTATAAAAATGACAAACAGCAATGGTCCCAAAACAGATCCTTGCGGAACACCGCTAGTGACGGCACTCCAAGATGAACCTTTGCCATCAACTACTACCCTCTGTCTTCTTCCAGAGAGCCAATTCCTAATCCAAACCTCCAACTCACCCTCTATGCCATATCTCTGTATTTTCTGCAGTAGCCTACCATGGGGGACCTTATCAAACGCCTTACTAAAATCCATATATACCACATCTACCGCTTTCCCCTCATCTACCTCCTTAGTCACCTTCTCAAAGAATTCAATAAGGTTTGTGAGGCATGACCTGCCCTTCACAAAACCATGCTGACTATCCTTGATCACATCATTCTTATCCAGATGTGCATAAATCCTATCCCTTACAATTCTCTCTAAGACTTTGCCCACAACAGAAGTGAGACTCACTGGCCTATAGTTACTAGGATTATCCCTACTCCCCTTCTTGAACAAGGGAACCACGTTTGCTAGCCTCCAGTCCTCTGGCACTACTCCTGTCGACAAAGAGGACACAAAAATCAAGGCCAATGGCTCTGCAATCTCCTCCCTTGCTTCCCAGAGAATCCTAGGATAAATGCCATCAGGCCCAGGGGACTTATCTATTTTCACCCTTGCCAGAATTTCCAACACCTCTTCTCTACATATCTCAAAGCCATCCATTCTACTTATTCGTGCCTCAGTATTCATATCGACAGCAATGTCCTGTTCCTGAGTGAATACTGACGAAAAGTATTCATTCAGCGCCTCCCCAATCTCTTCAGCCTCCACACGCAACTTCCCATTACTATCCTTGATTGGACCTATTCCTTCCCTAGTCATTCTTTTATTCCTAACATACCTATAGAAAGCCTTAGGGTTTTCCCTAATCCTACCAACTAAGGACCTTTCATGTCCCCTCCTTGCTGCTCTTAGCTCTCTCTTCAGGTCCTTCCGGGCTACCTTATAACTCTCAATTGCCCCTATTGAACCTTCACGCCTCATCTTTACAAAGGCCGCCCTCTTCCATTTAACAAGGGATTCCAACTCCTTATTAAACCACAGCTCCCTCACACGACCCTTTCCTCCCTGCCTGATAGGTACGTACTTATCAAGGACACTCAATAGTTGCTCCTTGAACAAGTTCCACATATCAATTACGCTCTTGCCTTGGAATCTACTTTTCCAATCCACACATCCTAAGTCATGCCTCAACGCATCATAATTTCCCTGCCCCCAGCTATAACTCTTGCCCTGTAGTACACACTTATCCCTCTCCATCACTAGAGTAAAAATCACCGAATTGTGGTCACTGTCCCCAAAGTGCTCACCTACCTCTAGTTCTAGGATATAGGAGCTTAACGCAGAAGGAAATCAAGAGAGCGAAAAGGAGGCACAAGATAGGCTTGGCTGAGAAGGTTAGGGTGAATTCAAAGAGGTTAAAGGAAAAAGAATAACTAGAGAGAGAATAGGACCCCTCAAAGACAAAAGTGGACACGTATGTGTAGAAATGCAGGAGATAGGCAAGGCCCTCGATGAATATTTCTCCTCTGTGTTTACTGTGGAGAAAGACATGAAGACTTGGGAACTTGGGGAAGTTAGTGATCATATCTTGGGGATAGTCCATATCCCAGTAGAGGAGGTATCAGAATATATGAAAGTGGATAAATCTCATGGTCTTGACCAGATATATCCGAGAACACTGCAAGAGGCTAGGGAAGGAATTGCGAGGGTCCTGGCTGATACTATTGCATCATCATTAGCCATGGTTGAGGTCCCTGAAGACTTGAGGGTAGCAAATGTTGTGCCTTTATTCAACAGGGCTGCAAAGGAAAATCTGGGAACTAAGAACAATAAGCCTACCATTTGTGGTAGGGAAGTTAGTTGAGAAGACTCAGAGAGATAAGATACAAATACATTTGGAAAGACAGGGTTTGATGAGGAATAGTCAGTTTGTGCGTGCGAGATCATACCTCACAAACTTGTTAGAGTTCTTTGATGAACTGACCATTACAGCTGAGAAGGGCAGGGCAGTAGACATAGTCTGTATGGATTTCATAAGGCCTTTGATGAAGTTCCACATGGTAGGCTGCTCTGGAAAGTTAGATCACATGGAATCTGGGGGAGTGGCAAATTGGATACACAGTTAGCTTGATGGTAGGAAGCAGAGGGTAATAGTGGAAGGATGCTTATCTCTCTGGAGGCCTGTGACTAATGGAATGCCTCGGGTCGGTGCTGGGCCCATTCCTGTTTTTATCTATATCAATAATTTGGATGAGAATGTACAAGGCATAATCAGTAATATTGCTGATGACACTAAAGTAGGGGGTATCATGGAGAGTAAGGAAGATAATCAGAAATTGTAGCAGAAACTTGATCACCTGAGGAATGACAAATGGAGTTTGATATAGAAAAGTGTATTTTGGAAAGTCAAATCAATGTAGAAGCATCATGATGAATGGTATGGCCTTAAGGAGCGTAGTGGAACTGAAGGACTTTGGAGTTCAGGTGCACAGTTCTCTGGAAGTGGAGTCACAGGTAGACAGGGCAGTGAAGAAGGCTTTCGGCACACTGACTTTCATCAGTCAGGGCACTGAGTATAGAAGTTGCAGTTGTACAGGACGTTGGTGAGGCCGCACTTGGAGCATTGTGTTCAGTTCTGGTCACCTAGCTCTAGGAAGGATGTTATTAAACTGGAAAGAGTGCAGAAGAAATTTACAAAAATGTTGCCAGGACTCAACAGTCTGAGTTATAGGGAGCAGTTTGACAAGCTAGGACATTTTTTAGAGCATAGGAAAATGTGGTGGGATCCTTTGGAAGTGTATAAAGATCATGAGAGGCTTGGATAGGATGAATGCACTGAGTCTTTTTCCCAGATTTGGGGACACGAGGACAAGAAGGCATCAGTTTAAGGTTAGAGGGGAAAGAGTAAAAGGGAACCTGAGGGGCAACTTTTTTACACAGAGTGTGGTATGCATATGGAATAAGCTACCAGCGGAAGTGATTGAGGCAGGTACATTAACAACCCTTAAAAGGCATTTGGACAAATACATGGATAGGAAAGGTTTAGAAGGATCTGGGTCAAGTGCAGGGAAATGGGGTTAGCGTTGGTGGACATTTTGGTCGGCATGGACTAGTTTTGGCTGAAGGGCCTGTCTCCACGCTGTAGGACTCTATGACTGACACTATGTGACTCCAGATCTACAGCAATGTGGTTGTCTCTTAACTGCCTTCTGTGCATCTAAGGATAGGCAATAAACGCTGACTGTGCCAGCAACACACACATCACATGAATGAATAAAAAAATCAGGACAGAGCAGCTTGCTTGATTATTGCCCTTGGATTCAATATTGACCCTGTCAATCACATTGATTCTAATTCTTTAGAAATTATTTCAGTTCTTGAAGGTACCATGATTGACAGGATGCACTGTGACACTTTCTTCAGCAACATTTTCCAAAACTAAGACCTGTGATTGCCAGCGTGCTGCTCTGTGGGATGTTGTCATCGTATTGCGGTTAGTATTCTGCATTGTGGCCGTAGCAGCCTCAGTTTGAATCTGAATTACGGCAGTAAGTGCTCCCTGTGCTCCAGCTTTGGGGGCGGCACGGTGGCTTAGTGGTTAGCACTGCTGCCTCACCTCGCCAGGGACCCAGGTTTGATTCCAGCCTCCGGCGACTTTGTGGAGTTTGCACATTCTCCCTGTGTCTGTGTGGGTTTCCTCCCCCAGTCCAAAGAGGAGCAGGTTAGGTGAATTAGCCGTGCTAAATTGCCCATGTGTTCAGGGATACCTAGGTTAGGTGCATTAGTCAGGGGTAAATATAGGGTAGGGGAATGGGTCCGGGCGGGTTACTCTTTTGAGGGTCAGTGTGGACTGGTTGGGCCGAAGGGCCTGTTTCCACACTGTAAGGATTCTATGATTCTAGTCTATGACTTCCATTATTGCAGCAGAACATTGGGTGGATGGGAGCATAACCATTTCCAGGTTCCCTTTCAAGTTGCAAATCATCCTGACTTGGATTTTTATCACTCCTCTATCATTACTGTGGGTTAAAATTCTGGGAATTCTTGTCCCTCAGCCAGGTAGTTTGCAGCATGTTATGACCAGGTGAGGAGGGAATCGGCTCTCCTCTTCTCAATCTCCTCAGTTTTCTGCAGCAAAATGTTTTCAATTCTTTTACCCACCTATGTATTTCTCTCTCCAATCGTAGCTAGCTAAGTTTTTTACAGCAGTACGGAGACAATTACAGTCAATTAAGGACAATTTATAGGCAATTAATAAGACTGTAAGAAAAGGATAGTGGCCAGGATAAATGGAAGATAAAAGAATACAGTTTTAAAGTCTTTAAGGTGTTTTGGAGGTGTCAGGTCTTACCTGAGGTCATGTTTGCTTAGTCGTGTCTTGGATCAGCAGCCTCCATGAATATTGCAGATGAAGTGCTTAATATTCAATGTTCCTCTGATTCATCGTTATTAGTTGCTTTATCATTTCTGAAGGCTCAGGCAGAGGGAGAGAGCCAGTCTTCTTCAATTCCAGTCATCTCTCAAGCTCCACCAATCTATTTCAGTTCCTTCTCCAGCTTCACCAATCTATTTCAGTTCCTTGAAATAGATGGCATTTATTGTGCATTTCCATGTCTAGATTCATTTTCTCCCAGCTGGATAATTGTGGGTAATGTTTTTTTTATCTTCAACATTATGAACTGCTCATAAAGGTAGAAAACAAACTGAAAATACAGGTTACTTCACATCTAATTGGTGTCAGTCTCTTTTGATAAAAGGATTAATTTCGGTTCAGGTTGCTGCTTGGTTATTGGTGGCTTCATGAAATTTGGCTGAACCTGTGACTACTCTGGACATCTTTAAGTCAGCGCTATTTCTTTCGAAACTATTTTAATTCTTTAAGGTACCATTTCTTAAAGTCAGACGATAGAAGTTGGAAATTGATCATCCATATTTTGTCACTATCACGATGAGCAATTAAGAAGACAGTCCACTATCATATTTTCAGGGCAACTCGGGATGGTATCACCCAAACCCGGGCAAGAAACTGTTTTTCAAGTCTAATACAATCCAAGCCTGCTTTAAAATATATCTTTGCATGCTGACTATGTGAGTAAGTGAGCAGACAGCTAAAATTCTCACCAAAAGAATAATGTTCGTGAGAAATTATCCAAGGAAAATTATCCAAGGAAGCAAACAATAGAAATCATTAAATAAAAATGTTTGCTTAATTTATCTGAACATTTTCTTTAAAGGCAGATGTGGTTGAAAAGTATCTTGTGCACAAACAAAAGCACTTCTGAGTTAAAAGTGTTATCCAACGTTGCCCAAGTATCTTAAGGTTTAAACCAAATCCTAAAGAATTAAACTCAATTAATTTCTTTCAGTTACATTCTGCCTGCTGGTCTGTAGGACAATATAGAAAGCCTTCTGTACCAACAGAAATGACTTGAAATGTTTTATTTTGACTGTCACGTCCGACAATTAGGATACTAGGAAAATTCGTAGATGTTATAAAAGCAAAATACTGCTCATTCTTGATGTCTGAAACAAAAAAAAACAGAGATTGATCAGATTCACTACAGTGTGGAAACAGGCCCTTCGGCCCAACAAGTCCACACCAACCCTCCGAAGTGCAACCCACTCAGACCCATTCCCCTCTGACTAATGCACCTAACACTATGGGCAATTTAGCATGGCCAATTCACCTAACCTGCACATCTTTGGACTGTGGGAGGAAACCAGAGCACCCGGAGGAAACCCACGCAGACACGGGCAGAATGTGCAAACTCCACACAGACAGTTACCCAAAGCTGGAAATTGAACCCGGTCCCTGGCGCTGTGAGGCAGCAGTGCTAACCACTGAGCCACCGTGTCGTCCTTTTGGTGGAGAAACTCAGCAGGTCTGTGGAGTGAGGAACAGAGTTAACATTTTGAGTCCACCAGTCTTCTCTTCTTCAGAACACAGAAACGGGAGAGGATTCAACAAAGTTACCCCATTTTTTCTCTCCACAGGTGCTGCTGAATCCAACATTTTCTGTGTTTTGAAAGCCCAGCTCTTCGTCTGTCTCACCCATACATGATTGTGTGACATTGTTAACTTAATAGTCTTCCACATTTTTACAAGTGTACACTCTCAAGAGTCTTCATTTGGTTGAAATACATCTAATTGCATTTCGTTTGCGGTGGAATGCTTACATGAGTATCCTTCCTTGTCCAGCTCAACCCATCTCCCTACAGACCAAATGCTATGAGGCCTTTGTTAATAAGCCGATCCCATACTGTCACTCATCCATATATTTTCTTGTAGGAAGAAGGTTCAAACAGGTCATAAGTCAGAGTTCTTCTGTCAAATAATTAAAAAAATCTATTTTTTATAGCCAGAATACCTGAAACTTCACTTTGTGTGAAATGATCAAACTGAGCTGAGCTACTAATTGGAGTACTGTATTTATCATCTAATCTGTTACCTCTGGAATTTCCAGAGTCTCTCTTCCAGCCTTCAAAGGTCACCTAAAAACCTATCTCATTAAGATTCTTCCTGCTTTGATGTTCACTTCTCGTTGAAAAGTGTTCTGAGAACTTCATCTGCATAAAGGTCAATAACTAAATGATTGCATAGCTGAGGAAGGAAATATTTTGTCAAACCTTTTCATTTTGAACTCAGGACATTTGCAAGAATTTCCAACTACATTGTGCCCAAAGTTGGAAATTATTCTGTGATCGGCATTTGCTAAACAATTCCAAGTGTGCTAAGAATTATGCTAGGCTGAAGTGGGTACTGCAGATGCTGGAGATTAAAGTCAAGATTAGAGTGGTGGAAAAGCACAGCGGGTCAGACAGCATCTGAGGAGCAGGAAAATCGACATTTCAGGCAAAAGCCCTTCATCAGGAATGCCCGAAATGTTGATTTTCCTGCTCCTTGGATGCTGCCTGACCTACTGTGCCTTTCCAGCACCACTCTAAGAATTATGCTGACAGCCAAAAAAAGTAGTTAGCCCGGTGCATTGTACATGGTGAAAGCTGTACGAAAGTGTAATACATAAGGCCCAGTCTTTGTAGACAGAATGTATAAAAGTGGGGAGTTCATTAGCTCAATTGGCTAGATGTCTGCTTTGCACTGTAGAGTGACACTTACAGTGTGAGTTCAGTTCCCACACTGGTTGAGGTTGCCATAAAAGTCCAGCCTTCTTTACCTCACTCCTCACCAGACGTTGTGGTGACTCTCAGATTGAACTTGCCATCAGTTGTCTCCCTCACACTAATGAAAGAGTGGGACTGTATCTTTACCATACATACAATATTCCACTTTCAAGATAAATACCAAACATGCTCTGGCTAATTCCTTATTGTTGTGACTTGACTAATCAGAGTGAACTGATTGGTTTAAATCTATACAAAGGTTGTCAGTTAACTCACAGTTAACTGGTGCATAATCCTTGGTAATGTTTCGACCAATCAGTGTACATTTGGGAACCAAGCAGCACTTACAGTATATCATTTTGTTCACCTTTACATTGGTATTCTTGCCTATGTCCTGATAAATGCAAGATTAAATCTTTGATAAAGTATGTCTTTTCTCATCAATACTCAAGTTCTGTACAGCCAAATGCTTAAATGAAGGTTAAAAATCACACATCCCTTCATGCCCGAACCGTCGATTCTCCTGCTCCTTGGATGCTGCCTGACCTGCTGCGTTTTTCCAGCAACACAGTTTCAGCTCTGATCCCAAGCATCTGCAGTCCTCACTTTCTCCTAAAAATCACACAACACCAGGTTATGGTCCAACAGGTTTAATTGGAAGCACACTAGCTTTCGGAGCGACACTCCTTCATCAGGTGATTGTGGAGGGCTCGATCGTAACACAGAATTTATAGCAAAAATTTACAGTGTGATGAAACTGAAATTATACACTGAAAAATTGATTGTCTGTTAAGCCTTTCATCTGTTAGAATAGAGTGATAGTTTCACTTCTTTCATGTGTAAATGACAAAACCTTTTTTTCAAGTTGCATTCTCGGGATAGCTGTTAACAATGGTGATAGCTAGACAATATGTTGAAGGTGTTGGCCCCCTGTGTTCTCTGTCTATGCCATGATGTTTAGATTGATTCTAATCTAAAAAGTGAGATTAAGGAGTTTTACATGAATTCATGCAGTTTTTGAGCTCAGAGTTCTTCGTGAATGCATGCAGTTTTTGAGCAAAGTACAATGTAACTCTGCAAGTACGAATTCACCCCGCAAAACATATGTGTGCATGTGGGTCTTTGTCTGTCTATGTGTGTGTGTCTGTCTGGGGTGGGGGTTGTGAGTGTGAGAAAGTGTGTGTGTGTGTAATGAGTGCAGATTGTCTTAAGTCTGTGAGGGGGTGCATGTGTGAGTGTGGGAGTGTGTGTGTCTATAAGGGTGTGTGTGGGTGTCTGTATGCGTGTCTGTGTGTACCTGTGTCTGTGTGTATGTGAGAGTGTGTGAGTGTAGGAATATCTGTGTGTGTGTATAGTGCTATGGTGGTCACCTGTAATGTGACATGAACCCAAGGTCCCGGTTGAGGCCCTCCCTATGGGTACCGAACTTAGCTATCAGCCTCTGCTCGGCCACTTTTCTCTGCTGCCTGTCCCGAAGTCCACCTTGGAGGATGGTCACCCGAAGGTCTGAGGCTGAATGTCCTGGACCACTGAAGTGTTCCCCAACTGGGAGGGAACCCTCCTGTCTGTTGATTGTTGTGCGGTGTCCATTAATCCGTTGTCGTAGCCTTTGCTTGGTTTCCCCAATGTACCATGTCTCTGGGCATCCTTGCCTGCAACGTATAAGATAGACAATGTTGGCTGAGTCACATGTGTACCTGCTATCTACAAGGTGGGAAGTGTCCCCATGCGTGATAGTGGTATCTATGTCCACACTCTGACATGTCTTGCAGCGTCCACCGTGACAGGGTTGTATGGAGTTGTCCTGAAAGCTGGGCAGTTTGCTACGAACAACGATCTGTTTGAGGTTTGGCGGTTGTTTAAAGGCAAGTAATGGAGGTGTGGGGAAGGTCTTGGTGAGGTGCTCATCCTCATTGATAATGTGTTGCAGGTCACGAAGAACATGACATAATTTTTCAGCTCCTGGGAAGTACTGAACAATGAAGGGTACCCTGTCAGTTGCAGCACGTGTCTGTTTCCTGAGGAGGTCATTACGGTTCTTTGCTGTGGCACGTCAGAACTGGCAGTCAACGAGTTGAGCATCGTACCCCGTTCTTGTGAGGGCATCCTTGAGTACTTCCAGGTGTCTGTCACGTTCCTCCTCATCTGAGCAGATCCGGTGTATGCGTAGAGCTTGTCCATAGGGAATGGCTGTTTTAATATGTTTTGGGTGGAAGCTGGAGAAGTGTAGCATTGTGAGGTTGTCTATGGGTTTGTGGTAGAGTGTAGTGCTGAGGTGTTCATCCTTGATGGAGATGCATGTGTCCAAGAATGAGACAGGTAGTCGAGAGTAGTCTATGGTGAGTTTGATGGTGGGATGAAACTTGTTGATGTCACTGTGTAGTTTTATCAGTGACTCCTCACCGTGGGTCCAGAGGAAAAAAATGTTGTCAATGTACCTGGTGTATAATGTTGGTTGGAGATCCTGCATAGAGAAGAAGTCTTGTTCAAACCTGTGCATAAAAATGTTGGTATATTGGGGTGCAAATTTGGTCCCCAAGGCTGTTCCGTGTGTCTGGATGAAGAACTGGTTGTCAAAGGTGAAGACGTTGAGATCGAGGATAAAGCGGATGAGATGTAGGGTGGTGTTTGGAGATTGGCAGTGGTTGGTGTTGAGTACTGAGGCTGTTGCCGCAATGCCATCATTGTGGGGGATGCCGGTGTAGAGTGCGGAAACGTCCATTGTGACGAGGAATGTTCCCGGTTCGATTGGTCCGTGGGTGCTGAGTTTCTGTAAGAAATCCGTAGTGTTGCAACAGAAGCTGGAGATCCCCTGTACAATAGGTTTCAAGATGCCTTACATGGGATCTTTGTGGGGTGAATTTGTACTTGCAGAGTTACATTGTACTTTGCTCAAAAACTGCATGCATTCATGTAAAACTCTGTTATCGCACTTTTTAGATTAGAATCAATCTAAACATCATGGCATAGACAGAGAACACAGGGGGCCAACACCTTCAACATATTGTCTAGCTATCACCATTGTTAACAGCTAACCCGAGAATGCAACTTTAAAAAAAAGGTTTTGTGATTTACACATGAAAGAAGTGAAACTATCACTCTATTCTAACAGATGAAAGGCTTAACAGACAATCAATTTTTCAGTGTATAATTTCAGTTACATCACACTGTAAATTTTTGCTATAAATTCTGTGTTACAATCGAGCCCTCCACTATCACCTGATGAAGGAGTGTCGCTCCGAAAGCTAGTGTGCTTCCAATTAAATCAGTTGGACTATAACCTGGTGTTGTGTGATTTTTAATTTTGTACACCCCAGTCCAACACCGGCATCTCCAAATCATTAAATGAAGGTGGTTGCCTTATTCACTTTTTGCAGGATTTATAAAGTGTGGAATTATCATCTCCACATTTGTCTAATCTCCTGACTAAAAAAACCTCAAACTTTTCTCTTCATTAACACATTTCATTTACTCTCTTGGACTTTGGCATTCTGTATAAAGGAACTCGATGATTCATTTTGGCTTCTCAACAACATATATATCGACCTAGAAAAGTCCATAGGATCATTACCACTGCAAACCCTGCCCCCACTGTAAAACTTGTTGAATCTAATAGGGTCAGAGGGTCCCTGATAGTTTTGGGAGGAAGACCTATGACATCTGGGTTTGTGACAGGAGATCCTAGAGGGATTTGTCTCTTCTATCCATGGTATTACAGGCACAGCAGAGGCTCTAGTCTTTTTCAGCTGCCCCAGACAAGGCTGGCTTCCAGTTTATCCAACTTCTGACTAAATATGTGGCCAGTCCTTCCAATGTTATAGTAGGGTTGGGGAAAGGGAGTCAACAAAATGTCTGCAAAATAGTTGGGGCTTAAGTATCCAAACTCAGGACACAGATTGCCCACAAGTGTCACATTTATTTCTTGCAGCACTTTTCCTGTGGCACTTTATCGGTCACAGTCATATCTGCTGGCTGTCCTTTAGACAAGGTCTTGGGTGCTCTGCCAGCCCTGAGAAACAAATATATGGACAAAGCATATTTAATGCGTATGGAATACTTTACTGATGACTAAAACATGCTTCTGTTTGCAAACTATAAGCTATTTGATCAAACAATGTTTGCTGATATTAAATGTTAATGTTTTCCTGCTCATGTATGAAGCCATGTATGGCTATGAGGAAGGAAATTGAGGGTGAGATCCTCTGGACACCTCTTTCAGCCTACTGGCCTCACTCAGTGGGACAGGAATCTGTAATCACAGTATTCTTGTTTTCCAATCCCTCAATGAACTGACTTTCTATCTCTTATGTTTCTTCCATCTGAGATATCTGAACTCCTCCAATTCTGTCTCTTGAACATCTCCAATCTTTAATCACTGTACTATTGACAACCCCTGTCTTTAGCTGCCAAGACCTAAGCTCTGGAATATCACTGACTAAACCCCCATTCATGCACCCATCAACTCCTTGACCCCACTACTGTTCCCCCGTCGCCAAAACCCTCCATTTCCCTACATTTTCTCCCCTTTTAGACACTGCTTAAAATCTGTTGATGGAGATTTGAGTCAGCTTTCCTCACATTGACTTGTGTAGCTTAATGTAAAATTTTGTTTGGTACTTGCTTATGAAGCATATTGGGACATTTTAAGTGTAGCATAAATAGCAGTTGGTGTTATTCTTCTCAGCACTAATTTAATTATGTTGCCTAAATGTGTAAAGTAGCCTTATGGCCATTAAAACTGATCTAAAACTATAACAAAAATGCTATTAGCATTCATGAAGAGGTCACAACTGTGACCTTTCATCAGACCTTTTGGTAGGTCACTGATCTGAAAAATAAAACTCTTCCTCTGGTGGATTCTAGCAGACCTACTGAGTATTTCCAACATTTTCTATTTGACAATAAGATGTTTTTCTATTTGTGTCTGGCAGCTGAGTGGCTCCGACCCCAAAATGAAACTTTCTGTTGAATGTTTTCAGTACTAGTAACAATGAAATATTTTAAGAGCAGTGTAGTTTACTGCTTTCCTCATAATAATGAATAACAATGCAGAGAATTTAAGTAATGTTTTAAATCATTTATCCAGCAATCACACCTATTGTGTTGGATACTCTGACAGACCCATCCAGGAGAACACAGCTGTGCCTTCAGGCTCTGCTCTATTCCAAATTTGACCACTTTATTGATGCTCCATCTCTGGCTCTGATAATGCAATTGTACAAAGAGCATTCCAAGATGAAAAATACAGATTCTTGTAAGATGGCTCCCTTAAATCATTCAGAATATGTATTCCCATGCAGACCAGAAGGTAGTGCTTGTGATGTTGCAGATGACGTACATATCCTTTCTATTCTCCTGTATTACTGAATAGTTTAATTTCAATTACTTATTGCACATTGACTGGTTAGTGAGGTTAGATCACATGGAGTCCAGGCAGAGCTAACCAATGGATTACAAAATTGGCTCGATGATAGGAGGCGGAGCTTGGTGGTAGAGGGTTGTTGTTCAAACCAGAAGCCTGTGGTCAGTGATGTATCACAAGGGTCAGCACTAGATCCACTGATGTTTATGATTTCAATGAACAATTTGGATGAGAATATAGGAAAGATGGTCAGTAAGTTTGCAGATGGCACCAAATTGGTGGTATAGCAGACATTGACAAGGGGACTAAAAGTACAATGGGATCTGATTAACTGGGCTACTGGGCCAAGGATTGCAGGTCCAGAGTTTAATTCAGACAAATGCGAGGTGTTGCATTTTTGTAAGACAAATGAGGGCAGACCTTGCCCAGTTAATGGTAGGGCCCTGGGGAACAGAGAAACTGATGGGTGCAAGTACATAGTCCCTTGAAAATGGTATCACCATCACAAGGTCATGAAGAAAGCATTTGGCACACTTGCCTTCATCAGTCAGAGCACTGAGTATAGGAATTGGGATGTCATGTTATGGCTGTACAAGACATATTTGAAGTACTGCATACAATATGGTCTCCCTGCCATTGGAAGAGTATTATTAAACTGGCAAGGATGCAAAAAGGTTTTACAGGATGTTACCAAGACAGGAAGGCTTGCAACATAAGGAGAGGTCGAAACATCTTCTGTTGAATGTAGGAAGCTTATGGGTAACTTGAAGAGGTTTACCAAATCATGAGGGGCATAGACACAATGAATAGACAAGGTCTTTTCCACAGGAAAGGGATAGTCCAAAACTAGAGGGCATAGGTTTATGATGAGAAGGGAAAGATTTAAAAGGTACTTGAGGAGCAACTTTTTCAAATCTTTGGAACAAGCAGCCAGAGGTGGTAGAGGCGGATACAATTACAGCATTTAAAAGAACACTTGGACAGGTATATGGATAGAAAAGGTTTAGAGGGCTATGTGCCAAAAGCAGGCAAATGGGGTTACTTTAGTTTAGGAAACCTGGTAGGCATGGGCAAGTTGGACCAAGGGCCTGTTTCTGTGCTGTATGTCTCTATGACACTATTACTTAATGACTGCAATGTCCTGCTTTATAAAAGGATTGGAATGTGTGCTGAAAGACCCATCCAATGGTGTGACTGCTGATTCTGAACTGCGTAATGATAATCATTAGGCATTCCATACATGGCCTCAGATGCAATACCACAGCAATTGATTGATACTGCTAGTATCCTGTAAATAATCCAGAGCATTTACTGACCTGTCACCCTTTAATGGAGGATAAAGCAGGTATATATTCATTTAACACCAATGTCCTGTGTGTTTACCAGACAATAATGCATGATATGCACTAAAAACAAATGGATGGGTACACACAAAAAAAAACAGACCAAGAATTCCATCCAGTAAATACAGAATTGAATATATTCAGTCACTACGACCCTTAGTTATAAATGAGTAAGAGCAGGGACTTTGGAAAACGGTTTGCCAGTCATCAGGAACAAACATCTGAATTCAATTTAATAAATCTGAAAATTATACAATGCAGACATAAACTATTTGGCCTGTTGGCTTATACACGAAACATTGACTCTCCTGCTCCTCAGATGCTGCCTGATCAGCTGTGCTTTTCCAGCACCACCATTTTTGACTCTGACTCTCCAGCATCTGCAGTCCTCACTTTCTCCTGTTTGGTTTGTGTTGGTTTTCACTGGTCAGCAATAGTCCTCAGAATTAACATCCTGAAATAGACACAGATCTATTCATATATTCATAGCATAGAATGGCAGAGGTGTTGCCGGGCAGGATGAGGCCATTCAGCCCGTTGTGCCTGTACCAGATTGCTAAATGAACACCATTACCTAGTGCCAATCTCCTGCTTTTACACTCCCACCCCCCCATAGACTAATGTATAGTGGTGTTGATTAACTCAGTTGGAGGAACAGCTAGTTTGCAATGCGAAGTGATACCAAAGGTGTGGTTCAATTCGTGTCCTGGTTGAGATTACCTGGAAGGATTCTCATCAACCACCACCTAGTCATATCTCTCTGAGGAGGGAGCAATGCTATGGTCTGGTTGGGCTATAGCCACTTTACCATTCAATGTGTCAATATACCTTGCTGAGGGCTATGCACTAATGTTTGGACGGTGCCCCACTTAGCAGTGAGGTGTTAGAACAAGGAGTAACGATGTCTTGTAGACCTCAGATCAGCAAGGATGGCTCTACTGTGAGTTTCCTCTTTTTAACAGGGTCAGTGGTGTTTATTCTTACTGTAAATTTGCTAGCGAGAAATTACTAATCACCAACCAGTCATTCCTTCTCCCTTTAAGGAACAGACGATTGACAGAGGTGTTTGTTTTTTTTTCCGGCTGGAGGCTGGACCTGCAATTCCGAGAAGGCAGCTCCGTCAAATCCAATTGGAAATGAAGGAAAGGTGGGGCGGAGCTGGGGCCAGTGACAGTGACTTCGCTCCAGGACAGAAAGGGTTAAAAGCAGTCGCTCTGTTGTTTCGCTTTCCCATCTTACCCATAAGCTTACAAAAATCAAGCTGCAGATCGCTTTAGTAGAGGTACAATATTTATCCAAGAGTTTAATATGATTTAATATTTATGCAGGCACTGTCCATCTATATTACTGATTATAAATATTATTTGAACAGGAGTGGATATTTTATATAAATATTAAACAACCGCTGTATCAAACAGTTCTATTAAAATCACCCTTTTTAAAAAGAATATCATCAGGGACATAATTAGAAACGGATTTTCTTTTTAATGCATAAGTCTAATACTCACATTTAACTTCCTGAAAAGATGTCTCCGAGTATTGTAACTGACGATGAGTACAGAACTCTGACTAATATTTCTAATGGGACACATTTAATCTCGTCAATTTTCTAAGTAGATGTTCATTGCCGATCGATTCCAACCCCCCCCCCCCCCAACACCACCACCCGCAGGCAACAAAAGAATCGACTCTGCCCCTTTAAGAAACAATGGGAGTTTGTCAATGATAAATAAAACGCTAAGCAGATATCCAGTATTGGGTGTGTTGTCCTTTATGGAGCATTCAGCTTGAGAAAGAGAGAGAGAGAGAGAGAGAAAGGGTGAGAAGGGTGCTCAAATCTGGTCTGCAGCAAACAAGAGGTTAACTCTCTGCTTTAAGACTCTGGGAGTGGGTTAATGGGTTGTGATCTAATGGTATCAGGCGCTGGTTTAGCGCTGGGATCAATGTGGTTTAAGCAGTGGGAAGATGTGGATGTGTTGGACAGTGTTGAATTTGGAGGCTGACTGCAGAGCTGACTGTAGTGCTGTACCTGTGGACCAGCCTCCGACCTGGTGCTGCTGCTGCTGCTGCTGTTGCTGTTGTCAGTGTCTGTGTGTCCCAGCACACCTGGCTGTCTCTCAGGGCTGCAGAGCTGACTAATACACACCCTCTGAATCTCTGATACGTTTTCTTTTGCACTCAAGAGGAAGGAAAAGAAGAGAGGAGATCAGGTTTTAAGGACACAGCCAGGAAATACAAAATTTAATAGCCCCAGCATAAAGGGCTACCAAAACAAACTGGTTTGTCTTCAGTGCCTGCTGTAGCCAAGAGCTCTCTCTCTATCTGTCTGTCTCTCTCTCTCTGTGTGGATGTTAACCTTCACATACAGTAACAATTTTCAAATATAGCAGAAGACGGTCAAGTGCACAGGGATCATTACAAGAAGGACAAAGCCTAGGGCATGTGGATCGTGACAACTCTCTTACTCCACAGCATCCTGAATGGTGAGTTAGTTAATGAAACAGCCCCTTTCCACATTAAAACTGTGGGATGGCAGTGAATGTTTCTTTACATTTCCCTCTACTCTGTGATCAGCAGGAGACAGAAAATTGCACTGTAATCATTTAAAGTAGCTTACCTAGCAGAGTCAGTGCCTGGTGCTATAATATGACCAATTCAAACAAATGCAGGCAAGCATTGTGCCTTTCTATATGCTGTAATTAATCTAAATTTTATATCTCTGTATAGCATTATGGAAATGTCACTGATGATTGATTGTGTGGATGTGGATATAGATGATAGAAATGTGATCTCAAATGGGGGAAGAGGCTAAAATAAGAAAGTGTGTTAAAATATAAGAATATTGGAACTGTATCTCACTATTGATATGCACACCGACACATATGTGCACATTACAGATATATGTTAAATGTATGTATCTTTGCAAAGATAGAGTGAGAATCTGAAAATGCGGCTTAAGATCGAAATTGTGCCTCAAAAGGCAAATGAGTTTCATGGAGATCGAGCCACAAGATTTATTTATACTTGGGGGGGGGGGGGGGGGTAGGTTGGTGGGGACAGATAAGAAGCCTCTTTGATGGGCAACTAAACCCTTTGAAGAATAAATGGAGATGGGCAATGTGGATGGTGTAAGGCAAGGGTTGGAATTGGGGGAGGGGATGGTGGATGTAGAGTGTGGGATCGTGGGGTTTCTCTTTCTTAAATCTGAATATGCTTATAAAGCAAAAGGTAGTGATAATAGACAGGTAATTCAGATAGACGTACCACTCCCCCCCCACCCCCCACCTCAACCACCATCAATTTCCTTCATCAGTCTAAAGTATACTGTTGAAATTCAATGCTGAAGAGATGAATGAGGGAGCGAAGGTAGATGGCACGGAAAGATGGATAGATAAATGACCCTCAATCTGCAGCTGAAGTTCTTTTGACTCCTGGAGCTGTGAGCAGCGTCTAAGTGTGAGACAGCATTGCTATTTATAGAATCTCATTTTTAAATGCATTGTATTCAAGCAAAGTCACCTCAATACCAAATGCAAACTCTCCTGAGCTTTTCAATAACACACACACAGAAAACACATATATATGCACATAACAGCAGTAACCCAGGATTTACTCAAATTTAATATCTAAATATCTGTGAGGATTTAGCTTCTAAAATCAAAAACTTTCAAGGAAAGACAATTGATATTTTATTTTGTAGAATTTCCAAACCGACTTTCAAAAAGCCGAATGCAAATTATTTTAGACATTATGTGGCTTTAAAACAAAATGACCCATGATGCCTGCAATTTGTAGACACTGAACCATTTTACTACCAAATCATTTCTAGAGACCATCTATTATATCTTCACATAGTCTATGTAGATTGCCACAAGAATTCGTTAGATGCTCAGTTTATTTAATAGTGATTGATGTATCTCTTCTTGTAACAGCATTTTTGCTGCTTTTATTTCAAATTGACTCAAGAATTTTTTTTGGTGTAAAAGCAAAATTCATCTATTTAAAAGCTGTCAGCTCTGATTGAAGTATTTCTGACTTCTCTCTCTCTCTCCAAGGCTCCCAACAGTTCCCCTCAAGTGATTATGCTAATTGGTGTTTGATCAAATGATTAAATTATAATTCGATTAATCCTGTGAGCTAAATGCTTCAAACACATTTCCATGCACCCCAGCTGCTTTTTTTTTCTGCTTTTTTTTCCCTACATTGACATGAAATTAAACCATCACAAACTTGATGCATTTTTTGAATACAAGCATACGAAACAAGTAACATTGGATCAAGAAGAAAAAAACGCCTGGGTTTTTCTATACCAAATACCACTGTGTTGCTGTTTCAAATTTAAAGGCTATTGCAGACTCTGGCGGAAGATGTTAAATTGATTGTCTGCCTATGATTTGATTCCATATATATTCTGAGCTCAATTTCCTTGATCCTTCATCACATTGTAAAGACTGGCAACTTAGATGAATTAGAGAAATAATGAATTCTAATTTTGGACATCTTGGGCTGTGAAAAATACATACTTTCATCTCAACTCTTATCAGGAGAATTGTTCAGAATTTTTTTTAATAGATGATGAAGGGCTAACAAATTAGGAACTGCAAAGTAAGCTGATTAATGTGGCGTAGGGGGGCAAACTGATAGTCACGTGTCCCAGTCCTTGATTGACTAATCAATACCCTTCTCATGTTATTTTTGTGTCTGTGATTTTGATATTAAATAGATAACATATCCATATCATAGAATAACATCTGGATGGGGCAGAATTACAATATCATTGCTGGCAAACTGCAAGGGTGGGGAGGTTCATGCCATTGTCGAGAGGCACTGAGCAGCTGCCCAGGGTTCTTATAACACCACCCTCTCACAGTCCCTTCCCTCAAATTGGGGGAAGATAATTGTCAGGAGAGCCAGTCCTCAGCACTGAGGTGCCCCTTCCAGCAGTCTGTTACAGAGCAGCTTGAGAATATACCCAGGCCAAGTGACACCTGTCTATCTGTCTCTCAGCAAGAGTAAATTGGAAGGAGTATGGTGTGTGGTAGATTGTCAATAAATAAAAACAAAGAACATGATAGTAAAAAAAGTCATTTAATAGGTTATTTTGTTTAGATTTTTACTTGTCCTGAATGCATTGTGTAAGAGAATAAAATAGCTATTGATTCTATGAATATATTATGCTAATATCGTTTCAGTTATTTGACAGCCTATATTTCTAGTTTGCACTGCCCTATGTTATTAAATAGTCTGGACTTGTTACTGTTGATAAGAGGGAAAGCCTTTGCTTCACAGTCAAATTTTATTGAGCGGTTATTCAGTTAAGTTTAACTAATGTTGAACTTGAGCACCCGTAACGATACACTCTTCTGTCCCTATGTCCAGTGGGAGGATGTTATACAGTGGCCTTATCTCTGCTGTTCTCCTTTCCCCAGGGGAATGTCACACGATAATACTACCCTATACTATGTGACAAGGGGCTGTTGCTTGAGGGTAAATGAGCTGGAATATTTCGGATTACTAGTTCTGGCTCCTGGTGAGCTGTTTTGACAAGGATGTACGTAAGAACTGCTTGCAAAGTGAACAAGCCGTGAACAACTTTGATAATTCACTGCTTTTACCGCAGCGTGTGTTCAGAATGGTTTCCAACCCATGCTTGTCTCCTCCTCCACCACCCCAAAAATAAAAGATTGTCGGTGGCATTCAGTTAATTTTGCTCGAGTGCCCATTTAATTTGCTTTTGAAATCATCCATCGCCTCCACTCGCACCACCCTCGCAGGCACCAAGTTCCAGGTCATTACCTCTCGCTGCGTAAAGGAAAAGTTCAATGGTGGTTTTAAAAAAAAACGACCCAAGGCATTTCTAAAGAACGTAATCAAACAAAACTTGACACTGAGTCACAGAAGACGACGTTGGGAGAAGTGACCAAGGTGCTTGCTTGGAGAGATGGTCCTCAAGGGGGAAATAGGAGACCTTGATTAAAGTCAGGATAAATCCCTCTGCTCCTCATCCTGGGAAAAGGGTCATATTTTCCTGGAGCTGCTGAGGACATAGGAATCATGTACATAACCCTCACGGCGCTGCAACAGGTCGGGAGTTTCCATAGTTTCAGCGAGAGCTTGTGGAATTTCACGTGCGTTACTTTTAGCGTAGAATTTTGGCTATAGTTTCGAATCATTTCATTGGAAACTGACATCGCCCACAAAACCAGCCGTGTTCTCAGATCGAATTAATCTTCACTGTGAGCTCCCACTAGTTGTGCCCGCTCGCATAGGGAGACGGATAGCCATGGTTTAAAAGCTTATGAATAATATTTTTTCTTATTCATACAGTCAAATAAACTGATCGCTCAACATCAATGTAACTAGAAAATGATGGTGTGTAATGTTTTCAGTGAAGTCAGTTTCAGTTCCCTGGAGATCAAGTTACAGAATTCTGTGTACATCTCTGGTCTCCCTGCTAAAGGAAGGATGTTGTGAAACTTGAAAGGGTGCAGAAAAGATTTACAAGGATGTTGCCAGGGTTGGAGGGTTTGAGTTATAGGGAGAAGCTGAATAGGCTGGGACTTTTTTCCCTGGAGCATTTGAGGCTGAGGGGTGATCTTACAGAGATTTATAAAATTGTGAGGGGCATGGATCTGGTAAGTAGCTCAGGCCTTTTGTTTAGGGTGGAAAAGTCCAAAACTAGAGGGCATAGGTTTAAGATAAGGGCAGCATTTTCATGCAGACGGTGGTGCGTGTATGGAATGAGCTGCCAGAGGAAATGGTGGAGTCTGGTACAATTTCAACATTTAGAAGGCATTTGGGTGGCTATATGAATAGGAATGGTTTAGAGGGATATGGACCAAATGCTGGCAAAGGGGCCGAGATTAGGTGGGATGTCTGGTCGGCATGGATGGGTTGGACCGAAAGGTCTGTTCTGTGCTGAGTGACTCTGACTCTATGACCAGCCATTTTGATGAAAATGCTCATTTATTTTGTGGCAATCCCATGTCAGTTGCATCAATAACATTGCACCAATTCACCACTCTCACATTTAGCCAGCACTGTATTTTTCTGTGTGATTTTCAAATAAAAACTGCATTCTAAATCCTGATTCAATTTCACTGGCTCATGGCAGATTTTACATTCAGCAATATCCAATAAATTTGAGCGGCACTTGAAAGTTTAAATAAAACCACTTGTCAAAGCTCTTGCTATTTGGGTCCAGTTTGTACCCCAATGTCACTTGTGTCCAAAGCAGAAGTTCTAAGGGCTCATGATGTATTTTTGCAGCTCCTCCACAAGTCTGTAATTCCATCCTCTCGCATCGGCCTGCCCTGAGACACACTTCTCCAAGAGGAGATATTTTCTTCCCTTGTGATGCACAGCTATCATCAAATATTTCTCTGTCTCCAACCAAATTGGATTTTCTGACCCAGGTATATGACAGCATCACAAGTTCAAAGTGCTCCCTAATTCTCCACCAGCCATTCTCATTACCAATTCCCGTGCAGAATTGTGGACCCTCTATAAATACAGCTATGCTCATGTTTATCCTGTTCATAGAGACTAAAAACAAGGGAATGTTGTTCCCCCAAACCCCTCCCCACTCTCTTCCATTTCAGATATGTTTTAATCTGAATCATGGTTCATTTCTAACCTTTGTCAGTGTTTTAACATTCGAACCTGCAGGAAACTTGAAGTAACGCACATCTTTAATTTTTTTTCAGCTGATGCAAAAATTCTGCTGCAAATAACATGAAGGAAACCAATCTTGATTGAAATTTATTTAATCACCTAGTTATGTTAATGTCAAATCTGGTGTATTTTCCCTTCTGAGATGTCAGCCAAGCGTGCACGTGACTGTTCAGGGCAGCCCTAGCCTGGTACCAAATAGCACAGGGTGCCAGGCTACAACAGAATCTGTTGTCCTTTCAGATTTCTGCTCTTTACAGATTCTCAGGGATAACTGCAGGCCTGTGTTTTCCATTTACATCACAGTTTCAAGAAACCATTATATTTTGTTAAATGCTGGCATTGGTTTGCCCTGTATAACTGGGCTGCAGCATTTTATGCAGCCAAATGGGTGTGGGTAGAGATGGAATACAACACAGTATAAACTCCAGTACTGTGGCTGCTGCACTGTGAATATTTCTGATGTGACTTTTGACACGTTACTTTCTGTTGTGTTTAACATTGAGGCAATTGCCACAGAAAATATTGAGTATTACTTGGGTTTAGCTCTAAAACCTTTGGAAGACTTGCATTTCATGCCCACCCAAAGTGTTTTACACCCAAAAAAAGGTTTAATGCTGGAAATGCTGCAGCCAATTTTTACACAGCAAAGTCCCTCAGATGGAAATGTGATAATAACCAAATAATCTGTTATTGTGATGTCAACTGAGGAATAATTATGGACCAGGATAGTAGTGCGATCTTTCCTTCTTTGAAACAGCATCTTTCCTGTCCATCTCAGAGGTCCCCAACAGGACCCAGAGGTCCACGGTTTAACTTTTTATCTGAAATGGTTCACTTCTAACTGTCTTGTGTTTATTCAGTACTACACGGTGAGAATCAGCCTTGATTACATGCTCAAGTCCCCTGGATTGGGGCTTGAATGTTCCATTGTTCTAATGCAGAATTGAGCAGAGCTACCTAGAAATCTGCGACTGTAAAAGGGGATGATAGTTCTGTAGTGCTGTGTCCTAGTGCCAGTCATGAGCATATGGTGGTCATGTTCTTCCATTCTTACTACTTTAGCCTGGGAACAGATGCACACTGAGGCCAGTTGTAGTGCCCTGCTCTACCAGACAGCAACACCCCTCCATTATTACTCAGAGAGAGAAAAAAAGAGAAGGAAGGAAATGAGAAGTAAATCCCAAAAATATGATTTGAGCTCATTCTATTTGGCTGCAAGGCACTGGCTGTGAAGGCGAGGAACTGAATTATCAGGCAGCTCGTGCCTCTGTGGTTAGCGCTGCTGCCTCACAGCACCAGGGATTGAAGTTTAATTCCACCCTCAGGTGACAGCCTGTGTGGAGTTTGCACATTCTCCATGTGCCGGCGTGGGTTTCCTTCAGGTGCTCTGGTTTCCTCCCACAGTCCGAAGATGTGAAGGTTAGGTGACTTGGCCGTGCTAAATTACCCATAGTATTTAGGAATGTGCAGGGCATGTGATCAGTGGAGAGATTAAATTACAAATTACAAATTTTGTGGCTCAGTGGTTAGCATTGCTGCCCCACAGCACCAGGGACCCAGGTTTGATTCCAGCCTCTGGAAACTGTTTGATGTGCAGGTTGGGTGGATTAGCGATGGTAAATACAAGATTTGGGGGGGGGGGGGAGGGGTGGGTTTAAGTGGATGCTCTTAAAATGGTTGGTGTAGATTGAATGGCCTGCTTCCACGCTGTAGGGATTCTATTATTCTATGACCTGTGACATGTTATAAACTGACTAAGGTTTATACAAATGTCACGTAGCTTCACTGTTTATGTTGTGTGTATGTGTCAGAAATCATCAGCTGTACCATGGGACCATCTGATGGCTTCTGACATTGATTGTTGCTTCAAGAGAGGAGTAGGACAAGTGGAGGAGGGGCAAGAGAACAGCAAATAATGAGGCTCTTCATCAAGGGTCTGACGTTGACCGTTTGTGAGACAGTACATGAGCCAGGAATCCCTGAAGGCTGAATTAACTGACGTAAAGGAAACTTTTATATCAACATGCATGAGCCAACTTAGTTATTTTTCAGAGCGGCCGTGCGCGTGCACACACACACACACATACACTCACACCTGAAGATAAATTGACCAATTCTACAGGAGAAGTGAAGAAACTAAGATTAATCAGTTCACAACTTAACTCAGTTTTGTTGTAGCCTGCACTTAGACCCATTTCTTTTGAGTTAGCAGCACAGGATTGGATTATCTCCTTGCTGATGGCTTCAGCTTACTCAATTGAGGTGCCAAAAAGATCATCATAATTTTTAGCAAATTCTCTATGGCATTGCTCGTGGCATCTGTCAGGAAAGGGATGGTGCTGGGATGCTACAACTCAGGAGGGGTGCGTTGAAAGGATTTGGAAAGAACTTGCATGATTTAAACATGTTGGTCATGTTTACCTTCTCCCAGAGAGATTATCTTTGAGGCAGGGTAATACAGATACAGAAATCTCTGACCTCAAGTCCTCAAGAACCTCAATGTGCTTTCACACTGCCAACACCTGCATGTGCCAGAGTTGAACAGGCGCCCTGGTTTGTTTTATAAAAGCAAAACACTGTGATTGTTGGAAATCAGAATAAAAACAAAGAATGCTGGAAATATTCAGCAGATCAGCTTGCATCTGTGGAGAGAATCAGTTAATATTTTGGGTGATGTCCTTTCATAAGAACAGGAGCATTTCCAGTATTTTCTCTTTTGTTTTTGCCCATGGTTACTTCAGATATTTGGCAGAGTGTTATATTTAAAGTTCTGTTAGATCAAGCTAAGGTTTTAAGTTATTGAATTAATTTTCTTCTTTTTCCTTGGGCCTACCTTTAAGCAGAGAAGAGTCTAACAGTCTTTCTGGGGGGGGGGGGGGGTAGGGTGAGGAGGCGGGTCCTTACTCCAACGCAGCCGAACAGCAATCAGAACACATGCCACCATTACTGATCCAAACCACGCCAACTGAGCAAGCAAGCTGCTTGAAGAATCTGAGTTGCTATGGAAGCAAACACCTTTAACTGCAAGTTGTAGCCTAGAGCTTTGGATAGTCCTTGGATAGTGATGGGAGGGACTTCAGTTGCTGTCCATCGTAGCTGACCAGGCATCTCCACTCTTCTTGCCACCTCCCACTGATGTATGTTGTGAGGATTTCCACATTGATCCACAGTCTGTGTGGCTGCATTACGAAGGCATCTTGAATGGCTGGATTGTTACTGAAATAACTCCACAGAGGCCAGAATCCCATCACCAGGTCACCCCTTATTTACATGTGCTGAGTCCTTGACACTTATCCAGCTCCCTCAGAGCCAGCTCTCAGGGTGAACAGAACACCTGACACTCCTGTTTATCTTTTTTTTCTTTTTTCTTATTTTGTGCAGGTGTGAGATACAGTGAGGGACACAAGGTGTAGGAATCTTTATTCAATTTCCACCACCAGGAAGAAAGGAAAACACCCGAGTGGCCAGTGACAAGCAGTGCCCTTCACAAAAGGGCAATGCTGTGTGATCAAACTGTGAAGGGGAGGGCAGGGATTAAATCAAAATAGAGTTGGAGGGGGAAATAATGCACCCCACTCCCTGCGGCACCCACCTCTCCCTGAACAGCTCAAGGGTGTTGATGGACACCGCGTGCTCCTTCTCCAAGGACACCCGGTTTCTAACGTAACTGCGGAAGAGGGGCAGGCAGTCGGCCCTAACGACCCCCGCCATGGCCCACTGCCTCGACCTGTTGGTGGCCAGTTTGACCAGGCCCAGGAGCAGACCCATGAGGAGGTCCTCGGACCTGCCCTCCCTCCTCCGTACCGGGTGCCCAAAGATCAGGAGCGTGGGACTGAAGTGCAACCAAAAGCAGAGGTTTTTAAGAAAATCAAAAAGGGAGTGCAAACACCCACACCCAATATATACATGGTCCACGGACTCCACAGCACCACAGAACGAGCAGTTGGGCTGGGAGTCCGTGAACCACCACAATCTGCGGTTGCAGGGGACCGTTGCGTGCAGCACCCTCCACCCCAGATCCCCGAGAGAAAGGGGGAGGACTCCCGCGTAGAGAGCCCTCCACTGGGGATCCCCACCACCCGGTGGCAAATGGGCATGCCAAGGCGTGTCCGGACGGTGGATGAGGGAGAAGAGGTGGACGGTGTGCAGCAGCAGTCGATACAGGGCCTGCCTTTTTACATCCTTAAAAGGGACAAAATTAAAATTCCGGAGGCGGCTCAGGTTGTAGGGCACAGGCTCCCGTGGGAAGTACGGGACCTTGGGACCAATGCGAAATTCCGTCCGGGCTGGGGTGACACTCCTGTTTATTTTTTTTTATTTTTATTGTTTTTCTTTTCTTCTTTTTTTCTCTTCTAACAGCGGTAGACGCTCCTGTTTATATCTGTCAGCCAGGGCCCCCTGATTGGACCAGATTAACTGCCCCAATCAAGGAACTCATATTCTGTGAGATCCACCTGGGCCGACTCCACTACAATCACTATGTCCCTCCCCCTCTCAGTCCCAGTACATAGGCCATTTTGTTTTTGCAGTTCCTCCCGGGGTATTTACCATTGAGCCAGGTTCCTCCAAAAGCACAGTAGTTCAGGCATCATCCGAGGGATACTAAAATCGATGTTTCGGGCAAAAGCCCTTCATCAGGAAATTTCCTGATGAAGGGCTTTTGCTCGAAACGCGATTTTACTGCTCCTCGGATGCTGCCTGAACTGCTGTGCTTTTCCAGCACCACTCTAATCTAGACTCTGGTTTCCAGCATCTGCAGTCATTGTTTTTACCAGGTTCCTCCAACACTGCCTCTGATATATGCAAAGTGTAACACAAATAGCTTGTCTCTCACGCACAGACCATCTTGGAAGAAATTCATTCCTCTGTTCAGGTGGCAAAAGTGATGGGCCGCTATCTGTTGTGCCCATCTCAGAATCTGAGGTTTCTTGATCACAAGGGGGAGCCCACAGTTTCCAGACCAGTCGGAAAGGCAGTCAATGAGCTGGTGCATTTTGCTCCTGCACCGTTTGCGAATTTGCAGCTTTCATATAGTCCACATGTTCATTCAGGACTGCCGACCCACCTGAACATTGTACATTACTGGACCTGATCTCGTGTCAACCATACCTCTTACTCAACATTGGCATTCCTAATGTCACTCCCCCCCCTCCCCCGCCACCCCTGGGAAGATCAGATTTAACCTACTGCAGAGTATCTCCCCATTAGTAACTGTCTTGGACCTATCCCTGTAGTTGCCTGAGATCTGATAATCAAATAGGAACTGGCACAGATTGGTATCAAGTGGAGCTTTTTTTTAAGCCTGCCTTCAAAGCTTGGACTGTTTTATCTGCCAGACCATTGGATGGTATGGAGCTGTCCAAATACCCATTTGACTTTAGGAAATACCCAAAATAATGGAACAGTTCTTTTATCATCATTTTCATATTTGACAAATGAACCCTATGCATGTCCAGCCACTTTGAGTAGGCGTCCACAGTGATGAAGAAGATAGAGCCCATAAAAGGACTGGCCTAGTCAACATGTAACTGAGCCTAGGGGTTACCTGACCATTCCTGTGAATGTGGGGAAGCTGCCGGCGATAAGTTTTGTCCTGGTTGGCACTCTGGGCACTGCCCCATCAATGCAACTTGTCTGAATCCAGTCCTGGCCACTAGACAGAACTTTGTTGCCAACATCTTCATTTTGGAAACCCCTGGCTGATCTTGGTGGGGTTCAGATGGTATCTGGCAGCAGCCTTTGCCTGGGATAATCACTCTTGCTTCCTCATAATAATGTGCCATCCTCGACTGTGATCTGATCTCTCTGGGTCCAAAAAAGTTTTGATTGTGGTTATGACGCCCCTTTAGTCCCCTCATCACCACCAGCTGTTTCAGTTTTGCCAGGAACGGATCTTTATGCATCCAAAGTCTGATATTGTCAGCTTGGACTGTAAGTGTGTTTGGAAAATTTAAAACCATTGTGGACTCTTGCAAGGCTGTACCACTGGTCGTGCATCTGCCAATGAATGGCAGCTCAATGCATCCACGTTTGCTATTTGGCCTCCTGAACTGGGTTCCAACAATTATACGCATTTAGAATTTGAGCCCACTGCTGAAGTTGGCCTGAAGCCTGAACCTGATCCTCAATAAGTAAACCTTGTGTGGGTTTGTGTTCAGTTATTATTGGTCTTTATTCATGCTGCTTGTTGGTTTTCCCTGTTATTAACAATTCATCTCGATAAATGGCGACCTGAGGTATACCTTTTTCTCTACTTTTTCCTGAAAAATTGCACAGGCTGACAATACTCCAAATGGCAGTCTTGTATATTGGTACAAACCCTTATGGGTGTTAATTGGAACATACTTATGGAAATCCTCATCCACAATTGCAAGTCCACATAGCTCATGTCCAGTTGTGTGAAGGGCAGCTCCCCTGCAAGCTTTGCATATAAATCCTCTATGTGAGATTGGGTATTTATCCATTTGAAAAAAGTGGTTTACCGTTTGTTTAAAATCCCCATGAAGGTGATCTAACTGATTGAACTTCACAATCGGCATGAGTGGTGCAGCCCTTTCCCCAAACATGATTTGGTTTGATGATTCCTTCGCTTTCCAGCCTCCTGATTTCTGTCTCTGTTTTTGCCCGTAAGGTAAGTGGCACTGGGCGGGCCTTACAAGATCATGGAATTGCTTCAGTCAACCTGCAAGGTGGTCTTAGGTCCTTTTGATAGTCCCTGGACCTTCCTGAAGAGCTTCCAGATTTCATTCAGGCAGCCATATGAAAAATGTGGAGTCAATCAAGGTGAATCTTTCTCAACCAATTTCACCCCATCAAGCCTGGCCCAAGCCTTTTACTATAATCAGTGGTAAATGAGCCTGTTGCTTCTCATAACAGACCGGATCCAAAGCTGTACTCTAATGATCTGCTTATAAAGCACATAAAACAACACTTTTCACTGTACCTTGGGACATGTGATTATAACAAATCAAATCAAATCTTCATCTGTTGGTGTTCCTAGGTATAGGTTCTCAGTTAAGCTGAGGTCTTGCACTTAAGGGATAGTGTCCAGAGCGAATTTTAAAAAACTGATTCTGTGATCACTGAAACAGCCGTGCTGGTATTGACCTCCATGTGAACTGGGTGACCATTTAACTGGGGGTTGATTTTGATTGGATCTGATTTGAATATTGCTAAGCAATTTAACTGTTTCAAACCAAATGTCACTGGACTCTCCAGGGTGTGCCCACTCCTGGCTACTGGCTTATGAATTCTCTTCAGTTTAGATTGAGTGGGACTCGTTTGCTGTTCGGAGTCCGCATACCAGCAGCAACTACAATGGCCTGAAGAAACTTTGAATTGTTTGGTCAAGGCCTGGCCTTGATTTGGGGTTTTGCTGTAGGGTAATCTAGAGACCCTCTGTTCAGGATATGTCCTGAATAAGGTCATGCAATCGCTTTCACTCAAGTGGCGTTTCTCAAGCTCAGTGAGCCGTCGAAGGAGCAGCACTCTGAAAGCTTGTACTTTCAAATAAACCTGTTGCACTATAACCTAGTGTTATGTAATTTATAGCTTTATCCACCCAGTCCAACACTGGTACCTCCGGTGTTGGACTGGGTGGATAAAGTTATAATTCACATGGCTCCCAATGACAAAGCCAGTTGTAGCGCCTGTTTGAAGTTGAGTCAGGCTGCAGCTAGTAGGTGCTTTTGCATGGATACATCATTAATCCCACATATCTCAGCATCTCATTAAGGGTTAAGCCAAAGTTGCATGTCTCTGTAAGTCATCCTAAACTGGTCAAAAATCTGGATATGGATTCCCCTGTTTCGCAAATTGTCGAGTAAAACTGATGGTGTCTCAGGACTAGAGGAGGCTTGGGGTCATAATATTCCTTAATTAAATCTGTCAACTCTTGAAAGACTTTAGTATGTGAGGAAAAACTGGTCTCACAATAACTGAGACAGCTGCGAGTCCACAAGCTGTTGGAAGAATTACTCATTGATTTTCATCTGGCGCAGCATCATTTGCCTGGAAAAAGCACACCTTTTCTATGTGTTGGGCCCAGTTTTCAATATCAGTTTTGAATGAGTCAGGCTTCCCACCTAACAGCTTGGTGGCAGAAATGCTTACCCCAAAGGTGACTGCTGCGAGTGAATTCCTTCAGGAGCATGCTTTTCTCTCATCACCACTCAAAAATCTGCACAGAGGCTGGTATGAAGTCACCCTTTATTTACGTGTGGAGAATGTGACACTGATCAAGCTCACTCAAACCTGGCTCTTAGGTTGAGAAGAACCTCTGACATTCCTGCTTATATCTGTCAGCCATGGCTCCCTGATTGGAGCTGATAACCTGTCCAATCAGGGAACTCAGATTCTATGATGTCCACTTAGATTAGGTTCCCTACAGTGTGGAAACAGGTTATTTGACCCAAGTCCACTGACCCTCTGAAGAGTAACCCACCCAGCCCCATTCCCCTACCCTATATTTGCTTATTGCGCCTAACCTACGTATCCCTGAACACTATGGGAAATTCAGCATGGCCGGTTCACCTGACCTGCACATCTTTGAATTGTGGGAGGAAACTGGAGCGCCAGGAGGAAACCCACACAGATATGGGGAGAATGTGCGAACTCCACACAGACAGTTGCCCGAGGCGGGAATCGAATCTGGGTCTCTGGCGCTGTGAGGCATCAGTGTCAACCACTGAGCCACCATGCCACCGTCCATTTGGCTGACCTCGTTACAATGACTATAGTTATCATTGAGTATATTTAAGGCTGAGTTAGACAGATTTCTCATCAGTAATAGAATCAAGGGTTAAGGGGAAAAGGCAACAAAGTAGGCTTGAGAATAATCAAATCAGCCTTACCTCATTGAGTGGCAAAACAGCCTTGATGGGCTGAATGGCCTACTTCTACTCTTGCACCTTATGGCCATAAACCCCTGGAGTGGGACTTGAACCCAAAGCCTCCAGCTCAGTGGAAGGAACCCTACCACTGGACCACTACGCCCTTTATTGAACAGGTTTAATAATAACACAAAAAGCGAAGAAAAGGGGATAAAAGGCAAACCAACAATGATAATATGCAGAGTCTAAATATTGTCCCTGAGGAGATAAATTGTAGCACCATAATGCATAGACTGCACTAACACTTACAATAAAACTAGAATTGAAGCAATTGATTTGGTCGTAACTTTAGATTCTTTTTTTCAAAGAAACTAGGGAATCAAGGCAGCTTGTCTCACATTGTTCAGAAATAGTAACAATCCACAGTGCTTAACAAAATGGAAATTAGCATGGAAATAGGCAATGAGGGTAACGAGGGCTTGTAGTGCATGAAGCTTGAATACTTTTTGAGAGTGTACCATGGCAAAATGTCATGTGCCCTTCATTTAAATACATTTTTCTGGAAGTAACATAAAACTCCAGCTCTTGCCTTCTCTCCTGCATCACTCCCTTTGGCTGAGGAACCAGGAAAAGCCCCCTCTATGGCACCAGGATTTTGAGCTCTCTGTGCTGCTACAGAGAAAATAATTGTTCAGGAAAGTGATCACTTCAAGTTAAAATATGGAAATATCGAACAGGTCAGCCAAATAAAAACAACCAGGATGAAAAGGTACCAATTGCTATAATTGTGGTTCATTCCCTTCATTTCAAAGTCATAGTGTGGGTCAGAATCAACAAGTCTTGTTTTGTCTGGACATGGACTAGTTTGTTACCAATGGAATTGTTAGTGTGACTGAACATTGTGTAATTACAAAAACTCGTGTTTCTCACTTCTGATGTTATGATGGAGGGCGGGTCATTGAAGTCATTGAAAATGGTAGAACGAGTACGCTACCCTGAAGAACTCCTGTAGAGATGCCCTGGGTTGGTGATGTCATTTCCTGTGATTATGTCACTTCCTATGGTGATGTCATGTTCTGTTCTTTTTCTCAGGGGTTAGTAAATGCGGGCCAATAAAATGTGTTTGTTGATAGACTGACTTGGACCCCATTTATCACCCCCTGAGAAAAAGAACAGGACATGACAAGCCACAGGAAATGGTATCACCACAGGAAATGATATCACCAACCCAAGGAAACTCAAACATATAAATAGAAAGCAGGAAATGCCAGCAGTGCTTTGTCTGGAGGCTCACTGAATATGTTACCTGGTATGGTGATGAAACATCTGAAAATGAATCTTCCCACTCAGCAAGCAAACCTACCTTAACCTGAGCTACAAATCTTCTCAAAACTTGCTAATGTGTACCATCTACAAGATGCACTACAGTAACACACCAAAGTTACTTCAACAGTACCTTCCAAAGCCATGACCACTGCCTCCTTCAGGAACATGAGCAGCAGATGTATGGAAATGCTAAAACCTACAAGTTCCCCATCAAGTCACAACCTTCCCAATGTGGAACTATGTGACCCAACAATAGTGAAGGAACTCTCACTATGAATGGAATACAGTAGCTCAAATAAGGAGTTGCTACCATCTTCTCAAGGGCTAATAGAGATGAGTAATAAATGTGGCCACAGCCTGAGATACCACATCAGTAAAAGAATAGGCCGGTTAGCTTCATGTCTATAATTGGGAAAATGTTAGGGTCTATTGCAAAGGATATCATAGCAGAGTATTAATAATTCTATAATATGATTAAGCTTCGCGAAGGGGACATCATGCCTGTCAAATTTATTAGAATTATTTTGAGGAGCTAACAATCAGGCGAGAAAAATCAGAAACAGTGGATGTAATGTATTTGTAGTTTCAAAGAGCATTTGAGAAGGTACATTAGGCTACTTAAGATAAGAGCCCATGGTGTTGGTGGTAACATATTAAGATGGATAGATGATTGGCTAACTAATAGAAGACAGAGAGTTTGGATAAGGGACTGTATTCAGGATGTAATTCGGGAATACCACATGGATCAGTCCTACGGCTGAAATCATATCTTTACTACATATATTGTATATATATGTAAATTACCTGGATGAGCTAAATGAATGTACTACAGTCAAGTTTGCTGATGACACAAAGTAGATGGGAAAGCAGTGGTGCAGATGACTGAAATAATCTGCAGACTGATATACATAAATAAAGCAAGTGGGCAATAACTTGGCAGATAGAGTATAAGGTGGATTAATATGATGCTATACACTCTGGCAAGAAGAATAGAGGAGCTGAATATAATTTAAATGGAGACAGACTGCAGAAAGTTAGGGAGCAGAGAAACCTGTAAGCCCATATCCAGGAATCACAAAAATCTAGCATCTTAGTGCAGTGGGTAGTTGGGAATGGAAAATAGAATTTGGCCTTTATTTTGGAGGGAATGTAATGTAAAAGTAGAGGGGATTTGCTCAAACCATGCAAAGCACTAGTCACATGACACCCACAGTTGGAATACAATAAATAATTTTAGGCCAATTATCTAAGGAAAGATATATTGGTATTGAAGGCAGTCTTGAGAAGGTTCATTAAGCTGGCACCAAAAATGGGGGGATTGTCTCATGAGGAGAGGTTGAGTAGGTTGGCCCTGTACTTAATGAAACTTAGACGAAGGAGAGGTGACCTCATCAAAATCATACAAGATTGTGAGGGAATTTGAAAGGGTAGATGCAGAATATATTGTTTCCCTTTAGGGAGAATCTAGGATTAGAGGACATAATCTCAGAATAAAGGATTTTACGTTTACAACAGTAATGAGAAGGAATTTCTTCTCTTGGGGGTTGGTGAATCTGTGGAATTCTTTATCCAAGAGGGCACTGTTGAGGCTGGACCATTAATTAGATTCAAGGCCCAGATAAGTCAGACATTTTTATAAAGGAGCAAAGGTTAAAGGGAACAGGCAGGAAAGTGAAGATGTCGATTATCATATCAGCCAAGATCTCATTGAATGGCTGAGCAAACTTGATGAGCTGAGTGGCCCACTGCTGCTACTACATCTTGTGGTCTTTAGAAGAAGGGGTGAAATTGCTTCACATTGACTCACAGGTAACATATTTAATTGAAAACGTAGGCACTTTCAGGCCATGCTCTTTATATGTGCAGAATTCATTATTTGTCAGAGTGTTCTTTGTGCATGCCTGCAAGCCTGTAGGTACAGAGCTCACTTCCTGATAACTGACGAGCCATACTGCAACCAGGCTTTAGGATTGAAACTGCAGATGGGAACCTCTGCCACTATTCAGTTGTCCCCAGCCCCTTGAGTAAGCTGATGTGTGTTAGTCACTTCATGTCCATAGCATACTGACTGACCTGGCAGACCATTATTACCTCCACTCGATGAAATAGCTTAGTAAATATTTGTTTTTTTTAAAAAAGAGTTTATTTTCCTGTGGGCAAAAAGAAAGGTATCAGTGTTGGCCACAGCCCACTGTTTAAACATTTTTCACTTGTGCTTTCTTTGTTGAAAACATGTAGATTAGATTCCCTACAGTGTGGAAACAGACCCTTCGGCCCAATAGGTCCATACTGACCCTCCGCAGAACAACCCATTCTCCTATATTTACCCCTGACTAATGCACCTAACACTATGGGCAATTTACCTAACCTGCACATCTTTGGTCTGTGCGAGGAAACCAGAGCAAACCCACACAGACACGGTGAGAATATGCCACATAGACAGTTGCCTGAGGCAGGAATTGTCCCTGACTCTGTGAGGCAGCAGTGCTAACCACTGAGCCACCATGCCGCCCCTTGGTAGTTTTAAATAAAATTGTCCTTTTGATAGGTGATAGAATGGATCGCTAGAGGGATTGAATGAAATTTGAAGGTTACCTCATTTGTGAGAAAGGCCTAATTAACTACCTCCAGCCTGCAACCTACCATGAATAATTCAACTTTTCACCAATTGTGAAATAACCTTTTGATTCAAATGGGTTGTTTAGGAATATGCTCACTTTAATTTTCTTGAAAAGTTCATTTTTTTTTGCTTTGCTTTTACTACAACATGGAGGAAAAGATGTCTGATCGGTCTAAAATCTTAACAATGGGATGTTAAGCATTCCCCATCAAGCCATCACTTGGAAGGGAAGATTCTGTAAATCAGTATTTCTTAGATAGCTCACTGTTTTCTGATATCACAACAGTAAATGGTAGACCTTTTATCTGACATGTAACATTACATGAAAACCTTATTGGCCCTTTGTGCTTAATTGAAGATGCTAGAGCAGAATAAAAGGTTGTCAGACATATGACAATTGGGTGAACTTTTAGAGAGCTGATGCCTTAGTGAAGAGCCACTCCGTGACATCTCTCAGAGAATGAGGGACATGTTAACCTGAGCATGGTGCTTGGGTTAGCGTCTGCCACAAAAGTAACCACTCCTGCCTTCATTTTTATTTTGCAGTAAAATATCCTTTTTTTATCAAACTGTCAAGTGTGAGTGTTTTGTTTTAAAATAGTAGTTAAATATCAATAAACCCCAACAGAGAGTTAACATTTGTGTTTGAAGAATGATGGAAAGCAACCAATTTCTGATAAACATCTCTTGTTTCGCTGACACAATTGTCGTCTTCACTTCGGCTGCTTCGGAGAAGATCAGATATATTCTCTGCTCGCCGGACAATGTAAAGGAATGTGTCTGCATGGGGAAAAAAAAAGCTTTGCAAACCTTTTATTGTTTGTTGTACAAAAACATGACACTCTGAAGGCAATTGCTTTGAAACACATCATTGGATCATTATGATGAAAATCACTTGGCTCTTCCTGCCACCCAAACACTAAAAAGGCTTGCCAGACACTGTTTTTGTGAAAAAAATCTTTTACAACTGAGTGAAGCCCCTTTCTCCCCTCCACTTGACAACTTAGAGCTTGAAATTGAAATTTCTCCTTTTGAGGATGCCAGTTCAAAAGAAATGGAAGATCATTTTGAGCATAGTTTGACATTTTGGTGAAATTATAGCTGGGAGGAATTTAATCAACTTAGTTCGCTCAAAAGATGCTGTTAGGGAGGGTGCTAGTGATTGTTGTGAAAGGTGCCATCTTGCAGGTGAGGCATTAAACTGAGGCCCAGACTGTGCTCTTGCTGGTGTGCTCATGGGTGGCATGGTGGCTCAGTGGTTAGCACTGCTGCCTCACAGCACCAGGGTCCTGGGCTCGATTTCCACCTGTCTGTGTGGAGTTTGCACATTCTCCCCGTGTCTGCATGGGTTTCCTCCCACAATCCAAAGATGTGCAGGTCAGGGGAATTGGCCATGCTAAATTGCCCACAGTGTTAGGTGTGTTAGTCAGGATAGGGGAATGGGTTTGGGTGGGCTTCAATTTGAAGGGGTGGTGTGGACTTGTTGGGCCGAAGGGCCTGTTTCCACACTGTAGAGAATCTAATCTAAAAAAAAAGGTCCCATGGCAGGATTTTAAAGAGCTGAGGGGTGGGGTGGGGTGTCTTCTCGAGTCTCAGCTAATGTCTATACCTTACCCTTATTTCTCGTGTTGTTGTTTGATGTACCTTATCTCATAACACATAGGATGCTGCATTCTTTAACTGCCATGAGCTAATTGTTAATCAGGTCTGCATTATGATGACCATTTTAATTATATACAGTACTTTACTAGCCACCATACACTATCTGTGGAGATGTTATTATTAAAATGCATCATTCTGTAATATGTTTTATTTCTTTACAGCCATCCACTAAGAGTAACTGCATAAGTCACATTGGACTTTTATTTCAATCTGAATTTTTTTAATCTGTTTTTTATGGGTTCTTGTTTGTGATTCCAGCTATTTGTAGTGGCTGAATACTTGTCAATCTTTTGGATTTGCCAATTTACTAGTCTGTTCCATATCCAGGCCAGGTAAGATTTCCCAAATTTTAATGTTCCTGGGATTGCATTTTGACAGAGGATTCGCTCAACCTTTCCAGATCACCTTCAGCAAAGGCTTTCCCTGTAGAATGTGGCTGTGTCAGGACCAAGCCTTCCTGCTTTTAAATCTATCATCTACGAAATGGGCACGGCAATGTTCTATTTCAAATATACACCTTTATATTTTAAAGAAGTATCCCATCGTCAAAGGCTTCCTGATGCCCTCGTATGAATTAGAGAGTGGTAAATTGCAACATGGTTCAAGAAATAACTGCAGCTCTTTTTAAGGATTTTGGCCTCAATAGCTTCTTCAGCAGGTTGCTGTGCGTGCAATGACTGGGCTTTTTGCCTACAAAAAGAGAAATTGTACAGCTAATATCCTGAGGACATATACATGAAGCACTCCTTGCATGTTTATAATGTTAATGGTGGTGAATTTGCAAAGCATACATTCTCCGAGGTTATTATGGGACTGACTGGTATATTGTTTGCCACAGGCCAAAGCAGAACATTGTACTCCAGAGAGTTTGTAGACACCACAGATGCTCCCAAAGAGCTGTTCTTTAATTACACTGCATTTTGACAGGAATTGTCATCTCTGCTCTCTGTTTAGGAGTTGCCTGCCTGATGAGTGACAGGGATGAGAATGGCCTTCTGTTTGCGAGGTGACAAGGCGTGCAAATGTGCCTCCTCAGCTCCTGAATATTTAAGCCCATGGAAGCTGCTTAATGGGACGTCTTGTGATTGGGAACTCCCTCATAGATTTCACCACTGCCCCAGACAGCAGTGGAACACCAATTTGTTACTTATACGATTTATTTTAAAAGGATCTGAATTTTTTTTTGTTGCTCGGCAGAGGGCTTTTGTCAATCAACTGTCCCGTATAACTGGCTGCTGTACAGACTGCCATTGCACTAAAGCCATTGAAAAGCTAATAATACAGCAGGATGACCACTTTGTGATGGTCTCTAATGATCTCCTTAAACGTGATTCAGGTAACTTTACCTCTGAGTGACAGTGCACGATTGAAAGTGAAACTATTTAATTTCAGTGATATGTCAATGGTTCAAATACCCTGCACCAGAGACTTATACAAACATTACAAACTACTACAGTCTGAGGCAGTGCTGAGGGAATGCTGCTTAGTCAACAGTGGATGAGTCCTTAAACTGAGGCCCCATCTCTTCCACCCTTGGGTGAATGCATAATGTCCTTTAGCACCTTTTTCTTGAAGAAGAGCAAGGAGGTTAATCCCAGGCCAATACTTATCCCTTAAGCAGAACAACACGATCTGGTCATTTGTCTCACTGTACGTGGGAGCTTGCTGTGCGCAAATTAATTGTGTCACTTCTCCTGAGACATTATTTGCATCTAACCATTGATTCATCAGCCACAACATGCTATTGTATGAAGTCGTGAAATGATCTATACACACAGCATATCCAAATCCTATATCACTGATCTGCAAGCTGCGACAATATTCTTCAAGTCTGACCTCCTAACTTGTCAAAGAGCATTTTTAAAATTCCATCATATTTTGCCTTGGATGTAGCCATCTGAAACTCTCCATGCCTTTCTGTCCTCAGCTCTGCAGTGTTATACATCAGTGCAGGATATTGCAGCCAGCACTCTGTGACTTCACTGCCTATCAGGGAGAACAGTTTGCTTCAGTGAAGTGTGTCCCTGTGTAGTCAGCAGGAGCTTGAGATTTCAAGTAGCAGTTCTGCCCTCATTTTTGTATTGATTTCTCCCCTATTCACTACAAGATCCTTGGTGGGCTTCAGTTCATCACCAAGTGGCATTTTCCCTCTCCCCACCCTTTTTATGAGTTAACTTTACCATAGAGGAAATCACAGTCAAATCAAACTCTGCCTTTATATGGCATCTACACTAAGTAATACATAGGGGAATTGAACTGAGCATCTCCTGAAGGTGCGATGCTTAACTACAGAGTGAACATAGAACATAGAAGAATACAGCGCAGTACAGACCCTTCGGCCCTCGATGTTGCGCCGATCAAAGCCCACCTAACCTACACTAACCCACTATCCTCCATATACCTATCCAATGCCCGCTTAAATACCCATAAAGAGGGAGAGTCCACCACTGCTACTGGCAGGGCATTCCATGAACTTACGACTCGCTGAGTGAAGAACCTATCCCTAACATCAGTCCTATATCTACCCCCCCTCAATTTAAAGCTATGCCCCCTTGTAATAGCTGACTCCATACGTGGAAAAAGGTTCTCACTGTCAACCCTATCTAACCCCCTAATCATCTTGTACACCTCTATCAAGTCACCCCTAAACCTTCTTTTCTCCAATGAAAACAACCCCAAGTGCCTCAGCCTTTCCTCATAGGATCTTCCTACCATACCAGGCAACATCCTGGTAAACTTCCTCTGCACCCGTTCCAGTGCCTCCACATCCTTCCTATAGTATGGCGACCAAAACTGCACACAATATTCCAGATGCGGCCGCACCAGAGTCTTATACAACTGCAGCATGACCTCAGGACTCCGGAACTCAATTCCTCTACCAATAAAAGCCAGTACGCCATATGCCTTCTTCACTGCACTATTTACCTGGGTGGCAACTTTCAGAGATCTGTGTACATGGACACCAAGATCCCTCTGCTCTTCCACACTACCAAGTATCCGACCATTAGCCCAGTACCCTATCTTTTTATTACTCTTACCAAAGTGAATCACCTCACACTTAGCTACATTGAACTCCATTTGCCACCTTTCTGCCCAGCTCTGCAGCTTCTCTATATCCCGCTGTAACCTGCCATATCCTTCCTCACTGTCTACAACTCCTCCGACTTTCGTATCATCCGCAAACTTGCTCACCCAACCTTCTAACCCTTCCTCCAGGTCATTTATAAAAATGACAAACAGCAATGGTCCCAAAACAGATCCTTGCGGAACACCGCTAGTGACGGCACTCCAAGATGAACCTTTGCCATCAACTACTACCCTCTGTCTTCTTCCAGCCAGCCAATTCCTAATCCAAATCTCCAACTCACCCTCAATGCCATATCTCTGTATTTTCTGCAGTAGCCTACCATGGGGGACCTTATCAAACGCCTTACTAAAATCCATATATACCACATCTACTGCTTTCCCCTCATCTACCTCCTTAGTCACCTTCTCAAAGAATTCAATAAGGTTTGTGAGGCACGACCTGCCCTTCACAAAACCATGCTGACTATCCTTGATCACATTATTCTTATCCAGATGTGCATAAATCCTATCCCTTACAATTCTCTCTAAGACTTTGCCCACAACAGAAGTGAGACTCACTGGCCTATAGTTACTAGGATTATCCCTACTCCCCTTCTTGAACAAGGGAACCACATTTGCTCGCCTCCAGTCCTCTGGCACTACTCCTGTAGACAAAGAGGACACAAAAATCAAGGCCAATGGCTCTGCAATCTCCTCCCTTGCTTCCCAGAGAATCCTAGGATAAATGCCATCAGGCCCAGGGGACTTATCTATTTTCACCCTTGCCAGAATTTCCAACACCTCTTCTCTACATATCTCAAAGCCATCCATTCTACTTATTCGTGCCTCAGTATTCTTATAGACAACAATGTCCTGTTCCTGAGTAAATACTGACGAAAAGTATTCATTCAGTGCCTCCCCAATCTCTTCAGCCTCCACACGCAACTTCCCACTACTATCCTTGACTGGACCTATTCCTACCCTAGTCATTCTTTTATTCCTAACATACCTATAGAAAGCCTTAGGGTTTTCCCTAATCCTACCAACTAAGGACCTTTCATGTCCCCTCCTTGCTGCTCTTAGCTCTCTCTTCAGGTCCTTCCGGGCTACCTTATAACTCTCAATTGCCCCTATTGAACCTTCACGCCTCATCTTTACAAAGGCCGCCCTCTTCCATTTAACAAGGGATTCCAATTCCTTATTAAACCACGGCTCCCTCACACGACCCTTTCCTCCCTTCCTGATAGGTACGTACTTATCAAGGACACTCAATAGTTGCTCCTTGAACAAGTTCCACATATCAATTACGCTCTTGCCTTGGAATCTACTTTTCCAATCCACACATCCTAAGTCATGCCTCAACGCATCATAATTTCCCTGCCCCCAGCTATAACTCTTGCCCTGTAGTACACACTTATCCCTCTCCATCGCTAGAGTAAAAATCACTGAATTGTGGTCACTGTCCCCAAAGTGCTCACCTACCTCTAGTTCTAATACCTGGCCTGGTTCGTTACCCAGAACCAAATCCAGTATGGCCTCACCTCTTGTTGGCTTATCCACATATTGTGTCAGGAAACTCTCCTGCACACATTGCACAAACACTGACCCATCTAACGAACTTGAGCTATAGCTTTCCCAATCAATATCAGGAAAGTTAAAGTCTCCCATAACAATCACCCTATTACTGTCACTCTTCTCCTGAATCATCTTCGCAATCCTTTCTTCAACGATTCTAGGACTATTAGGAGGCCTGTAAAAGACTCCTAACAGGGTGACCTCACCTCTCCTATTCCTAACCTCAACCCAAACTACCTCAGATGGCAAATCTTCGTCCATCTTCCTTTCCACCGCTGTAATACTATCTTTGACAAGCAAAGCCACACCCCCCCCTCTTTTACCCCCACCTCTGACCCTACTAAAACCTACAAAGTGCTTAAACCTACAAAGGCACTGGGCTCAGTGGCTCAGTGGTCAGCGCTACTACCTTACAGCACCAAGGGCCTGGGTTCAATTCCAGCCTGGGACAACTGCCTGTGTGGATTTTACACATTCTCCCCTTGTCTTCTTGGGTTTCCTCTGGGTGGTCCAGTTTTCTCCCACTATCCAAAGATGTGCAGGTTAGGTGAATTGGCCATGCTAAATTGGCCATGCTAAATTGCAGGTGAGGTATGTTAATCAGGGGTAAATGTAGAGTAATAGGGTAGGGGAATGTGTCTGGGTGGGTTACTCTTCAGAGGGTCAGTCTGCACCTGTTGGGCCAAATGGCCTGTTTCCACTCTGTAGGGATTTTATGAAAACCTCCGTTCAGGATGTAATGAATGCCTCTTCTCAGCTTAGCCAAAAGATGCATCACCGTCAATGAAAGGAGCAGCTTCATTTCAGACAGTGAGGAACCTATAACCTCGTTACAAGGTCTTGCTGTGAAGGCTGATCTGTTGAAATGGGACCCCCTGCTGTGACTCCTGCCATGAGTCCATGTGATGAACCGAACCCTTCGATTCTTTTCAAATTCTATTTTAAGGCCAATGATCAGTACTTTTCACAGTGGGAAATCACAGGGTGTAATAACATGCTGACATCTCTCAGGCCATTGCTGGCAGCTTCAAGTCCTCCTCCTCATGCACCCATTCAGGATACATTGTAGCTTGTTCCCACTCTGGGAGCTAAGACAACTGATATGTCCAATGACTGACCTGCACACTCTATCAGCTGCTTGAAGGATCAGGTAAATGGTTGATTGGAGAATTGTGCATTCCCATGCCTCAGTTTTACCCCAGTGAGGCCCTGATTGAGGTCTTCCATGTGTGTGACGCCGCCTGAGATGAATCTTCCCCGTTTTAGCTGGAGTTGTGGAGATGTTTGGTCACTTCAGGGACACTGTGAAGATTCTTGAAAGCATCTCATTGCAAGAATTGCCTGCTGCAGCCACATTCAGCCTGCTGCAGCCACATTCAGCCTGCTGCAGCCACATTCAGCCTGCTGCAGCCAACATTCAGCCTGCTGCAGCCAACATTCAGCCTGCTGCAGCCAACATTCAGCCTGCTGCAGCCACATTCAGCCTGCTGCAGCCAACATTCAGCCTGCTGCAGCCAACATTCAGCCTGCTGCAGCCACATTCAGCCTGCTGCAGCCAACTACTTCAAGGATCTGGTGTCAGGCAGAGATCACTGTTGCTTGGGAAAACTGTGATCTTTGTTACAGGCTTGAGACCCTGGTCCTTAAATATGTTTTGCCTCAGTAGTGTTTATAACTACTGAGTACCTCGTAGTGTATATGTTGTCTGATTGGACCAGATTAATAACCCCAATCAGGGAGTCCTGGCTGACAGATAAGAACAGGAGTGTCAGACATCCTGTTCACTCTGAGAGCTGGCTTTGAGGGAGCTGGATCAGTGTTAAGGACTTTCCACATGTAAATAAAGGGTGACTTGGTGACAAGTCACCGGCCAATGTGGAGTTATTTCAGTGTGGATGAGAGGAAATTCATTTGCAACTGTTGCCTTTGAGTTGGGGTAAGCATTTCTGGCAAAAAGCCTTTATTTGGGGAGCTTGACTCGTTCACTCCTGCTTTCGATAACTGGGCCAGCATATGGAAGAGAATATGTTATTATTTTCCAGGAAAATGACATTGGAATAGATAGAGAAGGAAGCTTTGACTATCATTTTTGGAGTCAGGAGGTTCCACCAATTTATTTCATAAATTTAAAATAACAGTGGACCACAGACCTCTGCTAGGTCTACTTAAAGAGGACAAGGCAGTGCCGCCCATAACTTTAGGCCGAATTCAGTGGTGGGCCCTAATACTAAGTGCATATAATTACAGGTTGGAAGACCATCTGGGAGACCAAGTAGCAAATGCAGACCAAGTCGCAGCTGTCTCCTGCTGCTAGACACACCACCGCTGATACCACCACTGGAAGAGTCTGTAACGGATGTAAATTTTGAATAGAATTGAACTGAATTGAATTGAATCTATTGTCACATGTACTGAGACACAGTGAAAAGCTTTGTCTTGTGAGCAATACAGGCAGATCACAGAGTTAAGTAGCATAAATAAATAAATAATAGGTGAACAGTGGCAAAAACAAAAACACAGGTACAGGCGAATGTTAAGAGTTTGTGAGTCCATTCAGTAATCTAACAACAGTAGGGTAGAAACTGTTTCAAAACCGGCTGGTGCGTGTGTTCAGGCTTCAGTACGTTCTCTCTGATGGTAGAGGTTTGAGAAAAACATTGCCAGGGTGGGATGGATCTTTGACAATGCTGGCGGCCTTTCCTTGACAACGGGCCTGGTAGATGGATTCTATAGTTGGGAGGTTGGCCTTTGTGATTGTCCAGGCTGAGTTCACCACTCTCTGTAACTGTCTCCGATCTTGAATGGTACAGTTGCCAAACCAGGGAGTGATATATCCAGACAGAACGCTCTCGATGGCACACCAACTTCCCTTCACAGCTGACAATATCAGACTTCAGACGTAGAAGGATACGGTCCTGAAAAAGCTAGTGATAACGGAGGAAACCAAAGGGACGTCACAACCAGATTGAAAAATCTTTGCACATGGAGAGACCAGATTACTGTCCAGGACGGCATATTATCATGGGGAGCAAGAGTGATTGCCCTGAGCAAAGATCACTGGCAGAGATTGGCTAAACTCCACCAGGGTCATCCAGAGGTTTTCAAAATGAAGATGCTGGCAGCAAGTTATGTCTGGTGGCCAGGACTGGATGTTGACATAGCTGCATTGGTGAAGCAGTGCCCAGTGTACCAACAAGGACAAAAATTAATGCCAGCAGCTCCCCGACATACATGGGAATGGTTGGGTAAACCCTGGACTCTCTCACATGTCAACTATGCCAGTCCTTTCATGGGCTCAATGTTCTTAGCTATTGCGCAGGCCCTCAATGTGGCTGGATGTGCACAGAGTTCATTGGTCAAACACAGGGACAATAATTAAAAAGACACTGCGCCTATCTTTTGCAATACACAGACTCCCGGAAGTGTTGATCACGGACAATGGGCCATCATTTACCAGCAGGGAATTTGAGTATTTCCTAAAGTGAAATATTCATCATATAAAAACAGCTCCATATATCCATTATCCAATGATCTGACAGAAAGAACAGTGTACAGCTTCACTCAATACCAAACTGTCCCAGTTCCTGTTTGACTATTGGAGCATTCCTCGTGCAACTACAGGGGTAGCTTCAGCAGAGTTGCTAAGGGGGGATGACTCTGCAGCAGGTTAAATCTGATCTCCCTGGACTTCGGCAGGGGGGTAATGGAATGACCTCAGGAGCACCAATGTCAGACACAAGACTCTGCTAAGTGAGACAGTTTATTTCAGGGGGCGAAGTTTGGTGTAGGGACCACAGTTCTAGTCATGCATGGGTAAGAGGCGTGGCTAACATGAGGTCAGGTCCAATGATGTATAAAGTTTGGGGAGGTGAGGCCATCCTGAACAAGCACGTGGACTGTGTGAAACCTGCAAACTCGCAAATGGTATGGGAGCAAAATGGGCCCAGCTCCTCGATTGCCTTTCAAAACATTCCAGAACTCGTGGGTTTTCCCTCTCCATCTAGCATTGAAGGAAGTTCAGTATCTGAGGTGGACATGGCAGATGTCATCGCCTCCACGCGTTTGTCAATGAAGAGGAGAATGAATCTCTTCCCAGACACCCGCGGCACAAAAGGTGAGCTACTGTGTGTTACACAATGTCTGTATCAAAGGCTGAGTTGGAGGACCCTGACCTGGTACCAAAAGCTGCAGGAGGAGCTAAATAAAAGTGAACCAGCCTATGGTGCTCGGACTGAGAGGGGGAGGGATATAGTGATTGTAATGAGGTCAGCCAGGGGGACCTCATAGAGTGGGTGGCACGGTGGCACAGTGGTTAGCACTGCTGCCTCACAGCACCAGAGACCTGGGTTTAATTCCCGCCTCAGGCAACTGACTGTGTGGAGTTTGCACGTTCTCCCCGTGTCTGCGTGGGTTTCCTCTGGGTGCTCCGGTTTCCTCCTACAGTCCAAAGATGTGCAGGTCAGGTGAATTGACCATCCTAAATTGCCCGTAGTGTAGGTAAGGGGTATGGGTGGGTTGCGCTTCGGCGGGGCGGTGTGGACTTGTTGGGCCGAAGGGCCTGTTACCACACTGAAAGTAATCTAATCTAATCATAATGAGTTCCCTGATTGGGGCTGTTAATTTGGTCCAAACAGGGCATTCTGACTGACAGATATAAACAGGAGTGTGAGATTTTTTTATTTCCCCTCCGACTCTAATCCATGCCCTCCTTTTTCACTTTGTTCACTCAGCAATGCCCTTTGTTGAGAAGAGCACTGTTTGTCACTGGCCACTTGGATGTTTCCTTTCCTCCTGCTGGTGGAATATAAATGAAGATTTACGCACTCATTGTTCTTCACTGTGTCCTACACCTGCACACACACATGACATGGTTGCTGGGGAATGAATAAACACTACTGCTGTTAGATGGTGTCAGAGGCTCTGTTCACTCTGAGAGCTGGCTCTGAGGGAGCTGGATCAGTGTCAAGGACTCTCCAAGTGTAAACAAAGGATGACTTGGTGATGGGATACCGGCCTCTGTGGAGTTATTTTAGCTTTATTCAGCCAAAGGTGCCTGCCGTATCCCAGACTGCAGTAGAGTATGGGTAAGTTTGTACCAAATTTCACCAAATGTTTGTTCCCCTGGTTAGTTTATTGGAAGCTCAAACAGCTGTTCAACTGAAAGAGCCAAGTGCCCTGTCCATCTGATCCTAACTGAGTACTGTCAGCAACAAAAAACCTCAGATGAGGTCATTTCCCCAACTTCTTTGTCGGGGACCACGTTGGTGAAACGTTCTACCTGGAAATTATTGGTATTCATGATAGTTCAAGTCTCTTTCCAATCAGTGAAATCTTAATGCCTTTATATGCACAGTAATTGACTAAACTGACCTGGAATTCCTCCAGTTTAAGCTTTTAACACTATCTGTATACAGAACCACTGGCTGTTAGTATTCTCTTTTATATATGTTAACTAAAAGGGTGCTGTGTCTCAGGTTGATGCTACCAGGAATGGTGGAGAGAATCCTTCCACTTGAGGTACTCTGAATATTGCTATTGACTGCATTGTTAAGGTTCATTGCCTGCATTCATTTCTCTTTGATGCCTGGGTTTCCGGAGAACTGCTGTCTTTGACAGGAATGTCTTGGCTGCTTGGGGTATCCTTCCCTATCATTTGCACTGGGTCCACCTCCCCACCTCTGCATTGAGTATATTCCAGGATCATCCAGCCATGATTTCATTGAATGGTGGCTGGGGCTGCAAAGACAAAATAGCTACCGAGGCTCCTCTTTCTCGCATTCTCAAGTGTGGCAACCAATTTGCAACTTCCCATATATTGCAAGGTGATCATAACTAATTATTTGTTTGTAATGAAGTCAGTTCAAGATAAACATTAGTGATGACAACTGCGGTGTGCTTTGAACTGGTGAATGTGGTTAACTTGGGTCGAGGGTGGACCTTGGTTTAACATCTAATCTGAAGCAAAGGATCTCTGATTCCCTCTACTCAAACATTCCCCAGCTATTCATTAATCCATATGCTCCATTACCCTCTTTATTACAATCCTATAGCCGACACAGTTGCCACACAAAATGAGCTCACATTTTTGAAGTTGGACTTGAATTCAAAGATTTCTGACTGAGAGGCCACTCAGACTTTGCTGATACATCTATATTTTACAGTGTGACACGGAAGCCATGGTTTCATCTTGTGTTCATTTGGCTCTTGTGCTAAAACTTCTCAAAATGAACAATTTCATGGCCTCCAATAGAGGGAGTGTCATATTTAGAATTGCATCAGAAAATTACACAGTTGCAAGGAATCCAGATTAATGCAACGTTGACTTTCTGTCTGAGTCATTCTCATAGAGTGATAGAGTTATACAGCACAGAAACACACCCTTTGATCCAACTTGTTTACGCCGACCAGACATTCCAATCTGACCCATTTTCCACCATTTGGCCCATATCCCTCTAAACCCTTCCTATTCATATACTCATCCAGATGCCTTTTAAATATTGTAATTGTACCAGCCTCCACCACTTCCTTTAGCAGCTTGTTCCGAACATGCACCACCTTCTGTGTGAAAACGTTGCCCCTTGGATTCCTTTTAAATCTTTCCCCTCTAAACCCTCTAGTTTTGGACTCCTCAACCTTGGGAAAAAGACCTTGTCTATTTGCCCTATCCATGCCCCTTATGATTTTATAAATGTCTTTAAGTTCACCCCTCAGCCTCTGATGCTCCAGGGAAAAATGTCCCAGCCGATCCAACATCTCCTTATAGCTCAAACCCTCAAATCCTGGCAACATCTTTGTAAATCTTTTCTGCACCTTCTCAAGTTTAACAACATCTATCCTATAGCAGGGTGACCAGAATTGAAGGCAGTATTCCAAAAGTAGCCTAACCAATGTTCTGTACAATCTATAAGGAGCAGAAGTAGGCCATTCAGCCCATCGAGACTGCTCCACCATTCAATGAGATCATAGCTGATCTGATAATCCTTAACTCGACCTTCGTGCCATTTCCCAGCTAACCCTGGTTTGTTTACTGATTAAACGTTGGTTTATCTCAGCCTTGAATATAAAGAACAATCCAGCCTTGACAGTCTTCTGATGGAACGAATTGCACAGAGTCACTATCCTCCGAGAGAAGAAATGTTTCTCAAGACTCTCTTAAAATATGTAACCCTTTATTCTGAGATCATGCTCTCTGGTCCTTGATCCTCCTAAAAGGAGAAGCAACTCGTGGCTCAGTGGTTAGCACTAGTGCCAGGGACACGGGTTCAATTCCCACCTTGGGCAACTGTCTGTGTGGAGTTTGCACATTCTCCCTGTGTCTGTGTGGGTTTCCTGTGGGTGCTCCAGTTTTTTTCCCCACAATCCAAAGATATGCAGGTTGGGTGAATTGACCATGCTAAATTGCTTGTAGTGTTAGGTGTAGGGCAATGGGTCTAGGTGGGTTGCTCTTCAGAGGGTTGGTGTGGACTTGTTGGGCCAAAGGGTCTGTTTCCACACTGTAGGGAATCTAATCTAAACTCCTCCTCATCTAACCTTGTCAGGTCCCCTAATAACCTTTATATCTTTCAATAAGGTTGATTTTCATTCTTGTATACTACAGGCCAAACCTACTCAACCCTTCTCCTAAGGCAGTCCCTACTCTTACCTGGTATCAGCCTAGCAAGTCTTCTCTAGACTGCCTCCAATACCAGTATTGATTTGGAGGAGCCGGTGTTGGACTGGGGTGTACAAAGTTAAAAATCACACATCAGGTTATAGACCAACAGATTTATTTGGAAGCACTAGCTTTCCTGGTGAAGGAGCAGCGCTCTGAAAGCTAGTGCTTCCAAATAAACCTGTTGGACTACCACCTGGTGTGTGATTTTTAACTCCAATACCAGTATATTGTGAACACTAGAGGAAGCTGTGACCAGCTTTAGCAGCAGTTTGTAACCTTCGCCAGCCCTCACTCTCCATACGGCTGTTCAAAGGAATTGAATTGAATCTATTGTCACATGTATTGAGGCACAGTGAAAAACTTTGTCTCGTGAGCAATACAGGCAGATCACAGAGTTAAGTAGCATAGATAAGTAAATAATAGGTAAACAGCAGCAAAAACAAAAACACAGGTACAGGTAAATGTTAAGACAGGGCGGGGACAGGACAAGACAGAGTGTTAGAACAACCCGAATGCGCAAGATCAGCACTCAGGCAGCCAGCAGTGCACACGGATGGATCATGAATCAGCAATCTCGAGCAAGGGAAAAAAAAATTAAAACAGAACACAAACCCAACTCCCCCATGATGTGATTGCAGCTGCTGCCACTGGTTACATGCTGCAGCCTCAGGTGGTCTCAATTGTTTCAACATCTGATGCCCTCGAAATACAAGGGGACCAAGTGTTCACTTTGCTGCACAATTTCATTTTTTGATTTTTGCATGCACCCATTAAAATGTGAAGGAGAAAGTTGTTATTTTTTTTTCTCCCAAAATGTAAGAATATAGATCTGCACATCAAAATGTATTGGGAAATTAACTGGTAGAGTCATAATGAGTTAAATGACATAACAATTATTAGTATGTCAATTGTATAATTCCTGATGAAGGGCTTATGCCCAAAACATCAACTCTCCTGCTTCTCAGATGCTGCCTGACCTGCTGTGTTTTTCCAGGGCCACACTTTTCGACAATTGTCTAACAGCTTGGGCTGCACTAATCCATGAGCTGTGGGTGGCCACAAGTTACTGAAGGATTCTTGCTTTTTACCACTAGTCTCACTCAACTGCATTCAATGGTCTCAACCTCCCTGTGAGTTTCTTGAATTGCTTCATTTTTGCATTGATTATGACACAAAATGTAGTGGGTGGGGCTCTTACACCAGGTGTTGTTCACTAGCAGCACTACTGGCTGAATCTGGAAGGACATATTGGCCAGACTGGGTCGGAGTCAGGAAGTGAGAGAACTGAGAGGAAAACCTACTTACTCATAACCCTCAGGAATCCGACAGTTATAGATGCACCTATCCGTGACAATATTGATAATACTGACCACTCAAAGTCCTTATGGTTTTGATTTCCCATCTTCAGATTAACAATACCCTTTGTTATTTTGTGTGGAACTGACATTGTGCAAACTGGGATAGCTTTAAAACTGATGTAGTACCTATGTGGTTTGCAATCACAATCTATACACTCATGGCCTGAAATATTCTCCACTCTACTACGGTGTTAAGCTGACTCTGGTTTAATGAAGATGCACGAGGTAACATCAGGAGCTGCACCAGTATGATTAAAAATGAAGCGCCAACCTGGTGAAGCCACAACACAAGACAAAAAACATGTTAAGGAATATTACAAGCAACAGATCAGATCAAAGCCTTGCAGTTTAGATTACTTACAGTGTGGAAACAGGCCCTTTGGCCCAACAAGTCCACACCGACCCCCCGAAGCGTAACCCACCCATTCCCCTACATTTACCCTTTTTACCTAACACTACAGGCAATTTAGCATGGCCGATTCACCTGATGTGCACATCTTTGGACTGTGGGAGGAAACCGGAGCACCCGGAGGAAACCCACGCAGACACGGGGAGAATGTGCAAACTCCACACAGTCAGTCGCCTGAGTCGGGAATTGAACCCTGGTCTCTGGCGCTGTGAGGCAGCAGTGCTAACCACTGTGCCACCGTGCCGCCCTTTGCACAACATTTTGTCGTGAATCATGCTGGACAATTAAACAGCTAACAAGAGGAAACTCCATTAATATCCCCATCCTCAATGGTTACTCAAAGAGTGGCCCAGTGGTTAGCACTACTACCTCACTGCACCCAGGGCCCTGAGTTCAATTCCACCCTTGGCAACTGTCTGTGTGGAGTTTGCACATTCTCCTTGGTTTTGTGTGGGTTTCTTCTGGGTGCACTGGTTTCCTCCCACAGTCCAAAGGTGTGTATGTTAGGTAGATTGGCCATGGTAAAGTCAAAGAGATATGCAGGCTAGGTGGTTAGCCATAGGATAGGGGAGGGTCTAGGTGCAATGCTCTTTGTAGGGACAGTGTGGACTCTATGTGCCAAATGGCTTGTTTCCATACTGTAGGGATTCTGTGATTTTATGCTTGGGAGTACAGAAGGGAAGGCTCCAGCATTTTCAACAGAAGTACTGCATGAATGATCTATCTTAAACTCATCCTGAGTCCCCACAGTCACAGCCAATCGTCAACCAATTTGATTCATTCGATATGATAAGCAAGGAACAGCTGGTGCGCTAGTTACTGCAAACACCTTGGATACTGACAAAAACCACAGCTGGCGGACTAAAGATTTTGTGCTCTGGAGCTAGCCATGACCCTCATCAAGCTGTTCCAGTCCAGCTGGTGCCTACTTCATAATGTGGAAAATGACCCAGGTATATGCAGTCTACACTGAAAATGTGTTGCTGGAAAAGCGCAGCAGGTCAGGCAGCATCCAAGGAGCGGGAGAATCGACGTTTCGGGCATGAGCCTTTCTTTATGCCCGAAACGTCGATTCTCCTGCTCCTTGGATGCTGCCTGACCTGCTGCGTTTTTCCAGCAACACATTTTCAGCTCTGATCTCCAGCATCTGCAGTCCTCCACTTTCTCCCATATGCTGTCTACAAAAAAGCAAGAAAGATTAATCCTTTTAATTATCAACTCATCAGCAGAAACATAGAACAATCCTATTGAGGTGCACTTACTCATCAATGACTGGCTCATTGATGCTCAGTTTGGGTTTTGGTCAGTTCTAGGACATCTTGGAATTCCTCAGGGATGTGTGCATACCCAGTTTGTTTCATGGTGGAAACTGCGGACACTTGAAGCATCTTCAGCTGCTTCATAAATGAACTTCTGTCCATTATGACTTCAGAGTCGGATGTTTGCTGATGACCACATCGGATTCCATTCCATTCACAACTTCTCAGATAATGTACCAGTCTGTGCCCATATGCAGCGAAACCTGGACAACATTCAGGCTTTGGCTAGAAAAGTAACATGTAATGTTTGAGCCATGCAAGGGTCAGGCAATGCCCATCTCCAATAAGAGAGACAAACCACATACCATTTATATTCAAGGCATTACTATATTGATTTTTCTCACCATCAATATCCTGATTAACCAGAAATGTAACTGAATCAGCCTCATGATCACAGTATATCCGCAAGAGCACATCCAATGCTGGATATCCTGTGGTAACTCACCATCTGATTCCGCAAAGCCTTTCCTCTATCTACTAGGCATAACTCCAGAATGTGATGGCACACTGTCCTTTGATGCTACCAACTAGATGCAGTGCATACCATCTACAAAATGCACTCGAAGCCAACTAAGGCTTCGCTCACCTTCACTGCCAAACTCATGCCCTCTGCTAACTAGAATAACAAGGGCAGGAAACACATGGGAATAGCATATGATTTGGAGGTAGAGGTCAGAGGATTGGAAGGTTACATCAAAGAAGGCTTGGTGAGTTGCTGCAGGGCATTCTTAAGATGGTGATCATGTGACTGCTTTGTCTTGCATGATGTTGAGCTTCTGAGTATTATTGGAGCACACAGAAGATGAGCCTTAAGGGTCCCTGACCTGTGACTGACTGAAGTGGAGAGGTTTTATCAGGAAGGCACCAACACATCAATGGACTATCTCAGAAGGGCACATGGTAAAATTGAGGTGTTAGACAAAAAGGATAGACCTCCAAACAACTAATCTACGTGACCCTCCAAGAACCACCTCCCACTATGGGACAGACTCTGCAGATTCCCCTCCCAATGTATCAGCCACTTTGGAATTCATTGAACATGAGTGGAAATAGGTCATCATTGATCCTGAGGAACTACCAAGGAAGAGATTGGTACTTCAGTCATCTGGGCAAATGGCAAGTATTTAACTACATTCCTGACTTGCACTTTGCAGATGTTGAGTGGGCTTGTGATCAACTGGTTAATCTTTAGTGAATACCATACAATTCACAAATAGTTAATGCCTTAAATGGAGTATTTTACAATACTTTTTATTCACCATAGTCACATGCTTCTTCAAGGAAGGAGTGGAAATCAGAAGGAGGATCTTCAATGGACTGCATTTCCATTGCCCAGGGATTTACATTGCCAGAAATCACCAGTTGTCTCTCCCTTATCTGGAACTTAGCATGGAGGAGCAGGGATAGGGCAGGGTAGTGTATTAATCTACTCCTTATTTTGCATCTGATTCTTACTACTAGTTTTATAGGTGCCAAGAATTGTAAGTTACAGGAACCACACTTACAATGTACTGATGCATTTCCTTACAAGGGCAGGATCTATGCCAGGAACACAACTTTTGAAATATTGCTAGAAGCAAACAAGAAGTTGAAGCTGTTTGTCCTGCACTTATTAGAACTGGGATACAAGAAAACAAGTTTGAAGAGACATTTTATCCAGAATGAGAGGAGGATGTTGAATAATTGGGTCATTGTTGGCTTGGAGATGCAGCAAAGGCAGTTAACTGTTGATCTTAATTCTCAAACCAGGCAGATAGATTCTGGTCAAGGTTGCCATGGAAGTGTAGCAGGGTTTGGCTGTCTGCATCACCTTTCTTTTGGAAAAATGTGCAATATGTATATAATCCTTTGATGTAGTGCCATGATCCAGTCCGTGTTTTATGCCTTACATTAGAAGTGACTCCTTGATCCAAACCAGGTTTTGCATCTTACGCCTTTGTGCCATCTATTTTTCCAGTCCATGTTTTGTATCAGCCACTAGCTATTCAGAGGCACAAATGAGGGCCAGGAGATTGGAGAAATTCAGTTTTATGCCAGAGGAATGAAATTTGGCAGGTTGTTGTTGAATTCTTACTTTCGCACTCACACTAAGTTACAAATGCATCATCCTGTTATGAAGGCTGTTGCTTTTGTGCAGGCTAGAATTTGCACTGGCCCTTGTCCTCTAAGTGACTCCAGTATTGTTAAACAACAGGCAAAATGCTGCAGGCAAGGCGACAGACTGCATAGGCAAGGGAGTAGGTTTTATTTTCTTCCCCAAGAAATTGGAAAGTAGAGCTATTTAATCATCAGTGGAAAATAAAATAATAAATTTGGAGCTATAAATGAGGCAAAGAAATATGCTTGGGTGTGTTGCACTTTGGTTTTCTTTAATGCATGCTTACCCATTTTCTTTCATGGATGGAAACAGCTGATACTTGAACATTAAAATATGTCAACGTGGAAAAAGTCTTGAACTACCTATCATTAATGTCAGACTAAAGAATGCATCCAATCCATACAAAGACCATCCAAGGCTAAGGCATAGACTAATATGTAAACAATGTTGGAACAGAAGAAAATGTAGATCAGTTGAATTTGCGTGAGAAAACACAACACTAAATTTATACATCATGGGTTCTTCCATTCCATGTCACAGCCACCACTTCTTTGCCCTCTTCAGTCCAATTTGTGCTCAGAACGGTGTCTCAAGATTCAGTAAATGACATGTTCATAGCATGCTTCACTTCATCAGACCCATCAGCATAGATTTTCTGAAAGAGTTGGTTTAAAGCAGGCATCTCCCTCAGGTTTCTCATCACTTTCCTCTTGTTTAATTTCCATTACTAGTTTATCCTTATCCTTTGTGCAGTGAGACAAGGATGGATACCACTGTGGCTTTACTGGCACAAAATGCTTTATATCTGGGGAAAAAGCCTCCCAGGTTTTCCCAATGAATGGCTTGAGTTTTCTTTCAGTCTTTGTTCCAGGCACTTTGACTGCACATTATATATAGGTAAAAACAAGGGCTGCAGATGCTGGAAACCAGAGTCTAGATTATAATGGTGCTGGAAAAGCACATCAGGTCAGGCAGCATTCGAGGAGCAGGAAAATCATATATATACTGAGCTACTGTGGGATGTAGAAGACTCAGTTTCAAATTGCAATCATTTTCTGGTGAAAGCTTTGTTGCTTCATTCATGTTTCTTTTTGCAAACTTGACATTCACAACATATTTGCTTGCTTTTTTGATCCTGATGGAGTTCACACATTCTACCCGTGTCTGCATGGGTTTCTCCTGAGTGCCTTGATTTCCTCCCACAGTCCAAAGATGCATAGGTTAGTCGGATTGGCCATGCTAAATTGCCCATGGTGTTCAGGGATGTGCAGGCTAGGTGGGTTAGCCATGGAAAGTGCAGGGTTACGGAGATAGGGTACGATGCTCTTCAGGGGTTCAGTGTGAACTTAATGGGCTGAATGGCCTGATTTCACACCGTAGAGATTCTATGATCATTATTGTGAAGATAACACAAAAACCTGTCTGAAACCAATTATGTTTTACTTCCATCATTCTTAAAAGTTTTTCATTTCCAAAATTTAAAATCCTCATCCAGGTTTGAAGTACCTCAACCTTTGCTATCTCTGTAATCTCTTCCAGCTGCACTAACTCTTTCTAATTCTGACCTCTTCAAGCCTTCCTGATGTTTAATCATTCCCCTGTTGGTGGCTGTGGCCTCTGCTCCCTGGGGTCTAAATTCAATATTCCCTCCCCCAATTCCACTTTTCATTCTGCCTTGTTAGGATGCTTTTTTTAAAAAAAGCTTACCACATTGGTCTGGTTTTTGGTCACCTGTCCTAATGTCTCCTTTTTGTGGCATGTGTTTAGTAATGTGCAACATATGTCTGTTCAAGTCGTTGTTGTTAGAGTAAGTTTCTTAGCTGACCTTCTGAGAGGGAGATATAACCACCTGATTCTGTTATGGGAGAACTGTACATCAGAAGTGCGTGTCAACAAACAACAAAACAAGATCTAAATAGATCTTCACTTCACAGTTACCAAGTTCATTCCCTGAGCCCATTACTCAGCAGACTTGCACTGCACGGTCGATCCCTCAGGGATATATGACAGCTGCCAGTAACTTTCCACCCATCCCTCTTTCTCAGTGCACCTATTATTATTGTTTAATTTTAAACATGGTTGAAAGAAGGAAGATTAGGATCGATATATTTTTCTTCTGTTTAGTATCAGAAACGTTGCGGCCTTGAAATAGAAATTCACATGGCCAGTAACTCTATACATATTTCTAAGTGAGCTTATGACCTGCAATGGGGGAGGCTGAGGAGGAATCTGATGAACCAATCATGCAAAAAAAAGTGTGCCATCCATTAACATTTGCTGATAAAAACATCTTTAAACTTAAACTGCAGAGTGTGCTTTGGCTGTGCAGAAGAGAAAAGAAGATGATTAATTATAAATATTGTGGCAAATAATTCATAAGTATCACTTATGTGTGCTTTATAGCTCAGCTATATGTCAATTAAGTGAAGGTGTCCATAGTTTCTGAGCACAAAGATTGCAGGGCATACTTTTCTTCCACAGAGTTTGTTGGAAGACCAGTAGATAGAGCATCCTACCTACATTGCGCTTGAAGTCTTAAAGTTTTGAACTTTTTCATAGATTCCCAACAGTGTGGAAGCAGGCCATTCACCCCATTGAGTCCACGCCTGCAAACAGCAGACCACCCAGACCCATCCAATCCCTGTAACCCCACATTTTCCATGGCTAATCCATCTAACCTGCACACCCCTGGATACTATGAGCAATTTATCATGGCTAATCCCTCCTACCTGCACACCTTTGGACTGTGGGAGGAAACCAGAATGCATGGAGGAAACCCACACAGACACGTGGAGAATGTGCAAACTCCACACAGACAGTCGCCTGAGGCGGGAATTGAACCTGGGTTCCTGGTGCTGCGTGCACCAATGCTAACCACTGTGCTGACTTTTAGTGATGAGATTTATGATTTTCTTTTTAGGTGATCATCATTTTTGTAATGATGTGGAGGTGTTGGTGTTGGATTGGGATGAACAAGGTTAGAAATCACACAAAGCAGGAGAATCGGCGTTTCGGGCATGAGCTCTTCTTCAGGAGCCCTTCCTGAAAAAGGGCTCATGCCCGAAACGTCGACTCTCCTGTTCCTTGGATGCTGCCTGACCTGCTGCGCTTTTCTAGCAACACAGTTTCAGCTCTGATCTCCAGCATCTGCAGTCCTCACTTTCTCCTAGAAATCACACAAAACCAAGTAATAGTCCAGTAGATTTATTTGGAAGTACAAGCTTTTAGAGTGTTGCTCCTTCATCAGGCAGTTAGTGGAGCAGAATCATAGGACACCAAGATTCACTTGTGTTTATTACTGCTCCCAAACTTAGAAGCTGGTTGCAATCTCATGTAATGTGTAGAGTTGTTGGGATAAAGCATGCAACACACGAATAGCTGCCATCTTGGTTTACTGGCCACAATATACCCACTTTGAGTACCTACTGAATGTGTACATAGTGAATGCCAGGAAATGGATATTAAAGAATGCCAGTCACCCAGCAAGCGATTTGTAATGAAGAAAGATCAGTTGAAGCAGCAGAAGGCATTGAGCTTTGAGAAGTTAGTAGCAGGATGTGAGATCATCACTGACCCAGAGGTCACATTGGTGAAATGAGCCTGTGGAATTCTCTGCCACAGAAAGCAGTTTAGGCCAAAATACTGAAGGTTTTCAAAAAAGAGTTTGGTATCGCTCTTAGGGTTAAAGGAGTCAAGGATATGAAGATAAAGCAGGACCATGGGACTGCGTTGGATGATCACGCATGATCATATTAAATGACAGGGCTGGATCAAAGGGCCGAATGGACTACTTTTTCTTTATGTCTCTATGTCATTTCCCTAATCCTAAAAGAGCTAGAAAGTAACATTGTCTGAGTTCGCTGAAATGCAAGTACCTTTATTAACCAATGAATCCCAATTTTAGGGGGGACTTGATCAATCAACTGCTCCCATTTGTTAATGAGAACTGTCTTGATGCCTCAGTAGGTTCATGCAGGTGAAGATCACGTGAGAAATTCTAGTGCAATACCAAATTTGATCTGGGCTGGTTTATCAATTCCACCTTGCAGATATTGACTTCTAGACTCTGAATTTCAGTAGTGAATTCAGCTACTGGAATCATCAAGGCTGATTCCCAACCGAGAATTTCACCCTGGAAGAAAATTAAAAATTCAAAGTTTGTTTTCAAAAAGACAATTCCTCCTTTCTGATTAATGTAAAATCCATCTCAGTTGCCTTGGATGCATGTGAGTGGGAATCCACACTGGTGTTGATCTTAAGTACTTATCTTGGTTATGTAACACTGTTAAGATCTGGCTTGGCAAGTTATTTTATCCCATGAGTACATACTTTTGAAAGAAATGCAGTTTCATTTTGTGTTTAAAATGGGACAGTTGAGACATTTTAATGAATGAGCTTAGAATATAGAGCATGGCTGTTGAGATTTCAGCTGAAAAATGTGTTGCTGGAAAAGCGCAGCGGGTCAGGCAGCATCAAAGGAGCAGGAGAATCGACGTTTTGGGCATAAGCCCTTCTTCAGGAATGAGGAGGGTGTGCCAAGCAGGCTAAGGTAAAAGGTAGGGAGGAGGGACTTGGGGAGGGCATTGGAAATACGATAGGTAGATGAGATTTCAGCAGATGTATGATCTGTGAACAGGTTAGAATTCACACCAGGGGAATGGACAACAGATCCATGGATTTAACTAATACCTCTCTTTTACTGTTAATAGGAACCAGCTTTTGCAGATGGAAATTGAGAACAATGGCATTAATAGCGATCCCAGTCTTCTGAATTATTTGTCTCTTGCATTGCCATTGGTCTTTCCCCCAAAGTTTGTTTGCCCATCCTTTTGTGGAATGTGAGCACTGTTAGCCAGACCAGTCTTTGCTGCCCATCCTTTATTGCCCTTGAGCCCTCTTGAACTACTTCAAACCACCTGGTATACATACGTCCACAGTGCTGCCGAAAAGGGAACTTCATTGGGGGCATTGTGGAGTAGTGGTAGTGTCTCTACCTCTGGTTCAGGAGGCTTGCTTTCAAGCCCCACCTACTCTAGAGTTGTGTCACAACCTATCTGAACAGGTTTATTTTAGAAATAGGTGGGTAAGTATTTCTAGGGTTGTGATGGTGAAGGAACGGTAAGTATCGTTCTATGTTAGTGTGGCTTATATTTCTAGAAATGGGAACCTAAAGGTGGATGATGTTTCTGTGTGTCTGCTGCCCTTTTCCTTCTAGGTGGTAGAGGTTGTGGATTTGGAAGGTGATGTCAAAAGAGGTTTGGCCAGTTGTTACAATGTATCTTGCATTTAGTACACATTGCTGCCACTATGCATCATTGGTGGTTGCCATTTAAGCAGACTCTGTCATCCTGGATTGTAGGAAGCATTTCAAGTGTTGGACCTGCACCCATATGAGCAAGTAGACAGTATTCCATCACACGTTTGACCTTTGCCTTGGAGATGGTGAATAGTCACTGGAGAGTCAGGAGGTAAGATCCTTAACACAGAATTCCAAGCTCTTGAGGATGGTCTAATTCAGTTTCTGCTTAACAATAACTCCCGGCATGTTAAAAATAAATCGCATTTTCGTAGAAAGTGATAATTTTGATCACAGAGTATAAAAAAAATCAACATGTGAAAAAAATCGCAGATACGTTGATTGTAATTTGACGTGACTCTCAAAGTTCAGAGAATGTGCCTTTGGGTTAGAAAATTACAATTTTTGTGCCATTATTTAAAAAAGGCATCTGTTCCATTCATTCAAAATGCATGCAAAATAGATTTGTTTCTGAAACTAATACATGGAGAAAGAGTGCAAATAATGTGAGATGTTGCAAGTAATAGATAGAGCTAATTGATCCCACAACCAATGGATCAAATCTAAGCTCTGCAGTCCTGCCACATCCAGTTGTGAATGGCAGTGGATGATTAAACAACTCACTGAGGAAGAGGCTCCATAAATCTCCCCATTGTCAATAATAGAAGAGCCCAGCACATCAGTGCAAAAGACAAGGCTGAGGCTTTCCCAGCAATCTTCAGCCAGAAGTGCCAAGTGTATAATCCATCTCAGCATCCTCCAGTGGTCCCCAGCATCACCAGTTTTCATCCAATTTAATTCGCTCCATTTGATATCAAGAAATGGTTGGAGACATTGGATACTGCAAAGGCTATGGGGTCTGACAATATTCTGGCAACAGTACTGAAGGCTTTTGTTCCAGAACTTGCCACACACCTAGCCAAACAGTTACAACACTGGCATCTACCCAATAGTGTGGAAATTTGCCCAAATATGTCCTGCACATAAAAAAACAGGACAAATCCAACCTGGCCAATTACTGCCCCTTCAGTCCATTCTCAATCATCAGTAAAGTGATGGAAGGTGTCATCGACAGTGCTATCAAGCAGTACCTGCTCAGCAATAACCTGCTCAGTGACACCCAGTTTGGGTTCCACCAGGGCCACTCAGCCCCTGACCTCATTACAGCTTTGGGTCAAGCATGAACAAAACACCTGAATTCTGGGGGTGAGGTGAGTGTGACAGCCCTTGACATCAAGGCTGCATTTGACTGAGTGTGGCGTCAAGGAATCCTGGCAAAACCAGAATCAATGGGTACCAGGGGGCAAACTCTCCCCTGGTTGGAATCATGCATGACACATAGGAAGATGGTTGTGGTTGTTGGAGGTCAGTCATCTCAGCTTCAGGACATCTCTGCAAGAGTTCCTCAGAGTAACATCCTAGGCCCAATCTGCTTAATCAATGGCCTTCCTTCCATTATAAGGTCAGAAGTAGGGATATTTGCCATTGATTGCACAATGTTCAGCACCATTCGCGACTCCTCTGACACTGAAGTAGTCCATGCCCAAATGCAACAAGATCTGGACAATATCCAGGCTTAGACTAACAAATGACAGGCTATGACCATCATTGATAAGACATAATCTAACCACCACCACCCTTTTACATTTGAATGGTGCTACCATCATCGAATCCCCCACTATCAGCATTGAATCAGAAGTTCAACTGGACTCACCACATAAATGCAATGGTTGCAAGAGGCTAGGAATACTGTGGCAAGTAACTCCTGACTCCTCAAAGCCTGTCCACCATCTACAAGGCACAAATCAGGAGTGTGATTGAATACTCCCCACTACGCTGGATGAGTGCAGTCCCAATAGCACTCAAGAAACTTGATACCATCCAGGACAAAGCAGCCCACTCGATTGGCACCACATCCACAAATATCCACTCCCTCCATCACCGACACTCAGTAGTAGCAGTGTGTATGATCTACAAGGGGCATTGCAGAAATTCACCAAAGATCCTCAGACAGCACCTTCCAAACTCATGACCACTTCTAGCTAGAAGAACATGGGAAACAGATACATGGGAACACCACCACCTTCAAGTTCCCCTCCAAGCCACTCACCATCCTGACTTGGAAATGTATCGCTGTTCCTTCACTGTTGCTGGGTCAAAATCCTGAAACTCCCTCTCTAGTGGCCTTGTAGGTCAACCCACAGCAGGTGGACTGCAGTGGTTCAAGAAGGCAGCTCACCACCACCTTCTCAAGGGCAACTAGGGACAGGCAATAAATGCTGGCCCAGCCAGTGACAGCCACATCCAACAGAAATGAATAAATTAAGGAGAATGTGAAGCATGCTCAGGAGGGAAAGGTGCTTTGTGTTTATGGTTCCTAAAGCTCTCCAGCACAAGTATTTAGCATCATAGTCAGGGATGTCTATAGCTCTGAAAAATGCCCATCTTCCTGTCACTGTGTAAACTATTTGATAGAGATTTGTTGCTATGATTAATCAGCACCTGTTATCTATCATCTTAGTTATCATGAAACTACTTGGATATCAAAAGGATTAGATGTACATCTGTTCTTATTTTGTTTGGCAATCCCATTCATCCAGGTAAGTTGAACATCAGTTGTGAGGAAGTTGACCATCATGTATCATCTGGGACAGGGCACTGGGCAAATCATAGAATGCCTACAGTGTGGAAGCAGGCCATTTGGCCCATCAAGTCCACACTACCCCTCCAAAGAGCATCCCACCACTCCCATTCCTGTAACTCTGCATTTCGCATGGCTAATCCAGCTAGCCAGCACATCTTGGACAGGATGGGCTATTTGGCATGGCCAATCCACTTAACCTGCGCATCTTTCACAGTGAGAAGTAACCCATGCAGATACAGGGAGAGCCTGAAAGCTCCACACAGGCAGTCGTCCAAGGATGGAATTGGACATGTGTTCCTGGTACTGTGAGGCAGCAGTGATAGCCACTGAGCCACTGTGTCACCCAGCAATGTAAGCTGATTATAGATAGTGATGGAGTTTTCCAACTCTGAGGGAAGTAAACATTTTGAAGAAGTCATTAACATTGTTGATAATTGAGTGCTTCGGATTTATTAGCAAGAGATTTAGCTGGGAAGTAAGAGATAAAGAACAAAGGGAAAGAGAATTTTCTCTCAGTGGGAAGTGTTCCATTGTGGTACAGATTCTAGGTCAGATGGACCTGCATCTTTTAGAACAGTTACATGATATCATGTTTTGGTGTGAAGGTATCTGCCTCCCCTTCAGTCACTGTCCCTGAGTAATGTAATCAATGTAGTCAATCTGCGTATACTCCACTGTAACACCAGTAAGCACAGAACAAAGACTAAGTCTTTATGTTTGTGATATTGCAGTCATGTAATTAATTAGCCTTGCAAGTAAACCCCAAGATATGGACTCAACATGGATCAATTCTTCATGATATGGTACATGGGGATAATGTTTAGAAAACCACAAAGGTTGTGACAGCTAGTTAGTGGCAGTAAGTAGACTCTAAAAGCTGAAAAGGTGATTGGCATATGGCAAGTAACTCTTCTTCCTTGAGTCATCCATCCATCTGTCAGCATTCAGAGTTGAAACTACAACTCAAAACTAAGGATTCCAAAATGTCCTGAAGTAAAGTGAGGAATTTACCTCTCCTTTCTTTAAAACAAAAATTTCAGCTTTCAAGTGGCCCAGGTTAGCTCAATTTTTTGTTTTTTTTCCCCTAAATGGCAATTTAAATACTCTGAAGGTCAGCTCCAATCTAAGGAAGCAACTGCAGAACAAAGTACAGGAAACAAACAAACACACACACACACAAAAAAACTAAAGAGGCCTTATCTGTGTCCAGATATTGGCTGATTCTGCCAGTTTCTTCTTCTCCATGAAAAATAGCATAAAAACAAAATCAGAGCATGCATGATGTCAGTACTTTTCTTTGGCATGGATACTGCCTGCAAGCACAAATCTGCAAAATTTAAAATGACAGCATCTCATAAAATTGAATATCGATGTGTAATGGCTTGGTATTAGTAAGGACATTAGTTTATCAAATTGTATGGCACACATCAATTTTATCAACCTCAACAACCAAGAGAATCTCTCCATTCACATGAAATTCCTTCAAATGTGACAGATTGTGCCAGATTTTCCATATTTCTGGTTGTAATGACCACGTCCTGTGAAGAAATTGGCAATGTGATCAAACTACATATCATCAACTACTTGTCAAACAGATTCGTGACTCAGGTACTAAAGATATTGTGTCAGCCAACAACTACACATCTCACGCAAATGATACACCATCCAAATGTGACAACAGACAGCACACTGTCGAGACCATTACCAAGTCATGACAACCATAAAAAGACCAGATCTCACTGTGTGATATATCCACTGACATGTTATCTAAATATATAATGACAATATATCTAGACATCCTGTGAATGTTATCATAAAGGGATTATAGTCTTTAAAGGGAGAAAACATTGAATTGTGGTGTAGATTCTCGACCATACAAGCGTGTAAATTTCAGACAGTTAAATAACATCATGACAAGTGACCTCCCTATGAGGTACCTGGCACATCCTTTTTGTGTAATGGAGTCAGTCAGGAGTATGTATGTGTCTTCATGTGTGCACTGTAACATCAGTAAGCATAGAACTCAAACTCTGCATGTGGGTTTATGATATGTCACTGTAAATAGTCAATGGTGTAAATAAACTTCAATATATCTAACTCAACAAAGAACTCAATCTACATTACCCAGACTAATAGATAGCAATGTGTGAAACACATCAGGAAGAAATTGTGAAGTGGCATTCCTGAGGGCTTGGATTTTCTCCATACGTGATAGGAATAAGTGGTTGGACGTCCACAGTCACCGATTAAACAGAGCCCAAAAGCACAGCAGATTATGTAGATGTAAACACGAAAGGTTAAAGTAGATATATGTGGACCGGGTATTGGATGAGGTTAAATGTGGTGATGAGGTGGAGAGTGCAAAGCCTTTCTGTTTGAAAAAGAGAAGGGATATTTTGTCAATGGTGAGAGACTAACAGCTGTGGGGGACAAAATGATTTGGATGTCCTTGTATACAAGTCACTCAAACCTGGTGCACAGGCACAGTAATTTAAAAGTAATTTGAAAAGTTACTTGACTTTTATTCCAACAGATGAGAAATGTAAGAATGAAAAAGTGAGGCTTCAGCTGTTAAGAGTGATTGTCATATCCAGCTAGTGCATTGCATTAGATTCTGGACATTAAACCTTTGACCTTGGAGGAGACGTGCTAACAATCCATGAGAATTCAGCCAGAGTTTACAGGGTTAACATAACAGGAGACATTGCAGAGACATGGCTTATAATTAGAAGGTTGAGTGGCGATCTAATCAAGGATGAAAAGTAAAATCTAAATACTAAAGAGATTTGACAGAATCGAGAACAGATTCAAGAAATTATTTCCTCTGATGGGAGAATCCAGAACAAGGGGTCTTAATTGCTGTTTGCCTCATTATTGATGGCCACTGAATGCCATGAAGTTGTTGTATTGCACTTTAAATGTGAACTAAACTCACCGAGGATATTTAGGACCAGTAATTAGAGGCATAATTACCTTCTCAACGATGTGATCAGTGGTAATTATTGTCAACCAATCTCTCGGCGTTGAATTTAACTATCGCAAGTGTGGAATGCTGTTCCTTCAAGATATTTTTATGTGGACGAGATTCTAAAACTGCCATATTTTAAATTTCATAATTTTATATTTTCAGAATTTTCTTTTTTTTTGGTCTTTTGCAATCCACGCTTCCCTCCTCTTTCTTTATATTTCTTTCTATCCCTGCATTAATATTGAAATCACTGTCCTTTCATCATCTCCTTTCAGTCCTTCTGCTGCTTATTTCTCAATCCTCAAATCTCCCTGTTTAGTTAGGCATCATTAGATTAGATTACTTACAGTGTGGAAACAGGCCCTTCGGCCCAAAAAGTCCACACCGCCCCGCCGAAGCGTAACCCACCCATAACCCTACATCTACCCCTTACCTAACACTAAGGTGTAATTTAGCATGGCCAATTCACCTGACCTGCACATTTTTGGAGTGTGGGAGGAAACCGGAGCACCCGGAGGAAACCCACGCAGACACGGGGAGAATGTGCAAACTCCACACAGTCAGTCGCCTGAGGCGGGAATTGAACCCGGGTCTCCGGCGCTGTGAGGCAGCAGTGCTAACCACTGTGCCACCGTGCCGCCCATCATGTTAAGGTCAGTTCCAAGTGCCTGGTTGCTGAAAGGTACAGTGGTTAGCCTTCCTCATATTAGACACAGTTAGACACAGTTATGCCGGCACAGATGTGAAGAAATCGTTTCCCTTAGTAGAGAATTCAACAACAAGGGCAGTGATTTTAAGTAAGGGACAGGAGGATTATAGGTGATTTAAGAAAACATTTTTTTTCACTCAGCCTGTAGGGGTAACGAGAACTCAGTGCATGAATAAGTGGTACAGATAGGGACCCTCACAACCTGTAAGAAATATTTAGATGAAGGTTAAAACACAAGGCAACATGCCAAATGCTGGAAAATGGGATGAGCGTGGATAGGTGCTTGATGACCATTGAGGACAGGATGGGCCAAATGGTCCAAATGGTTCCTGTCTGTAAAACTCTGTCATACAGCTGCAGCATACTTTGGCCCAATGTCAAAAGTACAGCACATCCAGCATTACAATAATACAGTACATTGTACTGTACTTTGTCAGCTCAACCTCTGGATTAGGCTTTTAACTACAATTTGCTATGGTATGCTGCCAAAACACGATCTGATAAGTTCAGCAGGTCTGGCAGCATCTGTGGAGAGAAAGCAGTGTTAATATATGCAGGTCATCTCCCAAAACATTAACTCTGATTTCTGTCCACAGATGCTGCCAGACCTGCTGAGCTTTTCCAGCAATTTCTGTTTTTGTTTCTGATTCACAGCACCTCTAGCTCTTACAGTTTATATATGAAAATGAGTATCTTAGAAAGTGAAAACAATATCAAAAGGTAGAGAACAGGATTAAGGAATGTTGAATTATTCCCTTTCTGTTGTAAGGTGTGTAATTTTTATGTACTTTAACATCATTGTATAGTTTAGATTTTGAACGAGTGGTATGTGGGTTTGGTCTGCATCTATGAAGGGGATTAATGATTAACCTGAAAGTATTTCTGCAGCCGTGATGATTTCTTTTAAAAAAAACAATGTGAGAGCAGGTATCAGAGACTAATTTGTTTACATTAGGAGAGAGGTTTTACAAGCCAACACAATAAATAGTGTAGTGCATTAAGCTTTTGGAAAAAGGTTTCTGTTCTGGTTTTGGGGAAACATCAAGAGCTGGAAGAAATCCTTTTTGGTTTTAGGGTTTGTAGAGGTCTTGGCTTAAGCTGGATGGATTATGATTGAGGAAGGAAGATAGTTTAAAATGCTTAAGAATTATGTTACCTCAGTATAAGGAATTTAGATCCAGCCCAGAATTGGTTAGAAAAAAACCTTAAAGGGATATTTGAAGCTGAGCAAGTCTAAGCTCAGTTATATGAAGATTCAAGGAAGAAGGTAGCAGATTCTGAAGGTAGGGCATTTAATCCACAGTTAAATTAAGGTGTGTAGATGTGATAAAGAAGGTAATTCCATTGAGTGAGTACTGTAAAGGAGTGCTGTTGGGATTGATAGAATTGTATTTTGGCATATGTTATATGTATACAGTTTGCTTCATTGCTTTTATCATTTTCTTTTATGCAACTAATTTCTGTTTTATTGTTAAAACTGAATTTGTAGAATTATGTGTTTTTGTTTCAATGATATACCACCTAGTATGCAGATCAGTATGAGATCTGGCATATCCAATAATAACATCAATTGGATTCAGAGTACTTTCTACGGTTCTCTTATTTTAGGGAGTTACATGTGTCTGGGGGATTAACCAAGATCTTTTGAGAAAATAATGAATTAGCCTCCCCCTGTCCCCATCAACACCAAGTACTGACTCTTGTGTGTTCTTGAACTGGGTGATCTCAGTCAGAGTAGTCAATAGGTATCACCGGAACCAATGTCTGTCATTAGCTACACTTGCCAGGATTCCTCCACCTGTTTATGACTCTTATTGGGGAATGTGTGTTGATATTAAGTCAGGTAAACAGCTTATTTGCACTTGTTGCACTTAATAACTGAAAGAGTAAATTGACATCATGCGATAAGCTCCACCCATCAGAATATGAACTGCTGTTCTTGAAATTGGTCTTCGGTACCACTTCTGTGCATGTTGCTGGAATAGTTAAGCAGCAGTAATATTAACTTACTGTTAAGTATAGCTTTGATATATTATCATGGACACTCATGTAGCTCATGTATCTCATATATCTATTAACTAATGTGTAATAAACCTGTTACATTTGTCAAGACTTAGCATGTGTTTTTGCTGTGGGTATCCTTCCCCACTTTTTATCAGTGTGATAGATTCATACCAATAAGAAGGATTGGTGGCAGTGATCATTCTGTTCAAAACATCCCAGATGGTTCAGGTGGACACAACTGTGACATCATAATTGAACTCACTGCCTAATACCACTCGCAAAGTCATAGAGATGTACAGCATGGAAACAGACCATGCCCACCAGATATCCCAAATTAATCCCGTCTCATTTGCCAGCATTTGGCCCATGTCCCTCCAAACCCTTCCTATTCATACCTACCCAGATGCCTTTTAAAAGTTATAATTGTACCAGCCTCTACCACTTCCTCTGGCAGCTCATTCAATACACATACCACCCTCTGTGTGAAAAAGTTGCCCTTTAGGTCCCTTTTAAATCTTTCCCCTCTCACCAGAAATCTATGCCTCTGGTTTTGGACGCCCCTACCCCAGGAAAAAGACCTTGGCTATTCACCCTATCCATGCTCCTCATGATTTTATAAATCTCTATAAGTTCACCCCTCAGCCTCCAACACTCCAGGGAAAATAGCCCCAGCTGATTCAGCCTTTCAATATAGCTCAAATGCTCTAATCCTGGCAACATCCTTGGAAATCGTTCCTGAACCTTTTCAATTTTCACAACATCTTTCCTATAAGGAGACCAGAATTTCACACAACATTCCAAAAGAGGCGTAAAAATATCGTGGTCAGCTGCAACATGACCTCCCAACTCCTATAGTCATGACAAATGGACTCCAGGGTTCAAAACAAGTGGACTCATGGGGCAAAACTCTAACCTGGCATAGGACTCAATCTTAGGAAGATGATAACATTTACTTCTGTTTCTGAAGGTTGGCATTGCTGTGAATGGTCATTGTGGTCAGTGGACAATGGGATAAATGTAAGGCCACCACAATTAAACATATTCCAAATGCAGTCCAGCTATAAAAGAGAGCCATCCTCTGAAGGTAATTTCTTCACTTCATGAGTATGATTTTATTTCCATTTATCATCCATTACTCACAGAATCACAGGCAGATTTCCACTGAGGAGTCTCTGAGAATGAAACTGAGATTGCAGTTGGCTGCCAGTAAAAGTACTGATGCAATCATCTTTATGGCCTTTGGAACTTACTGAAAAAAAAAGGAACTATAAAAAGTGTCAAATAAATCATGAAAAGTCTGAAGATTTTAGAATGCTTCTTTACTGGTATCTTGTTAAAAATTTATTGAGTCACTGTACCTTTTGAGGCACCTTTGGGATCTTTCTGTTGTACAATGAATGCCTTCCCTTGCCTTGGTGCAGAGAAACTTCCTCTGGCAGTTCATTCCGTACATGCACCCCCCCCCCCCCGCCCCACCCTATGTGAAAAGGTTGCCCCTTAGGACCCTCTTAAATCTTTCCCCTCTCATCTTAAACCTATGTTCTCTGGTTTTGGACTCCTGTACCCTGGGAAAAAAAACCCTTGACTATTCACAAGTCATGTGGTAATTATTACACAGTGAGTTGTTCTGATTGGGAATGCACTGCCTAAAAGTCTGAAAGTATTGAATCTGTTTCCACCACACGAATGGTCAAAAGACAATTGAATAAATACCCAGCTGGAAAATAATTGGAAGTTTATAGGCTAAGAGCAGATGAATGACCCTATTTGGGTGTCTTTGCCAAAGACCTGAAACAGGCTGAATAGTCTCCTACTGTGCTATATCATCCTATGATTCTCAGTGTTAATAGAAACTATTCATTCTGTTCGAACCAGGTTAAATGTGATCACATCTTTCCCCACACCCACAACCCCCCACACCATCTTTTATTATAAAACAAAATAATATGATCAGGGGCTGGAGAAGATCATTTGGCTTTTGAGTCTGCTTTTCCATTCATTAAAATCATAGTAATCACTGACCTGACCATTTTTCACATAGTGTCATAGAGTTATACAGCATGAAAACAGACCTTTCGGTCCAACTCATCCATGCTGACCAGATATCCTAAATGAATCTGGTCCTGTTTGTCAACATGCATCCCATATTCCTCTAAATCCTTCCTATTCATATACCATTCCAGATGCCTTTTAAATGTTGCAATTGTACCAGCCTTCATCACTTCCTCTGGCAGTTCATTCATACCCCCCTCCCCATGTGAAAAGGTTACCCCTTAGGATTCTTTTAAATCTTTCCCCTCTCACCTTAAACCTATGCTCTCTAGTTTTGGACTCCTGTATCCTGAGGAAAAAAACTTGACTATTCACACTGTCCATGCACATGCAACCCCATATCTGTTAATTCTTTTAGAACTCAAAGGTCTCCTGACCTCGATCTTGAATACACACAAAAATACTGAACTCCAAGAATTCCAAAGATTTACAAATGTTCAAGTTTAAATATTTCCCCTCATTGCAGCCCTGAATGGCCAAATCTTTATTCTGAAACTGTGACTCCTTATTCTAGATTCACCGGTTGGTAGAAATAATTTCTCAGTCTGTACCCTGTCCAGTTTCACTAAAGAGGTTATGCAAGGACTGTGTCTTTTTTTTGTGTCTTTAAAAGCTGTGGACTCTAAGGAGAAAGCACTACTTAATAAACAGGGATTTACCAGGATGGCTGCACAATTTCATAGCAAGGAATTTGATACTTATTGTCAACTCATGGCCACACTAAAATAGTTCAGACAATAAGGAGCCAAGGAGCTGTTTACAAGTGAATCTGATTGGTTCTTAGCTAACAGAGCAGGTTAGAACTGGAGACAGGTTATACGGAAAGCGAGATAGAAAGACGCAGAAGGGTGTGCTGTTGTTCTCCCTAGCAGAAACTGCCTGTTCTCTGCAGTAAAATAAAAGCTCAGTTTAATTTTGAAAAACAGTTATCTTTTCTGCAACATTTGCTGTGAGCTGTGAAATTTGAATTGATAATTTAGAGACATCTGACAAGTGAATCAGTGACTTTGTATTTACAAACAAGTGAGAGCTTTCAGAGAAAAACACTGAATACTGGGGACCCGATTAGCCAAAATGAATCATGTCAATATTGGGATTCGCAAAGCAAAGACAATTGAACTGTCTTTTCAGTCTTTTTATACCACCACTAATAATCTATTTTCTCTATTTGTTTGTCCTTGTGTATGTGTAAGGGGTGACTTAGAAGCGGGTTAGAACTTTAACATATAACATTACCAACTAGTGGTTTAGATCTGTGCACCTGCAGCTATTGTCTAATTACTTATAATAAAGAATAATCCTTGATGAGTCCCAAAAACAACTTTAACACCTTACATAACTCTGGGAATATTGGGGCATAAATGGCAAGATGTTACCCCAGTGGGGCCATAGCATTGATATGATTTAATGAGATTATCTTTGATTCTTCTAAACCCCTCTAGGTTTAGTCAACTCAATTTCCTTTCATAGGAATATATCCATGTTGCTTAAGGTAATGGATCTGAGGAGCTTAATTTTGATGTTACATTGAACTAAATCCATTCTTCTGGTGTCACATGCAGCCTGTGGATGGACACAGTATGGACTACACTAGCTATCATATGAGCAGATAAATATTGTGTATGTTTGATCAACAATTTGTACCTGTTCTTATCATGCCATGAATGATGACCAGTATCTCCTCTGTTAAGACTCTGTGGTACTGTATCCTCTACCAGTGATTACTAGAAAGTGTGTTGATGAAGTATAGACAAAGAAGGATTGTTGGGAGTGAACTATCTCAAAAACAGCCTTACTCTGGGATGCATCCAAGGATATTGCAGGAAGTAGCAACAGAGATAATGGTGTACAAGTCAAAATCTTCCAGGAATCTGTGATGCTGGAAAAGTCATAAAGCTACTGCCATAACTTTATTTAAAAGGGAGGAGACAGAAAAAACAGTGACTATAGACCAATAACCTTCATGTCTATTATTGGGATGATGTTAGAGTCTGTTATAAAGGTTGCAATAGCAGAGAATTTACAAATGTACAATATGATCAGGCAGAGTCAGCATGGCTTCATAAAGGAGATAATGCCTGACAAATTCATTAGAATACTTTGAGGAGTTAACAAACATGATAGATAAAGGGGAACCAGTAGATGGAATATATTTGGATATTCAGGAGGCGTTTGGGAAAGTAGCAGACATTAGGCTACTGAACTCAACAAGAGCCCATGATGGTGGGTGCAGTAACTAGAATGGATAGAGGTTTAGCTTACTAGTAGAAGACAGAGAGTTTGGATTAAGGGGTGTATTTTCATGATGATAAAGTGGTGTGCCATTAATGATCTGGGTGAGGAAAGTGAATATATTACAGCCAGCTTTGAAGATTCCACAAGAGCCTTCTCACCGATTTTGTGGAATCTTCAAAGCTGGCGATAGTGTATTCACTTTCCTCACCCAAATCATTAATGGCACACTACTACTTACAATTCAGATGAATTGATAAGAATTACACACAAAAAATTGTAGAGTATTATAAACAGGTTAAGAAACTGGGAAAAAAAATCAGTTGGAATTTCGTTTGGAAAAATGTGAGATTATGAATTTTGGCAGAAAGAATAGAGGAGCTGAATATTATATAAATGGAGAAAGACTGCAGAAAGCTATAAAACAGGAGGATGTGGGAAACCCTGTTCATGAATCTCCAAAGGTTAGTGTTCCCGTTCAGCAGGTAATAGGGAAGACAAATGGAATGTTGGCTTTTATTTCAAAGGGAATGGAAGGTAAATGGAGGGAAATCTTGCTAAAACTGTACAAGATATTAATCAGACTACAACTGGAATACAGTGAACAGGTTTGGGCACCTTATCTAAGGAAAGATATGCTGGCATTGGATGCAGCCTAAAGAAGGTTCATAAGCTGACACTAGATATGGAGGGACTGTCTTATGAGGAGATGTTGAGCACATTGGGCCTGCACACATTGAATATAGAAGAATGAGACAGCACTTTACTGAAATTTACAAGATTCTTAGGGAACTTGACAGGGTAGATACGGAAATCTTGTTTCCCCTTCTAAGAGAATCTAGAAGCAGAGACCATGATCTCAAAATACATGGTTTCACTAGGGATGAGGAGGAATTTCTTCTCTGAGGGAAGTGAACCTGTGGGATTCCTTTACCACAGAGGGCTATTGAGGTTGGGTGCTCCTGTACATTCAAGGCTGAAGTAGCCCTTTTTAATCAGTAAGAGAATGACGGTTTATAAAGCGGAGGCAGGAATGTGAAATAGAGGATGCTCAGTTCAGCCATGATCTCATTGAATGGTGAAGCAGACTCAACGGGCTGAATGGCTCACTTCTGTCTAACGGCTTAAGGGTCTTATACACTGAACCATATATAGGCAGAAGTAGCAAAAAGAAGGAGGTGCCAGTAGTAGCAATCAAGCCACAATTAATGAATCGTTTATTGCACTTTCTCTAGTGTAAGTAAGTCCTTCCTTAGATTAGAAGACCAAACCTGCACGTAATATTCCAGATGTGTCAATGCCTTGTGCAACTCTAGTAAGTCTTCTTTATTCTTGTATGCCATTCCCTTTGTAACAGAAATTTAAAATTGACAGGTGCAGGATCGATGGGCTGATCGGCCACCTTCTGTGCTATAATTCTTGTGTTTCTGTAATATGTTCTTTGCTAATTGCTTATTGTAATTAGACATTAATTTTCCATCAATCACAGACAAGGAAATCAGTTTTTTTAAACAATTTTATTATCAAGTGGGTAACTTCACCCTTCACCACATTGAATTCCAATGCCTGGATCTTACACACTTTTCAAACCTGTCCACATGCCTTTGCAGCCTTTTCTAATCCTTCTCTCTGCTTCCTTTCCCACTTCACTTAATATCCTCAACAAATTTGGATACACTTTATCACTTCATTTAAGTGATCAATAAAGATTGTAAGTAACTAAGGCAGAAGTACTGGCCTTTGTGATACCTCACTAGTTATAGCCTGCTAACTGAAAATGTCCCTTTTATTCAGACTGAACTATATTCATTAAGTACAATCATTAACTCATGCCAAAACATAATGGCACCCAGTTCTGAGACTTAATTTACTGTAATAACCCCTTGCGAGGTATCTTTTATTGAATGATATTGTTTTGAAAACCTAAATTCACAGCATCTACTGACACCTCTCAGTTGTCACAAATCATAACACATTTGTAGAACACAGTTTCCCTTTTATAGATTCATGTTGACTCTGCATCCAACTGTTGTGTGAATAATATCAGAAATTTTGCCTCTATCCGTTTACCTGGGAGATAATTCCAGGTGATGTTATTCTTTCTCTGATGGAGTGCTTTTTCACAACTTGTCTTTTGACATTTGACATTTGACTTTCTGAAAGTGGATTAATGCAATGAGATCACTTCATTTCTGCTGGTGATCTGTAAGAAAGTGTCTGAAGGCAATTTGTTGTTGAAACACAGAAACATATGTCTGGGTCACTGAAACATGCTCAGATATTAACCTCTTTCCTATATATGCTGGCGTAGTTCAGATGGGCACCAAAATTAGCTTAGAGCAGCAATGGCTTAAATTGGAACAATTACTATTTATTCACCATAACCAATTTTCTTGATGTTCTTTTAAGTGCTATAATCTATACAGAGAGAAAATGCCTCCTCATGTTCACAGTACCATTTTTCCTTTCTTGGTATAGTCATATCTCACTGTCAATGGATACAGCCTCTTTGTATTTCTGTGATAGGTAACTCTCAATGGATGTATGTTTGTGATGAAAGCAACAATGGTTTTGTTTCCACCAGTTCCACAGTGCAGATGGGAGTCATTTACTAACTATAATGTTTGTAGTGCAAAATTTGCTGTGTTCCTACAAATGTTCAACTTCTTTTACCAGTCTTGAAATGTGAATTTCTGATCATTTTAACATTCAAAGCTAAATCACACTATCCCCACCAACCCCCACCACCACTGCCCACCCCCCACAACCCCTCACTGCTCCCCAACCCCCACCCATTAAAGAAAGGAGCATTCACTGCCTTATCTGCACAGCTCCAGGGAATGGTTTGTAGGACTGTTTCCTTGGTGACTACTTGAACTATGAGAATGAAGGTTGCATGGTTAATAAATTACAGTTTCCAGTCACCCTGATGATAAAATGAAATGTTAATCATCTCATTCACATGAGATTAAAAAAAAATTAAACATGAAGCTAATGTAACACTTTTGCTTCCTGGAAGAACAATGTTGATGGTTTCACTTGCATGTCCCTGTATGTCCTCCCCACCCCTTATTCCACAGCCTGCAATTCTTTTCTCTTTGGGTACTTATCAAATTCCCTTTTGAAAGCTGTGATTAAATTTGCCTCCATTAATCTCTCAGGCAGCATATCCTAGATCCCAACCATTTAAAAAATATTATTTTCCTCGTCACCTTTGGCAAAAGAATGGCTAACCTTAAATTGTTGCCTTCTGGTTCTCCAGCCAATGGGAACTGCTTCTCCTTATCTACTCTGTGCAGAGCCCCTTGTGATTTTGAATATCGCCATCAAATCTCCTCTTGCACTTCTCTAAGGAGAACAATGGCTCCTTAATCTATTCACAGAATGGAAATCTCTCATCCCTGGAACCATTCTTATGAATCTTTTTAGAGCCCATTTTGACATCTTAACATCCTTTCGAAAGTGTGGTAGCCAAACTGCACCCCATATTAGTTGAGGCTGAACCAATATTTTATTAATGTTAATTGTAACGTCTTTGGATTTGTACTCCATGACTATGTACTTTTAACCACTTTGTCACTGTAACCTCCAATGATTTTAATGCATATATATATATCTCTGCAAGTCAAATTTTGATATATAGAAATTCCTGACCGTGTGATGCTTCTTGGCTTTGGGTGCTTCAGGTGATTAGCTTTTAGTGCAAAACTAGTGAGTGTCACATATCATCATTTGAGACAGAGCCTTAACGGGGACAACATCAACAAAGTTCACCCATTTTCCTGATGAAATAATTGAAGGAGATCAGAAGGAACCTCCTAGATACTGCACACTGTTTTAAAAGTACAGGAACACAAACTATGCGGCGCACAATGTGTTATTCCACAGTCAAAGTGAATGGTGACTTCCTGAGACTTTGAAACATGTTGAAATATGGAAGATAGGAGCAGGAGCCCTTTGAGCCTGTTCTGCTATTTGTTATGATTGTGGCTGATCATCCAATTCAGTTGTGTTTTCCTGCTTTCTCCCAAACCCTGTGATCTATTTAGCCTTACTGTTTATTTCTAATCCCTTCTTCAAAGCATTCAATGTTTCAACTGCTTTCCATGGCAGAGACTTCCATAGGCCCACCTCTCTGTGGGTGAACGTTGCTTCTTATTTCGGTCCTACCCTGTATCCTTAAACTGTGACCCCTGGTACTGGACTTCCCAGTCGTCGGAAAAATCCTTCCTGCATCTACCCTGTCTAACCCTATTGGAACTTTATAGGTTTCAATGAGATCCCCAATGATTAGGAAGGTAACCCTACCTCACGGGACCTGGAACATTAACTCAGTTTTCTCTCCACAGATGCCACCAAGCCAGCTGAGCTTCTCCAGCATTTTCTCCTTTTGATTCAGATTGCCAGCATCTGCCATTCTTTGTTTTTATTCGGATGGGGATGTTTGTGATTTGGGCCAGTTTACTTGCTAACCGTGGCTATCATTGCAAAAACTGACTACAACAGCAAATGATGAGCCACAATTTGACTCTGCTGAGTATATCTTTCTCAATAACTGATGAGTTACCTTTTTCTAGCCAGAACAGGGCAGCACTTGGCTATTTGATAATGCTAGCCTAAGTACCCTGTTGCTAGGTAGTCCAGACTTAGAAGTGACAAGAAGAAATCACAGCAATAATATCAGAATGGATTTACTTTCTGCCATGAAATATTTATCAGCTTCTCACATATTCATCATCTATTGTCTTAACAAATAAAATATCCCAAGAGTGTTATTAATATTTGATGGCTTTTGTCTGCAGAGGCTAAATAAAGGTTCCTCAATCTGTCTATCAAAAAAAGTACCTCAGGATTGTATTGACACAAGTCCTGCTGTTGCAGCAATCCTGAGGTAAAAGTGGTTTCACATCAAGGTCTCAGTAAAATAATTTACATTTGTTTTTCATGAAGAAAGGTGTGAGGAAAACTCCTACCTGATTATCTATCCATAATATTATTTAGAAATCCATTTCTGGCATACATTTTCTGTCCATCATGCTTCTGGCACATTCCAAATTTCACGTTCAGATTTCAATATCACACACCAAGGCAAAACATCAAAAAAAGTTGTGGTCACCATCCATCCAGCAGAGATGATAATTGATATGTGGTGATAAAATTAGTTAATATGCACAACATCATACTGGCCTCTTACTTATCCCCAGTTTTAATCACATCAAGTCTGGTGGCTCTGCATTCAGCTGTCTAAGCTCTAGCTGTTGAAATTCCAGTAAATTCTGTTTCTTTACAGCTCCCTCTTTTTAAGATTTGCCATAATCTCCCCTTAAATTTTTGGTCATCTCTCTAATAACCCATTGTGTCTCTGGTATCAAATGTTGCTTTTTCATGCTGAGGGGAAACACCTTTATTGTAAAGATGCCGTATAATTCCAGTTGTTATTTTTGCTGAAAATCAATAACTCACCACTGTAAAATATATGTGCCACCCGGCTTTCCATTTTGCTGTTCCCTCTTCTTGTTTTCCTTAAATCTGATGTGTTTCCCCCTCACATGAGCCTTCTACAATTGTGCAAGAGTGAAGTTTAGTAGATTCTGGAAATCAGAAATAAAACACAGCAGGAAATTGTTCAACAGTTCTGTTGTCATGGCCACTGGTCAGAATCCTGAAGGACTGGGGATATTTTTAACTTGTAATTTCAAACACTGTTTTTAAAAAGAGAGCTAATACTGCGAAAATCGGTCATATATGTAAATGAAGTGGCTGTCTTAGAGAGATATCCACAGAAGGCACATCTATGGATGCGAACAGAACTTAGAATGACAACCCTTCAAAGGAGCAGTGTGAGAGAATAGGCAAGTCAAAACAGACTGGACTATGATCTCTTGCGACTACAAGGATAATGAGGGGCTGATGACCTCCTGCTCAGTAGCAAATGAACTCCGTGGATTATGCCCCAAACTGCAGACTGATTGTGTGTTTCTCCCTTTGAAGAGTAGCCAAGAACAGGGGTTGAAATATCTGTTTCAACCCGACTGAAGTGTGCTAGTAAAACTGAGTATTCCTGTATGCACCAACCTGGATTTGAACATTAGTGTACTGTGAAAGCCACAGTTTAAATATTATCACCACCCTGTGTGGCAGATAAAGAGACTCCCTTATTCTGAGTGCTAGAAGTTAGCTTGCTAGTTGTCAGACAGCGGGAAAAGGACAATAAATGTATTCGCTCTCATCCTAAATTTTAAAATTCAACCACAGTTGAAAAGACTCAGAATTACAGACCAATTTCTGCAAAATTGAAGATCATGAGTTGACAATTCAATGAGCAATGTCAATGCTACTCATGAACTCTACTGCAATGTTGTAATGTTCAGCCATCTCTCTTCACACACAGTTCAGAGATTGATCAGTACATCTTTTATTTTAACTTTAATCCATTTGAACTGAGCACAATAATCATCTCATCCAACCATCTGTAAATGTGTTTATAATTATAAAAGGACAGGATAGGATAAGAAGTGTATTGTTTCTGGATGTTGAATATGTCGGGACTAGGATACAAGATGTTATGGGAGAAGTTCAGTTGAGTCGTGACATGATCGTGGCTCTTGGATTGGAAGGTAATGGACATTACATTAAGTTGGACAAATGGTAAAAGAGAAAGGGGATAAAAGGACATGGAAGCATGTTTTGCAAGGAGGACATTTGAAAACTTTTTATTTCATCGAACATATTTTACAATTGCAGGAAAATTTAAAATGCAGTAAAACCAATGATGTAGTGTTTCAAAGTGTGGTCATGTGAGAAACTCATCAGGAAATTCACACACAGCAACTTCATACAAACAGCAATGTGTAACTAACCAAAATAATCTTATTTTGTTGATGTTGCTTGGGGGATAAATATAGGTCAATGCACCTGGGAGAATACCTTGATCAAATTTGAAGCAATGCCATGGGACTTTTTATATCCCCAAGAGAGGGCAGATGGACTCTTAACTTTGCATCTCAAGACTAAGAGTAATCTAACAGACTATTTATTTTTGAGGCACTCAACACCTAACCACACCTAATTACCAATTCTTACATCATCTTGCATTTTCTTCTTTTCAAACTGGGCACTGTATTGTATATCAAGACCTAAATTCTGAGGGTTATCTGGTGCCATCCTGTTGTAACCTTGGTAAGGTCATGAATAAGATGTATCCAATTGCATCGGCTTTATGATGGACAGATCATCACCCATCCTTTAGATGTGGAACCGCAGAGATTGCAATGTCAATAATTTTCCATTACTCTGGCCTGCAGAAGGAATCATAAGGTCAAGCAATGGGAGAAGGATCCCACTTAGGAATCTAAGTGAATATTATAGCCTGCATTCCTTCAAAATAAGATTCAGTCTGTTTTGTCACAATTTTTATAACTGTTTATTGTCTTTAATTAATGGACATTGTAGTGATGGGAACCAAGTGGACCTCATTGACTATGAGATCCTTGATTGGCCCAGGTGAACAGATCCAGTCAGGAAGCCCCGGCTGACCAATACAAACAGGGGATTTAGAATCTCTTCAGTTCAGGGGACTGACTCTGAGCTGGCTGGCCACAGCAGATGTACTCTACACAAGTAAACAAAGGGTGACTTGGTGAGGAGAACCAGCCTCTGTGCACTTATTTCAGGCATTAATTTGGGACTCATTTATTATCCCATATAGGATCAAAATTAAAATTATGATGGTTGGGTTGAGAGGAGCATGTTTGCAATAATGGAATGTTGGAAATAAGGGTGTGCAAAGATTAGGTCCAGTTCCATCCAGCATCAGCTGGTGTTCTGGATTGTACACTGACACTTCCATTTTGAAAGTTGCTTGGAAACATCTAGGTTTTTTTCTGAGCGCCTGGATATGCCCAGTCTCATCAGGCATTCTGGTGTATTGGAGCTTGTGGCCTGTTTCTCCCTATCATAAATATAAAATAATAGAATTTGACATCTGACTAAGAATGAGGGAATATATAATCAAATACACATTTCATTAGGAACCTTGCAGTCAGCGTGTCAAAGACAGGGAATATTCCTGGACCGTTGGTCCAATCTACGACACCATCCGGGCCTACAAAGTCTGGCTTCTGGGCATGTGTAGTGGTATTTACCAGATATCATTAAAAAAACTGTAAACTTTCCTGGTTTCTCATTAGAGATTTAATTAGCTTTTTTTATTTTGATCGACTGCTGAAACTGTGAAGAAAACTGGAGTGATTTGAAAACTTGTTAGAAATTTATGAAGTGCTAAAATGTTTTATTCCCAACGGCTGGTTTAACAGCTGTCACTGCTTGAATCACAGAATGCTGTTAAAGGAAAACTGGAAGCTAGCAAAGCGATGGCAAATTCTTCCTCTCATTGGCGATCATCAGATCTAGACAACACAAAGAGAACAATACCCAATAAATAACCAACTCTTAATGAATCCAATGTAATTGGAATTAATAGACATATGACACTACTGACCTGTCAGTCCAGTTTTAAGAATTTCAAGACATTTTTTTTTAATATGAAAGTAGGCTTGTGATATCTATTCTACTCCAAGAAAATAACCTCAGCCATTATCTAGCTTCCATCTGAGACCATTGCATTCCTACCCTTCAGATGAGAGTTTGAACTAAGGTCTCCCTACCTCCTCCTCATGTCATTCTATTCCAGAACATATTGGGCACTGGGGCGCGGAATAAACTTAAGGAAGAGATGGACAGGTTTTTAGTTAGTAATGGGTTAAAGGGTAATGGGCAGAAGGCCAAAAGTGGAGTTAAGGCTGAGGTGAGTTCTGCCATGATCTTATTAAATGGTGGAGCAGGTTCGAGGGGCTGAATTGCTTACTCCTGCCTAGTTCCTCTCTTCTGTGCTCTTATGTAAAAGATTCGCAGGTGTATTCTGAAGACGAGCAGGCAAATTCTCCCTTCGATACCAGTCAACGTTTATCCCTCATCTAACATCACTGACATATCATCTAGTCATTATGGCACTGCTTTTTGTGGGAGACTTCTGTGTAGAAATAGTTTCCTACATTACAGTGTTGCCTCTATAGCTGAGGAGAAAGGAATAGGATAAGGAATTGAATGATATATTAAATGGAGGAGCAGCCTCAAAGGGCCGAATGGCCTACTCTTTCCATGTTTCTAAAACAGTGAGTACATTTCATTGGCTGTAAAACAACCTGAGATGTCCAAATGTCATGAAATATACATATAAATGCATTTTTTTCTTTCTTCTTATTTTGCCTCCCAAGAGGTTACTTTGAAACAAGTTGCCATAGTGATTTCCTGATGCTCCAAAGGGCACAATATTGAGGTCCCCAGGTAGCTATCTCTAGAAATCACTAAACTATTGAGAACATCCACTTTTATTCCATGATACAAGTGTCAAGAATCCTTCAAAAAATAATGTATATCTTATTGATTAGGTTTACTTAATGGTGTAATCATAATTATTGCTAACCAACCTATCTGGCCCTGAAAAATTAATTAAATATTTGAGTTCTGTCAATTGTTTCATTTCTATAATCTATATATATGAATATCAATGATATTTACACTTCTAATATCTACACCCCAATATTTATTTCACTCTGTAAAATTTTAGAAAAGTGTACCTTTTTGAACAGGCATAAACACGAAAGGTAATAGCACTGGTGCATTTATTGTGACAATATCGTCACCAATCAGCATCTCTTTTCTCGTGTAGTGTAGATTTTTGTTTCCTTTTGAAATTTACAATTCCATCTGTCCTGATGAGTGCAAGATGGAAAATGTCAAAATAGAGGTTTACAAAATTATGAGGGGCATGGATAGGATAAATAGACAAAGTCTTTTCCCTGGGATTGGGGAGTCCAGAACTAGAGGGCATAGGTTTAGGGTGAGAGGGGAAAGATATAAAAGAGACCCAAGGGGCAACTTTTTCACATAGAGGTTGCTATGGGTATGGAATGAGCTGCCAGAGGATGTGGTGGAGGCTGTACAATTGCAACATTTAAGAGGCATTTGGATGGGTATATGAATAGGAAGGGTTTGGAGGGATATGGGCCGGTGCTGGCAGGTGGGACTAGATTGGGTTGGGATATTTGGTCGGCGTGGACAGGTTGGACGGAAGGGTCTGTTTCCATGCTGAACATCTCTATGACTCTATGACTCTATGTTCCCTTTATCAGAGACAATATCATCTGTTCTACTTTTGAATCATTAGAAGTGGGTTTTCACAATTCCTTGGATTCCTGTTCTCTGTTGCTTGTGGCTGTGAATATCAAAGATTTATTTCAACAATGTTGTAGTCTGCATTCTTTCTGACTAAAAAAAGCCACAGTTCATTCTTCACAGCATAACCTATGACTTCACATGTGGAGAGCCCTGAGAAAGAATAAGCTCAATTTGGTTTCTGTATGATGAGACTTGATTTCAGCTTGCACGGTGGAGGAAGAGGCTGTTTAAAACATCTGGAGTTTGGGAGGGACAGGAGCAGAAGATTGAGACAATCCATGACTATCCAAGTATTGACAAATGAATGGTTGTGCTAGGAAACTCAAACTAAGTGAATTCCCATTCATGAGTGCGACAGAATTGGCAACAGACTTTCACGATTGGAAGCTTGGACATATTGGGTTTTATAAGGCAATTAAGTGATGCTGAGGGAATGTTTGGCATGTTCTTTTACAAGAAAAGCAAAAGAAAACAAAAGAGAACAACGATTTCCTTTGGGCATGATGCGTCAGGAAATTGTAAACATGTGTAGGCAGAATGGAAGCCTCCTTGTGGTCAGAAGAGATTCTAGTTTTGATTTGATGACTAAAAGCTCTGGGTTAATTTGACCTCATCAGTGGCCCTACTCATTTTAAACACCATATTAGCTTCTGAAATGTAACTTTGGATAAGGCTCCTCAGAGATCATTTTTATGATCGTCCATCTGTCAGCTAAAATTCTCTCTGTTTGATGCACAGAGATAATGCAGTTGCATTTCCCCCTTAAGGTGTTCCAGTGTATCAGTTCTCTGTCCTATGTTCAGGTGGCAAGATATGTTCGCACACAGAGATATGCGTAGGAAGAGCATGAGATCTGACTAGTCTGGCAATCTTGTCTTAGTAGATAAGCAGCCATACTGTAGCACCCACTGTTGTGATGAGCGTGATCATTCTGCAATGCTAATGATATCAATGATATCCCTTTAAAATCTTTACTGTGGTTTTAACTGCAAATGTTGAATCTCCAAAGGGGCAGTACTACTTTCGCGAATTGTATTGCCCTGCAGGTCATGTCTAGATCATGACAACCTTACAGCAAAAATACTGACAGTCTGTCAGGCGATTCTCACTTTCCAGATATGGAGGCAATGCATTTTTTTTAAGTGAGTGGCAAAAGAATATAGAACTGTTGTTTGTTCTTTTAGCTTAATATTCACTACAAACAATTCATGACTCAATTCATATCGGTTGAGGTATCCATGGCTAAATGGCAGTATGCTTAACACTGAGTCACTGAGGTTTTCACTCAAAATACTTAAAATCATACAATGACGTGGCACTAGAAGAGGCTATTTGGTCTAGTGTGCCTATCGTTGACAGAATTATATAACTAATTCCATTCTCATGACCTTGTTCCACTGCTCTGCAATATTTCCTCTTCAAGCATCCTGTTCTCTTCTGAAAGTTATAATTGGATCAGCTTCTATCAGCTTTTCAAAGCAGTGCAGTGCAGATCATAATAGCTTCTGTGCTTAGTCTTGGCTGACACTTCAGGGCATGACAGTGGGAGTGCTGTACTGTCAGAGGTGTTGTCTTCTGGATGAGGCCTGGAGGGGAATCTAAAATGAGGAATTGAAGAATAAGAAGGTGTCCATTTGAGACAAAAGAGGAGAGATTTCATCCCCTCAAGGATTTCAAACTTTGAATCTACCAGCAATCTATGCAGGCTGACCCATTGAGCATGCTCAAAGCAGGAGAAGATGGATTCCTGCATTTAGGGGATTTAAAAGTGAGGTGAGGGGGCGTGCGATTGGGGGTAATGAGGGAGGGGGGCAGGCAAGAAAGTGGAGTCAGCAGTGTGGTGCTGGAAAAGCACAACAGGTCAGGCAGCATCTGAGGAGCAGGAAAATCAACATTTCGGGCAAAAGCCCTTCATCAGGAATGTGGATTTAAGGCCCAGATCAAATTTATCACATTGATTGATGGACCTTTTCTCAAATTTGCTCATAGGATTTGGGCATGGCTGTCTGGGCCAACCTTTAATGCCTGACTCTAATTGTCCTGGAGAAGGCAGTGATGAACAGCATTATTGAACTGCTGTAGCTGTTAGGGTGTAGGGACACCCACAATGCTGTCAGTACAGGAATTACAGGCCTTGACCAAGTGGCACTGAAGGAGCCATAGTATAGTTTCCAGACGCAGAATGGTTAGTGATTTGGGGGGGCAATGTTCAGGTGGTGGGGGTGTTCCCAAGTATCTGCTGCCCTGGTCCTTCCAGATGGAAGAGGTTTTGGGTTTGGCAGGTGCTCTCTAAGGAAGCTTGTTGAATTTCTGCATCTTGTAGATAGCACACATGGCAACAACTGAGCATAAATTTTAGATTAGATTAGATTAGATTACTTACAGTGTGGAAACAGGCCCTTCGGCCCAACAAGTCCACACCGCCCCGCCGAAGCGTAACCCACCCATACCCCTACATCTACATTTACCCCTTACCTAACACTATGGGCAATTTAGCATGGCCAATTCACCTGGCCTGCACATCTTTGGACTGTGGGAGGAAACCGGAGCACCCGGAGGAAACCCACGCAGACACGGGGAGAACGTGCAAACTCCACACAGTCAGTCGCCTGAGGCGGGAATTGAATTGTGGTGGGAATACATTTTTGTGGATGTCGTGCCAATTAAACAGGCTGCTTTGACTAGGATGGTATCAAGCTTCTTGAGAGTTTCCAGAGCTGCACTCATCCACGTAAATGGGGAGTATTCCATCATATTCCTGACTGGTGCCTTGTAATGGAGGACAGACTGTGGGGAGTCAGGGGTGAATTACTCACTGTAGGATTCCTAACCTCTGGCCTACTCTGTTAGCGACTGTACTTATACTACCAGCCCAGTTTCCCTTCTGGTCAATGTGACTATATTTTAGTGAACAGCCACCACAGTAAATAAAGCTTTAAAAGCATGTGATCAATTGGCCGGATTAAAGTCTGGGATATTGGGTGGTACGATGGCACAGTGGTTAGCACTGCTGCCTCACAGCGCCAGACACTCGGGTTCAATTCCCGCCTCAAACAACTGTCTGTGTGGAGTTTGCACGTTCTCCCTGTGTCTGCGTGGGTTTCCTCCGGGTGCTCCAGTTTCCTCCCACAGTCCAAAAATGTGTAGGTTAGGTGAATTGGCCATGCTAAATTGCCCGTAGTGTTAGGTGTAGGGTCTGGGTGGGTTGCTCTTCGGAGGGTTGGTGTGGACTTGTTGGTGTGGACTGTTTCACACTTTCAGAAGTAGTCTAATCTAACCTGTCAGTTAGTACCTTGAGTTGAGATCATAACAGAATCCAGAGGCATTTTAAAATGAATCTTAGAATGTTCTTTAATATATTGCTTTTGGATCAAAGGTTATCGCAAGATGTATAAGCAACCTTTTGGTAATGTTATCAGAGGTTGGAATATTGTTAGGATGTTGTGGGAACTTGTACTCTCATCAAATAAAGACATGGGATTAGATTAGATTACTTACAGTGTGGAAACAGGCCCTTCGGCCCAACAAGTCCACACCGACCCTCTGAAGAGCAACCCACCCAGACCCATTCCCCTACACCTAACACTACGGTGTAATTTAGCATGGCCAATTCACCTAACCTACACATTTTTGGACTGTGGGAGGAAACCAGAGGAAAACCGGAGGAAACCCACGCAGACACAGGGAGAATGTGCAAACTCCACACCGACAGTTGCTTGAGGTGAGAATTGAACCCGAGTCTCTGGCGTTGTGAGGCAGCAGTGCTAACCTCTGTGCCACCGCGCCACCCAGTATCCACCAGAACCACAGGAATGGCCAGCATGTTGTCAGCGGTCTCTCTTCTCATCCCAAATTCCATCCTGGTTTACGCACTAAGGTATCATAGACACCACAAACTTCACTTTCTTGTAGTCAGTGTTGGTCAGCTGAGAGACCCTCTTTCTTCTCTCCCCTGTCCTTGTCCCCAATTTAAATGATTAAATGCTGCCAAGTGTGGGACTTGCATATACTATATGTTCAAGGTCCTTCGGGGATAGGAAAGTGAAAGGTATCTTTAAAAGACTTAAGGTCATAATATTGAGAAGAGAAATAAAGGGGCAAGGAGTCTTGTGGGGGTTGGTTTGGAAGAGAGACAGAGAAAGCCATTTATCATTGTTTTATGTCTCTGTGACATGTTATTAACAGTCCTCTGACTATCCTTTCTGTGCAATGTACTGCATAAGTGAACTAACTGTCAGTCCATTCTCTGCATGTCTTATTTATTGCTACTTGGTTCTCTGCAGTGCACTATTCCATGACCAAAAGAGCCTATGAATCCCTACAATGCTTCCACTAATACTTTTGTATGTTGCTTATTGGCATCAGTGAGGATGGGTATTCTACACAAAAGTGGCATTGTATCATAAAGGCGACAGTGCGATGTGTTACCCGATATTTATTTGGTGGTTTTGTACACAGCAATGTTTCTGCACAGTTCTAACATTCCCCCCCTTGCCAGAGATGAGGTATTGCATTCAACCACTAAAACCAACATTTAGCTAATCAATTGTCACTCACGATGAGTCTGAGATTATTTAGACAGTTTGATTTTTGTTTGATGATGCTCTGTGAGTTATTTCTCGATGTTGATGTTGTTTTATAAACACAAGCTGTTGTGGCCAATACTAGAACTAAAAATCTTGATGAGCTTTTAGAAGTACAAATCTTGAAATGGGTTTACTTCCAAAACATAAAACAATGGATTTGAAAAGCCCTCCTTCAAGGTTAATGCAAGGGGATCATTCTAAAACAGGAACTTCGGTAAGATAAGTGTTTTCCAAACCAGTTGCTTTCTCTTGCACTTTTGTTACATTTATTGATTTGGGAATGTTGGTTAAAACCAAGAGAGAATGGCTGAGGCTCCCTCTCCTCTCTCATGATCAACATATAGCCTGACCCTGTGAATGGAAATGCCATGACTATGTCGATCTTGCGCCCTAAGATCAATATGACCATCCAAGAGAATCTGAGAGTGAAGAAAGTGCTGCAGTTATACGATTAAAAAAAGCGAAATATAATTGAGTTGAAAATTCTACTGCCTGAAAAAAGCAGTGGCCATCCACCCTGCTCACTGCTAACACATGACAGTGATTTTCCAACTGGAAGTTAATTGCTGCTGGTCTTAAAAGCAGCATTGGTGAATTGAATGACTCCAATTGCTGTGAAAGCAGCAGCAGCCTTTAATTTTCTGGCTACTATGTCTTTCTAATCACGCGGTGGTTATTTCTGGCAATCGAACAAGTTGCTTTGTCTACCTGTCAGCTAGTGCTAACTGATGCACTGTGGTAGAAAATTTAAAAGCACATTTCCACAAAACCGAAGCAAGGCAGCTGGAGGATTGCAACAATTTGTGTGTTGAGTTGAATTTTCTCCCTTTGGAGATGGCTGTTTTGACAGCTGGGTTTTAGAGCGCCCAGCCCAAAAATGGCTTGAAGTGACTTTTTACACGTAATCTTCTGCTGTCCGTGTCATTATTTGTGCACCTGGTCTCAATATTGCCATCTCTGGAATTGTACAACAGGAGAGGTAGACATAACCTTGCCATTGCTGGGATCTGCTGGCATTCGTGATGTTAGTGCCAATGTTAAATCCCAGCAGCACCCCATTTAAGGAACTATAAGGCAGCAAATGGCCCTCTCACTGAGGTGTTGGCCCAGAAAGGAAACTCGCTCACATTTTCAGAGATAGGCCCTGGAGGTGCTGCAGTGGAGGAGGAGATCAGTGCCTTTTTTCTGCTGCCCATTGCAGGAGATTGTGCCCACCATCCTCAGGTGGACCGCACTGAGATAGCAGCCCAGCTCAATGCTGCATTGTGGGTAAAAAGGAATGCACAGTAGTTCAGCAAGAAGGTGAAGACAGGTTGTGCTATAAACACGTGTTTCATTGATATGAATTCACTGTAGCTCGTTTGATGAATTGCGAACACTGTTTCTAAAGTGTGAACTTTCAAAAATGTGCGTTGGCTAGAATGCAATTATGCCACCAATAATTTCAGCTCTGTTTATAAAGCGCAAATTTTCTTTAAAACAGGATTGCATAAGAATGCAACTACCGTGTTATAAGAAGAACTACCTATAGCGTCCTGCACTCAGCAAGGGCACCACCGTCTTCTCCCTGCTTCACCACATTCACAGGCCCATCATTAGCTCTCACTCTGCCACTGCACGCACCCCTTACCAAGGTACATGGACTACTCTCTCTCCATTGCATGTATCAATGGCCCTTGCACACCTTGACCTCCTAAACATTTCCTACCCTCTGTGCTTCCTTCTCTAGTCACTGGCGACATCTTAGCATCTTCTGTTTCAGCAACACCATGGACAGCTCTCTCTACTCCCAACCAGACTCAATCCCTTTGCCTCATTGTAGGAAATATTGTTCTACAGCAGGAATGAGAGGGCCAAGCTTGATGGAGGTAAGGTTGATGTATATAAACTCTTCACATGAACATATCTCAAGCTCCCTCTTGTAGTGACAATCAGGTCTCATTAAACGTCCATCCAGTAAGCTCATTGTGCTGTGCTCATCTCCCATTGCCATCTACACTAACTCATTCATGGAATCCCGACAGAGTGGAAATAGGCCATCTGGCCCAACAAGTCCATACTGACCCTCTGAAGAGTCTAGCCATCCAGACCCATTCCCCTACCCCTATTACTCTACATTTCCCCTGCCTAATGAAACAAGCCTACACATCCCTGAACACTATGGGCAACTTAACATGGCCAATTCACCCTAACCTGCACATCTTTGGACTTTGGGAGGAAACCAGAGTATCCGGAGGAAACCCATGCAAAAATAGGCATAATGTGCAAACTCCACACAGACAGTAGCCCAAGGCTGGAATTGAACCCAGGTCCCTGGAGGCAGCAGTGCTAACCACTGAACCATTGTGCCACCCATAAAACTGTGGAGCGGGATTTGAACCTGCAACCTTCATACTCAGCGTTAGGGTGCTACCAATTGAGCTATAAACACTGCTAAATAAAGGCTGGAGCGATCATGAAACACCTTTTTTTCCAGAAACTAAGAATTGAACCATCGACTTTTAGATCTTTAGTCTAATGCTCTCCTAACTGAGCTGTTTTGGCTGGTTATCTCTGTCTCTCACATAACTGGTTCCCCCTCTTCTATTATACAGTCACTAGCAGCATGCAATGACCCTCCACCCCAAGTAGAGCAGCACTGGAAACCCTCAGCCTGGTATGGGTTTTGGGGGGGGGGGGGGGGGGGGGGGGGGTGGTACCATGGCCCAATAATCAAGGCCTCACAATATCTCACAGGAACTGCTGTGCTTGGCCAAGGAGAGGGGACTGGGACTTAGGGTACAGGCTAGACAGAGCTCATGATTTCTGCCCATGCTCTCAGCTCCACCTCTAGCTCTGAGGAGAAAGCAGCTCAACCTTCAGATGACTAGACAACAAGGATTTCACCTGCACCCTTCTCCAGCTCAGTGACTCTCACAGCAGTGAGTTATCTTTCTAGATTAGACTTGGGAGCATGGACTGGTGGTCGCTCCACAGTTCATTCAGGAAGAAACAGCCCAAATCTGTGTCACTTTGACAACTGTTTAGGACCAGGCAACTGGTCAGCCTCAACCATAAGATGATCCCATGGTCATGGTCATTAATGACGTTGTGAAAAGACACATACAGACACAGGAATATCAGGTTAGTTTGTTAGAGGCAGCACCAAACTGGATTGAAGGATAGAGAAGCCTACTAGCTGGTTCTGGCATGCATGCCGTTGGCTATCTCCATGAAGAGGTCAGTGAATGTTATGGAGAGCCCAGTAGAGAACACTCAGTGTCAGTCATATATGGGAATGGATTGTAATCCGCCGATTGTGATCGGCATTCATGGTAAAATGAGAAGTGAGGATGTGGAACCTTAACCTCAGTCTGTGTGCCCATTCTCTCAAGGAGCCAGGGTGGTGCCAACAGGTATCCATAGGATGGAGGAGCCACACATAGACAAAGGACCCCCAAAACTTCCTCTCAAAAGTTCCAGATCTACTGGTGCCTAAATCTCCCCTCAGCCTCTTATCCCAAACCCTATAGAAGTCTACATTGAGGAGAATGAGCCTACGTCTGGAAAAAGGCCCACTATCAGTAGGCCTAGTCCCTCAAAGCCCAAACACCCCTAAGGACAGTTGGCTCAATCCTGGATGTCAATAAAGGTCAAGGGCAGAGCAAGCTCCATCCACCTAGCTGCAGAAGTCAGGACTGCACTTCAACACAGCAACATGAAGAGGAAGTCAAACTTGTCGGAGACATGTAAGTGCCATAGGTGACACACAATTGGCACCTTGCAGCTTTGTAAATATATATGCACCTGCTTTCTTAAAATGTGTGGTCTTGTGCTTTTTTGTGCTGTCAGACTTGGTTAGTTGTTCCCATGTGAGATTGAGCAGCCTCCTCAGGCATCTCAAGGATGAAGCAAGATGTAATGGCCAAGCATTGCTCATTTCTCACAAATAACTGACTTCTTCACTGCAGATGGCACCAAATATCAGGGATCTTTGAACCATGATGTCAACTGAAGCCAAGATGTTGCACCACAACATGGAGAACACTAAGGCTAAATGCAATGTGCAGAGATTATGCTATGGCCTGGTCTTCACACACCTTCCCCATTTAACATACACCTTGTGAGTAAGAATACTGAATCAGTGGTTGACCAGGGGAAGGTGTACAAATCACAGCCTCCTGTGCATTCAGTGCTCTGTAATGGAATGCTCAATTATTTCAGGACAACTTAGCAACTTACCTCGACTCTGAAACATTGAAGACCAACTGGTGATGGAAAGGTCAAATGGAGATGCCAAGCTGCTGCCAATCATGACATCAAATTTTCCCTCACCCTCCTACCTTGTGATGTTAGTGCTCTATCTCTCTGTCCCTCTCGCTCTCTCTGTCTCTGTCTGTCTCTCTCTCTCTCTGGCTGCTGCCTTCTCCTTAATGGTCAGTAGTACTTGCATTGTGTGGATATTTGAAAGTGGAACCAGTTGAAGATATTAAGTGTGTAATCAGATGGATAATGAAAGCTTGACTCAGCAACAGAAAGAACTGCAACAATAACAACCTCCTTTACAATAAGCAGAGGCTGCTTGCCAGATTACCACCAGAATGTTAAACAATTAGAAAAAGTCTAAACCCTAGCTCATGCATCTGGCAAGTGGGTTTCACTTTGGAACTCTGGTGCTCAACTTGTTTTGCTCCATTGCGCTCTCTTGGATGTTCATCCTGGTCACTGTCCTGATAATCACCTTCATCTTCATCCTCCTCCTCATCTTCACCTTCAGAAGGAGGCCTGTCGTCTATGGGGCATGGGCTATGACCTCGGTGGATTTGTGAGCAGCGTTTTTTCTCTATTTCACATCAGTCTGAAGATTTTACAAAGATGTCATTGGCCATGTTTGAATAGGGCTGAATGTCTTACTCCTGCTCCTATTGCTTATATCCTTACGTCATGTCTGATGAACCTGATGTCATTTCATTGGAAAGTAGTTGTGGACAGAACAGTGTCTATTGATGTAATTTATATTGCTTTCCAGAAGATTTTTGATAAAGGTCCCACATCAGAGACTTTTAGTGAAATTGAAAACTCATTGAATTGATGGGCAATTATTGGGAAATTTGGCTGTGAGGGAGGAAACAGAGTAAAATGGATAGGCATTGCAATTGGCAGTATGTGACTAGTGATGTCCTGCAAGGATCTTTTGGGAACTCAACTGTATTGATCTCCATTGTATTTATTAGTGACTTTATTTATGACTTCGATTGGCACAGATTCATAAAAGAAAATTTCTTTAATTGTGCTGTAAACCTCTATGACAATGACTTAGCATAAAAACCCATCTATCCAAGTTTCCAAATGTCACAAAGGTAGACCGCATTGTATTTGGAAACAGAGAATTACCAAGAGCTAAGAGAATGGTCAGAATTGTGGTAAATCAATGTAGGCAAGTGTCAGGTTATTCAATTTGGACTTGAAAAGGGTTTGAGGGTTTATGAAATGACATGGGTTAGTATGAATGGGGCTCGTGGAGTGTGTGGGGGATGGATGCAAGGGATGTGACTGGAAGAAAGATATTGGTATCATTTTTCATGAATTAGTCTGTCAGGCAGAGCCAATGTAAAGAGCCTTGTCCTTTCAGCCAAACCATATACCAGTCAAGCTACCTGCATGTTTATTTCAGGGTTGACCCCTAGGGAATGAAAATATTACATTTTTGGCCATTTTCTGATCTTCAGTCAGGTTGGTGGAACTGAGGAGTGTCTTGTGTCTGTGTTCTCATTCTGAGAATGAAAATTCAGACGCGTCAGTATATGGAACTGAACACCAGTGAGACATGGCCCAACATTGTGGTTCTCAATGAAATTACAAAAGTGAAGCTTGGAAGCAGCAAGATAGAGGCAGCGAAGAATTTCAAATGTCTTATGACAACCATAGCTCAAAAATAAAGATCAAAGCTCCATTTAATAATAAAATATAGGCTATATTAGATGAGACCAGTGATTCAGAAAGTCCAAAAACATCAGCATGAAGCTGAGAAAACGTGCCGTGCATTCACTGGTCTGTCGTGTTACAATTGAAACGTATGAGCTAAACTCGAAAGAAAACCAATGAAAAGAGAATGGCAGTGTTTGAAATGTGGGGTATGCAAGGATATTAAGACTCGGTTGGATGGAAGGAAGCTCAAGTGATTAGGTGAAATCAAGAGTAGAAGTTCAGGGATTCAAAGGGTTTGGTATGTGCAGTTATAGAAAGAACGGACATTGGAAAAGATGACCTGTCAGCCTTGTCCTGGCAACAACTGACCACAACATTAAGGGTAAAAACAGAAGAGGAAGAAGAAAAATCAGAGCTGCGGATTTGGAAAGATTGAAGATAACCAGAGAAGAAACAAATTGAGTCCAAAGGCCCCACTGTGACTGTGTTAAAAATATTAACAATGTGGGTCAATGTGAACCAAAAGGGACATCAATACTAATGAATCCACAAGAATAAAAAGTTACAAAGAATTTCATGGATCAAAAACCTAATGGAATGCTGCTGTTCCATTGTGATGTAGTCTGTGTGATTTTTGTATTTACGTAATAAAATATCAAAAATCATTTAAGTTGGATTTTTGAAATTTGAATTTGTGATGTGTGTTTTTGTCTGTGCCTGAACAGTATAGTGATTTATTCTCCTTTCGTTTCTGTAACCATTCTTGTAATTGTTTTAAAACAGTTTGATGGATTTAGCTTTCAAATCTATTTTTTTTTGGATGCATTAGGTGAGTGTACAACATAACAAGGTAAATAATTGTGCATAAAGGTATCTTAGAAACTTCAGGAATTTCACTTAAGCACAAGGAAAACACTCATAGCTTGGATCAATGCTTTTGAAACATTTTTAGCGCAGAAATCCTTGGACAAAGATTCAAATATAAAACAGTAGTCCTGCAAAAGCACGAAGATAATAAGGAATTTAGTAATAGTTCTAAATCAGAAGTGTCTGAATAAAATGCTGAAGAGATTATTTGAAACTGAAAACATTTAAACTAAGGCATATGAAAGCTCCATGAAAGGCTATCTGATCTTCCAGACTGAGGTTGTAGGAAAAGAGATTTTGTTTTCTGGTGTGAGACAAAATCTTGATCAGATGGGCCAATGGGCCAAGAAGTGGCAGATGGAGTTTAATTTAGGTAAATGCAATGTGTTGCATTTTGGTAAGGCACACCAGGGTAGGCCTTACACAGCTTATGGTAGGACCCTGGGGAGTGTTGCCAAATGGATGGACCGAGGGCTGCAGGTGTAAAATTCCTTGAAGGTGGCATCAGAGAGTGTGGTGAAGAAGGTGTTTGGTATGCTTATTTTAATTGGTCAGAGCATTGAGTATAGGAGTTGGGGCACCATGTTGTGGCTGTGCAGGACACTGGTGAGGCCACTTTTAGAATACTGCATACAATGCTGGGCACCTTGCTGTAGGAAGGATCTGTTGTTAAACCAGAAAGAGTACAGAAACAATTTACAAAGATGTTGCCGGGACTGGAAGGTTTAAGTTGCAAGGAGAAGCTGGATAGGCTGGGGCTTTTTTAAAAATTAGATTTCCTACAGTGTGGAAACAGGCCCTTTGGCCCAACCAGTCCACACCAACCCTCCAAAGAGTAACCCACCCAGACCCATTGCCCCTCTGACTAATGCACCTAACACTACGGGCAATTTAGCATGGCCAATTCACCTGGCTTGCACATCTTTGGACTGTGGGAGGAAATCGGAGCACCCAGAGGAATCCCACGCAGACACGGGGAGAATGTGCAAACCCCACACAGTCGCCCGAGGCTGGAATCGAATGCTGGACCCTGGTGCTGTTAGGCAGTCGTGCTGACCCACTGAGCCACCATGCCACCCCTTAAATAAGCATGAACGCAGTCTCCCACTACTACAAATGTTGCAGTCGAGTACCCCGCATTTGGGGACATTGCAGGCGTCAGCACACCCAAAGTGCAATGGGATAGCCTCGTCCTGGGAGAACCACCTTATTGATTATGGAATCTCTCCTAATTTTCCTGGAGCATTGGAGGCTGAGGGATGACCTTATAGAGTTTTATAAAATCATGAGGGGCATAGATGAGGTGAATAGCCAAGGTCTTTTTTCACAGGGTAGGAAAGTCCAAAACTAGAAGACATAAGTTTAAAGTGAGAGGGGTTAGATTTAAAAGGGAACTGAGGGGCAGCGTGTTCACACAGAGGGTGGTTCGTATATAGAAAGAACTGTCAGAGGAAATGGTAGAAACAGGTACAGTTACAATGTTTTAAAGACAATGGGACAGGCACATGAATGGGAAAGGTTTAGAGGGATCTGGGCCAAACACAGGAAATTGGAACCAGTTCGGTTTAGGGTACCTGATCAGCATGGATGAGTTGGGCCAAAGGGTCAGTTTCCGTGCTGTATGACTATATCACTCTACCTGTGCAAGGGATGCTTTTGTGACCTACACAAGAGGTTTTATTTTAATTAATTGGATTGTTTGTTACCACGTGTTTAAAAATCTTTGAGTTGGTGTTGTAAGTAAATGGTCGAGAGGGTGGTGCTGGAAAAGCACAGCAGCTCAGGCGGCATCTGAGGAGCAGGAAAATTGACTTTTTAGGCAAAAGCCCTTCATGAGGAATGAGGCTGGGAACCTCCGGGGTGGAGAGATAAATGAGAGGGGAGTAGGGCTGGGGAGAAGGTAGCTGAGAGTGCATGAGGTGGTCGGAGGTGGGAGTAATAGGTGGGAGTGGATAGGTGGGAAGGAAGATGGACAGGGAGGACAGGTCATGAGGGCAGTGCTGATCTGGAAGATTGGAACTGGGATAAGGTTGGGGGAGGGGAAACGAGGAAACTGGTGAAATTCACATTGATGCCATGGGTTGCAGGATCCCAAGGCAGAAGATGAGGTGTTCTTCCTCCAGTTGTCAGGTGGTTAGTGTTTTGCGATGGAGGAGGCCCAGGACCTGCATGTCCTCAGCAGAGTGAGAGGGGTATTGAAGTGTTAGGTCACGGGGAAGCGGAGTTGGTTGGTGCAGGAGTCCCAGCGATGTTCTCTGAAGTGCTCTGCGAGCAGTCTGGTTTACTCTATTTTATCTTAATTTCTTTTGCTTCATAAATGATTGAAAAAACCAAATCTGCAACTTTGCGTTCTTATGCTTTGACAAGAAACAACCTCAATAAAGCTAAGATGAATCAAAGTATGATCTATTGAGCCAGATTTCAGTCCGGGATGTGACTTGTCTGATAATAACATCAACTAAAATCAAAACACTATCTGGAGGATTAGAATATAATGGAAAACATTTGCTTTAGCTATACTGTTTCCTGGTTAGACCACATATTAGACTGTACCTGGAATACTGTGGACAGTGGACCTTAGAAATTTTTTGAAGTGAGTACAATATAGGTTTACACTGGTAACCGAGGGTTTAATTACAAAGAAAAAATATATAGATCTACGTTGTAATTACTGGAATTTGAGGATTAAGAGTGATTTGATCAACATTTTCAAAATATGACAGGGGATAGACAAACTCGATACATTAAAGGTAATTCTAATTGTTAAGGTGTCTCACCCAAAGGAGAAATAAAATACATAATAGACCCAGAACTTTCCAAAATGAAGCTTGGGTGGAATTTCAGAACTCAGATCTACCAATGGCAATTGGTGCCAAATCAATTATTAATTATAAATGTGAGATTGTAAATTTATGCAGTAAGGAAATAGAGCAAAGGTGGGATAAATATGGTGTGGGACCACAGATGAAATTAAACAATGCCTCATTTTGTTCAGATGCTGAAACACGATTATTGTAGCTGACCCATTATTGAGTATCTTAGCTTAAATATAAAATGTGGAATGACACAACATGCATTATTCACCCCAGGTAGCAAGTAATGCATTTAATGTCACATAACTGTTCTTACTCAGCACAGGTTAGAATCTTTACCTCAAACATTGCTATAATGTCATTGCACCATTAACAGTGGACCTCAGCACATCAACCTCTAAGGGTCAGAAACTAGTTTTCCATTTCTGAGGTATTGATTCAAGGTGATCCCAGACTGAGTTGATGAAAATGTTCTGTCTGATAGCAATAGTATGCACAAACTTAACCCCTTTCTTTGATTAAATGACTCACTATAAAAGCCTTCCTAACTTGTCACTAATTGCTAAAAGTGGCACATAGTCGCATGAGGAGAGGGCTCTTCTGTGTTTGAGATGGAGGTTTACTATGTACATAATAAAGTGAACATTGCTGTACACTGAACAGAGCTGTTCTCAATCTGCTGTTTGATTTTGAAGTGGGAGCCTGCATGGAAAGCTTCCAATCCATAGCATAAGCTCAACATTAGTTCAACATTTGACTGTAATCAGAAAAGGAGTATGTAATAGTTTGTGGATGTAATTCCAATCTAGCACGGAGCATCTCTGCAGCTAAGAGGTTTTGGCACAGGCTGCCTCAGGTTATATTTGCAGTATAATAATCCCTCTATGATTTTACTTTGCATCACTGACTCATTTTGTCATCCAAACCTAGTATTAAATGTTTGAGCTGAGTCTGGGATGAAACATTGTTGTGCATTACAACTGTGGAGTCCAATATACCTACTTTCCTGTCTATGGATAGATCCTGTCTTATCCATGTGGTGGTCTTGGCTTGTTCAAAGTCGAAGGGTTCGCAAAGAAAAATGCTGTTTCCTACCGGTTGCCAACTGAATATCTCAGAGCATTTCCAGCACACAAGACTTAGGAGCTGGAATAGGTAATTTAGCTTGTTCAGCCTCCTCCACCATTTGATAAGCATATGGATAATATTCTTATAGCCTTAACTGCAATTTTCTGTCTGACCCCTGCACCCTCCTATAACCCTTGGCTGCTTGGTTGATCAAAAACACTTGTATATTTAATAGCCCAGCTTTTATCTTCTCTGGAAACAAACCCCAAAGGCTAATAGACCTCCAAGAGAAAGTATTTCTCCCCATCTCAGTCTTAACGGGAGACCACTAATTTGTAAACTGTGTACCCCAGTTCTACACTGCCCCACATGGGGAAACATCCTTTCAGCATATAGCCTGTCTAATCCTTTCAAGATCACAGATTCACAGAAGAGTAACAATGAGAAAGGAGGCCCTTCAGCCCATCGTGCCTTCACTGTCTTGTTAAATGAGCATTATCTTGTGCTATCCTCCTACTTTGTCCCCATACTCTTGCACATTATTTTTTTATAAAAATAATCATTCAATGCCCTTTTGAATGTTTCTTGATTGAAACTGCCTCCACCACATTTCCAGGCAGTGCTTGCCCAACCCTAACTACTCGCTGAGTGAAAAGGTATCCCCTCACCTCACCATTGCTGTTCATTATAACTCTATGCCCTCTTGTTTAAATCACAGAATCCTCCTCACCGTGGAAATCAGGCCACTTGTCCCATCAAGTCCATGCTGACCCTCTGAAGAGCATCCCACCTAGACCCATTCCCTTATCCCTGTGACCCAACATTTTCCATGGCTAATCAACATAGCCTGCACATCCCTCGACGTTATGGGCAAGTTCCTTGGCTAATTCAATCCACCTAACCTGCACATCTTTGGACTGTGGGACCAAACCTGAGCACCCACAGGGAACCCACGCAGATTATGGGGAGAATGCCGAACACAGAGAGTTGCCGGAGGGTAGAATTGAACCTGGGTCCCTGGCACTGTGAGGCAGCAGTGCTAACCACTGAAACACTCTGCTTACCTTTTTGTCACTTTTACAAGGCGGAATAGTTGCGTGCCAATGTTTTGTAATCTCATTACCTTGATACTTGATACTCCATCCAATCTTGTGAGGAACTGGGCAGCTGCAGAGGCCTCCTGGTTCCTGCTATGTTTTGCCTTTCTATAAGCTTAATTTCACAAGGTTACGATAAATGACATGAGCGAGAAGCAAGGTAAATCTGAAATAAATGTGTTCTCTTTAATGCAGTTGGATGCTTTCAGCTGCCTGATTGTTTAATGAGTGCTATTTTAGAATAAGGATATCATTTGGAAGGGCTAATGCCAACCGTTCAGGCAGTGAAGTGTGTGGATTGGGGATTTAACCTTTTATTAAAGTTCTGTCATCAAATCTACACATCGAGGAAATGACTCCACCGAAGCATTCACTGAACAAAACAGAATAACTCAACATCCTTATTTAAATTAGTGCGATGTTTTTTTTTCAGATTAGACTTAGAATAGTGTCATGAGATACAGTAGCAGTATCCCAACCTCCGGGAAAGAAGACCAGGTTCAAATCCCACCTGCTCCAGAGATCTGTCATAAAAATACAATCAAAAGTATATAGAATTTTGAATGCTCTTATGCATATTCACAAAGTGCGAGGAAACAATGATTGTTGCGCACCTTTCTCGATATAACTTTCCCAATTCACTTACACTGTGGGGACTTGCATCTTTGGCTTCTGCTCCATGAGATCCACCACATTGCATTTTACTGCACATTATAGGAAAAGAGCTAGACCCAGTAATTTTGCTGGATAGATCTCTTATCTGTGTTGGTGATGTATTGATTCTCTTGCGGTCTGAATGCACTGAAAATGAGTTATGCATGTTTTTAAGGTTAGTTTTACAGTTCCTGCCATGATATTTATACAGCTAATCGAACAGTGGTATTGCACATTGCTCCCAGTCACTGCTGCACATGCCAATTAACTGGAGCGTTACATGACTTGGCATCTCTTACTCACAGAGCAGAAACCTCCTAATTTACTCAGTGCCATTGTGTTTCCTGAATTATGGATTCATTGAGCTCATTAAATATACAGTTAGCAATAAAGTATCACCCCTGGGCCACCTGTAGCCCACCTCCAATTTATCAGTGGTGTCCTGGCATAGTTAGTGCTTCAAGTGCCTTGACATTGCCAGTCCTGACTCTGGAATGGTGAACAGAGACCATCATGGAAATCTGCATTGGATAAAACTGAGATAAATTCCATGTCTTCTCTTGTACAGCTCGAGAGCTGAAATGTAACCTATTTTTCCCAGAGAGGTACAAGAATATGGAACCCACCACCATGTAGAATAGCTTAAATCCATTTGAGGAGAAACTAGTTTGTGACCTTTGAAGCAGGGGGACACTACCACTAAGTCATAACAGGCCTTCTACATGATAAACCATGCAGTTTGCCTTCACTACTCAAACCCCAAATTGGAATCTGTCAGATGAATTAGTATGGGGATAACCACTAACCAGGTGAGTAGGATAAATCTGAAATAAAGGGGTTGTGTTTAATGCAGTTGGATGCTTTCAGCTACTTGGTAGTTTAATGAGTGCTGGTTTAGAACAAAATGCTCTTCTGGATATTTCAATGTCTGCTTGAAGGAGCAGATGGCACCTCAGTGATAATTGGGTTGGCCGAGCAGTTTTTATGACAAAGCATATCAACCTACTTTTCAAGTTCGCTGTTCATTTCACTTTGACAGATTTGTAAAGAAACAGAAAGTTTAGGCTGATGTAAACCTTACAGCATATGAATGTGTGTCAACTCAATGCAGTTGGAGAAAGAAAAGGCTGCACATGGAGGAGATTAGAGCCAAAATGTCTGGCTCTGGAAAAGCAAAGCAGGTCAGGCAGCATCCGAAGAGCAGGAGAATCAATGTTTTGGGCATAAGCCCTTCATCAGTGGCCAGATATATTTATTTGATTTTCTTTGTACAACACTGCACTCCTGCAGTACTGCACTGAAGTGTCAGTCTGGATTGTATGCTTACTTCTGTAGCAGGACTTGAACCTGTAGCTTTCGGACTCTGTTAGTGAGACAAGCTGACATTTCTAAGCTTCAAGAAAGGCTATCGTTGTGGTAAATAATAAGCACTGTCTGACTGCTGCTTGTGAGGACTAGATAAAGCATTAAGAATTAAATCTCTGTTTTATTTCAAACACTTTCTTTGTAATGGTAAAAGAAGGATAATAAATCTTCACAAATCTTTTACTAAAAAATTTTACTATTGAGAAATTTTGCAAATTGTGCACGTTCCTGCTGGCTGTCTTCAGTTGCTCTGCGAAGAAACATCGAAACAATGTCCAGGATTTTCAAATAGTCTGATGTCTTGAAGCAAAAGCATTCATGATGGTATAAAAAAACAAGTTGGAAGCTATCAAGGAAAATTTTATTGTGTTTTAAGTCTGCAAAGTTTTTTCGTATTTTTATTTCCTTTTAAACCTTTATGTGGATGTTGAAACTTTAAGTAAAATAACAAACAAAACAATAGCGAACATGGCCAGTGTGGATTCAACCACTTCACCTTCTCCTTTGGACCTTATGACTGGATGTTCGGGATTACTGTTTTAAAAAGATACATTTTATTGAAGCATCTCATCTTGGACTCATCAGGGCAATTTGCAAAAATTATCAACTTGAGGAGGGGAAACTAACGTTTATGCTACATGAGGGGAGATTGCTGATTAGTTGGCAAGTGGATCCGGATTGACCCATGGAAAAAGCACTTATTATTAATGATTGACAGTTAACTGCTAGGTTTTGATTTACTTATAAATCAAACAGTTTGAATTGGATTGGTCAGGCGATTGCATTGACAAATGAACTAGTGAATAGCTACCTGCTCAATTGTGTTGATGTAAGCACAGTGTGTGTACATATTCCTTCTGTCACTATAAAGAACTGGTCTTATGTATTAATGCAGCTTCTAGCACAGGCAGGTACACCCCACTGTGGCCCTGACTGACAATCCTAAATTAGTCAACAATGGGATATTTAATCATTCCAGTAAATGTTGTCCAATTGCAGAACACATTTATCATTGGGCACTGTGTTCTGTATTTTCTAAGTGTCAGCAAGTTAGGTACATCAGTACCTTGTTTATTGCAACCAGCAAATGCTGTGTGATACAATTATCCAGTCTTTGGGCTATAAAGCCTCCATATCTGGCATCACAACAGCACTGAAATTAATATACCACATTACCCATTTGTGTGTTGGGCAGGATGTTTGTTTTGGCTGACAGCAGTATCCTGTTGCGAACATCACTCTTTTCACTTCTAAATGTTAGTAGTGTGAAAACAACTTCATCTGTTTCTCAAATGTTCAGATACCCCACTCTGGCAAGAGAATCTGAAGTAGCCTGTGAACTTCTCCAGACTATATGTTTTAACACCTTTTGCGAGCTCACGCAACATATTGTGAGAAATGGTCTGATCAGGGTAGCCAGTATACACTCTATTTAACCACAAAGCTTGCATGATGAACAATTAGCTTGGACCCTATTATGAGGTTGCTGATAATGCTAATCTTACTGCATGTGAAACTAGGAACCCCAATGTGTATACTGACCAGTGAAGGTAGCTTAACGATAATAGATAATCTTGTGGCTAATTTCCAAACTACAACCGCATGCTCATTTGACCGTTCCATTTCCAATGTGAATTCAAGCGCATTATAGAGCCCATTAAGATAAATAATAAAATGTTTACATGGAGGTGTGGTTTCAAATGCAGCTAATGTATCATCTAAATATTGGCAAGGGGTGAAAGGTTACATATCATTCCATCAAAGACAACTCCTCATGGAACTGGTTCTAGAGGATATCTCAGGGACAACATCAACGGTTGGGCACACATAGTATCATGAGAACAGAGCTCAACTGCATGAGTTTCTGAGTTTATTAGTTCAATAAATTCTGATTCACGCCACAGTGACAAGTCTAGACTGCCATGGTACAGTGCTGCATTGCAAGTGTCTGGACTTCCTTCAGTGGTACGTTGGTGAATAGGCCAGAAATGTCCATTGTGCACATGGAAACTGCAATGTGCAAGTCTTGTATGTACTTCATAAATGTAAACACACTGGTTTTAAACTAATTCAACATTAGATGTAATTCTGCAATTGGACAGCATTTACTGGATAAGCCTGAGGCTGTGAAGAATTAAACTGACAACAATTTAGGATAAAATCAACGAGGTAAAAACAATGACTGCAGATGCTGAAAACCAAATACTGGATCAGTGGTGCTGGAAGAGCACAGCAGTTCAGGCAGCATCCAACGAGCAGCGAAATCGACGTTTCGGGCAAAAGCCCTTCATCAGGAATAGAGGCAGTGAGCCTGAAGCGTGGAGAGATAAGCTAGAGGAGGGTGGGGGTGGGGAGAGAGTAGCATAGAGTACAATGGGTGAGTGGGGGAGGAGATGAAGGTGATAGGTCAAGGAGGAGAGGGTGGAGTGGATAGGTGGAAAAGAAGATAGGCAGGTCGGACAAGTCAAGGAGACAGTAACTGAGCTGGAAGTTTGAAACTAGGATGAGGTGGGGGAAAGGGAAATGAGGAAGCTGTTGAAGTCCACATTAATGCCCTGGGGTTGAAGTGTTCCCAGGTGGTGAGGGAGCGGCGGTGAAGGAGTCCCAGGACCTCCATGTCCTCGGCAGAGTGGGTGGGGGAGTTGAAATGTTGGGCCACAGGGCGGTTTGGTTGATTGCAATTTAGAGGTTGGTGCACTTGTGTGTACTGGAAGCTCCATGCATCAGTATACATGGTCCTGTTCTTTGCAGACAGTGAGGGCAGGTATGTGCATTATGCCTTTTTCAACAAAAGAGGTGACAGCCACTTGTTGGTTCATTTCTGAAGGCAAGGCCCTGGCAAATTAGAATTGATCTGTCTGGTTTAAAATTTAAGCAAAATCTGGCAGTTAGTTGTCAGTCATCAGTAATGGGTACATTCTCTAAGGCAGTGCCTCTACCGATTAATTAGCATTCTGCACTCAGGCAGTACAAATGTTTGTGTTCCCCTTGAACTATTATTTTTATGAAATATCTTGATGAGTCCAAGATTAAAAGCTTCAACAAAATTGAGGTAGCATGGCAGCTCAGTGGTAGCTCACATCGCCAGGGACCAGGGTTTGCTTCCTGCCTTGGGTCACTTCTTTGCGGAGTTTGCACATTCTCCCTGTGTCTACACAGATTTCCTCCGGGTGCTTTGGTTTCCTCCCACAATCCAAAGGTGTGCAGGTCAGGTGATTTGCCATGCTAAATTGCCCATACTGTCCAGAAAGTGTGCAGGTTAGTTGGTTTAGTTGTGGGAAAGGAAGGGTTATAGGGATGGGTGAGTGTGGATGGTGAGAGTGGACTGGATGGGTTGAATGGCCTGCTTGCACACTGTCAGGATTCTATGAAGACGTATCTTTTTCAGCAGTGCTTAAGGTCTGCACTACCAAGTGACCATTCATTATGGAGAAAGTGTTGCGGAAATTAAGTGAATTAGGACAATCACATTATGGGTAAGACTATTCAGGTAGCAGGTAACCACTAAATTTTGGCTACTTTCTTCAGCTGTATTGCATAATTATTTATTTTATTAACTGATTTATTAATAAACTTTATGTAGTAAGCAAAAATAGAAATATACATTGGATGAATCAACATTTGATAGAGAGCATATAAAAATGAATCAGATCTGCCTCACAGCTCCAGAGACCTGGGTTCAGACCCCGCCTCAGGCAACTGTCGGTGTGGAGTTTACACATTCTCCCCGTGTCTGCGTGGATTTCCTCCGGGTGCTCCGGTTTCCTCCCACAGTCCAAAATGTGTAGGTCAGATGAATTGGCCATGTTAAATTGTCCGTAGTGTTAGGTGAAGGGGTAAATGTAGGGGAATAGGTCTGGGTGGGTTGCTCTTCGGAGGGTTAGTGTGGACTTGTTGGGCCGAAGGGCCTGTTTCCACACTGTGAGTAATCTAATCTAATCTAAAAGATTCTTCAAGAGCTAGCTATCAAAGTTCAAGGATACAGAAAATAGAATCAAGAATAGGCCTTTCAGCCCTTCGAACCTGCTCCACCATTCAATAATATCATGTCTGATCATACAACTAATTTCCCTGTTCCACTGTCTCTCCCTATCCATTCAACCCTTTAGCTCTCAGAACTAATTCTAACTCCTCCTCGAAAACATTCAATATTTTGGTCTCAAATACTTCCTGTGCCAGAGAATTCCACAGCCTCACGATGCTCTGGGTGAAGAAAGTTTTCTTCATCTCAGTTCTAAACGGCCTACCCCCTTTCATTAAACTGTGACCCCTAGTTCTGGACTCTCTGGTGATCAAGAACTTCCTGTTACCCCAGTTTTCCCTGTCTCGTTCTGTTAGAATTTTGTAGATTCCCTTCAAATGTATCATCATTCTTCGAAATCTCAGTGAACATAACCATTATCGATCCAGTCTCTCTTCATATGTCAGTCCTGCCTACCCAGGAATCAGACTGACAAACCTGTCAGGAGATCAAAACTGCACACAATACTCCAGGTGTAGACTCCCCAAGGCCCTGTACAATTGTGGGTTCACGGTGGCTCACTACTGCCTCACAGAACCAGGAACCCAGTTTTGATTCCAGCCTCAGGTGACTGTGTGGAGTTTGTACATTCTTCCCATGTCTGCAGGGTTTTCCTTTGGGTGCTGTGATTTCCTCCACAGTACAAAGATGTGTAGTTTAGGTGGATTGGCAATGGGAAATGCAAGTTTACAGGGTTAGGGATGAGGGTTTGTTTCTATGTAGGATGCTCTTTGAAGGATTAGTCATAGAGTCAAACAGCATGGAAACAGACCCTTCGGTTCAACCTGTCCACGCCGACCAGATATCCCAACCCAAACTAGTCCCACCTGCCAGCACCATCCCATATCCCTCCACACCCTTCCTATTCATAATCCATCCAGATGCCTTTTAAATGTTGCAGTTGTACCAGCTTCCACCACTTCTTCTGGCAACTCATTCCATACACATACCACCCTCTGTGTGAAAAGGTTGCCCCTTAGGTCTCTTTTATATTTTTCCCCTCTTACCCTAAACTTAAGCCCTCTAGTTCTGGACTCTCCCACCTCAGGGAAAAGACTTTGTCTATTTATCCTATCCATGCCCCTCATGATTTTATTAACCTCTATAAGGTCACCCCTCCGCCTCCGATGCTCTCGGTAAAGTAACCCCAACCTGTTCAGCCTCTCCCTATAGCTCCAATCCTCCAACCCTGGCAACATCATTGTAAATCTTTTCTGAACCCTTTCAAGTTTCACAACATCTTTCTGCTACGATGGAGACTCAATGAGCTGAATGGCTTGCTTCCACACTGTAAGGATGATAAGATTCTTCTATAATTGCTGCATGTCATCTCTCCAAGTCAATCCTTGCACTATGAAAGCCTTTTACCTTCTTTACTGCCTTGCCGCCCCATCATACTTACTTTCAGTGACTGGTGTGCAAGGACACCCGGGTCTCATTGTACCTTATCCTTTCCCAATCTATCCCCATTCAGATTAGAATCTGCCTTCCTGGCTTTTCTACCAAAGTGGATAACCTTATATTTATTAGTCATTGTCTGGAAATGTTCCAGGAAAATTTATTGTCCGTTTTTCCGTTATCACTCTATTTTAGCTGTTCCAGCCCTGGATTCTAACTGCTCAAGTAATTAGTTTGTTTGTTTAATGATTTTTGAGTCTTTGTTTAAAGTTTCCACACATGACTAAGTAGAACAGAGACAAAAACAAATGTAGTTGGAAAAACTCAGCAGGTCTGGCAGCATCTGTGAAGAGAAATCAAGGTCAATGTTTCGGGCCTGGTGACCCTTCCTCAGAATTTCCTCAAAACTGGACCCAAAACATTAACTTTGATTTCTCTTTGCAGATGCTGCCAGACCTGCTGAGTTTTTCCAGCAACTTATGTTTTCGTTTCTAATTTACAGCATCTGCATTTTTTTTCAGTTTTTATAAAGTAGAACAAAGGTCCAATACTAACTGGTGGAAATTTGACATTGCAATCACTGCAAGTGATCTAATAGTTAGAAAACAAATCCCTGATTTTTAGTCTGTGGAATAAAGAACAATCACTTGATCATTGAAACCATGCCCCATATATGGAGATTACAGTACAGAAACAGGCCATTCGAGACAGTAAGTTCTTTCATTCTCCAGTTAGGCTTCCTTTTATGTTATTTCATCCCAGTCCATAAACATCTCCTCCTCTTTCTTTCTTGATCACATACTTAGGGCAGGTTGGTGGCTCAGTGTTTAGCACTGCTGCCTCACAACACCTAGGACCCAGGCTGGAAGCTACCCTTTGGCAACAGTCTGTGTGGAGTTTGCATGTTCTCCCCGTGTCTGCGTGGGCTTACTCCCATAGTCCAAAGATGTACAGGTTAGGTGGATTGACTGTGGGAAATGCAGCATTACAGGGATAGGGCTGGGTGGGATGCTCTTTGGAGGGTTGGTGTGGAATCGATGGGCTGAATGGCCTGCTTTCACACTGTAGGGATTCCATGATTATTGAGCTTCCCCTTAAGGTCCCTCTATGCTATTTATTTTCACTTCTCTGTGGGCAGAAATGTACAAGGCCCCCTGCTGGTGAATTTGCGGGTGGCAGAGGAGGGAGCCTGCAGCAAATTGCTTGTATGGCCTTACTATTTGTTGTCCCCCCACCCCCAACCCCCAAAATGCTCACAATCCCTTAGCGGGATGGAATGCTCCTATATAGACCCATCTGCTCACGTGTGCACTGATTGAAGGACTGGTGTGGCCTGCAATTTATTTTTAAGATGATGTCTTTGTGGGTCATAAGTAGTAAGAATGATTCTTTGGCTCCTGGAAGAAGAGTTCAGGGCCTTCCCAGTGATCGATTCCACTCCTGCTTTGTGCCCGGGATTCCCATTCACTGGATGCAATTACCAGAAATGCCACTGGCTCTTTCCAATGGTCTGTTCCGACCATCTGCCAGCACACTCCAGCTGCTACTTCCCACTGATTCGCAATCATTCTTGTCAGGTTCAGGAAATTGTCTGATATATATTAATGAGATCCTGACATTAGGTTTTGTCCACACTGCCTTTCCCCAGTTCACCTCACACCCCTATTTAAAATAGACACCAAAGGCTAACGTCTTACTTGAGATGAATTTTGGGAAGTGGCAACCTTTTAATCAAAAGTGAGCCAGAGACATAGCAATATTGCATTTGATGGCTGGTTAGCTATATTTGCAGACCTTAATTCACTCAAAATCACTGCCACTGTATTATTGATGGTGCTTCAGCTGAGTGTACCTTTTATAATATTCCATTGTTCATCCTCCAAATATTTGCTGAAATATTAATTAAAAGAGAAGGAATGCCTAAAGGGAGAGCCTACAGTACAAAGTACTACCCAACATGCATTATTGAACAAACAATGAAGAATGTAATCCTGAATTCCAAGAGCTATCTTTGATTCTGTGAGGCATTCTCCCTCCTGTGGAGACCCGTCGTTGATGGTCTTTTGTTGCTGCATCTGTATATTGTGAGTTAGCTTGAGCCTATTCGAAGGTCCATATTAAATTATATGGACATCGTCATTTCAGATTGCCTTCGTAGATGATATAAGATGAGGCAAGGGGTAATATCCAAAGTGTACCAGGTACCACCAGATGGACGCCCCTTGGGGTAGAAATCCATCTGGGACTGAGCAGTGATCAGAAAACTGGTCACAACTTGTCAGCAGTTGGCACTAGATGGACACGGATAAATTGCAGCAAAATCCTTTCACCTTGCCACATATTAATACATTGTACAGATAAGTCTTCAAACTTTAATCTATGACTTATGGTCATTTTCTGTTTATTAATTTCTGCTGAACAACCTAAGCTCACTTTTTGTTTTTGTTTTATTAAATTTGTTTGTGTCATGCAGGAACCTGGCAAATCGATTCCCCTTTCTGTTCAGTTTCTGGAAAATGGTATTGCTGGATAGAATTAGATTTTAACTTCAACTAAATTCTTTTCTCCTAACCCCTCCCCCACCCCTGCAATCCAGAAGCATAGGGCCCAATGTTAACTGATTCAATGGGTGGGTTTGGGTCAGTTGCTGGGGATTAAAGTTCTGGAAATGTTTTATGATACAAGCCCGCTTTCCCTCCAGCCCATTTCTGCTTTAAACTGAGGTCAGAAGGAGAGCAGGTGACCAATCTGATCCAATGTGATGGATTAGAATTTTAACCATGACAATGTGGCCATGTGCATCATTACCATTCAGTTTTGAAATGTAATAGCTGTTAGCAGGGTTCCAGAGCATCAGGAATACATGTGTTATTAATTTCTTTATATATGTCTTTGTACTCATCCTGTTCTGAAATCTTACCTCTGGAGCAGGTGGAACTTGAAGCCTCCTAATCTAGAGACAGGGACGATATCACTGCACCTCAAGAGGCTTTGAAAAATCTTGTTCAGATACATTGATGAAGATATTGGTAACTTAGATATTTATCACAAGAGAGGGCTTTTGTGGTAGTGTTCCTTCCTTTGGGCCTGGAGACCCAAATTGAGGTCCCACCTGCTCCAGAGGTATGTAATAACATCTCTGAACAGGTAGGATAGAAAGCTCATTATAATGAGAGATGGAGTGTCTTTGGAGAGGAAGCATGTGGTGTTTACTGGACTTCTGTCCCAGGTGGGCCCCACATCGATTAGAATGTGTACGCACTACCCAAGACCAAACTTGTTCATCTCAGTTTCATTTAGAATTTTGACTCTTGTTACAGTGCTCCTTTAAGCAGTTTTCACATATTAATTTGACTTGATTTGTATCATTTAATATGTTTTTATAAGAGACTGGGAGGGTGAGGCTATTGTGGCACAGTGATAAAGTATCAGCCTCTGGGCTAGAAGGTTAAGGTTCAAGTCACACCAGCCCTGGAAGTCTGTCCTGACGTGTCTGAACAGGTTCAGTGAATAAACCCATTTAGGGAAGTGTTCATGTCCACTTTCATATTTTGCTGACTGGTTTGGGATTAGATTAACATCCTGCAGTGTTCCTGAATGGGAATCCGATGGATTCTAGTTCTTCACAAGTACGCTCGAGTGCCTTCACACCAATGCCTCCCAGAGCCCAAAGCTGTGCAGGTTAGGCGGATTGGCCATGGGAAGTTGTCTGTAGCCTCCAGGGATGTGCAGGTTAGGTGTATTAGCTAGGGATAGAATGGGGGTTTGAGTGGAATGCTCCCTAGAGATTGGTGCAGGTTCATTGGGATGAATAGCCTCATTCCATGTTGCAGGAATTCTATGATTTTGCTGCATATGTAACCTCTAGTGCCATCCTCACAAGCAACCTTCTCCCTGAGGCTTTTAGCCTCCCCTCCAGCATCAATATACCACAGTCTCTCTCTCTCTTTTACCCAAAAGTCCACAACTCCAGCACACCATGCCCCAAAGCCCCCTGACCCTGTCAGGCTGCACATATAGTTGTAGCTGAGGTTTTTGTTTATTTATTTATGGGATGTGGACATCGCTGGCTGGTGAGCATTTATTGCCTGTCCCTAGTTGCCCTTGAGAAGGTGGTGGTGAGTTGCTTTCTTAAACCGTTGCAGTCCACCTGCTGTGGGTTGACCCACATTGCCATGAGGGAGGGAATTCCAGGAGCTTGACCCAACTACAGTGAAGGAATGGGGATATATTTCCAAGTGAGGACGGTGAGTGCCTTGGAGGGGAACTTGAAGATGATGGTGTTCCCATATATCTGCTGTCTTTGTCCTTCTATATAGAAGTGGTCATGGGTTTAGAGTGTCTTTGGTGAATTTCAACAGTACACCTGGCTACACAAAATGTAAGTCATATATTCGCCCAACTTACAACCTTCCTTGTCGTCTGACATCCAACTATCCCCCCCCCCCCCACCTCACCATTTGACCTTTAATTCCAGTCTCTTCCTCAGGTCTCTCTGGGTGACCCAGCCTCCTGATCTTGCTTCCTTCTTTTCAAATCCCACCCCTCCCCACTTCCCGGAAACAGGTTGATTCCTACTCGCCTGGTTCTCAATGCAGACCTGCTGTGATAGCCGCCAGTGATCTGCTTCCCCCCACAATCTCCACACCTCCCCCCAAACTCTCATAGTAACTCTCTAACTGGTGAAGCAGCTTGACAGTCTACAGTGGGACTTATTGTGGTATACCATCAAATGGATGTCATTATGTTTGCTGCAGACATACCAAGAGGTGTATTGTTGCAATATGTCACGTGATTCAGACACAGTGAGGAATATTCCAGCTCAGCTTTGTGGACATGTTCCCCAACTGTGTATCACTGCTACCAACTTCTCGACTCTTACTAAATGGCTTTAGGTATTTTTGTGTTAACCAATCTCTGATGTGTGCCTTGATGTTTATATTTGATTGGATTTGATTGGATCTGATTTATTATTGTCATATGTAGAAGAAGGTTCCTGAAGAAGGGCTGATGCCCGAAACGTCGATTCTCCTGTTCCTTGGATGCAGCCTGACCTGCTGCGCTTTTCCAGCAACACATTTTCAGCTATTGTCATATGTACCAAGATACAGTGAAAAGTATTATTTTGTGTGCTATCCAAATCATATCTTACAAAAGTACATCAGGGTAATAGAACTGAAAGCAGAATATAGTGTTATTGTTGCAGAGAAGGCGCAGAGAGAGATCAACTCTACTAGATGGGAGATCCGCTCCTAAGTCTGATAACAGCAGGGAAGAAGCTGTTCTTGAATCTGTTGGTAGTAACACAAAGGGAAAAAAAAAAGCAGGATTAGCACCTGCTGACTCAGTAGTACCCAAGTCACCAACTCATAAAGCTAGCAATTGAGTCTTTTTTCAGTCAAAAAGCATTCATTTGTTTTTGGTTACATTTTGAAACAAGTAAAATTGTCTGTCTTTGTTACAGTTGCCAGTGAAGATCTGCAATCCAGCTTATACTTTGTCAATGGATCTCTGCAAGAGGTAGTCTTCGCCAGTACCATGGGGACATTGTTACCATGCCCTGCATCAGGGAATCCCCCAGCAACCCTGCGCTGGTACCTAGCAACCGGGGAAGAGATGTACGATGTCCCAGGGATCCGACACGTCCATCCAAATGGCACTCTCCAGATCTTCCCTTTCCCTCCTTCAAGTTTTAATAACTTGATCCACGATAATTCGTACTATTGCACAGCAGAAAATCCTTCAGGGAAAATTAGAAGTCAGGATATTCACATTAAGGCTGGTGAGTATCATATTGATAATTTTGGATAGTGAGAGCGATAATGATCATATTACAATTGGAACCCTCTGCAGGCGAGCTAGGGACCGTGACTGAGTCACAATGTTGAACTTCTCTTGGGTTACATATTTGCTTAGTAAGGATCATGGGTTGAACAGCACTGGAGAAGGCCATTTGGTCCTATGTATCTCAGCCAGTTCTTTGCAAGAGCTACCCAATGAGTCTCACTCCATCACTCTATTCCACAAACCAACTATTTTTCATTTTCACACTTGTATGAATTAATTTTCCAAAATATGATTGAGTGCTATTTCACTTATTATTTCAGGCAATGCTTGCTGCTTGAAAAGAATTCTCCTCACATCCCAGATCTGTGTCCTCTGGCTACCAACCGACCAACCTTTCTACTTCAGAGTTCTGTAGTATCGCCACAAACAGAAGTCCCTCACCATTGGTCCAAGTCTAATAAGTCTTTTCTACCCTCTTTCCAAACACTTCACATATTTCCTAAAGTGTGGTACCCAGGACTGAAAACAATTAGGTCACATGACAATGTCACAGAGGATCAGGCTAATGGTTTCAGCCTCAGCTTCAATCCCACCGAAGAAAATGGTGGAAGGTTGAAACGTTAGGAATTGGGTGGAAGAGGAAATTCTATTTGTGGAAGTCGGGGGAGGGGATGCTGGGCTGTATGGTCAATCCTCCAATGGGATGGCGGGGGCAGTCTATCATGGATGTGAAGTAGAAAAGGCATCAATTGGAGTTGTGTGGAGGATGGTCTGGGAGTGACCTGCGAATCCAGGTGAGGGAGGAAGGTCAGGGGTCAAGGTTGTGAGGAGGAAGAGACCTGAGGGGAGGTACTTTAATGGCTTCTTGGGGAAACATGAGGAGGCAGAAGGTCAGACAAAGCATAAGGGATCAGACTTAAAAGGTTAGGGGTGAATCAAAAGCTTTGTTTCAGTGGACTTGAGTTTAGGGGGCAGTGGTTCACAGTGAGGAGTTCACTAGTAGGGGAGCTACATGATCATGGAGATTTCACAGAAGGGAGATGTGAAGGAATTTTTCAAGCCAATGGGTGGCATGGTGGCACAGTGGTCAGCACTGCTGCCTTACAGCGCCAGAGACCTGGGTTCAATTCCTGCCTCAGGTGACTGACTGTGTGGAGTTTGCACATTCTCCCTGTGTCTGTGTGGGTTTCCTCTGGTTTCCTGCCACAGTCCAAAGATGTGCAGGTTGGGTGAATTGGCCATGCTAAATTTCCTGTAGTGTTAGGAGTATGGGTGGGTGGCAGGTCAGTGTGGACTTGTTGGGCCAAAGGGCCTGTTTCCACACTGTAAGCAATCTTTGCCTTGGGGAAACTTTTAAGGCTTTTCTAACATTTAGGAATCTAGCATCTGACTGTTGTTCATGCTGAAAAGCTGCAGGTCATTGAGACTCGCAGACTCATTATCTAACTGGAAATTCTAACTGTCTACCTTGAATAGGGCTGTTTGCCCACCTGCCCTCCAGCCTCCATTGAAACTGGAGATGGTTGGCATTGATGCTGGTTTGGGTCAGCAGACAGATTTGACAGACAACATCTCAGCCTTACCGCACACTTCTCACACACAAACCTACCTTCCCTTTAGGATAAAATCATCCTCAAGTTCAGTTCAGGTTCAGATGGGAGAAAAGTTATTTCTTCACAAACTTAGCAATTTGCCCTTGAAACTTACTGATGGATAGGTTTAAACGTATGTTTAAACAGCGTAGCAAATTAAAATCTGTAAAAATAAATACTGGATTGCGAGAAATATGTAACAGGCACTTCAGTGCCTGAAACAGGCACAAACAGGTTAATATCTAAGGGGAGACATTTTGCAAATGTCATTTTCAAATATGAATGTCTCCTGTGACATCATTATTAATTGCCCATCCATACTTGCTCTTGCAAAGCCACCTTCTTGAATCACTATGTTTCATGGGACCACTTTAACTCCAGTCATTTCTTCCAGTCTATGAAGGAATACACTTCATGCACCTTTGCAGTTCTGATGGCTATCTCCCAAAACAGAGTTTAATTTCTTTACTCCTTTCACTTCCTCCTTCAGAATTTTTGTTTTACAGGAAGTGTTCATTTTCCTTTTCTGAGCTGGTGTCAAGTCATAGAGATGCACAGCATGGAGACAAACCCTTCTGTCCAACTTGTCAATGCCGACCAAATATCCTAAATTAATCTCATCCCATTTGCCAGCATTTGGCCCTTATCCCTCTAAACCTTTCCTATTCATATACCCATCCAGAAGCCTTTTAAATGTTGTAATTGTACCAGCCTCCACCACTTCTCCTGGCAACTCATTCTGTACATGCACCATCCTCTGAGTGAAAAAAATAAGCCCTAGGTCCCTTTTAAATCTTTCCCTTCTCACCTTAAACCTATGTTCTCTAGCTTTGGACTCCCCTGCCCTGTGAAAAAGACCTTAGCTATTCACCCTATCCATGTCCTCATGATTTTATAAACTTCTATAAGGTCACCACCCAGCTTCTGATGCTCCACGGAAATTGGCCTCAGCCCATTCAGCCTCTCCAAACCCAGCAACATCCTTGTAAATTCTTTCTGTACCCTTTCAATTTTAATAAGATCTTTCCTGTAGTAGGGAGATCAGAATTGAACATAGTCTGACCAGTGTCCTGTATAATCACAATATCACATCCCAACTCCTATACTCAATGCACTGACCAATAAAGGCAATACATGAGAGGTTCTAGTAATGAAAGAGCAGTATACTAACCTCATGCAACATTCTTCGATTCCATAAAGCCAGTTGAACAGGAGTCCATCTTTACACATGTCTACATTTATTTACAAAGTTACATGTTATAAGCATATACCTCCTTTGCCATCAATGGTTGTGTCAATCTGTTTATACTTATATCGGCTCAAGTGAATTCTCAGTTAAGGCCTACTAACTTCAAACAATTGAAGAGTCTTTTAATATCTAATTAACAGGAATAGATATCTCAAACGTATGGAAAATCCATGTGTAGACCAATTGAATTGAGTTTTGATTAAATTATTCTGTGTAACTTTAATTGCCTGTATACTCAGAATCTCACTCTCCTCCTCTTGGACTCACTTTCATACCAGACTTTGATCACCTGACCTATTTGCATCATTGGCAGGGCCCGCAGCTTGTCTGACCCATCTCCCTTGCTCCTGGCTTGACCCTTTTCTCTCCCTCCCAAGGCTCCCCTTGTCTTTACTTTCCACTCCACTGCTTATCACATTTGAAGAATCATCTGTGCCATTTCTGCGACCTCCAGGATGCCACCATAAAACACACCATCCCCTCCTGTCCCCGGAATATCTCAGGGACCGTTCCTTTTGTGACCTCCTTATCCACTTCTTCAGGATGACTAATTGTTCCTTATCCACCATGGCACCCTCCTATTCAGAACTTCCTCCTCTCTCCTCACTGTGCTAGGCACAAAATATACCTTCCAGCTGAAGCAACATTTTACTTGTTCTTCTTTTGATCTAGCTTATTGCATTCTCTACTCACAAGGTGGTCATCTTTACATCGATGAGACATTTGAAGAACATCTCTTCTTTGTTTAGTCATTAACAAGATGTGGGCAATACTGGTTGGGCCAGCATTTGTTGCCCTGTGGGCAGTTAAGAGTCAACCACATTGCTGTGGGTCCGGACTCACATGTAGGCCAGACCAGGTAGGAATGGCAGTTTCCTTCCCTAAAGGACAATAATGAACCAGATGGGATTTTCTGACAATCATCAATAGATTCATGGTCATCATTCGAGTCTTAATCCAGACTTTTACAATTTAAACTTGGGTCCACAGAACGTTCCCTGGGTTACTGGATTAACAATCCATCTTGAATACCACTAGGTCGTTGCCTCCCTAGGTTTGTAGGAATGACTGTAAGCCACCTTGCTGTCATGCTGTTTCCATCCTGGGCCTGATGTAGTGCTCTAGCTAAGTTCAATGCCATCTGGAGGAACCTAATTTTCCATTTACACTTTACACTCTTCAGGACTTCACAGCTTGAACACTGCCTCCATTTTGATTACACCACATTGCGGCTTGTTTTTGTCTTTGTTGTTTTTACCCCCGGCATTACTGAACTACCTTCTCCAATTTAAACCTCTCACTTATACCTATTTTACAACTCAATATATCCTTTACCACCACGATCACTTCCTTTGTCTTTTGCCGTGTGCACCTACATCACCTGTTCCACTCATTTCTCTCCCCTTACTGTCAACATCATTTTCCAATTCCTTTCAGTTCTAAGGACTCCAAAAGTTAACAATACATTGCTCTCCATAGATGCTACTGTGTTTCTCCAGCATTTTCTGTGTATATCTTGTTGCTTGACTTGGTATCAATTTAGAGTATTTTGTTATATTAAGGGGACAATGTAAATACAAATGGATATTGTTGCTTAATGGCACAATGGTTAGCACTGCTGCCTCATAGTGCCCGGCACCTGGGTTCACTTCTAGCCTCAGGTGACTGTCTGTGGAGTTTGCACATTCTCCCTGTGTCTGCGTGGGTTTCCTCTGGGTGCTTCGGTTTCATCCCACAGTCCAAAGATGTGCAGGTTAGGTAAATTGACCATGCTAAAATTGCACATAGTGTTCAGGGATGTGTAGATTAGGTGCATTAGTCAGGGGAAAAAGTAAAATAATATGGTAGGGGAATGGGTCTGGGTGGTTTAGTCTTTGGAGGGTTGGTATGTACTTGTTGATTGCAATGGCAAATTGTAGGGATTTTTTATTCTCTATGAATTTTGGTACTGTTTGACAACGTTAATCCAATTATAAATTTTGTCCTCAGTTTTAAGAGAGCCCTATACAGTCCGCGTAGAGGACCAGAAAGCCATGCGGGGGAACGTAGCAGTCTTCAAATGCATTATCCCCTCCTCTGTGGAGGCTTATATCACTGTAGTGTCATGGGAGAAAGACACAGTCTCACTTGTCTCAGGTAAGGTCAGGTTTTGCTTCTTTTGTACCTGCCCTAAAGCAGAAATGTTCATTGTGACAAAAAAAATGCTTTGCTCTGTGTGCAAATATTCAACTTCTTCACACACTGAATGATAATCCAATGAATGCAAGCATTGAAACTGAAGGATTGTACATTTTCTAACTTCCCTGCTCATCAAGCCTAATATTTTATGTGGATTGCAATGGTAATGGAACTTCTGGACAGCTCCAACAATGTGGTCATAAGGTTTTGCTACTGTTCAGTGACCCAATTTGTCAGAGTAAGATATCTGAGGCAACTCTTCTAACATTGGTCTCTAGAAGTAAGCTAGGTGCTTGTCATGTGAATTATTGAGCATCCACCATCTCTAAATTTTCCAATGAGGAATTCAATGAGGTTTTCTCCAGAACGTAAACTATAATCATTTGAATCATAATGTGTGCGATTGATGTGGAGGTGGCTTTGCCTTCATCTGGAATGGGTTTGCTCTGATGATCCATTTGGTAAATGGCAAGATGTGGCCATGGAAAGCTGTGAAGACTCTTCATTGCATAGGTTATATGTTGTTTGACAGCTTCATATTAATAATGCTGCATTTTACCTATCAGGTAAGCCATTTGGAGGAGGTATAACTAACTCAGCTTTCTGTAACTTCAGCATATATAGGATTGTGAATCACGTACTAGGACTTGAAGCAGTTACTGTTACTGTTGTTATTTGTCTTCATTCTGGACAGGTTGGACAGGCTCTGATGACTGGCACAGATTCACAGGGTGTATTCCCTCACTGGTGTGAATTACATGACAAATTATATTTTAGTGCAGCTGATTTACCATGGCACTTATTTTTTAAATTGTAAAATTTACATTATGATACTCTACAATTCTACAAAGTGTCTGTGGTAACTGTGGGAAATTGATGCGGTCAGTGATTTCTAGCGAGTGTTACAAACCTGTGCAGATTTGCACAACTCGGTGCCCTGGCATTTACCCAGGTGACCAAGAATTGGTTAGCCAATATTGATGTGAAGCTGCTGGTGTTGGACTGGGATGGACAAAGTTAAGCATTACACAACAGCAGGTTATCGTCCAACAGGTTTATTTGAAAGTACAAGCTTTTGGAGCGCTGCTCCTTCATTAGGTAGCCTGACAAAGGAGCAACACTCCAAAACCTTGCACCTTCAAATAAACCTGTTGGACTATCACCTGGTGTCGTGTGATTTTTAACTTTAGCCAATAATGACATACAGCAACCATGCATGATCCTGACTCTGCCCAGCAGTGTCCCCTGATGCTAAGTGACTGAACATTTACTTCCCAGTGGACAATTTGAAGTTGTCTGATCAATGGATTCTTGTCTGTGATAACGAGTTGATTATGGAAGATCTCAATCCACCAGAATGCCTTTCACAATGCAAGAAATGCATTAATCAATATTCCTTCATTTTTCCCCTTCAACATAAATGCAGAAAACCTTTTTTTATGTCTGACATTGAGATTCCTCTAAACTATAATCATTTGAATCATAATGTGGCCCTGAGCTTCACATTCAACAATTACCCGAACTTATGACTCTCATCCTGACTCCAGAAATTATGTCTAAAGCTGGGCTGCTCTCTTTTTAAGAAACACATTGTGATTTGTGCTCTGTGGTATCTCACTGCCCTATCTAAAATTGGGAATGATTACATTATGGCTGTGGATCTTCTTAAGAGGAAAATAATGACTAGACAGTTCAACTGTAATGGCTATAGTTTATTTCTCTTGTTCACTAATCAGCAGTTCGGGAAAAGTTGCTCCCTAAAAAAAATTAGGTAATTTGTGATGCCTTCTTGTGAACTTTGATTGAATGTTCCTCATTTTCACTGAGAGATTATCAAGGGAGTAGAGAGTCTGAGCAAGTGACAGCATTGTGAACAGTTATCTAAGAGTGGGATCAGTGTATGAAGCCCAAGAGACCATCCTGAAATCCTGCAAAGGTCATGAAGCTTATTAACCTTTGCTTGAAACCATGGCGATTAGAAACAGAAAAAGTACAGAGCACTCTCCAATAAAGAGACTCTGCCCTCCTGCTCATAATAGTCTGGTTATTTTTAAACCTAGATTTGTTTTAAAATTGACCAAAAAATGCACACTGACCAATATGTAAATGGATTTTGATCAATGAAGAAGAATAAAAGGGCTTGGCCTTTCCATCATTTCTTTGGTGGTGGACAAACCCAGTCTTTTGTCTGCAAAAAATATGGCAAAGTGTTGTCTTATATAATTGATCCAGCATGATCCCTCCAATTGATCCACTGCAGACACTTATTGTTACTGAATACTGTGACAAAGATGCCAGCAAACACACTGAGTTTGATTTAACTGGGGTCACAATCACTTGCCTACAATTTTAAGGTCTATAAATATGTCTACATTTAATACCACTGAGGAGATATTTTTAAACAGGCATGTGTCAAGGCAAGCCCTAAGGCCTTGAAAGGTCAGGGGTCAGGAAAGCTACTGACATTTGCTGTGAAAGGTCAGCAACAGGTAAGAGTAGTTGGTAAATTGCTCAAATAGTTTTATGTTTTTTTTTAGTGCACTTGTCAATTGGTTAATGGGGGTGTGATGAAAATCAGACTAATTTTCTTAATAAATAAAGTTTAGAGACATGGCAATGTTCCCCTTTGGTATCCCTTTGAGTGCACCTGCACCACTGGATATTCAAAGCTTTTTTTCTTAATCTTGATTTTGCTTTTCTAATGTTAAAAGTTTGATCTCAGCACCTGAGGAAGACGGGCGTAGAATATGTGAGATTGTACCAAAATGTCTGAGGTTGAGGGAATTTATTAATGACAAATAATCTCCTTCGCCCTTCCCATCACCAGAAGCTTTGAGTTGTCACAAACTCTTCCCTTATTTATTTACTATGATGCACAAGGGAGAAGCTTGTGTTTTCTCGAAGACTAAGTGTGAGATTAAAAGAGGGAGGAAATTCTGTGGGCTGGACCAACTATCTCACACAATCGGGCTCTTCTCAGCTCACACCCAGCCAATTTAATGAGTGGGCAGGTAGGAGGTTCTCCTCTCCATACCTTGGGGATGTCTTTTCTGATCTCTGGACAGCACTCCACTCTCTACAACCCAGGAGCATCTCTCAATCTCTGCTCATCACCCCGTTAGAGACATCAGAGACCAGGCAAAAAGTAACACAGTACTTTCGTGACTGCCTTCCTAGAGGTTCTCCTGGAATGCCTTCACGAAAAAGAGCTTTTTCCCTAATGACGGCAACTGGAAACTATCCTGAACGATGAATGCAACTTGGGACAAAGGTGCCTGTGGGCATGCATATCAAGAATAGAAATATTTCGAAGTGGGGATGTCTCCCACAAAAGGAGCACATTATGGAAAGTTTGCCTCAGCCAGCACCTTTTTTTTTGGAGTGGCTGAAGTTTTGATTATGAAAACTACTTTGAAGAAGTTTACATTGACACCTTGGTGACAACTACTGAGGTCAGTCCTTACAGCCACATCAGTTAATCAGTTAATATTGAAACTGTTTTTGAGCGTTGCATTTTTATTCAAATCCATTTTTCAGCATTGGATGAGAATAGAACATTTATAGAATAATTAGCTACCAGAGAAGAGGTGAAGAGTAGTTGATTGGCACTGGACAGTCAGGACTCAGAAGTCCTAGGAAACTGAGGGAGTAGGAAGGTCTGAAACAAAAATAAAAATTCTGCAGAAACGCAGCAAGTTGACGTCATCTGTTGAGAGAAACCAACATTAACATTTAAACACTAGTGATCCTTCTTCAGAGTAGGAAAGGTGCTGGCTTGGAGTCTGTGGAGGCTATGAGGAGCTCAGAGCATTAATTCCTCAATGCAGAGGAGAGAGTGGATGCTGAAAAGCCACAAGCAGTGCTTCCTTTTTACAGCTGAGCAAGATTCAGGAAAACCCAGGGGTAGTTCCAGCTTGGGAAAGCTAGCTATCAGCAAAATGCTGGAGTTGTGCTGGTAAATAAGTGCTGCGGTACAGTTTTAGGGCCCAGGTGAACATGAACTCAGAACAGGAGGGTGATCAACCAGAAAAGGAACAATGTGAGGCAATCCATAATAGGGTGATTTTTGAGAGGAAATTTCAAGGCCAGATTAGTAAATCCTTTGTGAATTTTAATGAAATAAGATGCTCTAGATTAAATTAGATTAGATTCACTACAGTGTGGAAACAAGTCATTTGGCCCAACAAGTCCACACCGACCCTCCGAAGAGTAACCCACCTAGACCCATTCCCCTAAATTTTACCCCTGACTAATGCACCTAACACTATGGGCAATTTAGCACGGCCAATTCACCTAACCTGCACATCTTTGGACTGTGGGAGGAAACCGGAGCACCCGGAGGAAACCCATGCAGACACGGGGAGAATGTGCAAACTCCACACAGACAGTTGCCCAAGGTGGAAATTGAACCCGGGTCCCTGGTGCTGTGAGGCAGCAGTGCTAACCACTGAGCCACCTTGCTGCCCCTTATGTTCATATCATTATGTTAATATTGGGGTTTGTTGCTGAGAAATCCATGGGATCTATCTTGTTCTCATTTGCTTTTACCTATGTTTATCACCTTAATTCTAGGTGTTACAAATAATTTATACATGTATTGTAGATTATAATGCTGTTCTAAGTTGAATAGTAAAGTATAAAAGAAGACAATAAAACCAGCGTTGTTACCTCAACTCTTCAAAATGCTCGATTCTTTTGGTTTTAATTTAGCTTTATTGAACCTGAACTGCTTTTCGGTGTTGGGATGAGAAAGGTGGGGGGAAGGAGCTGTGCAGGATTGATTCAACTGCTGACCTTTGTCTCCCCAGGTCTCATGGCTCAGATTTTTAAATGTATTCATTTGTGGGACTTGGGCGTCGCTGGTGGCCAGCATTGATAGCCCATCCTAATTGCCTTTGAGAAGGTGGTGGTGAGCTGCCTTCTTGAATTGTTGCAGTCCACCTGCTGTGGGTTGACCCACAATGCCGGTAGAGAGGAATTTCCAGGATTTTGACCCAATGACTGTGAAGGAACGCAGTATGTTTCCAAGTCAGGGTGGTGAGTGGCTTGGAGGGGAACTTGCAGGTAGTGGTATTCTCAAGTACCTGCTGCCCTTGTCCTTCTAGGTGGAAGTGTCGTGGGTTTGGAAGATGCTGTCTAAGGATCTTTGGTCAATTTCCTCAGTGCGTCTTGTAGATAGTACACACTGCTGCTCGTGAGTGCTGGTGGTGGGGTGTTTGAATGTTTATGGATGTGGTGCCAATCAAGCGGGTTGCTTTGTCCTGGATGGTGTCAAGCTTTTTGAGTGTTGTTTGAGCTGCACCCATCCAGCCAAGTGGGGAGTATTCCATTACACTGCTGACTTGTGCCTTGTAGATTGCCGATAGACTTTGGGTGTCAGGAGGTGAGTTACTCGCTGCAGTATCCCTAGTCTCTGACCTGCCTTGTAGCCACTGTGATTATGTGGTGAGTCCAGTTGAGTTTCTGTTCAATGGTAGCACCAAGGATATCGACAGTGGGGGATTCAGTGATGGTAATACCATTGAATGTCAAGGGGCAGTGGTTAGAGTGTTCAAGTGTTTCCCGAAGTGACTTAAGTTATTCTACACATATGTCTCTCTGCCTGTATCCTTAACAAATCACTCTGTATTCCTTGTATGCACGCATTGTCTAAAAGCAGTCGACTGTCAGCTCAATATGTACTCAGCCGCTGGTAGGTAAATAGCAACAAATAACAGAGAGAAAGCTTTTGCAATTTGCTTTTCTTTTTCTTTTAGTGAATTCAGGCAAATAATCCACAGCCATTTCTTCAGCTTTGTACCCACTTTCTGATGCCACAGCGATCAGCATTTCAATTTGAATAAAAGCAGTATTGTTATCTTCTGCATTGAGTTTCAGGTCCATGGCATCTGAGCTGCAAAGACATACCACAATCAATACAGTGTTAAAGCAGGCACTTTGTGAGACTGATTTCATATTGGATTTCAAAATTGGTTGACCCCAGCAGGTTGCCAGTGGGAGTAGCACTTCAGGTTCTCCGTGGTTACAAACAGATAGTTGAGTTTGTCTTCATTGCTGAATTTTGGCGCGATTGTTCAAGTATGGACAAAGTAGGAATTATATTGGAATTCATTTGCTGCTAATGTATATTTGAGTGTGGGTGATGTGGTTCAGAAGGAAGCTGTAGAATAATAGTGAAACCATCAAAAAACACCCCAGGAGATCAGCTCTCAGATTCATCAAGAAGATCGACGCTGGTCTGCAAACCTCTCCAAATATGTGGCTTCTTGGCTTTATCATCATGTGGGTTTGATCAACTGTGCGCATTAAACACCACGTTTAACCAATCAGGGAAAGACCATCATGAATATAACAGGGAGGAGTTTTATATAAAGCACTTGTACGCTGTTGTTCCATAGTACTGCCTGCTAGGACTTGTTCTTAAGTTTGTAATTAAGATAGACAATTGGAGGAACTTTTTCACTCACCAAAGATGACAGGAAGGGAAAATAGTTGGGAGAGTTGCTCCAGGAGAGATATTTACCCTTTTCTCACCACTTAGCCAGTTAACGTCTGGTTATGAAATTCCATTGCGGTATTTTTTTTTATCTAACCTCTTTTTCTAATCAACCTGTTCAGAGATATTATTATGTATTTCGTGGATCAGGTGGGACTTTAACCCAGGCCTCCTAGTCTAGAGGTAGGGATACCACCACTGTGCCACAAGAGGACCTTATTGGGATGTTCTTGACCCACCACCAATTAAGATCCATCCGCAATCAAGTAACAGACAATTAAAGGCCGTAAATTGCCACCTGCCCCATTAGCTGTCTGCTTGGCAGGTGAGTCAAGATGGCTGCTTTCAAAATAGTCAACCAGGAAAATGGCTGCCAGGTTGGAGGAGGCCTCCAATTTCCCCAAATGTAGGAAGTTGGAGAGACATTTATGGTGGGGAGGGGGGGAAACAAGATGATGGCCTTTGAAAGCAAACGCCCTGCTTTTTGTGCCTGACTTTGACCCTCTCCCTGTGAACTCCCACCCTGTGGGACTCTAAAGAAAGAGATCTACCTTAGGTTCCCCTGAGTAATAGCACTTGGCCACATAAAGGCCTGAGATAGGCCAAAATGCTCGCTGAAGGTTGCCATTGAGCTCTCACTAGTTTGGCCTAAAATCTGTTGATTGTTTTCAGCAGTGAGGGTAGTGTTTGCTTGTCACAAAAAAAATGAAAATCACACTCCATGTGTGTTTAAACTGAAATGATTAAGCCATATATTACCTGAAAACACTTTCACAAGGCAGAATAGTGGTGAGAGGCAATTAGTTTGTCAAGAACACTGCAAAATAAAGGGTTTGTATATGTATAGAGCACCCATACATCACATGAAAAGCAATCTACCCAGGTTCTTGTAAAGAGGACCATGTTGCAGATTTACAACAATATTTGTGATAACATCAGCTGATTAAGTTCCTCTCCTTCCTCTGACGTTTACCTTTTGCTTTGCATTTAACCATAAATATTTCAGCATGGATTACAGAGGTTCAATGGCAGCTCCAAATCATATCTCTAAGGCAGTTGGTAATAATGATGGTTTAGGCAGCAATACCCCCAACCTCTCAATGAATCCACTTAAAAGAAAAACAAATTAGGTGTGCATTATGAAGCAGACCACTACTTTTCTATTTCCTTTTTTCCCCTGGTTCCTGGTTGGAACTGAGTATCCTTGCCATCTCACATTAAGAAACCCCTTTTCAGACTGAGGCTGTCTGAGGTTATCATGAGAGCTGAAGCCAATCCTACACTTTGTACATACCTGCCATGGCTGCTACTGAGTGATCAGGGATGCCGGCCAGTTCTTCTTCCTTCTCTCTTAAACATGGAAACTGGTAGTTCTGTTCCTGATTCCCATTATGGCTGAGATCAGCAAAACCTTCAAAACAGATCAGCGTCCACATGGGAATCATCTTCATCTAGATGACTTGGCAACGTTTCTGAGCCACTGGGGAGGTTACTTTCATCTGGGCCTCTTCCTCAAACAGCAGGTATCTGGCCAATACTAAACATGGGAGTGTAGAGGCCAGGTTTTGGGAGTGGGGAGAAAGAGGAAGGAGCGTTCTTTGGAATTCACTGATTGATGTCTCATTTATTTTTTGCCTGCCTTACTCTTACACTGAGGAGAGCTTCTGGAGTATGTGTGTGCTATAGAGACCATGGCCAGTGTTTTGCCTTTTTCTGGCAAGTGCAGTGAATCTCTGCTACTCAGAGCTGTCAAATTAACCAGGCCAGCAGGACTGAAGACAAGAGAAAAAAAAAATCAATAAATCTATGAATTAATAATGTAGCTGCCAGAGAGAATCATGGGTAAACAAATGAAGTCTGTACGTTTCAGGACTTAACACTTTACTTGCACATCTCTCTTGTCTTTTGCTGGTAGTGTTGTCTTTAATCCTATCCTCTCAGATAATGTTTGCATTTATTTACATCAAGTCTCTTAGCAACATTTTAAAATATTGACAGATTATTCTATTTTTACGTTGCATGGAAGCAAAGAAACAAATAATGTTTGGTCCATATAGGTCATGCTGATATTTATACTCCATACAAACCTTCTCTAAATTCCTCTCGTTCTATTGATATATCGTTCCATTACTTTCCTAGCTTCCCCTTAATTGCATCTGTTGTTCACCTCAGTCTGAGAGAATTCCCCAGTCTAGCCTCTCTTTGGATACAAATGTTTCTCCTGACTTCCATATGAGATTTATAGGTGACAATCTTAGGTTAATAATTCCTTCTTTTTGCCTTCCTTATGAACTGAAATTTCTTCTCTTGCATACAATAGAGAGATGCAAGTCCAGTATCCAAAGTTGCATTGTTACCAGGACTTCGGGAAAATTCCCTGCTATTGTTTGAATGGCATCAAGAGATCTTTTTAGTATCTACCTCATGCCAAACATGAGTTATGGAGACATACAGTCATACAACACAGAGGAGGCCTTTCAGCCTGTCAAGACTGTGCTGAACTACCTGCTTGAATCAAGTGTCCTTGAAAAGCAATCGTCTTACTTCTTGTGTACAGGACACACCCAGACAATCCTCCACACTGCCAAGTTCTGAAGAACAGTAAAGACATCTTGCCTTTGAGTCTGACTCCATTGTTGTAAATCCCTTTCTGCCAGAGGTGGTCTTCCTGTGGCCCAGAGAGATATTGGATGTTTGATAGGCTGTTAGCCTTCAGAGGTAGGACTTGGTCTCCCATCAGATCCACCTCAAGCCAGTGGATGTTGTTAAGTGAATGCAGGGCAAGCTGGATAACTGGAAGCATTTTATGGAGTAACCAGGGGAGGTGGGAATCCTGCCTCCAGAATCAAATAAAGGCCTTAATATCAAACGGTTAGCCTGACCTTAGTCATTTATAAGATTTAAGTCCATTATTAAGTATGAAATTGCAAAGTACTTGTAAGTGCACAGTAAAATAGGACTATGACAGTCTGACTTCAAGAGTGTGAGGACTGTAGGTGTTGGAGATCAGAGTCTGAAAGTGTGGTGCTGGAAAAGCACAGCAGGTCAGGCAGCATCCGAGGAGCAGCAAAATCTACATTTCGGGCATAACCCTTCATCAGGAATGTGGGGTGGGAGGGGAGAGAAGGAGGTTGAGAGATAAATAAGAGGGTGGGTGTGAGAGGAAGGTAGCTGGGAAGGCGATAAGTAGATGAAGGTAGGGGATACTGGTGATAGGTCAGAGAGGAGGGTGAAGCAGATAAGCGGGAAGGAAGATGGACAGGTAGGACAGTTCATGACAGCGTTACTGAGTTGGAGAGTTGGATCTGGGATGAAGTGGGGGACGGGAGTTAAGGAATCTGATGAAGTTGACGTTGATGCCGTGTGGTTGGAGGGTCCCAAGGCGGAAGATGAGGCCTTCTTCCTCCTGGTGTTGGGTGGCTTGGATTAGCTGGTGGAGGAAGCCCAGGACTTGCATGTCATTGGCAGAGTGGGAGGCGGATTTGATGTGGTCCACCATAGGACAGTGAGGTTGTTTCGTATGTGGTTCCTTAGGTCCTGTCCCCCCACTCATCCAAGATTCAACCCTCCATCTCATCATCGCCCTTTTGATCTGTCCTACCTGTCCACCTTTCTTCCTATCTATCCACTCCACCCTCCTCTCCAACCTATCACTATCACCCCCCATCTGCATCTACTTATCGTCTTCCAAACTACCTTGCCCCAGCGCCACCCCCACCCTCCTATTTATCTCTCAGCCCCCTTTTCCCTTTCCCACATTCCTGATGAAGGGCCTATGCCCAAAACGTCGACTCTCCTGCTCCTCGGATGCTGCCTGACCTGCTGTGCTTTTCCAGCACCACACTTTTCAACAGTCTGACTTCCTCAGGGATAGCTCAAGGCTCACAAATCTGTTAGAATTTTTTGAGGCGGTAATGAGTGATTTAGATAAAGTAGTGACAGTGGACATATTCTATTGGGATTTCCAGAAGATAAGAGCCCATGGGGTTAGGGACAGGGTACTGGCATGGATAGAGGATTGGACGACTGGCGGAAGGCAGAGAGGAGGGATAAAAGGGTTTTTTTCAGGATGGCAACTAGTTACTAGTGGAGATCAGAGCTGAAAAATGTGTTGCTGGAAAAGTGCAGCAGGTCAGGCAGCATCCAAGGAGCAGGAGAATCGACATTTCGGGCATAAGCCTTCTTCAGGAAGAAGGGCTTATGCCCGAAATGTCGATTCTCCTGCTCCTTGGATGCTGCCTGACCTGCTGCGCTTTTCCAGCAACACATATTTCAGCTCTGATCTCCAGCATCTGCAGTCCTCACTTTCTACTAGTGGAGTTCAGTAAGGGTCAATGTTGGGACCACATGTATTTACATTATACATTAACGATCTGGAAGAAAGAACTGAGGGCATTGTTGCTAAGTTTGCAGATAAAACAAAGATAGTTGGATGGACAGGTAGTGTTGAGGAAGCGGGAGGTTGCAGAAGGACTTGGACAGGCTCAGAGAGTGGGCAATGAAGTGGCAGATGGAATACCACATGGGAAAGTGTGAGGTTATGTACTTCGGTAGGAAGGATAGAGGCGGAAATTATTTTCTAAATGGGCAAATGCTTTGGAAATCTAAATTACTAAAGGACTTGGGAGTCCTAGTTTCAGAATCTCTTAAGGTTAATATGTAGGTTTGGTTGGCGGTTAGGAATGCAAATGCAATGTTAGCATTTGTTTCAAGAGGAAACAAGAATATAAGAGCAAAGATTTAGTGCTGAGGCTGTATAAGGCTCTGGACAGACCGCATTTGGAATATTGTGAACAGTTTTGGTCATATATCTAAGGAAAGGATGCTCTGCTTCAGAGGAGGTTTACGAGAATGATCCTGGCAATGAAGAGATTGTCATATGGAGAGTTGTTGAGGACTCTGAGTGTGTACTCAATGGAGTTTAGAAGGATGAAGGGGAGGGATCTGATTGAAACTTACAGAATACTGAAAAACCTGGTTAGAGTGGACATGGAGAAGATGGTTCCACTAGCGGGAGAGATTAGGACCTGACAGCACAACCTCAGAACAAAGGGGTGACCCTTTAGAATCATAGAATCCCTACAGTGTGGAAGCAAGCCATTCAGCCCACTGAGTCCACACTGACCTTCTGCAGTGGAGGGACTGGAGGATCAGCCTGGACCATGTACTCATGTCTTGTCATGGCACTCCAAGGTCCAAATGGTGATTCAGAGAGAAATGTACCATGAACTGAAACCAAATCAGACCTTCATGAATACTTGTCAAAAAGTGAGCCTATCATTTTACAGATATGTAGTCATTGCTGGAAGGAGTCCTTCTATGGAACAAATTATTATGATCAGGATTGCACTACCTAAAAGCAAATGTATGAAAGCAGACTTAATGAAACCTTTCAAAGGGATTTGGATTAAATGTTTGAAGGGAGAAACATCTGTAGGGCTACAAGGGAACAGCAGGAGCGTGGTTATCCGATAATTCCTTCAAAGCTGGCAACAGGTACACTGAACTGAATGGCCTCCTGTTATATGGTATCGTTCAGTAACCTTAGGATAGCACTCCTTTATGAGAAGAAATCTTCTAGTCTGTGGTAAAGGATTCACTATTTAACCTCATCATTCAGTGAGGCTAACACTCTGAAGCCAGAGGTTCCAAGCTCTTGTTAAGTCTTATGGTGCTTAATGTTGAAGTGAAAGGTTTATGGCATGCACTATCACTTCAAGCACTAAGTGGCATCTTTGTATTCTAAGTGATTACTAAAAAAAAATTGCAGACATCAAAAGTGGAATAAAGATTCAAAAAATACATAAAACCCTATAGTGCATTAAATTGTCATCTCCCTAAAGAAACCGGCCCAATCACATCTTACATTTGTTCCATGCCACTGACGCCATATAAATTCCAGAGGGATTGTGCATTGTCTTTCAGCTGCTGGTTGTTATATTTACAAATGCATCTTGAATAAAAGTTCGCTGTTAATTCTTGTACTTCACTGAAATTCTCAAGGTTGGGGAAAGTCTCAAAATGTTTCATTTCTCCATTTTCTGGTGTGCTGGGGCATATCACATTTGTATAATTGCCCTTCAATGATTGTTTGCTTTTGGCTAAGTGCAAGACGCATTGGGTTTGCCGTGAGGCCAAGCAAGTTTTTTTTACTAAACTCACCGGACCATTTGGCAAGGGTCACAACCAATTTCTGCTCCATTTTATCCAAGTTTCTAAGACAACTTGCCACTGAGCTGATGTCACAGAATTGACCAACATCTCTGACTGAGGCACTATTTTTAAAGACCCATGATGCATTCGGTAAGCACGGCCAACCCGAAGCTGCCCTCCATATTTGGATGTGATAGACAGGGGCAAATTGACGCTCTACTTTGAAGGTAGAGATCTGGAGCATGGGGTGTTTCACAGGGAGGGCTTCCTGTTCTCCCAGGATTGGCTGTGGAGGTCACATCACCAGACCGTGCCAGCCTGGTCTGATGTTGCATCCTGGTAAAGTAGTCCTAGCCATCCGGCCAAATGCCCAGCATTCCTGAAAGAAAGTCAATGACCTTCCTAACTTTGCCAGGAATATGTGCCACCGTCTTCTGTCTGATACCTCTCACACTCATTCCATCTTTGCTACTGTTCCAACCTCTGTGCAGGGCTCATATTCTACCACACTCAATATTGCTCACAACATGGTCTCCTTTACATTGGAGAGACCGAATGCGGACTTGGTGACTGCTCTGGGGAGCACCTGCACTCCCTCCACAGGAATGACCCTGACCTCCCAGTTGCATGCTGTTTCAATGAACCATCTTGTTTTCTGATGACATTTCTGTCCTGGGCTTGCAGCAATGTTCTAATGAAGCACAATGCTAGCTCAACCAACACCATCTCATTTTCTGCTTAAGTAGTTTGAGCCTCCAGAGCATGTCATTGAATCGTGCAACTTCAGAACGTAGACTTGGCCAACAATTTTTTTTATTCATTTGTGGTATGAGTGCGTTGCTGGCTTGGCCAACATTTATTGCCCATCCCAGAGGGCAATTAAGAGTCAACCACATTACTGTGGGTCTGGAGTCACATGTAGGCCAGGCCACGTAAGAATGACAGTTTCCTTCCCTCAAGGACATCAGTGAATCAGATGGCTTTTCTAGGATTTGGCAATGGATTCATGGCCACCATTAGACTCTTAATTCCAGATTTCATTGAATTCAAATTCCACCATTAGCCATGGTGGGATTCAAACCCAGGTCCCCAGAACATGGCCTGAGTCTCTGGATTAACAGTGCAGCGATAATACCACTAGCTCATCACCTGTTGTTCCTCTCTCAGATGGAACAGCTGCAGCTTTTGCAATGGATGCCTTTATACTCAAGGTTAATGGTGATTAGTGATTAGCTGTCCACTGCCTCCAGCATCCCACTATCAATGCTGATTTGATGGCGATGTGGTAACATCCTGGGCACTGACTTCCTAATGCTGATGGTCAAACTGAATCCTTTGCAGAAATCAGCCTATACATTATGTTGGCATAGGGAAGAAAAGACCATACTGAGGACCTCAGGGGAAGGCCAGTTTCCTTCAGAAGTTTGGACTGACCATCTTTGCCCCTGTGGTCGAGTGCCTTAGTGAAGGTGGTATATTCTGACAGAATCTGTGGAGTGAAACTGAGCTAACTTTGCAGGCCGATGGTTCTTCATCACCAGACATGGATATGTATTTCCATTTAGGTCTGTTAAACTGTCATTGGCCTGAAAGACTGACCCTCTTTCTCTTCACAGAAGCTGTCTGGCCTGCTGAGTACTGGCGTTATCAGAAAGGAAGAGAAAGGGGAGGCATAAAAAGGGAGGGACATCAGACAATTAAAAGAAGGACTGAAATGATTTCTTTTGAGAATAAAATCTAAATGAATGCGACATAGCAAGTTGTTGTATTTGGACAAGAAAGCTGCAAATATCAGGTGGGCCTTTTCCCATTCTGTAGATTGAATACAAAACGATGATCAATGTGCAGAATTGGAAGTGGGATTTTGATCATTGACTGTGATATATGACCCTTATCTGCTTTAAGAAATATCAGGTCAAGTATAACAATATACCTTAATGTCAGGCTCAAGCACATATTGTAACAGTTCATATGGATTATATGTATTTGTTCCTGGGATGTAGAGTTCACTGCCTAGAGGAGCATTTATTGTAAATCTCTAAATGTCCTTGTGAAGATGGGCTGTTTTTAAGAACCACTGCAGTGCATTCAGCTGTAGTTCAATGTAGAATGGTGTCAGAGAGAGAGAGAGAGAGAGAGTTCCAGGGTCTTGACCCAGCTGCACTGAAGGAATGGTAATACACTTCCATGTCAGGATGGTGTGCAGCTTTAAGGGGACCTTGCAGGTGGTGGTCTTCCCATGTATCTGCTGCCCTTGTCCTTCCAGATGGATGTGGTCGTGAGTTTGGAAGGTGTTCCCAAGGGCCTTTGGTGTATGTCTGCAGTGCATCTTGTGGATAGTACACACTGCTGCTACTGAGCATTGGTGGTGGAGGGAGTAGATGCTTGTGAATGTGGTACTAATCAAGTTGTTGCTTTGCACTGAATAGTGTCAAGCTCCTGCACTGCTATTGGATCTTCCCCCACTGAGACAAGTAGGAGTATATCATCAGACTTGTGCCTTGGAGGTTTTGGAGAAACAGGAGATGGATTTATCACTACAGAATTAGTAGCCGCAGTATTTATTTGATTTGTCCAGAAAAATAAAGAAATAAAATTTAAAAGGCATCTGTCAAAGTGTGCAGTGCTAGAAAAGCACAGCCGGTCAGGCAGCAACCGAGGAGCGGGAGAGTCGACATTTTGGGCATAAGCCCTTTCAGGAAAGGGCTAATGCCCAAAATGCCAACCAACTCTTCTGTTCCTCGGATGCTGCCTGACCGTCTGTGCTTTTCCAGCACCATTCTCTTCAACTCTGATCTCCGGTGTCTGCAGTCCTCACTTTCACTAGTTTAAAAGGCATCTGGATGGATATATGAATAGGAAGGGTTCAGAGGGATATGGGCCAAGTGCTAGCAAATGGGACTAGATTAGATTAGGATATCTGGCTGGCATGGATGAGTTGGACCAAAGGGTCTCTTTCTATGCTGTACATCTCTATGACTCTATGACTGTAAGAAGTTCAGCATTATGGTTCTTCAAGCATTCCACCCCTGGCCTCACACACAGACTGCCCCAGACCTCACCCCCAAACTGCACCAGGCCTCACCTCCAGACTACACTAGGCATCACCAACAGACCGCACTAGGCCTCACCCCCAGACCACATCAGGCCTCATCTCCAGAACACACCAAGCCTCACCTCAAATCCACACCAGGCCTCACCTCCAGTCCTTGCTGGGCCTTGCCTCCTGTCCGGACTGGGCCTCACCTCCAGTTTGTGGTGGGGCTCACCTCCATTCTGTGCTGAGCCTCACCTCCAAACTGTGCTGGGCCTGATGTCCAGTTCACACTGGGCCTCACCAGTCTGCGCTGGGGCTCACCTCTAGACCGTGCTGGAGTTCACTTCCAGTCTGTGCTGGGGCTCACCTTCAGACCATGCCGACTTGGGACTACTTGTCCTTGCTACCATTTACAACTGCCTGTCTTCCTCACCACCTCAGATGCCAGAAAATCTCACTCTCTACCATGTTGCACTCACTTGCCCAGCAATGGCTCGACTCCACCACTCTGCGCTTGATTTCCTCCTTGGTGCTGCACAAACTCGCTCTCCACAGACGATTAAAGTTTGAAAAAAAAAATTTCAAAAAGGCAGTTTACCGCCAAATTTACAAGGTTAACAAAGGATGGGCAATAACTGTTGGCCCAGCCACTGATGCCCACATCTCATGAATATAAAAATAACATTCCTTGAGGAACATTTGTACAGCAGATTGACTCTTTTATGTCAGCTTAATTTGAAATTTCAACTTTAGACTGAATTCATAAAATTTTGAAGTCTACCAACTGCAAGAGTGGGATTTGAACCGGGGTCTTGGAATTACTCATCCAGTGGCATTATCACTATATCACTATCTCCCCAAAAGATCAGAATCTCACTAAGATGTAACAGTTTCAGCTTACCGTTCTATTAGTTTAAATGATAGCTTCCTTCTAATAAGGAACTATCCAAGCTATGATTGCTACCTTACCTGTTATATCTGAATTTCAGCAAAAGGAGTGAGCCACCCCTATTACGGTCAAATGCAAATGACTGCAGATTCTGAAAATCTGAAATAAAAACCATGAGCTGGAATTACTGAACAGGTCAACAGCGTCTATAGTCAGAAACAGCTGATGTTTCAAATTGATGGTGAGCTTTGATCATAATTCATATCTCAGTATCTGTCTACTGATGCTCTGATGTAGTCAGACGTGAACGTTGTGACAGTAATACGGATTGAATCACCTTCCCATTTTTCCCGTGTTTCTTTCCATAACATTTCACTCTGTATTCCCCCTGGCTGTGGGTCAGTAATGGTCACTCACTGACCTTCACTCCTTTCCAAGTAATTTTGAAATGAGCTGAGATGATAACCACTGAGCCATCATGCTGCCCTCAATTCATGCAAGAGTACACCCAGATTTTAGGACACCAATACACTCAGAGGTTTCTCTCCATTTAGTGAGTGAGATGTCTTTCTATTCCTCTGACCAGAGTCGATAACCTCACACTTGTCCATGTTAAACTGCATCTGCCATAGTTTGGTTTATTCACATAATCTATCATATCCATTAGTAAATTTCTTATTTCTTCATTGTAACTTACTTTCTCACCTATTTTAGTATCATCTGAAAATTTGGCTATAGTACTTTCCATCCTTGAATCCAAGTTATTAATGTAGATTGTAAATAGTTGGGGCCTGCACACTGAACTCTGTGCATTCCTTTAGTTACATTTCATCCACCAGAAAATACACTTATCCTAACTTTCTGCTTTCTATTGGTTTGTCAATCCTCTGTCCAAGCTAATAAATTACCTCAAACCCATGTGATCATTCCTTGGGTATTAACCTTTTGTTCAGCATCTTACCAAATGCTTTCTAGAAGTCTCGATGTACTACATCAACAGGATTCCCATTATCCACATTGTTTGTTACATCTTCAAAGAGCTTGAACAAATTAGTCAAAAATAATTAATCCTTCATAAAAACGTACTGAGTACAACAGACTGACTTTTTAAATGTCCTGTTATTATTTACTTAATAATGGATTCTAACAATTTCCCATGTCAAACTAATTGATCTGTAGCTTCCTACTTTCAGTTTCCCTCTCTTTTTGAATAAGGGTGTCAAATGAGCTTTTGAATTGAATTGAATTGAATTGAATTGAATTTATTGCCAGGTGTACCGAGGCACAGTGAAAAGCTTTGACTTGCGAGCAATACAGGCAGATCACAGAGTTAAGTAGCATAAATAAGTAAATATTAGGTAAACAGCAGCAAAAACCAAAAAACAGGTACAAGCGAATGTTAAGAGTTTGTTGGTCCATTCAGTATTTAACAACAGCAGGGTAGAAACTGTTTCAAAACCAGCTGGTGCGTGTTCCAGTTTCTGTACCTTCTCCCTGATGGTAGAGGTTGTAGAAAAACACTGCCAGGGTGGGATGGATCTTTGAGAATGCTGGCGGCCTTTCCTTGACAGCGGGCATTTTCGCAATCCACTGGGATCTTTCCCACATCCATTTAGAACAGGATATTTTGCACTCACTGGGCGAACATTTATACTAAGTTATTGATTTGCATTATCTGATGAACATCATCATAATTGTCGTCAGGTCTTGGATAAACCCTATGCTTTCTGAATTTGAGCGTGTTGATGATGAGTGAAAATCTTGTTCCCATTGCCACCTTCAGTCACGGATCTCAGACACTGCAAAAGGGTCTATTATAGCAGAGAAGATTAAGAGGAGACTTCATTAGATTTCTAAAGTTCTGAAGAGTTTGATAAAGAACAGAGAGAAAGAATATTTCCTCTGGCTAGAGAAGGGGCCATTAGATTTGATTTGTCATGAAGAGGAAAAACAGTATCAGAAAAATTTCTGTTCATTTAGCATCCTTCACCACTGGGCCAATACCTTACGTTAGCTTCACATCAATGTAGTTGACTCTTAACCACCTTACAAGCTCAGTTCTATCAAGCGGCTGCTAATGATTCAAGAATGAGGGTCAACAGCACCTTTCCAAAGCAGCTAGAGGTGGGCAATAAATGCCATAATTGTGAGCGAAATGGCTAATTGACAAGTACGTTTCTGTGGGGAGTTGCTGAAACATCAAACTAAGTGAAGCTGTGACCAGTGAATCTTTTAAAGGAAAAGGGGAGATGTATTTTAGATGTAGGAACAACAGCCTGATTGCTCTCTCAAGAAGCAGGACTCAGGTCAATGGGCCAAATGGTCTGATTCTATACGACACACTTTTAATTGTTCTACTTCTGGGTCAAATGTGATGCTAATGTTGATGTGAATCTCCCCTTATTCTACCCCACAATAATCCCTAATTGTCCAGTCAAGATGTTCATCACGGTGAGGGCGTCTGGAAGGCTATTGGTCATTTTGCTCCATTAAATTTACATGTTTGAATATAGAATGTTTATTACTCTAGTTGGTTTTGCGAATAAATTCCGTATTGAATTAGCTTTATTGACATGTACACTCAAATGAATGCAATGAGAAGTTTGCAATATTGCTGCTTAAGATGCCATCTTAGGTACGAGATGCCAAGCAACAGGTACTTATAAATAAATGTCCAGCATAAGAAAAGAAAGGAGGAAAAAATACTCGAATTGCAGTTCTTTTCACCCCAATCCACCTAGCTTCCAGACCGCACTAAACTGTAAACCTCTAGGACTCACCTCCCCATGCTGGCCTCCAGTCGGGGACTCACCTCTCCACGATGGTCTCCAATCTGGGTCTCACTTCCCTGCGATGGTCTCCAATTGGGTCTCACCTCCCCACGAAGGTCTCCAGTCTGGGACTCACCTCCCCATGATGGTCTCCAGACTGGGTCTCACCTCCCCATGATGGTCACCAATCTGGGTCTCACCACCCCGCGATGGTCTCCAGTCTGGGTCTCACCTCCCCACGATGGTCTCCAATTGGGTCTCACCTCCCCGTGATGGTCTCCAGTCTGGGTCTCACCTCCCCGCGATGGTCTCCAGTCTGGGTCTCACCTCTCCACGATGGTCTCCATTCTGGGTCTCACCTCCCCGCGATGGTCTCCAATCTGGGTCACACCTCCCCACGATGGTCTCCAGTCTGGGTCTCACCTCCCCGTGATGGTCTCCAGTCTGGATCTCACCTCCCCACGATGGTCTCCAGTCTGGGTCTCAGCACCCCATGATGGTCTCCAGTCTGGGTCTCACTTCCCTGCGATGGTCTCCAGTCTGGGTCTCACCTCCCCATGATGGTCTCCAGTCTGGATCTCACCTCCCCGCGATGGTCTACAATCATGGGTCTCACCTCCCCATGATGGTCTCCAGTCTGGATCTCACCTCCCCACGATGGTCTACAATCTGGGTCTCAGCACCCCATGATGGTCTCCAGTCTGGGTCTCAGCACCCCATGATGGTCTCCAGTCTGGGTCTCACTTCCCTGCGATGGTCTCCAGTCTGAGTCTCACCTCCCCATGATGGTCTCCAGTCTGGATCTCACCTCCCAGCGATGGTCTACAATCATGGGTCTAACCTCCCCACGATGGTCTCCAATCTGGGTCTCAGCACCCCATGATGGTCTCCATTCTGGGTCTCACTTCCCTGCGATGGTCTCCAGTCTGGGTCTCACCTCCCCATGATGGTCTCCAGTCTGGATCTCACCTCCCCGCGATGGTCTACAATCTGGGTCTCAGCACCCCATGATGGTCTCCATTCTGGATCTCACCTCCCCGCGATGGTCTACAATCTGGGTCTCAGCACCCCATGATGGTCTCCATTCTGGGTCTCACTTCCCCGCGATGGTCTCCAATTGGGTCTCACCTCCCCATGATGGTCTCCAGTCTGGGTCTCACCTCCCCACGATGGTCTCCAGTCTGGGTCTCACCTCCCCGTGATGGTTTCCAGTCTGGGTCTCACCTCTCCACGATGGTTTCCAGTCTGGGTCTCACCTCCCCGTGATGGTCTCCAGTCTGGATCTCACCTCCTCACGATGGTCTCCAGTCTGGGTCTCACCTCCCCGTGATGGTCTCCAGTCTGGGACTCACCTCTCCACGATGGTCTCCAGTCTGGGTCTCACCTCTCCACGATGGTCTCCATTCTGGGACTCACCTCTCCACGATGGTCTCCAGTCTGGGTCTCACCTCTCCACGATGGTCTCCATTCTGGGTCTCACCTCTCCACGATGGTCTCCAGTCTGGGTCTCACCTCCCCACGATGGTCTCCATTCTGGGTCTCACCTCTCCACGATGGTCTCCAGTCTGGGTCTCACCTCTCCACGATGGTCGCCAGTCTGGATCTCACCTCCCCGCGATGGTCTACAATCATGGGTCTCACCTCCCCATGATGGTCTCCATTCTGGATCTCACCTCCCCACGATGGTCTCCAATCTGGGTCTCAGCACCCCATGATGGTCTCCATTCTGGGTCTCACTTCCCTGCAATGGTCTCCAGTCTGGGTCTCACCTCCCCATGATGGTCTCCAGTCTGGATCTCACCTCCCCGCGATGGTCTACAATCTGGGTCTCAGCACCCCATGATGGTCTCCATTCTGGATCTCACCTCCCCACGATGGTCTACAATCTGGGTCTCAGCACCCCATGATGGTCTCCATTCTGGGTCTCACTTCCCCGTGATGGTCTCCAATTGGGTCTCACCTCCCCACGATGGTCTCCAGTCTGGGTCTCACCTCCCCAAGTTGGTCTCCAGTCTGGGTCTCACCTCCCCGTGATGGTTTCCAGTCTGGGTCTCACCTCTCCACGATGGTTTCCAGTCTGGGTCTCGCCTCTCCACGATGGTTTCTAGTCTGGGTCTCATCTCCCCACGATGGTCTCCAGTCTGGGTCTCACCTCCCCACGATGGTCTCCAGTCTGGGTCTCACCTCCCCACGATGGTCTCCAGTCTGGGTCTCACCTCCCCGCGATGGTCTCCAATTGGGTCTCACCTCTCCACGATGGTCTCCAGTTGGGGTCTCACCTCCCTGTGATGGTCTCCAGTCTGGGTCTCACCTCTCCACGATGGTCTCCAGTCTGGGTCTCACCTCTCCACGATGGTCTCCAGTCTGGGTCCCACCTCTCCACGATGGTCTCCAGTTGGGGTCTCACCTCCCCGTGATGGTCTCCAGTCTGGATCTCACCTCCTCACGATGGTCTCCAGTCTGGGTCTCACCTCCCCGTGATGGTCTCCAGTCTGGGACTCACCTCTCCACGATGGTCTCCAGTCTGGGTCTCACCTCTCCACGATGGTCTCCATTCTGGGACTCACCTCTCCACGATGGTCTCCAGTCTGGGTCTCACCTCTCCACGATGGTCTCCATTCTGGGTCTCACCTCTCCACGATGGTCTCCAGTCTGGATCTCACCTCCCCGCGATGGTCTACAATCATGGGTCTCACCTCCCCATGATGGTCTCCATTCTGGATCTCACCTCCCCACGATGGTCTCCAATCTGGGTCTCAGCACCCCATGATGGTCTCCATTCTGGGTCTCACTTCCCTGCAATGGTCTCCAGTCTGGGTCTCACCTCCCCATGATGGTCTCCAGTCTGGATCTCACCTCCCCACGATGGTCTCCAGTCTGGGTCTCACCTCCCCGTGATGGTTTCCAGTCTGGGTCTCACCTCTCCACGATGGTTTCCAGTCTGGGTCTCACCTCCCCACGATGGTCTCCAGTCTGGGTCTCGCCTCCCCACGATGGTTTCCAGTCTGGGTCTCACCTCTCCACGATGGTTTCTAGTCTGGGTCTCACCTCCCCACGATGGTCTCCAGTCTGGGTCTCACCTCCCCACGATGGTCTCCAATCTGGGTCTCACCTCCCCACGATGGTCTCCAATTGGATCTCACCTCTCCACGATGGTCTCCAGTTGGGGTCTCACCTCCCCGTGATGGTCTCCAGTCTGGGTCTCACCTCTCCACGATGGTCTCCAGTCTGGGTCTCACCTCTCCACGATGGTCTCCAGTCTGGGTCTCACCTCTCCACGATGGTCTCCAGTTGGGGTCTCACCCCCCCCGTGATGGTCTCCAGTCTGGATCTCACCTCCTCACGATGGTCTCCAGTCTGGGTCTCACCTCCCCGTGATGGTCTCCAGTCTGGGACTCACCTCTCCACGATGGTCTCCAGTCTGGGTCTCACCTCTCCACGATGGTCTCCATTCTGGGTCTCACCTCTCCACGATGGTCTCCAGTCTGGGTCTCACCTCCCCACGATGGTCTCCATTCTGGGTCTCACCTCTCCACGATGGTCTCCAGTCTGGGTCTCACCTCTCCACGATGGTCTCCAGTTGGGGTCTCACCTCCCCGTGATGGTCTCCAGTCTGGATCTCACCTCCTCACGATGGTCTCCAGTTGGGGTCTCACCTCCCCATGATGGTCTCCAGTCTGGATCTCACCTCCCCGCGATGGTCTACAATCTGGGTCTCAGCACCCCATGATGGTCTCCATTCTGGATCTCACCTCCCCGCGATGGTCTTCAATCTGGGTCTCAGCACCCCATGATGGTCTCCATTCTGGGTCTCACTTCCCCGCGATGGTCTACAATTGGGTCTCACCTCCCCACGATGGTCTCCAGTCTGGGTCTCACCTCCCCACGATGGTCTCCAGTCTGGGTCTCACCTCCCCGTGATGGTTTCCAGTCTGGGTCTCACCTCTCCACGATGGTTTCCAGTCTGGGTCTCACCTCCCCGCGATGGTCTCCAGTCTGGGTCTCGCCTCCCCATGATGGTTTCCAGTCTGGGTCTCACCTCCCCACGATGGTCTCCAGTCTGGGTCTCACCTCCCCGCGATGGTCTCCAATTGGGTCTCACCTCTCCACGATGGTCTCCAGTCTGGGTCTCACCTCCCCGCGATGGTCTCCAATTGGGTCTCACCTCTCCACGATGGTCTCCAGTTGGAGTCTCACCTCCCTGTGATGGTCTCCAGTCTGGGTCTCACCTCTCCACGATGGTCTCCAGTCTGGGTCTCACCTCTCCACGATGGTCTCCAGTTGGGGTCTCACCTCCCCGTGATGGTCTCCAGTCTGGATCTCACCTCCTCACGATGGTCTCCAGTCTGGGTCTCACCTCCCCGTGATGGTCTCCAGTCTGGGACTCACCTCTCCACGATGGTCTCCAGTCTGGGTCTCACCTCTCCACGATGGTCTCCATTCTGGGTCTCACCTCTCCACGATGGTCTCCAGTCTAGGTCTCACCTCCCCACGATGGTCTCCATTCTGGGTCTCACCTCTCCACGATGGTCTCCAGTCTGTGTCTCACCTCTCCATGATGGTCTCCAGTCTGGGTCTCACCTCTCCACGATGGTCTCCAGTCTGGGTCTCACCTCTCCACGATGGTCTCCAGTCTGGGACTCACCTCTCCACGATGGTCTCCAGTCTGGGTCTCACCTCTCCACGATGGTCTCCAGTCTGGGTCTCACCTCTCCACGATGGTCTCCAGTTGGGGTCTCACCTCCCCGTGATGGTCTCCAGTCTGGATCTCACCTCCTCACGATGGTCTCCAGTCTGGGTCTCACCTCCCCGTGATGGTCTCCAGTCTGGGACTCACCTCTCCACGATGGTCTCCAGTCTGGGACTCACCTCCCCACGATGGTCTCCAGTCTGGGTCTCACCTCTTCGCGATGGTTTCCAGTTGGGGTCTCACCTCCCCGTGATAGTCTCCAGTCTGGGTCTCACCTCTCCACGATGGTCTCCAGTCTGGGACTCACCTCCCCGTAATGGTTTCCAGTCTGGGTCTCACCTCTCCACGATGGTCTCCAGTCTAGGACTCACCTCCTCGTGATGGTATCCATCCGAGACCAGTCTCCCCACACCCGGTCGGGTGTTGCCTCCTCCATTCCCTTTTGAGTAAGTTTAAAAGTTCTGAATTGAAGCGTTGATGGTTTAGATTTAATTTGATAAAATAAGCAGATTAAAAAAATAAAAATAACTTGTGTTATTATCACTTTATTACCCTTTCATTTCTATCAGCACCATGCCAATGATCACTGGTGGTGTGCTTATATTGGATAGAAATCTAGAAGTGCAGCTGAAGTTCTTCATGTGGAAGGTAGAGTCTTGAAGGACTTTGTGGTGAAAATATTTGACCTGGATGCTGAGTGGGTTGCTCAGTCAATTCATAAGTCTTAATTGGCTCTGTAATTTATGTTTTATAATTAATTACAATTTTTCTGTTAATTCACACTTACATTGATTTTAGGTGTTAGTCCAAAATAGTATGTTGTCTTTTCTCTGTTTTACGCTTATAGAGTAAAAAGTTCTTTTATTTGATATCATGAAATATCATTCTTTCAGCAAATAATTGGGATTTTGGATTTCTTCTTTTTAAAAATAGTTACTGGTCTCAACCAAGATATGAAAACAATAGAACAACAGCAATTAGCATTTGTATGGTGATATCGAAAGTGTAAAAGGCCTTTAGGTGTTTCAGAGGAGCATATTCAAACAAGAATTGAGAAGAAGCTACTAGAACATGTGGTCGATGGTTCTAAAGTCTGTTTTTAAGCCAAGCCTAACAGCAAAAAGGCAAAGAGGTTCAGAAGGGCACTCCAGAATTTGGGCCCAGAATGTTTGTAGATCTTTTCTCATCATGTTATTGCAACCCTCTGGAGTAGGCCTCTTGGCTCAGATATAGGAACGCTATCATTGTGTCACAAGAGCCCTTTCCAGGAGGTTGTATCAATGGTGGAATAAATTAAGAGTGGGTGCAAAAGAGACTAAATTTGTCAGAAAGATTGGCTGACAGAGGTAGGGAGGATTTGAACACACACACACACACACACACATATATAGAGAAGTAATCCTAATTTATAGATGTTTTTAGTTTTTTTTACTATAGATACATTTTCATTTGCTATAGGAGCAAGTTATTTAAAATTAAATTTTCAAACTTGCTACTAGTTAGAGCAACCAACACCTGATATTAAGATTAAAATATTGATCAGTTGAACTGTTCTGTTCATATTATCTGTTTGTTCATGGCACAATCAGAACAGCACAATTAAATCTTGATAATCGCTTCCTTCTCCTCCACTTCATTCTTCAACTGGAGAGGGATCGTAACCTTTAAAAATTGAGAAATCCAGATGCAAGGCCACGGGTCTGTAGTGCAGCATATCACAGAGGTTGAAAAGAGTGGGAGAGAAGATGAGATAGATCAAGAAGTATTGATTAACTGACAAAACGCTGGTGGTTTGAAAGCATGAAGATTATAGGAAGAAGGAAAGTCACAGGCAGCTAAAGGTTTCCATTGTTCTGAATCGGGGCGGAATACAGAGCTTTCATTTCAAAACTGTGATGATCTGGACAAGTGGTACAATGGATAAAGTGAGGTACTTGATTTTCTCACAAGAAGGGGAGGGTCCAGTGATGTGGAGGATGAGGTGTAATGGGGTACTTCATCATAACAGAGTAAAGATGCTAGGAGGTGATAAAAATGAGGTGGTGACATCTGGAGCTTGGGAAGAGCAATATCTGGGACGGGAATAAGGCAAGAGATTTTGGACGGGAGTGAGGGTGAGTTAATTGCTGGGGATGGGGTAGGGCCTGGTGCTGGGAACTGCAGTGCAGGGGATGCCTCCAATGTGCCCAGGAGGGTCGCGAAACAGTTAGCCTCACCCAGCCCATTTCCCGACGCCATGTGTGGGCTGTGAAAGTCCCCCTGCATGGGGAGGAAATAACAATACAGGCACAATGAGACTTTTAAGTGAGCATTCATTTTCCAAGCAGCCAAAGATAGGCAGCTGCCCACATCTCATTATAAAATGGTAAAAAGGTGAAAGACAGGATAGAAAGGATGTGGAGGGATATTGGCTGGCTGCTGGCAGGTGGGACTAGATTGGGTTGGGCTATCTGGTCGGCATGGATGGGTTGGACCGAAGGGTCTGTTTCCATGCTGTACCTCTCTATGACTATGACTATGTGCTGGTCATTCACTGCATGTTCGGAAAGGAAACCCCAACCACCTACAAATGCACTGTTGCGGAATGTCAAATCCACCTACAGATGTGGGGGAGAGGAAACATATACAGGTAGAGCATACTGAAGACTTAATCAAAGACCTGATACTAAACCTGGTTATGTTTTTCCAGCCCAGCTTTGAATTTTCCGTTTGAGCTGATTAGATGATTTCCTTGCGCACAGTTAACTCTGACAATTCTTCCAATGTCTGCCCAGCACTTAAGGGCAATTAAAGAGTTGCTTTGCTGTGCTAATTGTTGATTGTCCTGGGCAGAAAATGCAAGTTTAAAAACTGTGTTGCCTTCATTATAATCTCAACAAATTCACAAACATGTAACGTATGTTCAAGAGCAAAACATGACATTGTCCATAGGATTCTTGCTTTCTTGCCTGTTTGCATCATTATTAATTGTTTTATTTTCTTTTAATTATATATCCATGTAAGACCACACAAATATTATGGGAGTAATTTTCTGTAATACTATTCCTTTCATCCAGGTATGAATGTGCATTGGTTCCCAGTCCATTAATACTCTTGATATTAATGCTCTCATCTATGTATTCCAATAACTCCATTGGCCTCATTCCTCCCAAGCACCTGCAATCTCCTCCTGTCCTTTAATCTTCTGCAAACTCAGCTTGTCTCTAACTCTGGCCTCTTGTGCATCTCCCAGTTTTTTTTTTGATCTAGTATTAATGGCTGTGCCTTTGGGCATCAAGGCCTTAAGGCTCTGGATTTTTTTTCCATGTATCTATTGCCAATTTTCACAACATATCTGAAATAACTTCACAGAGGCTGGTATCCCATCACCAAGTCACCATTTCTTTACTTGTGGACAATCCTTGACATTGATCCAACTCTCTCAGAGCCAGCTCTCAGAATGAATGGAATCTGTTTATATCTGTCAGCCAGGGCTCCCTGATTGGACTAGATTAGCAGCCCTAATCAGGGAACTCATATTCCATTAAGACCACATGGCTGACCTCAATGTAATCACTACAATACCTTAAGTTTTTTAAGGAAGTTTTAGTTACTAATCCTAATACTTCCTTCTTTGGCTCGGTGACTATTGTTATCTACTGCACTCTGGAAACACCTTGGAAATTTTTGTTCTTCCTATTCTTTCTTTGGATGTGAGTGTCACTATCTAGGCCAACATTTATTTTCCTTGAAAATGCCTTTCTTTACCCTCTGCAGTCCAGGTGTGAGTACCAACCCAGTATAGGAGGGAAGAGGTTCCAGGCTTTTTCTCAGTGACACTGAAGATATGGCAGTATATTTCAAGGTCAGGATGTGTGTCGCTTGGAAGGGCTGGTAGTGTTTGCTTCCTTTGTCTTGGTTAGTACAGTTGGCTGGACAGCTGGTGCAGTGATGCCAACTGCACGGGTTCAATTTGCACACCCGCTGAGGTTATTATGGAGGATACTCCTTCTGAAAGTCTCCCTTTGCCTGTGGTTTAATGACCCTTAGGTTACATCACCACCTGTCATCTCTTTCCAATGAACGAGCAGCCGTATAGCAGCTTTAACTGTTACTTTCTTGGTGGTAGTGATCATTGGCTTTGGGGCGGCGAGGTGGCTCGGTGGTTAGCACTGCAGCCTCACAGTGCCAGGGACCCAGATTCGATTCCAGCCTTGGGCAACTGTCTGTTTGGAGTCTGCACATTCTCGCCGTGTCTGCGTGGGTTTCCTCTGGGTGCTCCGGTTTCCTCCCACAGTCCAAAGATGGGCAGGTCAGGTGGATTGGCCATGCTAAGTTGCCCATAGTGTTAGGTGCATTAGTCAGAGGGAAATGGGACTAGATGGCTTACTCTTTGGAGGGTCGGTGAGGACTTGTTGGGCCGAAGCGCTTGTTTCCAAACTGTAAGTAATCTAATCAAATCTTGGTGAAGGTGCCTTGGTGCATCTTCTAGATGGTACATAATGTGTCGTTGGTGGTGGGAGTGGATGTTTAACAGTGGACAGATGGCATGCCAATCAAATTTCTCTATAAATCTACACCATTATTGTATTCCTTCCATTGTTATTGTCTGTCAGAATTGTAAAGAATAGCTGGCTATTAATTTTGTGGATTTTAGCATTCCCTTGATTGCAAAAACACGATAGTGAGTGCTTTAAGTCGTAAAAGTCTACCTTATCCAGAAAAAAGAAACCTTCAAGAGGATCATCCTCTGCCATTACAGTTTCAAATCTCTCAATTTGTCACAATTCTAGAACAGTCATCTTCTTTCTAAAGAAAGGGGGTGAAAATTAATTAGAAATTAAAATGATAGGAGTGTAGACCAAGACTGGCAGCCAGGTGAGATTACTGAGATTGACATCCTGCCACTCCCACTCCTCGACTTATTGTGGAGTGGGGGTTGGGGAAAATGATGGTACTTCTACGTTTCAAGGTACAAACAATTTTTCTATTTTTCATACATCTTTGAACTGAAATTTATTCAGGTCTAAAGCTGCTGAGTCAAGCTCTCGAATGTTCTTGTGATCAACTACCCATTGTTGTGTCCCTAGAGCAAGCATTTTACCAAAGTTGGGTTGCCAATTCTGGTTGGGGGTATTTGTGAATGCTTCATTCCATCTGCACATTTACTGCTGTAGACTGTTAAATGTTTCCCCATTTTTAAAATAGGAAATAAACAAGTATATGCCTGAGGAATGGAAGGTCTCATGGGTTTTCTCTTGCATTACATGCAGCAATGCTTTGGCGATTAAACTTCAATTCCTGCAGACTCCAGGTGAAACCCTGAAGAGTTGGCAACCCAGTAGATCGGGGCTAGAACCCTGTGTGCTCCTCCCTCTCTCCTGCCTTTTAAACAAGTACAGCAGAAACATCCCAAAGGTTGGTCTAAATGGCAATTGTACTAATTTCCCACAGTTTCCACGGCTCCTGATTCGATGAAATGGGAGACAGGCTGGAGAATTCTCACAAACATGAGTGAATGAATGATTTTATTGTCCAGTGTATTTTACAGTGAGAAAATTAGTAGAATACAGTGAAAGAATTTTCCACTGTCGCCACAATCTGCGCCAGTTTGAATAGTTTTAAGAATGAGAAACAAAATCGATAAAGATTAAAGAGAGTCCATCAGTTCTGAGCCAGCTCACCATCAGCGATGCCTGTGCTACCATCCTTTCTCCATTGCCTCGCCACCACCTACGCCGGACCCAAGCAGTATTAAAGTCGCCACTTTTCAGGCACCATCTTACACCACTGGGCTGATTCTCCCCCTCCACTGCCACCTGCTCTGGACCAACCAGTTTCAGAATCGCATCTCTCACCACTAGGCCCACCTTGTCAATGTCACGGTGATACCACCACTTGGCCACCGCCAGTGCCACACCCAACCATGGGCAAACATTCGCCCATGCTACACCACAATCACCTGTTGCTACTAACTCAGCTCATAAACACTGACTTACTCTGGGGACATCAAATGTGTGGCCACTTCACTTATAAATGTGTTTCTGGATTCTTCCACTTGCCCAGAGATCAGCTGATGTTTATTAACCACTGCTAAAACTAATGGCGTCATCTGAAATTCTCACATGGCCCTGTTTGTTTTTTTGTTCAGACCTCACTGCTTCTCCCTGGTGTTTTAGTATGTGCTCATCTGTTCAGATAAGATCAGGATGGTCCTTAAGATGGTTCTTAACATTTCTTAACAATACCAGGTTGTTGGTCTATAACGCACATTTCATGAATGAGAATTCGCCGTAACGTGAATTGACGAATTGGGGACACTGTATTGGTTATAACGGGATTCCAGTCCCATTAGATTAAATGGTTCGGAGGAAGGAGCGTCGCTTCGAAAGCTAGTGTGCTTCCAATTAAACCTGTCGGACTATAACCTGGTGTTGTGTGATTTTTAACCTAGATTAAATGGCGCTGCTATTATATGATTTTCTCATAACATTGGATTGCATGGGAACAGAACTGCTGCATTATTGCAGAGCCTACTGTATGTACAGATGACAGGGCAAAGGTATCTCTGCCAAGTTCCAACTTTCGAGCAGAATCTTTCACACGTGATGAGTCAGGCCACCATGACAACACAGCATACCTCAGTCATATCTCATAAGTCTTGTCCAGTATTGTCCTTCATCCCTTAATTTAACTTGTTGCTATTTGTGAGAACTTGATGTATACAAATTGAGTGCTGTCTTTCCCTACATCACAGCCCTGACTTTGTTGGCACTTCAGGATATCATGAGGTCATGAAAGTCTGATAGAGATGCATACGTTTTATTCTCTTAAAATAGTTTCTATTCCAGATGATAGAGTTGAGATTGTGCAGAGGGATGGAGACATCACAGCATTTAAGAAGGATTTTGGTGATCAGTTGAAGCACCATAGCTAGGCGACAGGCCAAGTTTTGGAAAATGGGACGAGCAGTGTAAGTAGGTGCTTGATGAATGGAATGGACAAGATGGTCCGAAGGATCTCTTTCCGTCTTGTAAAGCTCTATAACTCTGCGTTAAACAAAATTAATATCCTATTAAAGAAACACTATGGCCACAGCATTACTTTGAAAATCCCTTTTCATCACGTTTGTATCTAAACAATGATTACATGAAATGAAAAATAACGAGAATGGTCAGATTCAAGGATACATGTAGACTTAGAAACTGATGAATAGAATATTTTTATGAACCACTGTTTCTATAAAAAGAAAAAGAACAATGTAATTTCTTTTTATGAGTTACATGAACTGTTTTCATGAACTGGCTATTTATTGTCTCTGGAGATTCCCAGAGCCAATCAGGTTCATCCTGAGGATAGGCCTTATGTTGCATTGTTGAAGGGTGGACATCATTTCACAGGTTTCAGAACAGAAAAGGCTTGCCTTGTTGGAATTGGTCATTAATGGTGTCCAAAGGCTTAAGGGTGGTTTCTCTAGTTTAGCCATTGCTATCACATCTGTCCGATCCAGTAAGGTTGACAGTTACCTGCTTGTGTCCACCTTGACACACATTCTCAGTTTTTCTCAGCTCCCTTGTATTCCAGACAACAAGCTGCTTCTGGAAGAAGGTTGACTGGTTGGATTGAGCCAGTCTCTGCCTGTTCAACTTCACTTCACTCCCTCGGCCACCTTTTCTCCTCTTACTCCTACTGTACTGAAATCAAATTTTTATTCCATGATATGAAATTACTCACTCTTTTCGGGACTTTAAGGGTTTTGTCTGCCCTTTGCCCTTTAACTCCATACCCCATTCTTTTCAAATTCTCTCTGTTCTGATTGAGCCTCTGCTGGAGGGTACAAACTGCCCTGCCCCAACTTACCCAGCCAGTGGTCAGCCAAGATGTCCACTCTTCTCACACCGACTGTAAAGTAAGAAGAACTTGCATAATTCAGAGAGATGGTACAGATGCGATGGGCTGAATGGCCTCTTCCACATCATAAAAATGTAACCACTGTACCATACTCTAGGGATTAAAAGACTAAAGATTCAAGCATGCTGATATTTTGCAGCTGATTCTCCCGCCAAACACTGAGCACGGGGATATTCTACACTGGGAGGGGATCTCTCGAATGTTTCATTTTTTAAAAATAAGTACAGGGCATCTCATAACATAGGACCTTGCAGTACAGAAGGAGGCCATTTGGCCCATTTGATCTGTCTTGGCTCTTTGAAAAGAAAACTGTCCAATTAATTCCACTCCACTACCTTTTCCTCATCGTCATGTGCATTTCTTTTCAAGTATATTATGTGGCTTGATGTCAAATTTTATTTGATAATATTCCTGTGAATCACCTAGGGACATTTTATTACATTAAAGGCACAATATAAATGCAAGTCGGCTGTTATAGATCCAATTCCCTTGTGAAAGTAACTATTAAATCTGCTTCCATTGTCCTTATACACATTGCATTTCAGATCATCTCAACTCACTGCATGAAATAAATTCTTCTCATCTCACTTCTGGCTCTTTTTTGCCAGCGACCTTTTAACCCGTGTTCTCTCACTTAATGTTGGATTCTAGGCACCGGTGAGCAAAGGGATTTCATTCCAAGGTAATATTGGCCTCCCAGTGGATTTTACATGGAACAATCCTGGATTCCAAAGCTTTTTGTTCCATATCAATGTAACATGGAAAATTACTGCATGGGGTGGAGTGTTGGAGCTCATGTACTAAGAAAGGAAAGTAACTTCAACAGAAGAGGCATTTGGATGAGTATATGAATAGGAAGGATTAGGAGGGATATAGGCCGGGTGCTGGCAGGTGGGACTAGATTGGGTTGGGATATCTGGTTGGCATGGACGGGTTGGACGGAAGGGTCTGTTTCCATGCCGTACATCTCTATGACTCTATAAGCATGAAGTTCATTTTCTGTGACCAACAGCATCACCCCACCACCCACCACCACCTCCCGGAGCATGATTAGGACAGCTACTTTCACCATAATGATTTGGAGATGCCGGTATTTGACTGAGGTGTACAAAGTTAAAAGTCACACAATACCAGGTTATAGTCTAACAGGTTTAATTGGAAGCACTAGCTTTTGGAGCACCGCTCCTTCATCAGGTGATTGTTGAGTTTACGATCGTAAAGCACAGAATTTATAGCAAACGTTTAAAGTGTGATGTAAAGTTCTTTTTATAAGAGCAACTTCATGTTTAAAGTCTTCCCATAACCTCTTTCAAATTCTGCTAGAGATACTACTGAACTGCTACTCAACAATCTCTGGACTTCCTCATCATCTCTTCATGTTAGAGCAGGAGTGCAATGTTCTTTGATACTTTTTAGAGAAAGATCAGAACATATATCAGTTATTCCACATGATGCTTATTGGATGCAATCTTTTCAGCATTTTACCATCCAATGCATGGTCTATGTTTCTGTGGTAAAAATGGAAATGATCTCCTTAATGTCATCAGAATCAATGTCTCTATTACACACACACACACACACAACCACACACACAACCACAAACAACCACAAACACACACACACACAACCACACACACACATACTCTTAAATGGCTAATTTCACTCATCCCAGGTTCATTCCATCTTGTCCTGTTCCACATTGGAGTCAGCAGGAGGCAGGACACCTCATTTGCAACACAAGTCCCAGAGTCCCAGAGATAAAAGAATGCAAACTACTGTCTGCCCCTCCTGCACAGCCTTCCACCACACACCCCCCCCCCCCCCCCCACTGCGCCCCCATACTGGTTGAGCTGCCTCTCTGACTCAATCCTAAGCATGGAATGGCAGCTCAAAATGCATGGATTACTTCCCTATTACGTTTCTTTTCAAAACTGCTTTGTATCAGAGCTTTTTATGCAGATATGATATTGTCATCATAGCAGACTGACATAGGTAGACCCACAGCCAATGACAAATATTGTCACCTGTGCTTCATGGGTTTGTAAAGTAGGTGACAATTGTTTGCAGAAATAATCAACCTTCCAATATTGTTACTGTGTATTAGCAACTGGCGTAGACTGTGAAGCCTCATAAAGCTTGTTCAAGTGTCCAGTTAGATCATTGCTGATCTGTAGCTCAACTCCACCATGGTTCCACATATGCTAATATCTCACTTAACAAAATTCTATCAGTTTTTGATTCCAATTTTACAGTTGATTTAGCTTCCACATTGTTCTGTGAGGGAGTTTCAGATTTCAACTGCTACTCTTTTTGTGAAGAATTGTTTCATAACTTTAAGTATAATGACTTTTTATGGGATGTTGCTTCAGGACATCTCTGCAAGAGTTCCTCAGGGTAGTGTCCTTAGCCTATCCATCTTCAGCTGCCTCATCAATGATTTTTCCTCACCATAAGGGGTTCTCAGAAGGATGTTTGCTGATGATTCATGGTGTTCAGTATCATATTGAATTCCTCAGATACGAAAATCGTCAGCACGTGTATGTAGTAAGACCAGGCCAACTTTCAGACCTGGGCGGATAAGTAACAAGTAGCATTCATACCAGGCAAGTGTGTGTCTTCAACAGGGCAGAATCTCCAACAAGAGAGAATCCAACCACTCCCTTTGATATTCAATGATATTATCATCACTGAATCCCTCACCATAAACATCATGAAGGTCACTTGTTGATCAGAAACTTAGCTGGACTGTTCAGATAAATACTGCTACACATCAAAGCCCAGGAATTCACCTCCTGTCTCCTGAATGCCTATGGACCATCCACAAGGCTAGAGTCAGGAATATGATGGAATATTGTCCCCTTGCTCCAAAAACACTCCAAAGCCGAGTGCCAGTTTGGTCAAAGCAGCTGTTTGATAACATTATTTTTCTGTCTGAACACCACTGGTACATAACTGCATCAGTTACCACCCATACAAGATCATGAGGTCCTTTAGACAACACCTTCCAAACCATGACCACTTTCATCTACAAAGATGAGGGCAGTAGATACTTAGAACCTGCAAGTTCCCCTCTAAGCCCCTCACCATCCTGACTTGGAAATATATCACCATTCCTTCACTGCCGCTGGGTCAAAATCCTGGAATTTCCTCCCTCCAGAGCATTGTGGGTCAGCCTACAGCACCTGGACTGCAGCGGTTCAAGAAGGCAGCTCACCACCACCTTCTCAAAGATAACTAGAAATGGACAATAAAGCTGGTCTAGCCAGTGATACCTGTATGATTTGCATTTTTTTTAAAATACACATTAAATCATGCCTCCTTCAACTGCACCTTAAATCTGTGATCTCTCCTACCTAAAACGGCAGGAGCAATGGATGCATGGGACCATCATGCTCAACTTCCTCCCAAGCCACACAATCCTGCTGGAACTATATCGCCATTCCTTCATTGTCACTGGGTCAAAATCCTAGAATTCCTTTCCTAACAGCACCACGGGTGTCATACACTCCAAGGACTGCAGCAGCTCAGAGAGGCAGCCCTAAGCATTTCCATCTTGTGGACAATTGGGATGGGCAGTAAATACTGGCTTTCCAGGTGACTCTCCCACGTGAATGAATGGATGAAAGCAAAATGGCATTTGCTGTCAGTGAGATGGGTTTGGCAGACCTGAAATACTCCATCAAATGCCATATCACGGTTTGGCTGATTTCATACACTCCACCTCTGGGTTTCATAGCTGTACACTCGAAACCCTATTGCTGGATGCCTCAATGCAATACTGATTGAGTGTTGCATTATCAGAGGAACCATTCTTCATGGGAAATGCTTAAACGAGTACTTTGCTGTTTCGCTGGTTTAGATGGGTATTCAAGATCCTGCTGTACCATTCAAAGAAGAAAAGCATGTTGTTCCAGAGCTGTGATCAATATCTCGGACTCATCCAGCACCCACCTAAAAGATACACTCACCTGTGAGTTATCTCAATTTGAGAGTTAAGTGTGCTGTGAGATCTTGCCGTGTTTAAAACGGATACTAATTTTGCCAATATTGCCACTCTCATCGAACAAAGGTAAGCATTTAAAGGGTTTTGAGGCAAGATCATGTAAATGAGACTGTGGAGTAACACACCACACCCAGATATCCCAGTCACTACTCGCTGTCTTTCTGACTGCCAGTTAAATCGTTAATTTTAGGAAGGAACTGTTTGAAGTGTTAGCTTCCTTTTATCAATAAATAGCAAAACAATTCAGAACTTCCAGGAGGCGTGCTGTATGTGTGAAACTCAGGCAGTTTGCAGCTGTCCCCTGGAAATGCCTTTGCACCTCTTTGACTTCATGGTAAACCGCAGTCAGATAACTGCTCTGCTATTTTGTGCCAACGGATTTGCTTCATTTTGATGCCAATTTGGGTTTGCAACTGGCACATGATATTGACTACATTTTTGCCACAGTGGTTCCATACGTTCGGTAATTATTCAGCTCTGCAGTGGCCTAGTTCTTGGATTTCCTCTGTGAGAACAGGTGATGTCATCTACAAGCACACAGAGTCACAACAGTGGAAAGTTCACCGTGTTGACAATGGAGCTGATATCACACTCTGCATGTCTAATTCAACTTGGCATCAGCTGGCCTCAGCCAGTGTGTGTTTTTAACCTTTGTCAAGCAGAAATTATACCGTGCATTTAATAAATAGGTATTTGTGGTTTCTAATTTTAAAATGTTCATTTAATTTTTTTTTGTGGTTTGTTGAAAATGTAGAAACTGAGTGCATTTGACAGTTGGAATGGGGTTAGGAAGAAAACCCAAATCTCTATGTGAGCATTTTAATCTAGAAGGTACACGGACTTCAATGTGACAAGCGTCTGAAGCCTAGAGGCTCCTGGAAAGGGTGATCTTGGGATCTTTGCAGCTTTTTGCCGAGATACACGTAAGGACAGATTTTTAAAAATTGCTATTCTGCAAAGTGGAACTTGCGTATTACTTTCATCTGTGTAACTGGCAACACTTTGTTTGGGAGCAAGGGATTAATGGCATAAAAGATCTGTGTGTGCGAGTGCTTGTGTATGTGTGTGTGTGTCTGCATGTGTGTCTGTGTGTGTGTGTGTCTGTGTGTGTATAAACGCATGTGTGAAAAACTGAGCAGGAGGAGGGCCATGTGCAGGTTTCCTGGGGAACCTCACATTGAGAGAAAGCAGAGTCAGTGTTTCAGGTCCTGTAACCTTTCTTCAGTCTGTGCTTTCTCTCCATAGATGCTGCCAGACTTGCTGAGTTTCTCCAGTAGTCTCTGTTTTATGCTTCAGATTTGCAGCATGTGTAGTTCTTTGCTTTTTGTTTAATATGTTTTGTGAAGTTGGCTGATGAATTTTTTTTTGAAGGATAACAGGGCAAACTGCCCTTGCTCTCCTTAAAAACAGGCTCTTTTTCAAACTCTTATGAAGCAAGATGGGATCTCAGTTTAACATCTAATTTATAATACTTGATGTGACTGTGCAGCATTCCCTCAGTCTTGCATACACTTGGAATATTGCATACAGTTCTGGTCACCACACTACCAGAAGGATGTACAAAGTTAAAAATCACACAACATCAGATTATAGTCCAGCAGGTTTATTTGGAAGCACTAGCTTTCAGAGCACTGCTCCTTCATCAGGTGGTTGTGGAGTATAAGATCGTAAGACACAGAATTTATAGCAAAAGTTTACAGTGTAATGTAGGCTACTTTGGAGGCTGAAGGATGTGGGTGTTTTGGAGAGGGTACAGAAAAGGATTGCCAGGATGTTGCCTGGTATGGGGATTTTAGCCATGAAGAAACATTGGATAGATTTGGTTTATTTTCACTGAAATGCAGGAGGTTTGGAGGCGACATGATAGACGTTGAGAAGATTGTGAATGGCATGGATAGAGTGGAAAATATAAGGCCTCCTCCCAGCGTGGAGGGTTCAATTACTAGAGGACACAAGTTCAAGGTGTGAGGGGGCAAGTTTAAAAGAGATGTGCGAGGTACGTTTTTCACACAAAGCATGGAGAGTGGCTGGAATGTGTTATCAGAGGAGGTGGTGGAAGCAGACACATAGCTGCTTTCAAGGAACATCTGGACAAATAGGAAGGGAATAGAGGTTTATGGATCCTGTAAGTGAAGACTGTTTTAGTATGGAAGGGCAAAATGTATCAGCACTGGCTTGGAGGGCTGAAGGGCCTGTTCTTGTGCTGTTTTGTTCTTTGCTTTCTTTGTTCTTTGCATTTGGAATACAGAAAAGGTAGAAAATAGCACATGTTTGTATAATCTATCAGTGTTTTATTATCTTGGCTAACATTGTGTAACATACTGAAGATTACATTGTGCCCTTTTGTCCACTTAAGGCTACGAAACACACATACCAGCAGAGAGAGTCCAGAAAGGGAATGAAGCAATTTATAGTTTAACAGCATATGCAGTTCTGACTCTGAATATGTGTTCCTTCCCAAGAACTTCACTATGTCTTAGTAATTGCTGACATATATGGAAATAGAAGCTGGTACCTGTGAATGGTTTTAAATCTTCCCACTGAGAGAAAAACTGCATGTTTGCACATCAGCAGTCAGTTCTGCACCATCCATTTTCCTGGCCTGCAAAAGGAAAGCAAATCAGGCAAGATATAAAGTGGGCTGCTGCTTCACTCTTGCGAGTTTTCCAATCAACAATAAAAGTTAAGATTACCCCTGCTCTCTTTCATTTATTGGAGTAAAAGATTAAAGGGAGAAAATATCTTGAGGACTGCAGCTGAGAATGAAAATATAATGTCAAACTGTAATACAGTCACTTGATTGAAATATAAAGGGACTTTTAATACTCACCATCCCCTCAGGCTGGGTCACAAACTGTTCATGAAAAATCAGACTATATGCAGGCTGAGCATGGAATGGCGTGTTGTTTTGGGGGGTGCATAGGAAGGTTGAGAACAGAGAGGTAATGTCAAATAGAATTGAGAGATTTCAGACAGAAATATTTTAAACTGGATGTGGAGAGGATGAGCAGATTGGCAGTGGGGGTGGGGGGGGTGGGGAGGAGGGTGTGGGGGGGTGCAGAGAGAGAGAGTGTCAGTAGATGGTGGGAGACTGTAGAAAATTTCACAAAATACAATTGATACCACTACAGAAATTGAAAAAGCTTCTGGTTCTGATGCCCATGTGATTCCCCCTGAAGATCGGACTCCTGTATCTTAACTGCTACATGGGCTGGATTTTCCTCATTGTGAGTCAGGACATGACAGAGGTGAGATGACAGACTGGCTGCTAAGAGGCATGCCAGAAATTCTGCCTTCATTTGCACCTTGTGTCATTTTTCTGATGTGTAGGAAGTAATGAACCTCAGAACCTGCTTGCTCTCATTAACAAGGTATTGTGAGCACATTGTGAACCCCTTTTCTGCTGTGTTGTCCAATTTTCAATGACCTGGTTGGAGTTCTGCAGAATGTCAGGGATCAGACCTGCTCCATGGGGTATGGACAGGGATGGTTGTATCCGAGAAGGTGCATTTCAAGGTGGTATCAAGGAGGATGTGAAATTCAAGAATCCAAAATGTTGCTAAATACAGTTAGAAAGAAAAAAATTAAGCAAGTATGGATGTTGGAAGCAAAGACATATCCACTTGCTGGTGCTCCAACTGAAGGAGAAATTGAGGGCAAAACAAGAAGATGAAGAAGAAAAATGGAAAAGGTGGCTAACGTTATGATGTGTGTGGATTGGAGATTTGAAGAAAGCCAAGGAGAAAGAAGGAAAATGTCAACTAAAGCTGTGGTGTGAACGAAGAAGCAAACAAACAGAGGTGCTGCAAAGGATGAAGAGAAAGTTTACAACAGTGATGCCAGGAATGTAAGGCTACTTGCATTAGGAAAAGATATACAGGTTGGATTTTTGTCCCTTTGTTTTTGGAAGCTGTGGGAGCCCTAATTACAGTCCTTCAAATTGTGAAAATCATGATGTGGAGGTGCTGATGTTGGACTAGGGTGGGCAAAGTTAAATATCACACAATACCAGGTAATAGTCCAACAGGTTTATTCAGAAGCAGTGGCTTTTGAAGCCCTCTTCCTTTATCAGGTAGTTGTGGAGTAACAACCACCTGATGAAGGAGCAATGGTCCGAAAGCTAGTGCTTTTGATTAAACCTGTTGGACAATAACCTGGTGTTGGGTGATTTTTAACCAAAACATGGAATGATTTGATCGCATGGATTCAGGGAGAATGCTTCCCAAGGTAAGATAAGCACCAAGAAATTCGACTGAGAATTCAGGAGAAACCTGTTCATCTGAAGAATGGTGACAACATAGAACTTGTTACCAGAGGCAGTAGCTGAATTGTAGAGTATCAGTGCATTTACAGGGAGTTTAGATAGCATATAGAAGAGAGGGGAATAGACGGTTCCTTGTTTCAACTTAGCTGAGGGAAGAAGTCAGGAGACTTGATTGGAGCATAGACATCGGCATAGATGTTGGCATCAACATTGACAGAGACATTGGCATCGACAGAGACATTGGTAGAGACACATTGGACCACAGCATGTTTTTGTGCTGTGTAAGCATTAGCACGAACATCTGTTGAAGTTAAGTAAAAATGATTTGTATTTATACAGCACTCTTCCAAAGTGCTGTGCAGACATTGAAGTGTAATTCTGGAAATGTACCAACAATTCTTTTTTTCTGAGGAGAAGTATTTTCTTTCAGAGGGTTTTAAGTCTATGGAACTCTCTTCCTCGTCAGGCTGTGCTAGTGGAATCATCTTCATAAGGCAGAGTTGGATAGATTCTTGCTAAGCAAGGGTGAAAGGTTATCATGGGTAGGTGAGGACTACTTTTATTCCGAATCAAAAGCAACTTCAAAATTATGGTCACTATTCCTGAAATGATCCCCCACTTAAACTTTGATCACCTGGCCAGTCTTATTCCCCGATACCAGGTCCAGTCTGGCCCCTTCTTTATTTGTACTATTTACATTTTGCTTCAAGAAACACTTCTGGACACAGCTAACAAAGAGCTCACCACTAAACCAGGCCCAGCCAATATAGGGGAAGTAAAAATTACCCAACAATCCTGTTGGTTTTATATTTTTTGCCATAATCTGTCCACATATCTGTTTCTCTATTTCCCGCTGGCTGTTGGGAAGCTTATAGTACAATCCTATCAAAGTGAACTCACCCTTTCTATTCCTGAGCTCTACCACATGGCCTTACTGACTGAGCCCTCCAGGGTGTCTCTCTCAGTACAGCTGTGATATTCTCCCTTATCAGTAATGCAATGCCCCCACCTCTTTTATATCCCTCTCTACCTCACCTGAAACATCTAAATCCTGGAACGTTAAGCTACTAGTTTTGTCTCTCTCTCTCTCTCTCTCTCAACATCATAGTTATATGTACTAGTCTAAGCTTTAAGTTCATCTGCCTTGTTAATACAAATGAATCTCAGACTGCCAGATCTGCTGTATTCAGTAACCTCTCCCAAACTGTTGTTATGTTTTGCCTTACTGGACTTAGTCTCTGACTCCTCTTGTTTTATTCCCCTCGCTCCCCTACTGCCACACTAGTTTAAACCTTCCCAAGTGGCATTAGCAAACCTCACTGCAAGGATTTTGGATGCCCCTCCAGTTTGGGTGCAATGCAACCGTCTTGCAGGGAAGAACTCGTTGAATTGAAATCTCCTTGTTGAGGAGTGGTCAGATGCATTGTGATTTGGCTTACATTGAACACCTCTTCCTCTGCAGCTGCACCTTCTAACTGAAGGTGAAGGTGTCTCTACTTCTTGGCCTTTCTGCATCCGGGGTGTCCAGGGTTTTCTTTGTCTGTGAGGGGAGAAAGAGGAGACCTTTGAATCCGAGCGATGGAGTGTTTTGAGAGGATGGAGGAGTACCAATTCTGAAGGGTGACCAAGAGAGTCAGCGATACAGAGGTCTATAGCACAGAAAAAAGACATTTGTGCTGGTCAGAAACAACCACCTAACCATTCTAATCAAAAGGGAATAACATTGCTCTCTCTCTCTCTCTAATTGCAATAGGATAAAGCTGAGTAGCACTGCTGCCTGGTATGATGGGGATGCAAAGAGCTGGATGGCTGGATATATTTGCATGGCTTGTTGGACTGAGGAAGGGTCCTGCCTGAAATGTGAACTCTCAAGATGCTGCTTGACCTGTTGTGCCTTTTCCAGCTCCACATTTTATGGACTCTGACTCTTCAGCATCTGCAGTCCTCAGTATCTCCAAGGACTGAGGCATGATGTCATGAAGTCAAGGTTGATGGGGCTTGCGCTTGAATGTGTCATGTCTCTTACCTCTCTGGCCCTGATCAGGCCATCCAACCTCATATCCAGGAATGAGCCAGCACACCCCTGCCATTAACCTTTTCAGCTCCTTTCAGCTGTGTATTTTTTTTTCCTGTGGTTTTCCTTCTTCCTTATGTCCATGGGAGTGGAATCTAACTCTGGATACTTTTAGCCCTCAGCATCATGCGCAGGACACGTCGAGAAAATGTGTTGCTTCTTTCCATGTTAGACCTTCCATTTGTACAAATCCTGGCCCTGCCACAGTGCTTACTGTTTTAATTGTGTGTGGAGTCTGAGGATATGGGTGAGGTTTTAAATGAATACTTCTTGTTATATCTGGGGATTTCGGTTGAAGTTTTTGAACTTGTAAAGATTAACACAGAGGAGGTATTCGATGTTTTAGCAGTGTAAAGGTGCATAAATCCCAAGGGCCTGATGGGTTGTATCCCAGGCTACTATGGGAGGCAAGGGAGGAGATGCAGGGGCCCTGTTGGAAATATTTAATACTTCACCGGCCCCAGGTTGACTGGAGAATGGCCAATGTAGATCCTTTGTTCAAGAAGCGATAGGCCCAGTAATTATAGACTAGTTAGTCTGATGTCAGTGGTAGGGAAATTATTGGAAAAAATTCTGAAGGACAGAATTAATCAACACTTGGAAAGGAAGGGATTGTTAACGGAAAGTAAGCATGGATTTGTTTGAGAGAGATCCAGTCTGACTAATTTAATTGAGTTTTTGGAAAAGATGACGAAATATATTAATAACGCTAGTGCAGTTGATGCTGTTTACATGGACTTCAGTAAGGCTTTTGACAAGATGCCACATGAAAGGCTGGTCCAAAAGGTAAGAGCCTGTGGGATCCAGGGCAAATTGGCAACTGGATTCAAAATGTTCTTGCAAACAGGAGGCAAAGGGTGATGTGGGGTGTAAATTTTTTGATGGGAAGCCTGTGACCAGCGGCTACCACAGGGATCAGTGCAAGGAGTTTTGCTGTTTGTAATGTACATTATGATTTGGATGTGAATGTAGAAGGATAATTAATAAGTTTGCAAATGACACAAGAATTGTTGGTGTGGTTGATAGTGAGGAGGATAGTCTCAAATTATAATCTGATATTAATCAGCTGGTAAATTGGGCAGAGCAATAACAAATGGAGTTTCATCCAATTGAGTGCACGTTTATGCATTTTAGGAGGTCGAATAAGGGTAGGGTATACACAATGAATGGTAGGTCCCTCGGGAGTACTGAGGAACAAAAGAATCTTGGTGTACAAGTCTGCAGATTCCTGAAGGTATCAGCTCAGGCTGACTGGATGGTGAAGAAGGTACATGGAATACTTACCTTCATTAAACAGGGTGTAAACTACAGGAGAAAGGAAATCTTGCTGCAACTTTATAAAACATTGTGAGGCCACGGATGAAACACTGCATGCAGTTCTAATCACCACACTATCAGAAGGATCTGATTTCAGTGGAGAGGGGGCAGAGGAGATTCACCAGGACGTTGCCTGGGATAAAAATTCCTCAGTTATGAGGAGAGACTGGAAAGGGTGGGTTTGTTTTTCCTGGGAGCAGTGGAAGCTGAGGGGGGGATCGGATTGAGGTATACAAAATTATGAGATGCGTAGACAGATTTGCTCAGGAGAATCTTTTACCCATTGGCAGATGTATCTAAGACCAGTGATGCATAAGCTTAAGATGAGGAGAAAGTGGTTTAGAGGAGATCTGGGAAAAATGTTTTTATCCAGAGGGTGTTTGTAAAATGGAACGTGCTGCCTGAGAGGCTGGTGGAGGAAGGTACTCTCAAAACATTTAAGAATGAACACTTTAAATGCCAGGGCATAGCAGGTAATGGCCAAGGGCAGGTAATTGGGATTATTGTAGTTTGGTGTTTATTGGTCGGCCTGTTTCTGTGCTGTATTATTGTAATTCTGGGCTTCTTTAAATCAAGGAGGCAAAGGTAGTTGTGGATGGGCATCAGGTTACCTAATCTGGTCAGTTGGGAAATCTGTAAGATAACTGTGAATGCGGTGGCTGGATGGAAAAGCTACTGCTGAAATTCTGCCTCTGAATTGTGCTGCAGGCCTCACCCACTGAGAGTGGGTCTGACATTTCAAATTCAGTTCGCAGTCTGCAAAATGCTCTTTCCAATTTATTTATGTAAAAAAGCAGCTCACTTGTATTAAAGTATTGAGACCACTCTTCTGGTCCTGTAATGAAACTGCGACGACTCATCAGTCCTTCAGCATACTTTCTGCTGAGATATTTCCTCTTTAGTAATGCCTGCTGTTGACATCACTGGAGAAAATAGGCTTGGAGAGGTTATTGAGCATGACTGTACAAGATATCTGGAATTACACAACATATTAAAGCCCGCATCGCTACCTCAGGTAATCCAAGTCGTCACACAGTCAGACTCAATACTTCCACGTACCTAGCCCTCCAAAGATGCTACTGGTAATTTCTATTAAAGAAAATTAAGAGTACTCATTGCTGATTATTTTATTTTGTTATCGTGCAATGTATTTAGTTTCCACTTAGCCTCTTGTCAGAGTAGCACATTAAAATATGAGAAGTGAGCCTCTGGTTTGAAATCTGGGAGAGTACCATGTCCCATTGCTTTGTGTGTTTCAGACCCAACTCGTTAATTGCTTTCACGTTTTGCAGCCAACACTGTTTGGCATTCAGCAATGTTAAATTCCCTTCCTCGTGTTTGTTAAGGCTTCATCATTGCCTTTCCGTCTCCAGGTGAGATGTTGAGAGGGCACGGTCTGCCCTCTCAGCTGTGTGTAATGGAGCCCACAACAATTCTTTTCAAAGCAGAGCAGGGTATAGCAACAGTTCAAGAAGGAAAGCCTACTATTACCTTCTCAACGTGAATTAGGAATGGACAATAAATGCAAGTTCTTTTTCTTCATTTGTGGGGGATGGACATTGCTGGCTGGGCCAACATTTATTGCCTGTCCCTAGTTGCCCTTGAGAAGGTGGTGGTGAGCTGCCTTCTTGAACTGCTGCAGTCCACCTGCTGTGGGTTAACCCACAATGTCATTAGGGAGGCAATTCCAGGATTTTGACCCAGCGACAGTGAAGGGATGGCGATATATTTCCAAGTCAGGATGGTGAGTGACTTGGAGGGGACTTGAAGATGGTGGTGTTCCCGTATATCAGCTATCCTTGTTGTGGTTCTGTTCGCCGAGCTGGGAATTTGTCTTGCAAACGTTTCGTCCCCTGTCTAGGTGACATCCTCAGTGCTTGGGAGCCTCCTGTGAAGCGCTTCTGTGCTGTTTTCTCCGGTATTTATAGTGGCCTGTCTCTGCTGCTTCCGGTTGTCAGTTCGGGCTGTCCACTGTAGTGGCCGGTATATTGGGTCCAGGTCGATGTGTTTGTTGATAGAGTCTGTGGATGAGTGCCATGCCTCTAGGAATTCCCTGGCTGTTCTCTGTTTGGCTTGCCCTATAATGGTAGTGTTGTCCCAGTCGAATTCATGTTGCTTGTCGTTGGCACTCATCCACAGACTCTATCAACAAACACATCGACCTGGACCCAATATACCGGCCACTACAGTGGACAGCTCAAACTGACAACCGGAAGCGGCAGAGACAGGCCACTATAAATACCGGAGAAAACAGCACAGAAGCGCTTCACAGGAGGCTCCCAAGCACTGAGGATGTCACCTAGACAGGGGACGAAACGTTTGCAAGACAAATTCCCAGCTCGGCGAACAGAACCACAACAACGAGCACTCGAGCTACAAATCTTCTACCAAACTTTGATCAGCTATCCTTGTCCTTCTAGATGGAGGTAGTGTCGTTTTGAAAGGGCTGTCTGAGGAACTTTGGTAAATTCCTGCAATGCTTCTTGTAGATAGTACACACTGTTGCTACTGAGCGTTGGTTGTGGAGAGAGTGTATGTGGTGCCAACCAAGAGGGGTGCTTTGTTCTGGATGATGTCAAGCTTCTTGAGTGTTGTTGGAGCTGCACTCATCCAGGCAATTGGGGAGCATTCCAACACACTCAAGTGAAACTCATGTCTTACACACAAATCTAAAAGAAAAATGTTTTGGGATGGCCCAAATTTGCAATTAGTGCAAGTTCTTTTTGAAAAATTTTCTTCCCAATTAGTATATAAAGAAAAGCTTTTCCCTCAGCACTCCAAGTTGAACTGTAATTAAATTTGATTGAATAATGGTCACCAATGCAGAGGAGAAACAACATAAACTTAATAAATTTAGAGATGGATTGTCAATAACAAATTACCCATTTCCATATATCTGTTACAAGAAAAATAGGTGCAATCACAGGCAATTTTGCCTTAATTGTCTTGTTTAGTTTCAAGTGTGCAGTTGTTTAATGCAGGCATCAGCTAATTAGTTGTTGTGATTTAGCAGGATTAAAGGCAGATTTTTGCTGATTCATTTTGAGCTGGAAGGTGAGAGTATGGCTGATATTTCTGACTGGGTGAAGGATAACTCTTTCCAGTTTGGGGCAATGCCACCCATGCCTCTTAGGGTCGAAGTGTGGGATGTGATGGGAGTCTGGGGTTATGGGGGAGCAATAAGTGAATCAAAAGCATGCTACTGTTAAAGAAGTCTTGGGTCTTACATGGTCAACAGGCAAATAATTTGTGAAAATGATTTCCGTGACAGAAGGTAAGCTTGCTGCACCTTTTGGTTTTCCCAGAAGCTGTATCACTGCTCATAACAACCAGAATAGTGCCTGTTTCCCAGGGTTAGAGGGAGTGTCAAACCAACCTTGACCATTTTGCATTGCAATGTAATTGTGTTTTGAGCAGGGGACCAGCCCCCTGAAATTTCATCATTTAGCCATAGCCAGAAGTTCCCAGTGGGAATGATCTGGATTACAGCACCTGACTTGTTTCTTCCTCAATCTACAAGTACCCCAGTGAGATACATTGTCTTTTGCTAGCCAAAATTATTTTCCACCTGTGGGTCTTCTGAAGATGACCAGTGGTGTGCTATAATCAAAAGTATCGTCATAAATTGCCTAGATAGCCACAGTTTCTGAATTAGCCTTGCCATAGAATGTCACTACACGGTTAGATCACAAGAGGCCATTATAACTGAATGCAATTCTTCCTTAATTCCAAGGCTTGTACTTGTACTGGTCAATTTTAAAACCCCATTGGCATGATGGCCAATTTCACTACCTCCTTTGCTGCCCACACTAGTACTAGCAAAATTAGCACCAGTTAAAAGATCAAATGCACTTTCGTCTCCAGTTTGTTGAAGAAACTGACTGGTCCATGAGGTAACTGAAATAAACCCATGCTTATTGCTCAGGGCAACTCATGATGGCATCTCCCTCTCCTGTTTCATCTGACACTGAGGAGGACATGAGCAGCAATGCTATGGAATCATTACGTGCCTCAAATTGCCTATCAAGTGGTATTTTGTCTTGATTTGAGGAGATATCACCAGTGCTTCGTCATTGACAGATCAAAACTTCAGCGACAAGTTATTTAGCACCAACCCCTCAAGACTGTTGCTCATTCAGTTAGACCATGGCTGATCTATCAATCATAATCTTGGTTATAACTACTCCAGTTACTGCACTATTCAGAGCCATGGGGTAGGAGAGGAATCCTAACCTATTTTGAGTGTGAAAGCACCATCAGAAATGGTCTGAAATGGTTCAGGAATGCCCACTATCACCATCTCAGGTGACAGGAATTGTCAGTATTGTCGATATGTCAAGAGCAATTAGGAAGAAAAGGAAAGCTCGCCTCTTGGCTATCAACAGGAAGCATTGAATGTGCAGCAATTCTGGCACTGTGACACTGGCATTTCATTGCTTAATGTATTGCCAACATTAAGAGGTACAAGACTAGTTGGCACAATCTCATGCCTGTGCTGCACAGATCCCAGTCCATGAATCTGATTGCTGAAACAGCCCAATCTATTCCTGACAGTGATAGAACATCAGGGAACCAGGGTATTTGGATATGTCTGAGATTAACAGGGAAAAATGAAAATATTAACAGTAGAAGACACAAGAAAAACACAGAACATGTCTGACCAAATTGGTCAGGAGATTAATATTGCAAATAAATTCACTATATTTCTGTGGCTTAAGGTATTGCACAGAAGCTTGAAGGAACCTTTAAAAATGTAAACGCAGGGGTGGTATCTTCACCAATATCTGTAACATTAAATCTATTTCATTCAAATGTAAGCTTGCTGCACCTTTTGGTTTTGTAACTAAATTCCTGCATTTCCTCATTGAAGTGACCCTGTCACCATTAACTTCTGTAACCAACCTCTGGATCAGGCTAAGTCATAGTGTGCCCACCACTACCTGCCACTTTTTAGATATCTGTGTCCAGTGCCTAGTATAAATACTGGACTGACTTACATTTGTAGCTTTAACATGACTGACCTTTTCCTTGACAATACTTAATCATTCAGATAGTACAAGTGAGAACTCTGGGCCATCAGGAAGGCAAGGGATCAGGAGTCAGGGAGAATTCTCACCCAATCTTGCAAACCCATCTTTCTTCAGGAAGCCATAGCCCACCCTGTTTAGTTTTATCAGGAGGGCAGGAGCAAGCCCCTGTCCCTTGAATCATTGAGAGAAGTGGGTCTGAGGGGGAAAATGGCCTACCCTGGTGTGTGTTTGTATGTTCAAATGTTAGGTCTGGATTGACACATCCTTGTCTGTTGCTTTTAATATCTTGAGGTGAGATGAGACTAAACAAAAATCAAAGAAATGTGGATCTTGAAATCTGAAAAAAACCCAGAAATTGACAGAGAGACTCAGCAAGTCTGGTAGTGTCCCTTCTTCAGAACTGAAGGAAGTGTTTTGAAGAAGGGGTGACTGAATGTGAAACATTTTGACTCTGTTTTCTCTCCACAGATGCTGCCAGAGCTGTTTGAGTTTCTCTAGCAATTTCTGTTTTTGTTCAGTCTCAGCTCAGTTTTAAGAATTAGAATTAAAGCTAAAAATCACACAACACCAGGTTAAAGTCCAACAGGTTTATTTGGAAACACTAGCTTTCGGAGTGCTACTCCTTCATCAGGTGGCTGTGGAGTATAAGATCGTAGCACACGGAATTTATAGCAAATGTTTACAGTGTGATGCAACTGAAATGATATATTGAAGAAAGACCTGGATTGTTTGTTAAGTCTCTCATCTGTTAGAATGACCATGTTGGCTTCAATTCTTTCATATATAAATCCCAGAACTTTTTTTGAAGTTACATTCACTTGAGAATGTAACTTCAAAAAAAGTTCCGGGATTTATATATGAAAGAATTGAAACCAACATGGTCATTCTAACAGATGAGAGACTTATTGAAAAAAGACCTGGATTGTTTGTTAAGTCTCTCATCTGTTAGAATGACCATGTTGGCTTCAATTCTTTCATATATAAATCCCAGAACTTTTTTTGAAGTTACATTCACTTGAGAATGTAACTTCAAAAAAAGTTCTGGGATTTATATATGAAAGAATTGAAGCCAACATGGTCATTCTAACAGATGAGAGACTTAACAAACAATCCAGGTCTTTCTTCAATATATCATTTCAGTTGCATCACACTGTAAACTTTTGCTATAAATTCTGTGTCTGACAATCTTATATTCCACAACCACCTAATGAAGGAGCAGTGCTCCAAAAGCTAGTGTTTCCAAATAAAGCTGGTGTTGTGTGATTTTTTTTAAAGCTTTGTCCTGTTGATCTATAACCTGGTGTTGTGATTTTTATCTTTGTACATCCCAGTACAGAACTGGCACCTCCACATCACTAATTAAAATTAGGTTTTGTTGTCACGTGTACTCAAGTACATAGATACAGGATCACAGTGAAAAGTGTTCAAAGTTACCACTCTCCAGTGCCATCTTAGGTACAAATAAAAAAAAATTAACAGAAACAACCATCTTCGATACCAAACCAAAACAACCATTTTAGATACAAAAAAAAGAATTAAAGACAAAAGCAGAAATACAAGATGTAGAGCCAAAAAGAAAGGGGAGACAATTGTGTCTTAAAGTCCTATCTTTCATAAGGTAAGTGGGCGTCCATCTCCAATGCCACAATATGGGGATGATGAAGTGATGCGAGCCCTTATGTCACAAGGTGTTTACCTACTTTCATATGAATGGGAAATGGAGAATTCTCAGACAAGGGAAATAAAGTATATACTTGTGAGATTAAAGACTAAATTTTCACCATGTTGGGTGATGGGGTTTCTTTAAGTGTCATGATCTGAGGTTTTCTTCATAAATCTTCAAATTTTCTTTAAAAGCCCCATTCATGGATTTTATCATAGGAACATAGGAGTAGGCCCTTCAGTAGGTCTTAAGCCTGTTCCACCATTCAATGAGATCATGGCTGATTTGTGGCCTAGTCCCATATGCTTTCCTTCGGCCAATATCCCTTAATGCCTTTGCTTAACAAAAATGTATCTATCTCCGATTTAAAATTAACAAATGATCACACACCTTTTTATTAATTCACTCGTGGGATGTGGACACTGCTAGCTGAGTCAGCATATATTCTTTGTCCCTAGTTACCCTTGAGAAAGTGGTTCTGAGTTGCCTTCTAGAACTGCTGCAGGCCGTGTGGTGTAGGTAGACCTACAATGCCATTGAGGAGGCAATTCTAAGATTTTGACCTTGCAAGACTGAAGGAATTCTGGAGCAGTTGGGACTTGATCTCATGCTTTCTGGCTCAGAGGTAGGGACACTATCACTCCACCACAATTCCCTGTGCTCTCCCCCATCTCCCTATCCCTCAATAATTAAATTGTTTTAAAAATGGGATGCAGCAGTTAATAATTGTTTAAAAATAACTCAAGCTTTTATTAACCATGTAACCAGTGTAGCATTCATTTAAGCAGGTTCAGGAGAGTTTTATGACATTCATTGGTCTCTTCCCTATGAATGCTCAGTTGAGTTTCAAAAACTGCAATTACCTAGGCAGGGATGTTGAGTTCACAGCTTGATTGACTGTATAAAGTGGCTATTGAAGGATTAGAAGTATGAACAAAATTATTTTATGCTTTGGTTTTATATGCTGATAAAAAACAAGGTAGGCCTTGCCATTCATTTGACTCAGATACTCTGATTTGCTCTCATAATGTCCTTTAGGACATTGGGAGAGTTTGATTACCAGATTGAGATTATCACTTCTATGAATGACGGGACTTAGAAGGCCAATAAATGTCAATGTGTATAAGCAGATGCATGAAATATAGATTCTCCCTTCCTCCAACACTTGTCTGGATTTAAAATCCAAACTTGCCATCACCTGATCATAATAACTACTTGAGAAGATTTAGAATTGCTGATGATTTCTTGAGTGGGAGGTCTTTTCTGTACAATGGAAACCACAGTAGATTGTTAGAGATATTTACTTTTGTTATCTCTACAAGGTATGTTCTTGGTGTACGCTAGATGGGTTTGGCAGGGTGGTTATGAGTTGCCATGGTGGGTGGGAGAGAATGGGGGTATGAGGGCTGTTGACAGCTTGAGGATTAAGTCTCAGAGAACTAGGCAGGATGCCCACCAAGTCCACCTTGGGACGTGCCTGCCCGGTGTTCTCCTAGTATTTAATTGGAGGGTTGACTGACCCAATTTCATCCCAAACTCACTGGAGTGAAATCTTTACAATTCGGCACTCTTTATACCATTGTGGTTTAGATGAATCAAGACATTTTATCAGTAGCTAAAACCTAACCTGAAGTCTGAACATTTATTGGTACATTAGAGGAGAAGGAGTATTTATTTGAATCCCCCTGTCTGCTAAGTGCTTAATGCTGACACTTATTGCCTGAATTTAAACATATTTCATTCTCAAGTACTAAGGGTTCCTCACCTCAATGAACACAACCCACCTCTGACTGGAAGCATATATCTCAAGTCAAAGCCTTTGCACCACGATGCTTAGCTACAAGAGTTTCAGCTCACTTAAAGCAAGAAGGGCTTCACCTTTAATTCAGAATCTGCTCCAATTTGCTGGCATAATGCCCTTTAGGAGTTTCACAGAGTTTGATTACCAATTGCTCTCAGTCATGGGGCTTACAAGGCCAATACTATGTCAGCGTATATAAGCAGGTCCATAAAATACAAATCCACACTTCCTCCAACGCTTATCGGGTTTTAGAATCCAATTTTGCCATCACTCAGTCAGTACCAGTTGATTTCCTTCATCTCCTCTGTTAATATTTCCAACTTTCCAGCTGTCCTACACCATGAACCTCAGTCTCTCACCTTGGCTTCTTGATTTAAAAGTGTATGCATGAGACTTTCAATGGAGTCCAGTTCTGGTCCCCGAGTGATTCTTCCAAAATAAAATGACTGCAATAAAAAGCTGAGTGTGCAGTGTGTGGTGAAATTATAACTGAATGTTCACAAAGTGATCTGGCCTGGATATTCTCCAAAGGGAGGCATTTGAATCTCATTGTTTCATAAAAATACACAATTTCATTTGATGTCACTGTCATAAATTGTACATTTCTGGAGGATAGGACAGGGACATGTGACCAGCAATTCTTCTGAGGTCGTACCAATCTATTTAGCTGTATGTGTAATCCTTTAGTCACACTCTCCAGCTGCTTGCACAGATACAGGCTTTGGGCCTACTCCACTGTATTGCCAAGCCGACAGTAATGAGGGATAACATCAGTGTTCTGTTAGAATATGTATCGTTAATAAAAAAAACCCTGTCTGCTTCTTTTAGATTTCTTCAGAAATCTGTTTCTCATTATTACGTTTACCACTTGATTATGATCCCAACTAATTTGCAAATTAGACAGGTATCGATTTTTTTTTATGACTGTTTAATGGAACAAATACAAATACTGAAATCTGTTTTTATAACTGCCACGGCTCTATTAGTGTGCAAGTCTTGCCTGCAAGATTTCAGGGGTTCAGACAATGCCATAAATCTACATCTCAACTCTGCGAGGGAATTATGCGCAAAGCAATTACTTGCTAATTTCCAATTTTTTTTTAATTGAAACTTTATTGCAGGAAGATAATCATTAAAGATAAACTTTTTTAAATTGAGAAGAGAAATGGTCAATCAGCAATTAAGTGTCAAAGAAAAGCTATTGCAATTTTATTTTCGTAAAAATAAATAATTTTTTAATAGAACATTAGCTGGCCATTCAGCCCCTTCAGTTTATTGCTACCATTCGGTGTGATCAGGGATGATAAGTACATTGCTCAGTCATTTGAGTATAGGAATTGGGAGGTTGAGGTTGTTCAGGACATTGGTGAGGCCTCTTCTGGAATGTTATATCCAGTTCTGGTGGCCAAGTTATACAAAGGATATTTTTAAACTGGAGAGGCTTCAGAAGAGATTTACTAGGATGTTGCTGGCTATGTAAGGTTTGAGTTATAAAGAAAGACTAGGAACTTTTTCACTTGAGCATAAGAGGTTGAGTGGAGACCTTATAGAAGTTTATAAAATAAAGCATAGATAGAGTTAATGGTAGTTATCTTTCCCTGGGATGCGGTATTTCAAGACAGGGGGTATATTTTTAAGGTGAGAATGGAGAGATTTAAAAAAACATGAGGGGCAAATTATTTGCACAGATAGTGGTTTGCGTGTGGAATGAACTTCCTGAGGAAGTAGTGGAGATGGGTATAATTACAGTGTTTAAAAGAGACTTGAGTAAGCATATGAATTGGAAAGATTTGGAGAGATAGGGGCCAGGAGCAGGTGGGACTAATTTAGTTCAGGATTACATGCAGCATGGACTGGTTAGACCAAAGGGTTGGTTGTTTCTATGCTGTATAGCTGTACGCCTATGATTGCACTAACTCTTAACTATCTGCCTTAGATCTTTGAACCTTACTACCCATGCTAACAGGTATCAGTCTCCATTGTGAAATATTCTACTGACAAAGACTCAATAGTTTCTTTGGAAGAGAAATTTCTGAGTTTTACTTCTCCTTAATGTGAAGATATACTTCCTGATATCAGCCTTGAATGGCTCTATCTGTAAGATTTGTTCTGCATTCCACAGACCAGAAAAATGTAGCTTGCATCTATACTACAACCATTCTAAACTCCTCAATTAAATGTTTTATAGAGACATACTGTCACATAGTCATACAACACAGAAACAAACCCTTTGGTCCAAGCAGTCTACACTGACCATGTTCCCAAACTAAACTAGTCCCACTTGCCTACTCCTGACCCATATCCCTCCAAACCTTTCCTATTCATGTACTTATCCAAATGTCTTTAAAATACTGTAACTGTACCTGCATCTGCCAATTTCTCTGCCAGAGAACCACTCTCTATGTAAAATGTTACCCTTCATGTCCTTTTTAAATCTTCCTCCTATGCTCAACAGTCCTCATAAAATCATTGAGATCTACAGCATGGCAAAATATCCCTTGGTCCACTGTGTCCCTGCTGATCAAAAACAAGTATCTAACTATTCTAACCCCATTTTCTAACACTTGGTCCAGAATGTTGGGTGCTGCGGCATTGTAACTGCACAAAGACAAGTACAAGCCTAATGAATCAATTGGTCCAACTGAAGCAATTAAACCATTTAAAAGGCATCTGGATGCATACATGAACAGGATGGGTTTAGAGGGACACAGACCAAATGCTGACAAATGGGACTAGATCAGTTTAGGATATGTGGTTGGCATGGCAAATTGGACCAAAGTATCAGTTTCCATTCTGTATGATTCTATAACTCCATAGTCCATACTAAGAGCAGATTGCAGGAAATAGCAGGCATTTCTAGATGTGTGCTTTGTGAGAGGTAGCGACTATTCTCTTGATGGGTTGATATAGCTGGAAGCACATTAATTAAAAGCTAGGAATCAACGACTGGACTAGAATACTACCCAAGCTGAACTGCAGAGGAAAATTCATGAAAGAGACAGCATTATATCATAGAAACTGAAGAAAAACCAAGGCAATCTCAGTGCAAAAATAGAACAAGTAACCCAGACCCTCAGGGACTATTTTTGACCCTAAATTCTACAAATTTAGGATGGGAACCACTTTTGTCCCAAAGCAAGAGAACTCATATCAAATTTCGAAGGCAAGGTCATCTGCCGTCTAATGTGGATGCTTCAGTCAATGTAAAGACAATGTAATGGTATCTCCCTGGAGACACTGGTATAACATTTGGAGGATTATGCACAGTCTTGGGCCCCATATCTCAGGAAGGAATTATTGGCCCTGAAATGTCTTCTTCCTTCAAGCAATGCCACGAGAATGGGCCCTAGGAATGAAAAGCTTAACATATGAGGAACATTTGAAGAGTCTGGATTTACAGTCAAAGAAATTTAGAAGGATGAGGGGGGATCTAATTGAAAAGCACAGGATATGAAATGGCCTGGACAGAGTGGATGCTGGGAACATGTTTCCACTGGTAAGAAAGACTAGGACCTAAGGGCATAGCCTTTGAGTAAAGGGAAGACCTTTTAGAACAGAGATAGTGAGAAACTTCTTCAACCAGAAAGTGGTGAACCTATGGAATTAATTACCACAGAATGGTGTGGAGGCCAGGTCATTGAGTGTATTTAAGACTGAGATAGATAGTTTCTTGAGTATCAAGGGTTATGGAGAGAAAGCGGGAGAATGGGGTTAAGAAACTTATCAACCATGACTAAATGGTGGAGCAGACTCGATGGGCTGAATGGCCTAATTTCTGCTCTTGTGTCTTATGGTCTTACAGTCTAACATTAAAAGTGGTACTATGATGGTCTGAGAGTAGTGGGGTAATTCCTACGGAGAAATATCTTGCATCTTCTGTTCCTAATAAAGGAAGTGGGTTTCCTGTGAAGAAACTGGTTCCCTGAATTACCTTGCCCTGAGGAAAGTCTGGGACATTTTTGAAGGTTTCAGCAAGCCACAATGGCATGAAGATCAGGATTCAAGGACTTTACCTCTTTGATGTGATTGGAATTGTGGAGGAACTGCTCAGTATTCCTTTGCTCAGGAAGATGGCCGTATTTAAGGATGAGCATTTAGTTCACCTGGTGACTTGATCAAAGTTCCTCCTTCAAGCAATGCCAACAGAAAGCCAGATTGAATGACAGTTCTTATGTTTTGTGATTATGGGATTACACTGTCTGCAAGTTGCCTGTGTTAACAGCAATGACTGCTCTTCAGAAATAACTCCTTGGTAGCAAAGCATTTAGTGAAATGCCATATACATGTAATTTAGAATTGCCAAACCACACAAGATAGAAGGAGATCATTCAACCATCATTTTTGTTGTTTCTTTGAGGAAGCGACCTAATTGGACCGATCCCTGCTGCTGTCTTCGGCATAAACCTGTACTTTTTGTTTATTTTTAAGTCGATGTCCAATTATCTTTTCAAAGACTTTGAATCAGCTTCAGCAAGTGCATTCGAAATAATAACAACTCACTGGCTGAAAAAAAAACTCACCACATCCCTGCCACCAATCTTGTTCTTTTGCCAATTACCTTAAGCTTCGGGTTTACTGACTACCCAAACTACCCCATGAACTTCAACGCCTTAATTAAGTTTCCACATAACTTCTCTTCAATAAGAGCTTTACTTATCCCTCCACAAAGTCTTCCTTAATGATGGAGAAGCAAATTATTGCAGATTCTGGAATTGTACTGGAAACAACAAATGCTGGAGATCACAGTGGGTCAGACAGCAAGCTAACATTTCGGGTCCAGATGACTCTTCAAAACATCAGCTTGCACTCTCTCTTTCTCTCTCTCTTGCGCACTCTCTCTCTCCCTCCCCCCTCCATGGATGCTGCCTGACCTGTTGTGATCTCCATATTTGTTGTTCTGAATCTTGCTTAATGATATCTGGAACAAATTCCTCATATGGAGATGATTAAACTGAGTCATAGCAGAGGTGAAATACGTAAAACCAAACAAGATTCAGTGAGTATTTTTATTGAGACTGTTTGGTAAGAGAGTTCTTTGCAAAACAAGCAGGTATAGGATGAGACTGGACACAGCCCACATCCACTGCTAGGGCCTAAGGTCAAACTATTTGTGTGTGTAGAGAGATACAAACAATACAGCGCATGTCCCCTCTGCAGACTATGTAATGGACTGATCACCTTAATCTCAGCCAATTAGGTGACAGTTGTGTAGGTCCGCCAATTGACTAAACAAAATAAAGGAAAACAATTTTTCTCAGAACACATGGGTTGAATGGCCTCTACAGTTATTACCTTGTGATTTAGTAGCAATCGGAGTGGTACGTTTGTGAGGTCAGTTCATGAAGCACTAATATCATTTATTGTATCCGTTGCTCTCAATGCGGTCTCCTCTACATTGGGGAGACTGGGCGCCTCCTAGCAGAGCGCTTTAGGGAACATCTCCGGGACACCCGCACCAATCAAACAAACCGTCCCGTGGCCCAACATTTCAACTCCCCCTCCCACTCTGCCGAGGACATGGAGGTCCTGGGCCTCCTTCACCGCAGCTCCCTCACCACCAGACGCCTGGAGGAAGAACGTCTCATCTTCCGCCTCGGAACACTTCAACCCCATGGCATCAATGTGGACTTCAACAGTTTCCTTATTTCCCCTTCCCCCACCTCACCCTAGTTCCAAACTTCTAGCTCAGCAGTGTCCCCATGACTTGTCCGGACTCGTCCTACCTGCCCATCTCCTTTTCCACCTATCCACTCCACCCTCTCCTCCCTGACCTATCACCTTCAACTGCTCCCCAACTCACCTATTGTACTTTATGCTACTTTCTCCCCACCCCCACCCTCCTCTAGCTTATCTCTCCACGCTTCAGGCTCACTGCCTTTTTTTCCTGATGAAGGGCTTTTGCCCGAAACGTCGATTTCGCTGCTCGTTGGATCCTGCCTGAACTGCTGTGCTCTTCCAGCACCACTAATCCAGAATCTGGTTTCCAGCATCTGCAGTCATTGTTTTTACCTCATGAAGCAGCTTTGTTCAGCCGTCAGAAAATGCAGAGAAAAGGTTAATGCTGTTTGGAGTGCTCAACTAAGAAGGTGCTTTTCTTTCCAGTTTAATTTAGTTGTGAAAGGTCAGGAATAGGCAATGCTGTGATGTCGTGCCATGAGATCAGATGTGTTTTTATAAAGGAGTCTCACTCCATTCTGTGCCAACCCTTGTTCTCTGTTTTGTGTTTTAGCATCTCTATCAGTTGGATAAAAATGTACTACAATCTTATCATTCACACCATGATGTGACATGAATCATGGAGATGTACTGTATGGAAACAGACCCTTCGGTCCAACACGTCCATACTGACCAGATATCCTAAATTAATCTAGTCCCATTTGTCAGCATTTGGCCCATATCCCCCTCAATCCTTCCTATTCATATATCCATCCAGAAGGCTTTTAAATGTTTTAATTGTACCAGCCTTCACCACTTTATAGACCAGTGAGCCTTACTTCAGTTGTTGGTAAAGTGTTGAAAAAGTTTATAAGAGATAGGATTTATAATCATCTAGAAAATAATAATTTGATTAGGGATAGTCAGCACGGTTTTGTGAAGGGTAGGTCATGCCTCACAAACCTTATTGAGTTCTTTGAGAAGGTGACCAAACAGGTAGATGAGAGTAAACTGGTTGATGTGGTGTATTTGGATTTCAGCAAGGCGTTCGATAAGGTTCCCCACAGTAGGCTATTGTACAAAATGCGGAGGAATGGGTTTGTGGGAGATATAGCAGTTTGGATCAGTAATTGGCTTGCTGAAAGAAGACAGAGGGTGGTGGTTGATGGGAAATGTTCATCCTGGAGTCCGTTACCAGTGGTGTACCACAAGGATCGGTGTTGGGTCCACTGCTGTTTGTCATTTTTATATGAGAGCGTAGAAGGGTGTGTTAGTAAATTTGCAGATGACACTAAGGTCGGTGGAGTTGTGGATAGTGATGAAGGATGTTGTAGGTTACAGAGAGATATAGATAAGCTGCAGAGCTGGGCTGAGAGATGGCAAATGGAGTTTAGTGTGGACAAGTGTGAGGTGATTCACTTTGGTCAGAGTAACCGGAATGCAAAGTACTGGGCTAATGGTAAGATTCTTGGTAGTGTAGATGAGCAGAGAGATCTCGGTGTCCATGTACACAGATCGTTGAAAGTTGCCACCCAGGTTGAGAAGAAGGCATACAGTTTTTTTTAGCTTTTATTAATAGAGGGATCGAGTTCCGGAACCAGGAGGTTATGCTGTAGTTGTACAAAACTCTAGTGCGGCCGCACTTGGAGTATTGTGTACAGTTCTGGTCACCACATTATAAGATGAATGTGAAGCTTTGGAAAGGGTGCAGAGGAGATTTACTAGGATGTTGCCTGGTATGGAGGGAAGGTCTTATGAGGAAAGGCTGAGGGACTTGAGGCTGTTTTTTGTTCGAGAGAAGGTTGAGAAGTGACTTAATAGAGACATATAAGATAATCAGAGGGTTAGATAGGGTGGACAGGGAGACCCTTTTTCCAAGTATGGTGACGGTGAGCACGAGGGAGCATAGCTTTAAATTGAGGGGTGATCGATATAGGACAGATGTCAGAGGTAGTTTCTTTACTCAGAGAGTAGTAAGGGTATGGAATGCTTTGCCTGCAATGGTAGTAGATTCGCCAACTTTAAGTACATTTAAGTCATCATTGGACAAGCATATGGACGTACATGGAATAGTGTAGGTTAGATGGGCTTCAGATTGGTATGACAGGTCGGCACAACATCGAGGGCCGAAGGGCCTGTACTGCACTGTAATGTTCTGTGTTCTATGTTCTGTGGCAGCTCATTCCATACACGCACCACCCTCTGTGTGAAAAAGTTGTCCCTTAGATCCCTTTTAAATCTTTCCCCTCTCACCCTAAGCCTATGTCCTCTGGTTTTGGATTCCCTCAATCCAGGGAAAAGATCTTTATCTATTTATCCTATCTATGCCCCTCATGCTTTTATAAACCTCTATAAGGTCACCCCTAAGCCTCCGATGATCCAGGGACACAGCCCCAGCCTATTCAGCCTCTCCCTATAGCTCAAACCCTGGCAACATCCTTGTAAATCTTTTCTGAACCCTTTCAAGTTTCACAACATCCTTCCTAGAAGAGGGAGACCAGAATTGCTCGCAATAATCCAAACGTGGCCAAACCAGCGTTGTGGTGAACTAGCTGAAGGTCCTGTTATATTTCTGTATATTGTCTGGATGCAGACATGTTTACCAACACCACAGTTATAACCCTGTATCCTTGCTCAGCATTGACAACTGAGTAGTTTTCTAGGTCCAACCGGAGAGCTTTCAAATGTCAACTGTGTTCTTTTTTTAGAAATGGATTATGGATTTGCATATTATCAATCAAGAACGTGCACAGTTCTAGGATTCCTTTTAGATAATGAAGTACTTCTGAAATGTAGTTGTTTTCACCTAACAACAAATTACTACAATCTTCAAGGAGATGGTGACCAGATATCTTGTTTTAGCAGTATTAGTTGAATGATAGGTGTTAATCTCAACTCAGGGAAGAACTCATTCTCACATTCATGATCGTAAGATGTGGACAGATGAGTATTGTTCAGTTTCATCTGAAGATAGGACTGAAGTCACATGTAGGCCAGACCACAGTCATATCCCAGGCCTCTGCATATCTCAAAGCACTGTACACATTCAATTAATTTGTAATATGGTCAAACAGAGGAGTTTTTTTTAATCACAGCAGTTCCCCATCGGAAACGTTGGGGTGACCAGCTTAGCTGTTCCGTTTGGTCACATTTACTGAGAGAAGAATATTTGTCAGGATGACTTTAAAATGGATTTGTCGAAGTGTCTCACCTGAACGATGCAGCACACCCTTGGGTACTACACTAGAGTGTCAGCATAGATTATGTCTGGAGGAGATATTGAGCTCACAATGAGACTCTGAGGCAAGAGTGCTATAAACTGAGCATTGCTTCTCTCCTTTCTGTCAGTGTGAATAAAGAGATATTTTGACCATGATAAGCTCTTCCACTCTTGGCTGAAATTCATCTATTATCAATAAAAAAAAACATAGTTGTCACCTTTTTTTGATTATTGACTCTGTAATTTCATAGGCAAGAAACCCTCCAGAAAGGAATACTTCTGAGTATTGAATATGGTTTGAATACTGTTGTGGAAGAAT